>NC_053424.1:12346394-13546394 GCF_007990345.1 Gossypium hirsutum | reverse complement strand
TCACTAATGGAATGGACTTCCTTCTTAGAACCTTAACATCTCGATCTAAGATCTGAACCGGCTCCTCCTCAGAGGTCAAGTCCGGCCTAACCTTGATCTCCTCAACCGAGACAATATAGGATGGATCAGAACGGTTCCGTCTCAATATCAAGACGTGAAACACATTATGAATATAGTCCAGTTTAGGGGGTAACTCCAACTGATAGGAAACTGGTCTTACGCGTTTTAGAATCTTATACGGCCTAATAAATCTAGGGCTTAGCTTGCCCTTATGATCAAACCTCAATATCTTCTTCCATGGAAAAACCTTAAGAAACATGAAATCCTCCACAGAATACTTAATTTCACGCCTCCTCATATCTACATATGATTTCTGTCTGTCGGAGGCCGCTTTCAGACGATCCCGAATTAGTCTAACCTTATCCTTAGTCTTAGAAACTAACTCAGGACCCAAAACTCGACGTTTACCCAATTCAGTCTAACATAGCAGAGTGCGACACTTACGACCATACAGGGCCTCATAAGGTGCCGTTTGAATACTCGCTTGGAAACTGTTATTGTAGGCGAACTCCGCTAGCGGCAGATAATCCTCCCAACTACCTCGAAAATCGATCACACAACTCCAAAGCATATCCTCCAATATCTGGATGACCCTCTCAGACTGACCATCGGTCTAAGGATGGAACGGAGTACTGAAGTCCAATCTCGAACCCAAAGCTTTGTGTAATTTCTTCCAGAATTGAGATGTAAAGCGAGGATCCCTATCAGAAATAATCAACACTGGAACCCCATGCAATCTTACAATTTTAGATATGTAGAGCTTCGCTAAATTCTATATAGAGTAAATAGCTCAAGGTCAAAGAGACTGATGTGTACTAAACTGCTTTAAGGACTCGTTACGAACATTTCGAGTTCCTGGTAATGCTTTTCAGTTTAACAAATGCCCCAGCGGTGTTTATGGATTTAATGAATCGGGCTTTTCAACCGTACTTGGATAAATTTTTAGTGGTTTTTATCGATGATATTCTGATCTACTCTAAAACTAAAACTGAGCATGATGACCATTTTTGCATTGTACTTTAGATAATCTGAGAAAAATAGTTGTATGCCAAGTTCAGTAAATGTGAGTTTTGGTTATAGGAAGCCACTTTTTTGGGTCATGTGGTGATGGCTGAGGGGATAAGAGTTGATCTCAAAAAAATAATAGCTGTTGTTGACTGGAAACAACCAAAAAATGTATCTGAGCTTCATAGCTTCCTAGGTTTAGCCGGTTACTACCGTAGGTTCTTCAAAGGATTTTCTTTAATTGCATTACCTCTGACGAAATTGCTGTGTAAGAATGCTCCATTCTTGTGGTCTAAGGCACAATGGTCTAGTTTCGATAAGCTCAAGTCCGTTCTAACACAAGCTCCTACTTTACTTCAACCAGAATCAGGTCGAGAGTGTGTGGTATATAGTGATGCATCACATGTCGGGTTAGGATGTGTTCTAATGCAAGACAATAAGGTTATCGCTTACGTGTCATGGCAACTTAAGAAACATTAAGGTAACTATCCTAGATAGGATCTTGAGTTGGCCATGGTAGTGTTTGCTCTGAAAATCTAGAGACATTATCTGTATGGTGAAAGGTGTATTATTTACACCGATCATAAGAGTCTCAAATATTTGTTAACTCAAAAAGAGTTAAATCTTCAATAGTGCAGATGGGTTGAGTTACTTAAAGATTATGATTGCACGAGAGAGTACCATCCGGGCAAGGCTAATATGGTAGCTGATGTCCTTATACGTAGAGTGGTGACTGACCTGAGAGCAATGTTAGCTCGCCTGAGTTTAGTTGAAGATGGGGGGCTATTAATAGAATTACAGGTTAAACCAATTTGGGTAGAGCAGATTTGAGCTAAACAGTTGAGCGATGAGTCCTTAGTTCAGCGTTTGCAACATGTTGATTCGAATGAGACTTCCAATTTTAGCTTGAACAATGATAATGTGTTGTGCTTCAAAGGTCAGATTTTTGTACTAATGATAAAGAATTAATGCGATCAATCCTTTAGGAGGCGCATAGTAGGCCCTATGCTATGCATCTTGGTGGGAACGAAATGTAGCGGGATCTTTGAGAGCTCTATCGGTGGTTTGGGCTGAAATAGGAAGTAGTCACTTTTGTGTCCCACTGTCTGACGTGTCAAAAGGTTAAGGTAGAACATTAGTTGCCCTCTGGATTGCTTTAGTTAGTTAAGATTCCTTAGTAGAAGTGGGAGTGGGTAACAATGGATTTTGTTAATGGGTTGCCTTTAACCCCCACTAAGAAAGATTCAATCTTGGGTCGTCGTTGATCGATTGACCAAATCGGCCCAATTTATACCCATCAAAATAGATTACTCCTTACAGAAGTTAGCTAAACTATACATTACCGAAATTGTGAGATTACACAGAATCCCAGTCTCAATCATCTCTGATAGAGATCCACGATTTACGTCTCGGTTCTGGAAGAAACTCCATGAGACTTTAGGCACCCAACTTAATTTCAACACTGCATACCGCCCTTAGGCCGACCGACAGTCGGAGTGAGTTATTCAGATCCTAGAGGATATGCTTCGGGGTTGCGTGATAGAATTCTGAGGTAGCTAGGAGGAGTATTTACTGTTGGTTGGGTTTGTATACAATAATAGCTTTCAGTCTAGTATTCAGATGGCACCATACGAAGCTTTGTATGGTCGTAGGTGCCGTATTTTGTTATGTTGGATAGAAATAAGTGAAGATTGGATTTAGGTCCTGAGTTAGTTGCTGAAACTTAAAACACTGTGAGGGTAATGTGGGACCGTCTTAAAGCTGCATATGATCAACAAAAGTCCTATGTTGATTTAAAAAGAAAAGGCAAAGAGTTTTTTTGTTGGTGATCAAGTTTTCGTGAGTGTATCACTGTGGAAATAGGTCCTCTGATTTGGACGCAAGGGAAAGCTGATCATGAGGTTCATTGGGCCTTACAATATCTTAAAGCATGTCGGACTCGTTACACACCAGTTAGAATTACCGCCAGAGTTGGATCAAATTCATGATGTGTTTCGTGTCTCAATGCTGAGACAGTATCGGTCAGATCTGTCACATATTGTTACTATCGATGAGATCGAATTGCGATCGGATTTAACATTCGGAGAGGAACCTGTCCAGATCTTGGGACGTGATTTTAAGGTACTGAGGAAGAAAATTGTTCCTCTAGTAAAAGTTCGGTGGCGGAACCATGGTACTGAGGAAGCCACGTGGGAACCTGAAGAATCAATTTGCCGGTTGTATCCGTATTTGTTTGGCTCAGGTAAAATTTCGAGGTCAAAATTTATTTTAGGGGGAGAGAGTTGTAACGCCCAAAAATTTTAAGAATTTAATCGTGAGAATTTTCAATAATTATATCTCTGGTTCTATTCTCTACTTTTTTATTTAAGGTCTAGGGTTCGAGTTACATCGTTTTAAAGCTTTGTTATTTTTAAAGAATAACCTTTATTTGTGTGTTATGTAGTTAAGTGCAATTTTGGGTAAATTGGTGTTAAGAATGAGCCTGCTAGTTCACTGGTTAAGCATCTATCTATATTCTATCTAGTTCTGAGTTCAAGTCTCATTATATGCATTAGGATTTTTTTTTTTGCAAATGTCGAAAGGTGGAATGGTGGTTAACTTCAAATAGTTTGAAGAAATTCTATCGTTTCTTCTTTTTTTTCTAAGTTTTTTTTTGGTTTTTCTTTTCTTTTCTTTTTTCTTTTTACGATATTTGATTCTACATTAATTGGGAATTTTTCATTGCCCGTGCGATTATTGTGTAAGTTCCATCATTATATGCTTCGTTTTGTGAGTTTCATTGTGTTAACACTATTATGTCGAAATGGGATTTTTTCTCGTTTGCTTGAACGTTCTGTTTAAACCCTTGATTGGTTGTTTTAGGAAATGATATTACAAGAGACATTATTCCGCTGCGTTAGCCTGTTTTCCTCTGTTTCGTGCGCAGTAAGTATGCGAATTAAGTTGGGGTTGCATCGAAACTTTCGACATGATCTTGACAGTAGGATGAATTTTAGTAAATTATTGAAAATGATGGTTTAATTGATTATTGGATGGTTAATTAGGTTCTGGGTAGTCTCTGCATTGTTTTCCGTCAAAGTGAAACTAGATACGTACTGGAAACCATAAATTTTGTAAGTTTCGGTCACCAGAAATGGTGGCTGTCGATGCCACACGGGCGTGTGTCCAAGCCGTGTGGGTGATCGTGTAACTCACTGTTCATTGACTTGAGGCTATACGAGCAAGGCACGTGGGTGTGTGTCTAGGCCGTGTGTAGCTATATTAGTGCAGGGTTCTGACGGGCAACGGACACGGGCATGTGTCTGGGTCGTGTAACTCACTGTTTATGGTATAAGACCACATGGCCAAGGACACGGGTGTGTGTTTGGGCCGTGTAACTCACTGTTTGTGGTATAAGACCACACGGTCAGGGACATGGGCGTGTACCCAGGCCGTGAAAACCACATGGGGAAAGACACGACCGTGTGTCCAGGCGATGTGGTGTACATAAAAGGGCCTAAATACATTTTTGAGGCCGTAAATGTTACCTAAAGCTGGTTTTGATGTTTCAATGGTATGAATGGTCTGAACTGATGATCTTTGCATGAATTATATATCGTACATACACTGTGATATTTAGTCTGATATTGAGTTGTACTATCTACTTGTGGATATTGGTTCTATGCATATGTATGGGTTGGGATATTAAGAAGAATGAAGTGATCTGTTCTAAACTAGTGGCTAAGCAACCATATGTTCACTCTGATTCTGGCGTTTCGCCATATTACAATCTAGTAGCTAAGCTATGTTTTTGTACACGTGTCAGATAAACACTTTGTGATGTGTAGAGATGGGTAGGTGTTTTTAACCCCACATGGTGTGATGGGAGGGACGAAGATGGTGTGTAGCGGGTGGGAGGTTAGGAATATCTGCATCTGACTCTGATCTGTTCTGTATATGAAACTGATATATGTTTCTATACCTGAGTCACTCTGTCTAAGATCTGAACTAGCAATGTTTCTGTATCAAATCAAATCTTGGAATACAAACACTATTTGGTAAATGTGTTTATATGAATAAACTTCTTTATGCACTGAGTTTACAACTCACTCTATTGTTGGTTGGACTGCAGGTAGCACTCAGTCTTGAACAGGTCGGCGCCATAGAAGCTCGGCCAAGATCTTATCTTTTTTAATTTGCTATTTTAGAAAGTTCGATAAACTTTGATAGTAGGACTTTGAAAGATTATATACTTAACTAATATTTGTGATGATTATTATGCGAAGTATGGTTTAGCAGTATTGTGTTATATGTGTAGCATTTGAGGATCAATGATGTAACTCTCTAAACTTGGGCTGGACATCTAGGTCGGGTTTAGGGTGTTACATTCATTACCATGGATGAGAAGTAGTTATTATAAACATATTTTGTAATGAAGAAAAATAGATCATCCCCAAGCAAATATCAAAAAACAAACTTTGAGAGTGAATCTTACTTCTCAATTTCATATAGATAAACGGTATCAAATCTTTCATCATCCTTAAGAACAAAAAGTAAAATAAGTTAATCAAAAAAATGATAACGTATAATAAGAGAAGAATGAAAAATAATACTCAAATATGAAACATTATATAAAAGAAACTTACTGTAAAAACTTTGCATCTTGCCGTCAAAGATATTGAAAATCATGAAGGATAAATTTGATCGACGAACTATCACTTTGAGCAAGATCGTGCTGATAACGTGTTTAAAATAAAGAGAGTTGGAGAGAATAAAGAACAAAGAAAATATGAAAGCAATAGAGAATGTACTTTATTAATCAAAGGGATGATTACAATGTTTCATCAGAGTTCTATTTATAGGCATATGAAGTATAAAAGAAGTAGAGATCTAATTCTAATAACTATTAGAATTTAAAGTACACCAAAACTTTATCTCCATCATGATGGACATCCACTTAATAAGATATTCATAACACTTATGTAATATTTCTTAATATTTAACGATGTTATCATAATTTGAAATTAAATTGTTTAATAATATTTTCAATTTAAAAATAATTATATATATTTTTAATAATCTATTATTGTTCTGATCATATATGTTTTTTTTGCGCTTCAGCACACTTGAATCCACATCCCGAAAAATAACTATGTTCTTAAAAATAAATTTTTATTATCATTTACATTAAAAGATTATAATTGATGCACTCTCTGTGTATGAGTCCTATATGCACAATCAATATATCATAACATGCCATATCATTAATTAACAAAGTATACTTTCCAATAAACACTTAAAATTTTATTTAGATCTAATTAAAACTAACTATAATTTTTTATATTTATCTTTGAACAACCACATTAAAATCTTTTGATTTAGGGTTTTCAAAAATTTTAAGAAAAAGACTATACCTAATAATTTGTTTTTTAAATTTATTGGAAGTGATATACCATCTATGGAGATTGAACAGTGACGAGAGGAGACCAACTCTATACTTCAAGGATAAAACTGCATTGATTTTTATGCGAATATCTAAATTCCGTCATCTATTTCTCATAAACTCTTTTATAAAGTGTAAAGGTTTAAGCTTCCCACCACCACCAAACTTTGACTTCTTTTGTTGTTTGTACATTAACTCAAGCTTTTAAATCTTCCATAGGTATATGTTTTTTTTTAAATATTTTTAAAAATCTTAAATAAAAAAATTTTCGTTTCATTATTAAGAGGTGAGTGAAGCCTTTTAGAATAATTATTTTTTTAACAAAGAATAATTACTTTATCGGTTGTATTTAACATATTTGAAGGGTAAAGAGTATTACCTTTATCGTATTTAATTTCACTTTAGTCTCTAATTGATGTTTATTTTTATGAGTGATTATTAATTGGGAAAAAGATTTATGATAAAAAATGATATGTGAAGTAAAGATACCTGTCACTTGTCGTAATTTTAAACAAGCAAAGAGATCGGTTAATTGTTGTAAAGTTGAATTGATATGATAAAACCAAGCTTTAATATAAATAAATTTATTAAGTTATTATAGTTTTATGGAAAAACTGAGACTAAAACTATTTAAGGAAGAGAACTTGTAAAGACAAAATTGGGCAATATAATAAAATTAGTTTTTAAGGTAATATTATATTTCGTCAACCAAATACATAAATTTTACATTCCAGTTAAAATAAATCAAACAATATAATCTTACATTCCATCCGTACTCTTATTACGAGACATAATCTAAAACTCAATGAACCAAACACACCCTAAGTGTTAATTGATTTGTTAAGCTCTTAGTAGTCCACACGCTTTCTCCAATACCTATATTTCATTTTCACAAGAACAAACGTGATGCAAAGGATTTATATTTGTCTCGTTTGTTTACTAGTGTAATAATACGAGGAAAAAACTTATTTATCACATATGTATTATAATAGTTACGCATAAAATAAAGAATAGTTAGTACAAATGTAAACTTGAAATTAGAAGTATGAGTAAAAACTCTTGTAAAAAATAAGATCTCTTCAAAATAAGTAAATTTTTTTTTTCTCTTTATGCAAAAAAATTTATGAGAGCGACTAAGTATTACCAATTGAAATAATTTATTCGTAACTAATATACTTAAACATGGACAAAAAATAATACTCCAACCAAACATAATATTAGTGTTATCCTAAATGACTCTAACCTCATTCATTTCTTCCACAAGTCTCCCAATCTCAATATTTTTTGCACCATCACATACCTATAAGGTCTGAGCTTTACAACTTGAGACTCATCTTTTATATGAATTTGATGATCTTGAACTTTAAGTGGTGGAAACCCTTATAGAAGTTAAAAAAACAATGTGATTTTTCAGCACCAAGTATGAAAGATCACTAGATAACTTAAGTGAGTGAATATCCAACTCCTTTGTAGTTTAGATTTTAGTCATTAATAGTGTAAAAGCTTGCAAAGAATAGTCGAGACGTTGCTAAATTGCTTACATGTAAGGACAAAAACTGCACTTGCAAGCAACCCATTCAATTGATATTTATTTTTATCTAGAGAAATTTTTATGGTGAGCTCATTGAAACCCCAAAGAATAGGGTCAAACTCCATAAACCATTATACTCTCAAAACCAAGTCATACTCCATTAATGGTAAAACCAAAAAATAAGTACATTGTGAAAGACCTTGTGACATCCAATAAACCCCCTTACACAAGTCTTGTGCATACATATTAGCTCACTCTATTATCCACTAACAGCTGGACTCCTCTGTTATACCCCTATTTGAGTTAAGACACATAGTGAGCTAGAAAAGAAGCCAAATAGTAAGCTTGCAACAAGCTAACCAGGAGGTCACCTGCGTGTTTTCCCTTTCAGGATGACCATCTGAACATGTGCAGATCATCTATTGTCCAGGTCTCAAAGTCTTCATTGGGAACGTGAAGTAGTTAATTACCAAATACCATGTGGGCTTAATTGTTCCATACCATCAAGTCAGAATAAATGACAAGATTTGTCGCATTATAAACATCCTTGTCCCATCGAAGTCATCCACCCCACATGTTCCATAATGATGATTTAATGGCAAGTCCAACATGTTAATATGAACTTACGCGAAATCCTCACCTATAAACGCACCTAGGAACAAGAAAGGATCAAATCTCAAAGATACCAAGCTTACATTGTGTTAATTCACATTTAGCCCTCAACCTTCATACTCTGATCATTTTCACTCTTATAACCTCTGACTTTTAGCCCCAATTAGGTGAACTGACCTTCACAACAATTAACACTCTCTCTTTCATATCTCCTCTTTGTTGTATTATTGTATCAACAATTGGTGCAATGGGCATGGAAAATATGGCTCCACAATCTCAAAATGGAACCCTTGTCAACCAAACCAACTAGACCAATGACCTCACCAATTAGACCAAATTTTTTGCTCCACTCATCACCCCCATTTCACCTGCCTCAAGAACTCCTACTGACTTGAACTTTACCCAAACTCTTTCTCCTTCTAACCCTATAGGAACACTTTTGTAGTATGCAAGTTCTCTTCTCTTCATTCTAAAACAACTAATAAAAGCCTTAAAGGATCCTCACGTCTTGCCCAGTTGTTCTTACTGCATTAACAAGCGTCACTCGCCAGACTACTCTCATGCCACCAGCTACTATGAAGCATCAACAACCACAAGGTGTTCCTACCCCTGGGCTTTTGGACCAAATAGCTTGTTGTTTGTAAGAGATTGTAACCTGCCTTACAACTACTTTAACAACCCATTTTTAGTCAAATTAGGACAGTGGTTTTGGGACCACAAATATGAAGTCAAAATATTTATTTTATTATTTTAATAAGGTATACTACATGATAGATTAATTACATGAAAGTTTTGGAAAGAAATTTTACCGTTTAAATGCTTAATTTGGTAAAAAGGACTAAATCGCGTAAACTGCAAAAGTGTTGTTCTATTAGTTAAAGGTGTCAAATAGCTTTGGCTTTTAAATATGTTGGCCTTAAGTGGTAATTAAACCATTTGAATTATGGGGTGGACAATTATGGGCATATAATAGGTTTTTTAAATGGTTTATTAGTAAGGTTAATTTGGTAATTTGGTTATTATAATATAATAAACAAAAAAACAATTTTATGTCCATCTTTATGTCTTCAACCGATTTTAAGAAGAAGACATAGCCATGAGAGAAGCTTTGCATTCGGCTTAGCTATTTTTGCTCAATTAGATCAAGAAAAGCGAAATACAGACCTGGATCAGGGAAAAGATAAAGTTATCGACTAATTGACTCGATTCACTATTTTAGCATCTGAAGTAAGTTCATATGTATTAATCATTGTAATAATTATGTTTTTAGTGCTTTGATATTGCATAAATTATATATACGGGACTACAGATATGTTTGACAAAAAATCGATTATTTGTGGCACTTAGTGTGTGATACGACATAACTTTAGCTATATATTACACTTAGTGTGCGATTCGACATAGCTTTGGCTATATATGGCACTTAGTGTGTGATTTTTGCTTTAGAGAGAAACCAAATCTTTGAAAAAAATAAAAGATGAAGAAAATAATTTTGATAACTCCCCAATAGCCCAACTCCCCACTATTCTCTCATCCTCAGCCACCCATTTCAGAATTCTACCTTAACCCAAACACTCTCAGACAATCGAAACAAAAATATCATATATGCCCGCACAAGCATTCAAACACAGGACCGACCTCCAACACTTCAACACCCTTACTATTCGAACCAGCAGCCTTATTCTGACATGGAGTTATAGACAATTAAATATAAGCCCACTGAATAGAGATAGGGCTTACTTCCCAAAAATAAAAAAATTTGCCCAAGCTAGGGCTTGAACTTGGGACCTCACACACACACCTAGAACACTTAACCACAGAAGCAGATACATAGTTGTGTCAGATTTTTACAAAAGCAGAAATAAAAATTTTGGGCGTTACAACTCTACCCCCTAAAAGAAATTTCGACCTCGAAATTTACCTGATCAGAACATATGTGGATACAGCTGATGCATCAAGTCCTGAGGCTCCCATGTGGCCTCCTCAATGCTATGATTCTGCCATAGTACCTTCACTAATGGAATGAACTTCCTTCTTAGAACCTTAACATCTTGATCTAGGATCTGAACCAGCTCCTCCTCAGAGGTCAAGTCCGGCCTAACCTCGATCTTCTCAACCGAGAGAACATAGGATGGATCAGAATAGTACCGCCTCAACATCGAGATGTGAAACACATCATGAATACAGTCTAGTTCAAGGGTTAACTCCAACTGATAGGCAACTGGTCCCACATGTTTTAGAATCTGATACGGCCTAATAAATCTAGGGCTTAGCTTGCCCGTACGATCGAACCTCAATATCTTCTTCCATGGAAAAACCTTAAGAAACACGAAATCCTCCATAGAATACTTAATTTCACGCCTCCTCAGATCTGTATACGATTTCTGTCTATCGGAGGCTGCTTTCAGATGATTCTGAATTAGTCTAACCTTATCCTTAGTCTCAGAAACTAACTCAGGACCCAAAACTTGATGTTCACCCAATTCAGTCTAACATAGCAGAGTGTGACACTTACGACCATATAGGGCCTCATAAGGTGCCATTTGAATACTCGCTTGGAAACTGTTATTGTAGGCGAACTCAGCTAGCGGCAGATAATCCTCCCAACTACCTCAAAAATCGATCACACAGCTCTGAAGCATATCCTCTAATATCTGGATCACCCTCTCAGACTGACCATTGGTCTAAAGATGGAATGGAGTACTGAAGTCCAACCTCGAACCCAAAGCTTTGTGTAATTTCTTCCAGAACTGAGATGTAAAGCGAGGATCCCTATCAGAAATAATCAACATTGGAACCCTATGCAGTCTTACAATTTTAGATATACAGAGCTTTACTAACTTCTATAGAGAGTAATCAGTCCGAATCGGAATGAAGTATGCAGACTTGGTCAATTGATCCATGATGACCCAGACAGAATCCTTCTTAGTGGGTGTTAAAAGCAACCTACTAACGAAGTCCATCATCACTCGCTCCTACTTCCAAAGGGGAATCTTAACAGGCTATAACAAACTTGAAGGCAATTGATGCTCAACCTTAACCTATTGACAAGTCAAACAACGAGCCACGAAATCGATAACTTCATGCGTTAAACCCGGCCACTAGTATAACTCACGGAGGTCGCGATACATCTTATTACCGTCGGGTTGCATAGCATAAGGGCTACTATGCGCCTCCCTCAGAATAGATTGCCTCAAATCTGAATCATTTGGCACACAAATCTGACCTCGAAAACATAAGACACAATCACTATTCAAACCAAATTTAGACGTAGTACTACTCTCCACCTGATGAAACCGTACATCTAGAGTCTCTTCCACTAACTATTTATCTCGAATCTGCTCAATCCAAGTTGACTTAACTTGCAACTCGGTTAAAAGAATCCCATCATCAAACATACTAAGGCGAGTAAACATCACCCTTAAATCAGACATCGCTCTTCGACTTAGAGCGTCGGCCACCACATTGGCCTTACCAAGATGGTACTCGATGGTACAGTCATAATCTTTGAGCAATTCAATCCAACGATGCTACCTAAGGTTCAACTCCTTTTGAGTAAGGAGATACTTGAGGCTCTTGTGATGAGTGTAGATGATGCACCTCTCACCATATAGATAACGCCTCCAAATTTTCAATACAAAGACTACCGCAGCTAACTCAAGATCATGCGTTGGATAGTTTACTTCATTCGTCTTAAGCTGACAGGATACATAGGCCACAACTTTCCCATCTTGCATCAGCACACACCCCAAACAAACATGCGATACATCACTGCAAAACCACAAATTCTTTACTAGGTTCAGCCTGTATCAGAATAGGAGCCTGAGTCAAAATAGACTTGAGCTTTTCAAAGCTCTCCTGCTGTGCATCAATCCAGACAAAGGGATACCCTTACGCAGAAGCTTAGTAAGAGGAGCTGCAATCAAAGAAAACCCTTCAACGAATCACCAATAATACCCTGCTAGACCCAAAAAACTATGAATTTCAAACATATTCGTAGGCTGTTTCCAATCCAAAACAACTTCAATTTTTCTAGGATCAACTTGAATCCCCTCAGTAGAAACTACGTGCCCTAGAAAAGTCACTTCACATAGCCAAAACTCACACTTGCTGAATTTAGCGTACAATTGCTTCTCATGTAGAATCTGAAGCATTACTTTAAGATGCTTATCATGCTCATCCTCAGTATTAGAGTATACCAGGATACCGTCAATGAAGACCACGACGAACTGATCTAAATCGGGCTAAAATACCTGATTCATCAAATCCATGAATGTAACCGGTGCATTCGTCAACTCGGAAGGCATAACTAGGAACTCGTAATGTCCATAACGAGTCCTAAATTTCGTCTTATGCTCATCAACCTCCTTAACTCTCAATTGATGATAACCTGAACGGACATCGATCTTAGAGAACACAGAAGCCCCTCGGACTTATCAAATAAGTTTTCTATCCTTGAAAGTGGATACTTATTCTTAATGGTCAGCTTGTTCAACTGCCGATAGTCTATACACATCCTCATGGTCCCATTCTTCTTCTTAACAAACAGTACTAGTGCTCCCCAAGGAGACATTAGAACGAATGAAACCACGATCCAAAAGTTCTTGCGGTTGAGCCTTAAGCTCTGTAAGCTCCTTCGGTGCCATACGGTAGGGAGCGGTGGACATTGGAGCTACACCTGGAAGAAGCTTAATCCCAAATTTCATTTTTCGATTCGATGGTAATCCTAGTAACTCCTCAGAAAAGACGTTCGAAAAGTCTTTTACTATTTTGATGTCCCCAATAGAAGAGTCCTCAGAATTCGAAACATTTACATAGGTCAAGTACGCCTCACATTCTTTCCAGACCAATTTCTCAGCTATTAAGGTGGAGATCACATGCGACAGATAGTCTCGACGCTTACCAATCATAACCACCTCCACTTCATCCTTGGTTTTCAGAACGACCCTCTTAAAAGTGCAGTCCAAACTGACTCGGTGCTCTACTAACCAATCCATACCCAGAATAAGGTCAAATTCTCCAAACGGAAGCTCCATCAAATTGGCTTGAAATATCTCCCCTTGCACCTCTAACGGGACATCTTTCTATAGTTTGCTAACCGAAACAGGCTGCCCTAAAGGACTCACTACAGTGACCTCACTAGTAGTGCTTTCCACAAAAATCCCCAAAGTCCAAGATACATTACTAACTATGTATGAGTGAGTAAACCCTATGTCTATCAAAGCCAGATATGATACATTAAAAATAAAGAACGTACAGGTGATGATGTCAGGAGCATATCTGTCCTCTCAATGATGTGCAGCATAAACCAAAGTAGGCTACCTCGTCTTTGTCTGACCAGCACCTCTGCCCCGTGCTCTCTGTCCTTGACCCAAACCGTCACCACCCCTAGCCTATCTACGGCCCCTAGGTGGCTGTTGAACTACTCTCTAAGGCTGTATAGTACTCGGAGCTGAAGCTTGCATCTGATCTGTACACTGTGGACACTCCTTGATACAGTGCTTAAGAGACCCACACCTCAAGATGCCCTAGTCCTCCTCCAGCATTTTCCTGAATGGTGTCTCTCATAATCACCACAAGGCTACAACCCAGTAGGAGTAACAGAAGCAACAGGGGCCTCCACTCTAACTAGCCCATCAGATCTGGCCTTTTTCTTAGGCCTCAGAACAGAACTAGAGGGCTCCAAATCCCTCTTATTCTTACCTCTCTCCATTTCTCTATTTTGGCGCTCAGCACGTTTAACATCTTCGGCGATCTTTGACTTCTCCACTAGAATAGAAAACTCACGACTTCTCCACCAGAATAGAAAACTCACACTTCCTCTACGGAGCAATCAAAACCCTCAGATTATCTCTCAGCCCGTCCTCAAACCAAACACACCTCTTATATTTTGATGCCACCATACCTCGAGCATAACAGCTCAGCCTCAGAAATTCGGCTTCATACTCATCCACAAATCGGTCACCTTGTGTGAGGTTCAGAAACTCACGCTTGCGAGCATCTACGTAGCTGGCTCCCGCATATTTGCTCTGAAATGTAGTCTTAAAGAACTCCCAAGTCAAACAGTCAGGCTGGGTGCCCTCTTTAACTGTCAACTACCATAGATATGCTTTGTCATGAAGTAGGGAGACCGTACCCTCTAATTTTTGCTCAGCGGTATAGTCTAGATCATCCATAATCCTCTTAGTGGCCTCCAACCAGTACTCAGCCACATTAGGGGTGACTCCAGTGACACCCCTAAACAACTCTACTCTATTAGACCAGAGTCGCTCAGTTACTGACCATCGGCCCCCAATCTAAAATTGGGTCCAGTGACCTACTCCAATATCCTCAGCATGGCTTGGGACAGTGCGTCGTCCCTAGCCAATTGGCTCTGAGACCCAGTCTCAGTAGTAGGTGACACCGGTGTCTCACTAGTGTCCAGATTTGGCATATTGCCCAGAGATGAGGAATCAGCTCGAGTCCTCCTGCGGCCTCTACCTCAGCTTTTAGTACTACGTCCACAGATACCTAGTGCACTCATTGTCTAATTGAGTTGATCTATATTAAGAGTTTTATGCATCAGTTCAATATTTATTAACAGATGTTTTGTGCATAAAGAATCAGAAGTTCAGAGTTGTTTTTGAAAGTTTTAGTCTCTATCAGTTTCACTATAGTTTCAGAGAGTACTAACTATAGTGTTTTCAAAGTATAATGTTGACAGTATGTCAAAGTAAACTATATAGGTTTCAAAATACTTACAAGATCGGCGCCGGAGACTCAGTGTCCCACATTCTTAATTAGAATATTTTAAACCATTTTAAAAGCCAATTCATAAAAAAATATTGTGGAACCCAAAATTCAGAGCCGAGTTTTGTAACCTGGCTCTGATACCACTAAATGTAACACCCCAAACCCTGCCTAGACATTATGGCTGAATCTGTTGATATCATATAAAAGGAATTTTGAAAACGGCGCTAACTCGATAAAACTTTAAGCTCATAAACCCTTATTTTCTTTCATTTAATTTAAATTATAACTTCAAAAGGTCGACTTGCTTCAAAACATATCATTTTAGCAGAAGCTTAGAAAAACCGTCACGTTTAAGGAAAATAGTTCACATTTTTAGGAAACCTTGTTTTCAGTAACCCATTGTTTTGAAAGATAACTTTTTGTACAATCCATTTAAGATTTTAGAAAACCCGGGCTTTTGGAAAAAAATTGAGTTATACCATGTTTTATAGTTATAAAGTCATAAAATCATAGTTTATCCCAAATTAAAATAAAACAGTCCGTAAAGTCTGAATTAGATAAAATAAACCTAGATTAAACTAGAACATAAAATGTAATTGTATTTATAACCAGTTTGAACATGTGGTCACCGAGGGCTCCGCTGCACCAACCCACCTAACTCTATGGATTACCTGTACAGAATAAACAGAGAAGGGTGAGTTTACGTAAACTCAGTGTGTAACCCCACAAAATTAAGCATGCACACAGAAAACAGAATTAGGCAAATACAAACTCGGGCTTAAGCCCATTACAGATATAAATGCAAAGTCGGGCCTAAGCCTATTTTAGATACAAATACAGATATGCAGATCAGAATCAGAAATCAGATATCCTACCCCCATCCTTTACACACAATCTCCAACCATCCCTACACACCATGTGGGGTTTAAAACACTCACCCAACTGTACACACCATATTGTACCGATGTAGCACATAATAAATATATTGTAGCCATGCTGCTAGATAATAGGCACAAAAATGCCTTTCAGAACACTTCCACCAATATACATATCCCCAATATCAGATAACATAACATGCATACAGAATTAATGGATATATCATGCTTGACATACATTAAATAACAGATAACAGATATCACCTAGCATAATAATATCAACCTCTAAATAGATTTTAGACTATCAGATCACATAAAATTTAGGGTTAGATAGCATTTATCGACCCTACAATAAGCCCACAGTCAATTAGGACAACCTATGCGACCCTACAAAAAATTTCAGTACAATGGGCCTACATACCCGTGTGGGCCCACACTCCCAAATTGGCCTTGCTCGTGTGGATCACATGGCCTGACCCAAATAATTGACACACCTATGTGGCATGCTTATGTGGGCCCACAAGCCTGTCTTGGCCTAGCTCGTGTGGCCCATATGGCTACACTCGAGCCACCACACGGCCGTTAAATCGAACATATTTTATTCAACGAATTGTATCATTAAAATGCTAAACCAAACAAAGTGCGCACATACTTACTGTTAACTAAAACAACCGTACGCCCAATTCAATCCGTTGAAATGAAATCCACAGCCACAACACCTTCTCCAACGTAACCTTACAAAAATTAAAACCCCTTTAGGAACCTTCACGCCAATAGACAAGAGATCTAACAGAGATCACTTACCAAAACTTACCAATTCCCAAGAACTCCAAAGACAGAAAATACAGGGAAATAGAGAACCAACGTCAGATTTTTACTTTGGAGAGAGAAACCAAATTTTTGAAAAAAAAATAAAAGATGAAGAAAATAATTCTGATAACTCCCCAATATCCCAACTCCCCACTATTCTCTCATCCTTAACCACCCACTTCAGAATTCTACCTCAACCTAAACACTCTCAGACAAACAAAACAAAAATATCATACATGCCTGCAGAAGGATTCGAACACAAGACCTCCAACACCCTTACCACTCGAACTAGCAGGCTCATTCTGACATGGAGTTACAGACAATTAAATATAAGCCCACTGAACAGAGATAGGGCTTACTTCCCAAAAATAATAAAATTTACCCAAGCTAGGGTTTGAACTTGGGACCTTTCACACACACCTAAAACACTTAACCATAGAAGTAGATACATAGTTGTGTCAGATTTTCACAGAAGCAGAAATTAAAATTTTGGTGTTACAGGTTTGTTTTGTCGATTTGTAATGCGACAGTGGTCCCGATGTTGTTGATAAAACTGTTGTTAAATTGTAGATGGTTATTTGTGATTTATTATTGTAATTTCAGTGCCACAATGTAAGGTTTGTTTTGTCGATTTGTGATGTGACAGTGGTCCCGATGATGTTGATTTATGTTACCTAAGCAAAAAGATGTTAAAATTGTAGACATGTGTTACTGTTTTGTATTGTATTCAAAGAAGTGGTTCTGATGTAGGTAGTGAGTTTTGTTTTTATTTTAAATATTTTTTGCTTAGAAAATTGTTTGTTTATTAAAAAAAATTGTTTTTGCTCAGAACAGATGTTAAAATTATATACTTGTGTTACTATTTTGTTTTTTTAATGTTTTTTTTTTTTGCTTATAATGTGTTACTATTTTTTTGTAGATGTCATCAGATGAGGAATATTATATTATTTTGCATGTGGGTGGGCACTTTGTAAAGGACCCATATGTTAGATATGTAGGTGGGGAAGTGATTAGGTTTAAAGAGGACCCAGACACAATATCTTATTTTGAATTATGTAAAATAGTGAAAATTGGGTTAGGGTTTAACACTATCATGTTAATATATTCTTATGAGCCTAGTATAGTAGGGTTACAAAATAATCTAAGGGTGATTTATGATGACACTTCCACTATGGCTATGTTAGACTTTTGGGTCAAGTTTAAGAAGATTGACTTATATGTTGAACATGAGGTTGATAACCCTATAATTGTAGATGAAAATTTTCTATTGACTATTGGAGAGGGTGATGTAGAAGGGGTGAAAGTTGATGGGGATGGTGATGTAGGCGAGGTACAAGCTGATGGGGAGGGTATGTCTACTACTAGTATTGAGGTAGATGAGTATATTGGTATGGAAAGTGGTGGACATATTAGTTTAGGGTCTACTATTGGAGAGGATAATGATAGTGAAGTTGCTGCTGATGAATATGGTGGTTATTTTTCAACATCAGATGGATGGATAATGTTGCTGATGAATATGGTGGTGATTTTGCAATATCAGATGGATTGGATAATGTTGCTACTGCACGTAGTGAAGAAGAAGAGGATGGGAATGAGACTGAGGTATGGGACTCAAATGAACATGGAAGCTTGGTTGGGTCCGAAGAATATGAAGAACATGAAGATGGTGAGAGAATGAGGAAGAAGTTTCTTTTATACAATAAGTTAAATTTTAGTCTGGGAATATTGTTTAAGGATAGCACACAGTTTAAGAGTGCAATTCAAAAGTACTCCAAAGAATGTAGAAGACAATTAAAGTTTATTAAGAATGAATCGGAAAGGGCAGTTGTGAGGTGCATTGCTTCCCCTAACTATCCACGAAGAATTAGGGCTAGCTGCAGTCCTTTTGCGAAATGCTTGCAAATAAAGACGTTTCAGGATGAGCACCATTGCTCGGTTAGTTTTAAGAACAAAATGGTGACTATTGCTATGATTGCCTAACATTTTGAAACAACTATCAAAGATCACCCTAAGATGAAGCTGAGGGAAATTCAAAGAAGATGTGCTTCTGAGATGCATGTAAATTTGATCATTGACTGTTGTTATAGAGCGAAAAAATGGTGAAAGAGAAAATGGTTGGAAATCATAAGGAGGAATTTGGCTTGCTATGGAACCATGCTCATGAGTTAAGGTCAAAGATGCCAAGAAGCACAATAAAAATGGCTATTCAAAAGGTGGTAGCAGACTCGCTTCCTCATTTTGAGAAGTATTATGTGTGCTTTGATGCACTAAAGAGAGGCTGGAAAGCGGGTTGTAGGCCACTTAATAGGCTAGATGGTTGCTTCCTAAAAGGCCTATTTAAGAATGAATTTCTCACAGATGTTGGAAGGGACGCAAACAACCAAATGTTTCCTATTACATGGGTTGTGGTTGAAGTGGAGTGCACTAATTCATGGGCCTAGTTTCTTAGTCTCCTATCAATTGATTTGGGCTTGGAAGATGGGTATGGGTACACAATTATCAGTGACCAACAAAAGGTTAGTAAATATGCAATTTTAAGCTTGGTATTTTTTTAACCTGTTATTTGTATTTAAATAAAATTTTCTAACAATTTATCTCATTCATTAATTTGAATTAGGGCCTTGAGATTACAATTTCTGACATAATACAAAGGGTGGAGCATAGGAATCGTGCGAGGCACACGTTTACAAATTGGTCAGGAAAAAAACCAAGGAAATCTTATGAGTGTGATTTCTGGCAGATTGTGAAGTGTACGACTGAGAGGGAGTGGGAGGATCTATGTTCAACACTAGAGAAGAAAGATAAGGATGCTTATTATAATTTGATGAAATGGTCTACAAATATGTGGACTAGGACATTTTTTGGGACTTCTTGTAAATCAGATATAGTTGACAACAATTTGTGTGAAGCATTCAATTCAAGCATTGTTGAAGCTAGGTTCAAAAGCATTGTCAGAATACTTTAGGACATTAGGACCAATATGATGACTAGGATAGTACAAAAAAGGAAGTTATGTAATGGATGGAAGCAAAATTATGGTCCATTGGTGAAAGCTAAGTTTGATGCCAACAAGAAGGACTGTGTAGAGTGGCAACTAATATGGAATGGTGAAAATGGATGTGAGTTGAGGAAAGGAAGTTATCAATATACAGTGGACCTAAGTCAAAGGATATGTAGTTGTAGAAGTTGGCAAATTAGTGGGATTCAATGTTCCCATGCATGTGCTACCATGTATCACTTATGGCTTCAACAAGATGAATATCTGCATAATATTATTACATTGATACCTACAAGAAAGCTTACTCTTTTCCAATGTAGCCCATAAATGGGCCACATGATTGGGAAAAAATTAGTATTAAGCCAATGCTACCTCCTATTGAAAGGAAGATACCTGGGAGGCCTAAAAAGAATAGGAGGATGGCCAAAGATGAACTAAAAAAATTAAAGCCTAGCTACTTTAGTAGGAAAGGTCTACTCATGACATGTATTCAATGTGGCCAACATGGCCATAACAAGTGGTCTTGCACAAATTCGAAATAGGTATAGTGTTGTTCTTCAATTATATATATTGAGTAAATTTTTTATTTTATTTTGTGTAACCAATAATTATGGTCCATTTTTTGCAGCAAGATGCACAACCACCTAAACAAAAGGGGAAATCTTCCATTAGAAGGTCAACTATCTTAGATAAATCTAAGGGAAAACAAACATTTTATGTAAGTTTCTTCCTTTTACTATTAATCAAAAATTGTATATTGTGTTAATATTAATATAAAATACTTTTGTAGTCTATTAGAACCACAAGGAGCATGACGATAGCTTTATGCCAAGATGGTAGTGGACAAACTTCTTCAACACCCAAGTCGTGAAATAGCAAGCGAAAGACTCCTTTCGGCCACCTAGGAACACAAGAATCAGTTGCAGGAAACATGAGTAAATCATTGTTATTTTGTTTTGAATGACTTCTGATGTTTGTCTTGTGATTCACTACGATAACTTGCTTTTGAACTTGTGCAATCTTTATGCTATCCTTTTCTTTATGCTATATGCCAAATCATGCCATAACTCACTTCATTACTATTGCAACAGTTTTCTGTCTGTGAAGTTCCTTTGTCAAGCAAATCATTTTATCCAATGTGCCATAATTCATTTATCTATTTGTATCTGTTTTCTATTTCGCAGGACCATCTCGAGACAGCTCGTGATCCAAAAAGGACGGTGCAAGGTATTTTGCCTATAACATTCTGGTTTTGGAGTAGAAGATGGTAATCACATTTTGAGCCTACAACATTCTTGTTTTGAAATACACCATTATTGAATGTTATTTTGTTTTATTGAAAACCGATATGTTGGTTTTTTTTTGGTTCATGTATTGCTCACTCACATTTTAATTTTTGGCTGGTATAGTGTGGATGGTGTATAGGGTGAATGGTTTATAGACTAATCATATGCTTTTGTAAAGTACATTTATCCAAATTGCAATGGGGAAATAATATGCTTAAATGATCAAAGTGTCCTTTTAGTCTTATTTTTATTGTCACTACATTATTGATAAACCGTAATTTATACATATTTCTATCCCATGCTTAGCATATTTTATGGATGATTTTTCCTTAGATTTGGTGAATTCGATGCTCCTAATGCCTTAATTTCATATTTTATACTTAGGTGAGCATAGGAGAGTGAAAGGAACGAGAAACGGGTCAAAAATGGAGAAAATGGGCCAACATACGAAATCAACACGGCCTGGACCTCCTCACACGGGCAGACCACACGGTCGTGTCAATTTTGCAGAATCGAAGCACGACTCACATGGGTGGACCACACGACTGTGTATATTTAACAGGTTTGACCACGGCCAAAAGTAATCATACAAGGGCGTGTCACACGGGCATGTCCCTGTCGAGCCCAAATTGAATCTAATTCGAAAAAGGCCAATTTTGAGGGTTCTTAGGCATTCTAAAGCCTATAAATACACCCTAGAGGAGGAGGAAAAGGGGCCACAAAGGAGGAAGCAGGGAACTACTCAAGGAAAGCCGATTGATCCATCTCAGAAGCCGGATTCATCATCAAGACTGAAGATCTCCCCTCAATTTCCCTTCAGGAGTTTTGGGTTTTTCATTTTGTTTTGTATTCATTATTCTTCTGAGATGTTTACCTTTTTAGTTATGAACTAAAACCCCTAAATACCTAAGGGGAATGAAACCTAAGATAGATCTTGTTATTATTATCTGAATTGTATGATAAATTTTTAACTTGTTCTTAATTATGTGTTCTTAATTCTTATTTTGATATTCCAGGATATTGATTCAAGTTAAGCTCTTATTCAGAGGAGGAATAGACCTTGCCTAAGAGTACATTTGTCATAATTCGCGGAGCTGATTGTGCGCCTAGAGATAGGGTGACAAGATTTTGCCGGATTAGGGTGAAAACTAATAAGGGGATCCATAGATCGAGTTAATGCAACCCTAGGGAGTTAATTAGAAAGAGATTTCAATTATTCAACCTAGAGTTAGACATTGTTAGTCTCGAGAGGGATAATAATATAACTTAGGGATTTCTAGGGATCAAGTCAAATGAATAAATCGTCCGATTCAGAGTTAAATAACAAGTGAAGTCTAGGTGGATTTTTCCTTAGGTATTGTCTTAATTCAATCACTTTTCCAAAAGTAATTCCCCAATTCTATTTTTTGTGAATTCTTAGTTTAGTTAATTAGTTAGTTAAAACAAACCCCATTATTCTTAGGCTAGATAATAAGAAGACAGTCATTACTAGTACTTTTAGTTCCTTTGGGTTCGACAATTCGGTCTTGCTAAAGCTATGCTACTGTTCGATAGGTACACTTGCCTTAATCGTGATAATAGTTAGTTTCAAGAACGATTCATTATAAATATTTAAAACCTGTCATGAATATCACGTATCAATTATTTACTAAGCTAAATTAAATTAGGCATAAACAACAAATACTGGTCGTTACTTCCAAGCATAATGTTAAATTATATAAAAAACAACCAATATTTGTCAATCAATATTTGCAACTCCTAGCGGCATATGCCTCTTGCCACTACTGCCAAAAAAGAAACTTATGGTGATGCATACAATACACAACATAGAGCAAGAAGTAACAGCACCATGATCAACAGTATTTGCATATGACGATTTTTTGATAACTTTAATTTTTTGCTTCATGATCAACATTTTCTTCCTTAATGCTACTTCTCCTTCAACACCACAAATCTACCTCCTTTAACCTCAATGTCAACAGCACTACTGCCACCATTATGGTTACCATCAAATGAAACCAAATCCATAACATTCTTTGTAAGTGCTAAATTATCCTTCAAGAAATTTCGTTCACTATCACATAATTGACTCAGTAACTCAGTCGCAAGGTCACACATTTTCCCATCATACCACTTGAAGAAATCACAACCACTGTCATACAAGCAAATCCCAATTTAGCCAAATTGAAATAATCCAAAATGAAAACAAAACAAATAGTAAGATTTATGAAATCATCAAAATTGAGCTCAAGCTCAATTTGCAGATAAAAATTATCCACTTACCTAAAAATCTAAACAACCATAAAATCTCCTTCCTGAATTTAAATCGCTCCATGAAATGTCTCTTGGAGCTAACTTATTGCAGTGACATTTTACTGTTAGTCCATCGTAGGCATACTCTTTTCGCGATGAAGTAACAGTATTTGCATATGACGATTTTTTTCTTCGAACCGTGCGTTACCCAACCTCTAGACTGACTATTTGAACTATGTGAATCTATGGTTTTAGAAGATAAGGAAGAAAAATAAAAAAAAATTGGAAAGATTAAGGATTTCATGATTTGGTTCTAAGGGATTAGGGATTCAACAATTTGATTTGTAAAAGTTTTAAGGATTTCATGAATATTTTGAAATGCTAATGGTTTAGGGATTTAAAGATTTTAGGGATTCAATGAAGATTTCAGAGGTTATGGATTTGGGGAATTTCACAATTTGGGGATTTTAAAAGTTGGGAAGAAGTTTCAAATTTGGGGATTTAGGAATTTTTGTTTTATGTTTATTAAATTTGTTTAATTTTTTTTGCCACGTCACCAGTGAACTGGAATGCCACATAGACCAATTTTTTTGAATGGCTGTTGAATAATGGTTAGCTGACGGTTATTGTTTCAACTAGGTTGATGTCTGAAAAATCTGTTACGTGAAGGGCTAATTACAGAAAATAAAAAGGTTAGGGGCATATATCCAAATTCACCCAAAGGTTTAGGGCTTTTTTTGCAATTATGCCAATTTTATATCCCAAAATGATGAAATGGAAGGAAAAGATAAATATATTCACTATAATACTAAAATTGACCATGCCTACGAGGGTGATAAATTTAATGACCTTAATAATGTAACTCACCTAGATGTGGAAGATTTCTTTCAGAATCATTAGAAAATTGATGTTATTTTGACATTTGTATGCTTTATTTTCTTGCATAAAGAATAATTTATATATTTAATAAATATTTGCAATGTTTCTCATATTATATTTTGTTTGTTTTTATGAAGAATATGAATATTCAACAAAATTTCGATGGATCCGAAATCAATGGAGAGATATGTCTTGCAGATAGTGCTACATCACGTACAATACTTGATACGTGATATTCGTGACAGGTTTTAAAAATTTATAATTAATCCTTCTTGAAACTAACTATTATCATGAAGAAGACAAGTGTACCTATCGAACAGTAGTATAGCTTTAGCAAGACCGGATTGTCGAACCCAAAGGAACCAATAGTACTAGTAATTACTTTCTTTTTATTATCTAGCCTAAAAATTAAGGGATTTGTTTATCTAAACTAATTAATTAACTAAGGGTGCACAAAGAGAAAATTGGGGAAAAGCTTTTGGGAAAACTCGATTGATTAAGACAATACCCAAGGAAAAATCCACCTAGACTTCACTTGTTATTTAACTCTGAATTAGACGATTTATTCATTTCACTTGATCTGTAGAAATCCCTAAGTTATATTATTATCTCTCTCAAGACTAATAACATCTAACCCTAGATTAATTAATTGAAATCTCTTTCTAATTAACACCCTAGTGTTGAATTGACTCGATCTATGGACTCCGTTATTAGGTTTCACCCTAATCTGGCAAAATCTTGTCACACTATCTCTAGGCGTGTAATCAACTCCACTTAATTACGAAAAATTTACTCTTAGACGGGGACTTTTTCTCCTTTGAATAAGTGCATTAACTTGAATCAATATCCTAGAATATTAAAACAAGAATTAAGAACACATAATTAAGAACAAGTCAAATATTTATCATATAATTCAGAATAAAGATAACAAAACATAAAGAAAACCCAAAACTCCTGAAGGAAATTGAAGGGAGATCTTCAGTCTTGACGATGAATTCAGCTTCTGAGATGGATCAATCGGCTTTCCTTGAGTAATTCCTTGCCTCTTACTCCATGTCCCCTTTTTTAGAGCCTCCTCAAGTGTTTAAATAGGCTTTAGAATGCCTAAGAGCCCTCAAAAGTGGCCTTTCCAAAATAGGACTATACTTGGGCTCGATAAGGACACGCACGTGTGCGATTGCTTCAGACCATGGTGAAGACTGTTAAATAGGCATGGGCGTATGGTCTACCCGTATAAGTCATGCTTTGATTCTACCAAATGGACACGGCCGTGTGGACTACCCGTGTGAGGAAGTCCAGGCCGTGTTGATTTCTCATGTTGGTCCATTTTCTCCATTTTCGGCCCGTTTCTCGCTCTTTTTATTCTCCTATGCTCACCTAAGTATAGAACATGAAATTAAAGGATTAGGAGCATCAAATTCACCAAATCTAAGGAGAAATCATCCATAAATGTGCTAAGCATGGGATAATAATATGTATAAATTACGATTTATCAAATACCCCCACACTTAAGCGTTCGCTTGTCCTCAAGCAAAATCCTCAACTCACAATCAAAAAAACTCTTCTCAACTTATAATCCCTATCGATAATATCTCAAAATAAACCATAAGTAGTCATACATTGAGAATTCAACTAGAAGAACATCAAATTTTCAAACATTCTAAGTTGAGCATTTTATCACGAAAGCATAGGTGTCTCTCCTCATTTAAATGATTACCTTTGATTCAAAATATCACAAAGTTTAACATCCTCAATAAAGATTCACTCAAATCACTTGAAGTGTTTAAGGACAATAAATGAAGCACTCATTAGTCAATATGAAACGTTATTACCATAGGCTTGCATGAAAATCAAATCTTCACCACTATATATTGAGATGATATGTCAATCAAAAGGTCTTTAGAGGGTTGTAATGTGGCTTTGGTTAGGGGGTGTGGTCACAAGCTGAAAGAAAAGTTTAGAATCGAGATTGAATTGAAAAATTACCTAACTAGAAAAATAACTAATCATTAATTGAATATAAGTGAGCTTCAATTAACACTTAAGCTTAAAAAATGATGAATAACTACTAATATATATGTATGTATTGTATTTTTTTTAGGAACAAGTCAAATAACATAGGCAATCTATAAAAATAAAAAATAGCTAAACAATTTATTCAAATCAAATCTTAATAAAAATAGGGATCAAATTAATTTAGGGGATTTCAACAATAATGGGTTAAGGGTTAATGTTGAGGGAAAATCAATGATTGGGTTGTTAGGCTCAAGGGGGTTCACTAAGGGTTAATTGTGAAGGTGGGCTTTTATGGAGTGAATGGGTTAAAACTAAGTGCATTTATCATCTCGACATATCAAATCTAATGGTGTGGTCTTGACATGTATAATCAAGCAAGTTCTAGAATGACAATTCAATATTGACGCACTCAAAGCAACAATAAAAGTGAGCATGAAAAAAATAATAGATGCTCTACAAGTTCAAGATCTCACAAAAATTATGGCTTTTTGATGTTTAAACCTGTGAATTTTAACTCAAGATGATATCTAAACTTGGGGAAACGACCTAAAAATTTTTAATTCTCGAAAATCAACTTTATCATGCTTGATTCTCTAATTCCTTAAAGTTTGAATAGTCAATGCATAAATACCTATGTTTTAATTCAAGACATATTAATAGAAAATCATAAATCAATCAAAATTCATTCTAATAATGATATAAGAAGATCAAATGAGAATAATACAAAATTCAGGGATTTTTCTAATAATGATATAAAAGAACCCCTACACTTAAGATGTACATTGCCCTCAATGTACAAGTTAGATTTACGATGGTATAGATATAAGATCATAAGATAGGGAGAGAATTGAAACTTCCTGAATGATGAATGGACTCCTTAATTTGGAGTTATGGAGAATAATCGGCTAAGGCAATGATGAGATTGGAGGAGGATACTTTGGTGGTGATAGAGGTTGGTTCCACAACCACAGTGTCCAACGAAGAAGTTATCGTGGTTGTCGGGCAGGACATAGCAATCGTGGAGAACCTTTTGGAGATTTTTATAACTGTGATAGAATTAGGAACTTCTCTTAGGAAATATAAAGAAACATAATTACTCGTAAAGAAATAGCCGAATAAAAATTATAAAATCTCAAGATAAAATAAAAATAGTATTAAAGGAAAATAAAAAGTAATTTCAACATATAAATAAAAAAATAGAAGTAATAGGTGTTTATAAAGAAATTGGGGCACACGAGGCACGCCCGTGTGCCCTCATTTTAGCCCATGCATTTCGTGGTTTTCAAAATTGGGCGCATTGGTGCACACGGCCATGTTGCACGGTCGTGTCATTCTTCATTCGCTGATCCCACGCCCTTGTACGAAGGTGCACACCCGTGATATTTTGACAGGCTCGACCACGGTCGGTGGGCACGGGCGTGTTGCACTCCCATGTTAATTTGCCAGGATTGCCCACGGCCATGTCGCACGACTGTGGCAACTTTTCAAATCCCATGTTGGGGAAACGTTTTTGCTTTGTTTTCACACGGCCGTATCACACGACCGTGTTACCTCCCATGGTATAGACACGACCTAAGGCACACCCGTGTGCTTGGCCGTGTGGTTCTGGAAATCCTGTGTTCAGTGACTTAGTTAGTGAATTAAATGTTAAAAACTAAAATTTAAAGAAGTTAACACCGTTAGTGCTCGGGTTGCCCCCCGAGAAGCATTTATTTATAGTCTAAGCTCGACTCCACCTTGTGGGTATATTTAGATAACTTCATGGAGTCGTAGCTCCTCTTTATCGTCTTTGAAATTCTTATTGTTATAAAGTTTGAGACGATGTCCATTTACCTTAAAAGTGCATTGTGATGGATGACTTACCTCTACTGTGCTATACGAAAACATAGTTTGAACGACGAAAGGACCTGACCATCATGGTTTAAGCTTTCCAGGAAACAATTTGAGCCTCGAGTTGTATAACAGGACAAGATCTCCAACTTCAAATTGCCTTCATTGCTACAAACGAGTGTCGTGGCGGCACTTCATTGCTTCCTTGTATAGGCGCGAATTTTCATATGCATTGGCTCGCCACTCATCTAACTCGTTCAACTGCATCAACCTGTTTTCACCTGCAAGTTTGGGATCAAGGTTTAGAAATTTTATAGCCCAGAATGCCTTGTGTTCTAACTCAAACGGTAGATGACAACTTTCCCATAAAGAAGTCTGTAAGGGGATGTTCCTATGGGGGTCTTAAAAGCAGTTCTATAAGCCCATAAAGCATCATCTACTTTCATCGCCCAGTCTTTCCTGTTTGACTCTACTGTCTTTTCTAGAATACGTTTGAGCTTTCTGTTTTATACTTCGACTTGTCCACTAGTTTGAGGATGATAAGGGGTGGCTGTTCTGTGATGAACTTTGTATTTCTTAAGGGTCTTATCAAATTGGGCGTTTCAAAAATGAGTACCTTTATCGCTGATAATTGCTCTAGGGGTTCCAAATCGAGAGAAGAGTTTCTTAAGGAATCGTACTGCAACTCTAGCAACATTAGTAGGTAAAGCTTGGGCTTCCTCCCATTTAGACATATAATCAATAGCTACTAATATGTATTTATTCCCGAATGAGCTGGGGAATGGACCCATGAAGTCGATACCCCAAATGTCAAATATTTCACATGAGAGCATATATGTCTGGGGCATTTCATCACGTTTGGAGATATTACCTGTCCTTTGGCATTTGTCACAAGAAGTAACATACCTGTTGGCATCTTTGAATAGAGTGGGCCAATAAAAACCTAATTCGAGTATTTTATGTGCGGTCTTATTTCCATTGTAGTATCCATCAGTCGGTACTAAGTGGCAATGTTCCAAGATCTTAAATGCTTCTGTCCTTGTAACGCATTGCCTAATGACTTGATCTACACATATACGAAAAAGGAAAGGGTCTTCCTAAAAGTAGTTTTTCACATCAGTAAAGAATCGTTTCTTTTGCTGATGTGTCAACCCTTTTAGGGTAATGTTAGCTGCTAAAAATTTTGCAATGTCCGCAAACCAAGGTGCCTCAGAATCAAATATAGCAAAAAATTGTTCTTCAGGGAATGAATCATTTATTTTCAACTTTGTCTAGCTCTTTGGTGCTTGAATTTTCAAGCCTGGAAAGATGACCAGCCGCGATATTTTCGACTCCTTTCTTATCTTTAATCTCCAAGTCGAATTCCTGCAATAACAAAATCCATCGGATGAGTCGAGGTTTTGCAATAGTCTTAGTTAAAAGGTAGCGAAGAGCAGGATGGTCAGTATAAATGACAACTTTAGACAACATTAGATATGACCTAAATTTATCGAATGCAAAAACCATAGCTAGCAGCTCTTTCTCTGTGGTGGTGTAGTTTTCCTGTGCGACTGTCAAAGTTTTGCTAGCATAATAGATAGGATGAAAATGCTTATCTCTTTGCTGTCCCAAAACTGCACCTACTACAAAATCACTTGCATCGTACATTAGTTCAAAAGGTGAATTCCAATCAGGTGCAATTATGATTGCAGCTTTAGTCAATTTATCCTTTAAAGTATTAAATGCTTATAAGCATTCCTGATCGAAATTAAAAGGCACATCTTTTTCTAGTAATTTAGTCAAAGGCTTAGCTATTTTAGAAAGGTCTTTAATGAATCTTCTATAAAACCCAGCATGTCCTAAAAAGCTTCTAATAGCCTTAACCGAATTAGGAGGAGGTAGTTTCTCAATGGATTCAATTTTAGATTTATCAACCTCAATCCCATTGCTAGAAATTTTATGTCCTAACGTAATACCTTCTTGAACCATAAAATGACATTTTTCCCAGTTAAGTACAAGATTTGTTTCGTCACATCTTATTAAGACTCGTTCTAAATTTTTAAGGCAAAGATGGAAAGAATTATCGAAAATCAAGAAATCATCCATAAATACCTCCATGATGTCTTCTACGAGTTCGTCAAAGATGGCCATCATGCAATGCTGAAAAGTAGCAGGAGCATTACATAATCCAAAAGGCATTCTATGATAAGCAAACGTACCATATGGACATGTAAATGTCGTTTTTTCTTGATCTTCAGGAGCTATTGGGATTTGAAAATATCCAAAGAGTCCGTCTAAAAAGCAGTAGTACATGTGTCCTGACAATCTTTCCAACATTTGGTCAATGAATGGAGGGGGGAAGTGATCTTTTCTCGTGGCATCATTTAGCTTCCTATAATCAATGCAAACTCTCCAACATGTGACTGTCCTTGTTGGGATTAATTCCTTCTTCTCATTGGCTACAATAGTCATGCCTCCTTTCTTAGGAACAACCTGCACTGGACTTACCCGAGAACTGCCATAATAGGATAAATAATTCCAGCATCTAGGAGTTTAATTACCTCAGCTTTAACAACTTCCTTCATGTTGGAGTTCAGTCGTCTTTGGGCTTGCACGCATGACTTATATTCGTCTTCCATTAAAATTTTGTGGGTGAAAAAAGAAGGACTGATCCCTTTAATGTTAGAAATTTTCCAAGCTATTTATGCTCTCTTAAGACTTGGAGTAATTCCTCTTTCTCTTTGGGTTACAAATTAGACGCAATAATTACCAGTAATGTAGAGTTATTTCCAAGGAATGCATATTCCAAGTGATTCGACAATTGTTTAAGTTCCAGTTTGGGAGGTTCTTCAATAGTGGGTTTTTGCTTAAGTTCATCGTTTACCTTAATACCCTCATATTCTGCTGGTCTCAAGGAGCGTTCATTGGGATTCAGTTAAGTTATTGTCTCAGAATTATCACCTTCTCCTCTCCTTTGGCAAGACACAGTTCCAACATGTCCTTATGTATGATTTCTTGAAAAGAATTTTGAGTAGCATGATCAATAGAGTCAATAAAATAACATAAGTCATCCTGTTCCCTAGAAAATCTCATGGCATCATAAATTTTAAAGATAATCTCTTCGTCACCTACTCTGAGTACCAATTTACCATCACCCACATCAATAACAACCCTGACAGTGGCTAAAAATGGAAGACCTAAGATTAGAGGCACTTCAACATCCTCATCCTTGTCAAGCACAACGAAATTAACAGGGAATATAAATTTATCTACTTTTACAAGTACATTTTCTATAATTCCCCTAGGATATTTAACAGATCAATCAGCTAATTGAATACTCATCCTAGTGGGTTTAGGTTCCCCAAGACCAAGTTGTTTAAACAATTTATATGGCATCAAATTAATGTTAGCGCCTAAATCAGCTAATGCCTTATCAACATTCAAACTACCAATTAGGCAGAGAATAGTAAAACTTCCTGGGTCTTTCAGTTTAGTTGGCAGTTTATTTTAGAGTATGGCCGAGCACTCCTCATTAAGTTCCACCATAGATAAGTCTTCAAACTTCCTTTTGTTTGTTAGAAGCTCCTTTAAAAATTTTGCATATGTAGGCATCTGCGATATAGCTTCAACAAAAGGTAAGTTAATATGCAATTGTTTAAAAAGTTCAAGAAATTTACCAAATTGTGCATCCATGCAGTCTTTCTTCAACTTTGATGGATATGGGATTGGTGGTTTATATTCCTTTGGCATTGGATTGTTATTGTTTTCGAGTTTTTCTTCCTCTCCTTTGTCTCTTTCAGCTTCTTATTATGGCTTCTTTTCGGATTCAGCTAACACATTCCCACTCCTTAGTGTAACTACTTTCATATGCTCTTTTGGATTTGGTTTGGTGTTACTAGGTAAACTTCCTGGTGGTCTTTCTGAAATCATCTTAGCCAGCTGCCCAATTTGATTCTCGAGTATTTGGATCGACGCTTGCTGATTTTTAAGTGCAGTTTCAGTATTCTGAAAATGGGTTTTCGCGACTGAAATAAATTTTGACATCATCTCTTCAAGGTTCGATTTTTTCTCTTGCTGGTAAAGTTATTGTTGGAAGCCTAGAGGGTGTTGTGGTCTCTGATTTCTTGGCCTCCCTATGAGAAATTTGGGTGGTTCCTTTAACCTGCATTGTAAGTGTTATTATAAGGATTATTTTGAGGTTGAAGATTATTACCCATAAAATTTAGTTGCTCATGTTCCATGTTGAGGCCATAAGGTAGGTATTCTGAATTGCTTGATCCACCTCCACTTGCTTCGTACTGCATTACTGGGTGAACTCGTGAAGAACCACGAAAATCGTTAATTTTTCTATTCAAAAGTTCTACCTGATTAGAGAGCATGGTGACCGAATCGACGTTAAAAACACCGGCTATTTTCGTTGGCTTTATCCTCATGACTTGCCACTAATAATTATTCAGTGACATCTCTTCTATAAATTCATAAGCATCCTCAGGTGTCTTATTATTGATAGGTCCACTAGCAGCTGTGTCAATCATCTATCTAGTCGAAGGATTCAAGCCATTGTGAAACGTTTGAACCTGTAGCCAGAGTGGTAACCCATGGTGAGGGCATTTTCTCAAAAGGTCCTTGTATCTCTCTCATGCATCGTAGAGTGTTTCTAAATCCATCTGTACAAAAGAAGAGATATCATTACGTAATTTAGCCATTTTAGCTGGCGAAAAGTATTTTAGTAAAAACTTTTTGGTTATTTGTTCCCAAGTAGTGATTGACCCTCGTGGTAACAAATTCAACCACTATTTATCTTTGTTCCTCAATGAAAAGGGAAATAACCGAAGATGAATGGCATCATCAGAAACGCTATTGATTTTAAATGTATCGCAAAACTCTAGAAAATTCACCAAGTGAGCGTTGGGATCCTCATCCTGCAAACCATCAAACTGAAAAAATTGCTGTATCATTTGAATTGTGTTAGGTTTTAGTTCAAAATTATTTGCAGCAATAGCAGCCTAACTATGCTTGATTTAGTTCTTGTTAAAGGAGGTTTAACATAGTCATACATAGTACGCGAAGTAGGATTCTGATTAGCAGCAATCGCAGGAGGTAGCAGATTTTCCTGGTTTTTAGCTATCTCCTCGGTTGTGGTGTGAGTATCATCCTCTTGCTCTTCCTTTGTGTATCTTAAGCTTCGCTTTATATCTCTTTGGTTTCTGTGACCTGTGCGATCGATCTCACTATCAAAAAGTAATGGTCTTGACGAGTTTCTTCTGGTCATAAACTAGAAAAACCTGTCAGAATAAAATAAAATAAAAGTTAGAAAAGTGAAATTAAACTAAAAATAGATTGCACTAAAAGTAAATATGGCTAAAGTAATAAAAATCAAATGTTCCTAATATCTTAGGTCCCCGGCAACGGCGCCAAAAACTTGATACGTGATATTCGTGATAGGTTTTAAAAATTTATAATTAATCGTTCTTGAAACTAACTATTATCACGATGAAGGCAAGTGTACCTATCGAACAGTAGTATAGCTTTAGCAAGATCGGATTGTCGAACCCAAAAGAACCAAGAGTACTAGTAATTACTTTCTTTTTATTATCTAGCCTAAAAATTAAGGGATTTGTTTATCTAAACTAATTAATTAAACTAAGGGTGCACAAAGAGAAAATTGGGGAAAAGCTTTTGGGAAAACTCGATTGATTAAGACAATACCCAAGGAAAAATCCACCTACACTTCACTTGTTATTTAGCTTTGGATCAGACAATTTATTCATTTGACTTGATCCGTAGAAATCCCTAAGTTATATTATTACTCTCTCAACACTAATAACGTCTACACTAATAACGTCTAACCCTAGGTTAATTAATTGAAATCTCTTTCTAATTAACACCCTAGTGCTGCATTAACTCAATCTACGAACTCCCTTATTAGGTTTCACCCCAATCTAGCAAAATCTTGTCACCCTATCTCTAGGCGTACAATCAACTCCCCTTAATTACGACAAATTTACTCTTAGACAGGGACTTTTGCTCCTCTGAATAAGTGCATTAACTTGAATCAATATCCTAAAATATTAAAACAAGAATTAAGAACACATAATTAAGAACAAGTCAAATATTCATCATACAATTCAGATAATAATAACAAGATCTGTCTTAGGTTTCATTCCCCTTAGGTATTTAGGGGGTTTAGTTCATAATTATGAAAGAAAACATCTCAAAAGAATAAAGATAACAAAGCATAAAGAAAACCCAAAACTCCTGAAGGAAATTGAAGGGAGATCTTCAGTCTTGACGATGAATCCGGCTTCTGAGATGGATCAATCAGCTTTCCTTGAGTAATTCCTTGCCTTCTACTCTATGTCCCCTTTTCTAATGCCTCCTCAGGTGTTTAAATAGGCTTTAGAACGCCTAAGAGCCCTCAAAAGTGGCCTTTTCCTAATAGAACTATACTTGAGCTCCACAGGGACAGGCCCATGTGCGATTGCTTCAGACCGTGGTCAAGGCTGTTAAATAGGCACGGACATGTGGTCTATCCGTGTAAGTCGTGCTTCGATTCTGCCAAATGGACACGGCCGTGTGGACTACCGGTGTGAGGAAGTCTAGGCCGTGTTGATTTCTCTTGTTGGTCCATTCTCTCCGTTTTTGGGCTGTTTCTCGCTCTTTTTATTCTCCTATGCTCACCTAAGTATAAAACATGAAATTAAAGGATTAGGAGCATCGAATTCACCAAATCTAAGGAGAAATCATCCATAAATGTGCTAAGCATGGGATAAAAATATGTATAAATTACGGTTTATCAATATTCAAAGATAAAAATATTTTTCTCATTTGACAATAAGTAATGCCCATGTTAATACAATATCGGGTAGTTCAAAACTTATTGAAGGCTCCAGAAGAGCTATTATATTATTACCTAAAGTTACAAAATTTCTAATTGAAAATGTTTTATATTCCATTAAGTCTCAAAGAAATTTATTGACTTTTAAAGATATTTGTCTTAATGGATATCATATTGAGGCTATGAATGAGAAAAATATTGAATATCTATATATTACCAATGTTGAATGTGGAAAGAAATATGTTTTGAAAAGCCTACCTGCTTTTTCATCAGGTTTATATTATACACATATTAGTGCAATTGAGTCACATGTTACTACAAACTAAAAGTCTATAGAACCACATATTTTTACTATTTGACATGACCGGTTAGGCCATCCCGGATCTATTTTGATGTGAAGATTCATCTAGAATTTAGTTGTGTTGGAATGCCGGTACCCCCATGGCATAGCGAAAAAAATATTCTGGTGATCCAAACCATGGATCCATGTGCGAGGAATGAATCGGGGTGAAAAAGGTTTCGAAATTACCAAAACTTCAATCTGAGTAGACAGTGAAGCCTCTACAATGAGAACACTATTTTGCTTTCGAATCCAAGCTGCAATCTTTATAATCCCGACCTCTATGTAATCCACCCAGTTGACAATGAACGGAAGAAATCCTCAAAACTAATTTTAGAGATATTTTGCTTGACGGCGGCTAGATCTAGTAGCAAAGCTTCGGGTTTGTATATATATTCACTTTTTAGGGTTTTTCTCCCTTTCTATATATAACTCCCCTTATAATTGATATGTATATAACAAATTCTTAATTTATTAAATTTTAATCCGAACATAATAATCATAATTAAAATAAATAAATATAATAATGTTTTAACCGAAAATTATAATTACATTAATTATAATAAAGATTTTGGTAAACTATATTTATTTAAATTTATATACGAACCAAATTCAAATATTAATAAAATTATGTTCTCCTTATGTGTACAACATCCTTGCACATATAATATGTTCGATATTTGATTGCCCAATTAAATTAATTCTATAATTAATTTAATTCATGTGACAACCAAACACAATACCAACTATGTTTTCTTCCGTTCATTTCAACCATAGGGTGTGATCTTGTAGATTCTTGTAACATTAGCAGTAATACTAGAACGATTCTAATGTTACAAACAATGAGTGGCATCTAGCAATGCATCATTGCTACCTAAGTTACAAGAAGTCATGATTCGACATAACCTTTTGTGATAACCTTTCATGAATTAATCCTTAAGTCCTTTATCTCTGGAATGGACACAAGTCATGGAATAGTCACACTTACATAGTCCATCCCATGTTTCTTGAGACCTTGAGTAGACTATGATAAACAAATAAGTATGACATCTCATATCAACTTGTTTGAGCATGGCCATGCATTTCTAGTCTCACTCAATCAAGTGGCCTAAAATATTACTCCCATTATCTAGGAGGGACTTATCCTATATTGATCAACCATATCCCTCTACATAGATTATTGCATATCCAACATTAGCCTTTACAAAACAACCAGTTACAGTGTACGTTTGACTGTATCAAAATATACAACTCACAATGTTGGGATAATGATGATCTCAAGTTTGAGGATCATATACATATTAATCACTATGAGTAATGTTGTGACAATTACATAATAATCCAAGAAACGTACTCATCGCGGGTCAGTCCAATATCTTGTTCTCTAACACACATATTCATGCATTGATTCTGACACTCCATATCAATGACAATTCTTTATCATTAATCAACTACATGTTAGTTTTAATGTATTATTGTTGTCCTAATCAACAATAATACTTGACTAAGGACCTTTTAAGAATAATAATATTATTCTCAGGATATTCTTATAAAACAGTTTATTTATACACACAGAAAAGAAACTGAAATAATAATGGCAACACCTTATATTAATAAACATGGTAAATCAAGTATGTTATTACAACTATCTCATGATTGATCTTTGGGCATACTCTTACAATCTCCCACTAGCACTAAGACCAAACACTCATATATCTTATACCAAGTGACTTAGTGTGACGATCGTGCTTCTACTATGTCAGAGGCTTGGTCAGGGGATTAGTAATGTTATCATCTGTAGGTACTCTGCATATCTCTACATCCCCTCGATCGATAATCTCTTGAATAAGATGGTAGTGCCTAAGTATATGTTTGGATCGATGGTGAGATCTGGGTTCTTTAGTTTGTGCAATGGCTCTATTGTTATCACATCGGAGTTCTATAGCATCTGATATACTAGGCACAACCCCTAGTCTAGTAATGAAATTCTTGATCCAAACCGCTTCTTTTGCTGCCTCACTGGCTGCAATATTCTCGGCCTCTGTTGTAGAATTGGCTACTGTACTTTGCTTTGAATTCTTCCAACTCACAACACCACCATTAAGGTAAAACACAAAACCTGATTGCAATCAAGAATCATCCTTGTCGGTTTGGAAGCTGGCATCAGTGTAACCTTTTACACTTAACTCTTCCTCACCTCCATATATTAGGAACGTATCCTTAGTTCTTCTCAAGTACTTAAGCATATTCTTGACTGTGGTCCAGTGACCTTCACCGGGATCTACTTGGTACCTACTTGTCATACTTAAGGCATATGAGACATCCGGACGAGTACATAACATGGCATACATGATAGATCCAATAGCAGAAGCATATGGACTTTTACTCACGCGTTCTCTCTCTTGTGGAGTTGAAGGACACATTTCCTTCTAGAGTGAAATACCATGTCTCATAGGTAGGAATCCTCTCTTAGATTCTTCCATGTTGAACCTTTTCAATAATTTATCTATGTATGTACTTTGGCTTAGACCTAGTAGTCGTCTTGATCTATCTTTATAGATCTTGACTCCTAATATGTAAGTGGCTTCGCCCAAGTCCTTCATAGAAAAACAACTTCCTAACCTAGACTTAATAGACTGCAAGGTAAGTATGTCATTTCCCATGATAAGTATGTCATCCACATACAGTACCAAGAATGTGATAGTGCTCCCACTAACTTTCTTGTAAACACATGGCTCATCTTCATTTTTGATAAAACCAAACTCTTTGATTGCATCATTAAAATGAAGATTCCAACTTCGAGAAGCTTGCTTTAATCCATAAATGGATCTTTGTAGCTTACATATTTTTCTAGCATCCTTTGGATTGACAAAACCTTCAGGTTGTGTCATTTACACATCCTCTTCAAGTTTCCTGTTAAGGAAAGCTATTTTGACGTTCATCTGCTAGATTTCATAATTATGAAATACAACTATGGCGAGCAAGATCCTGATGGATTTAAACATAGCTACAGGAGAAAAGGTTTCATCATAGTCAACACCATGAATTTGGTGAAAACCTTTAGCGACTAATTGCCCCTTGTATGTTTGTACATTACCATCCATGTCAATTTTCTTTTTGAAAACCCATTTGCACCCTATGGGTGGGTCAATCAAAGTCCAAACTTGGTTTTCATACATGGAATCCATCTCAGATCTCATGGCCTCAAGCCATTTCTCAGAGTTTGGGCTCGTCATCGCTTCTTGATAAGTTTTAGGCTCATCTTGATCTATAAGAAGAACGTCACCATGCGTTGTAATGAGAAATCCATATCTCTCAGGTGTATGGCATTCTCTTAAAGATCTGCGTGGTGGTTGTGTTTCTACAGCAGTTACTTGTTCCTCAATTTCTTGTGGAATTTGTTGTTGTTCTATCTCTGGTTTAGTGGTATCTTGTGATTCTCAAATTTCTTCAAGTTCAATCTTTCTCCCACTTCCTTTTTTAGAAACAAATTCTCTTTCTAGGAAGACACCAATCCGAGCAACAAACATTTTGTTCTCAGTGGGATTAAAGAAATAATATCTTTTGGTTTCTTTCGGATACCCCACAAAAATACACCTTTCAGATTTGGGTTCAAGCTTAGTAGACGTATGATGTTTAACAGAAGCTTCGCAACCCCAAATTTTCATAAAAGACATACTGGGACATTTCCCAGTCCACATCTCAGATGGCGTCTTTTGAACCGATTTAGATGGAACACAATTTAGTGTGAAAGCAGCTGTTTCAAGTGCATGTCCCCAAAAGGAAGTCGGTAGATCAGCATGACTCATCATGGATCGAACCATGTCTAACAGAGTTTGATTTCTTCTTTCAAAAACTCCATTCCACTGAGGAGTACCAGGAGGAGTAAGTTGTGAGACAATCCCACATTCCGTCAAAAGATCATCAAACTCTAGGCTCAAATACTCTCCACCTCGATCAGATCGAAGTGTCTTGATAGTTTTGCCTAGTTGATTTTGTACTTCATTTTTGAATTCCTTGAACTTTTCAAGGGCCTCAGACTTATGGCGTATGAGATAAACATACCGATATCTACTGAAATCATCAGCGAAAGTAATGAAGCAGTGAAATCCACCTCTGGCCTGTGTATTTATTGGTCCACATACATCAAAATGTATTAAGCCCAATAAATCACTAGCTCATTCACTTTAACCAGTAAAAGGAGATTTAGCCATTTTCCCCAATAAGCAAGATTCACATACTTCAAATTGTTCAAAAACAAATGAATCCAAGAGACCATCTTTATGGAGTTTAGATATGCGTTTCTCACTTATGTGGCCCATATGACAATGCCAAAGATAAGTTTGATTTGTGTTATTTATTTTAGATCTTTTAGTATTTATATTGTAAATGGGATTCATTTGATCTAAAATATAGAGGCCATTAATCAATTGTGGCGAACCATAGAAAACATTATTGAGATAAAAGGAACAACAATTATTCTTAATAATTATCTCAAAACCAATTTTGTCTAAACAAGAAATTGATATAATGTTTTTAGTCAAACTAGGCACAAAATAACAATCTTCTAAACATAAATTAAGTCCACTAGGCAAAGATAAAGTATATGTTCCCACAGCTAATGCAGCAACTCTTGCTCCATTTCCAACTCGCAGGTCCACATCTCCTCTAGCCAAAGTCCTACTCCTTTGTAGTCCCTGTACAGAAGTACAAATATGAGAACCAAAACCAGTATCTAATACCCAAGAAGTAGTAGTTGATAAATTAATATCAATAACATAAATACCTGAAGCAGACGTTCTGCTTGCCTTGGCCTTCTCGATTTCCTCAAGATAGACAGGGTAGTTCCGCTTCCAATGTCCAGTCACACCACAATGAAAATAGTTTCCTTCCTTAGACACCCCACCTTTAGGTTTCAATGCAGCCTTTCCTTTTCCAGGATTGGGCCTACCTTTGCCCTTGGGCTTTGTTTGAACTTTGGCCTTTCCCTTTCCCTTGTTGTTATAGACCATCAGTATAGGCTTGGGTCCAACCTTTTTCATGTTGCCTTCAGCAGTTCGCAACATACTGAGCAACTGTGGTAGAGTCTTGTCAATTTCATTCATATTGAAATTGAGGACAAACTGGCTGTAGCTATCCGACAACGATTGCAAAATAACATCAGTGGCCAACTCTTGGCTCAATAGAAACCCAAGCTTAGATAGGCTTTTGATATAACCAATCATCTTAAGGACATGAGGTCCTACTGGGCTTCCTTCAGCCAGCTTACATTGGAATAGGGCCTTAGAGATATCGAACCTCTCTTGCCGTGTTTGCCCCTGATAAAGTTCTTTCAGGCCCTCGATCATATCATAAGCAACCATGTTCTCATGTTGCTTCTGAATCTCATGATTCATAGTAGCAAGCATAAGACATCCAACATCTACCATGTCATCAAGATGTTTCTTGTAAGCATCTCTATCAGCCCTCGAGGCATTAGCGAGTGGTTCATTAGGAAGTGGTTGTTCAATGACATATAATTTCCGTTCTTGTTTGAGGACAATCCTCAAGTTACGGAACCAGTCAAGAAAGTTTAAACCATTCAATTTGTCCTTCTCAAGGATTGATCACAATGAGAGTTTATCAGTCTTTGCAGCAATAATATATCTACAAAGTTTAAACCATTCAATTTGTCCTTCTCAAGGATTGATCACAATGAGAGTGTATCAGTCTTTGCAGCAATAATATATCTACAACAATAAAATATGCGTGTGAATAAATTTACCAAGTTTATATCAATCATTAAAAGGACTTTATTATATGATGTTCCCACTATTTTATTTCAAAATTAATAACCCTCATATATTAATTCCAGAAAGACTTTCTTGAAAGTATTTCTAGTGGGTTAAGGATCCATATTTCACCTCCTCTTAAGGTAGCTTTGGCTTTACTCTCAAGATTATGGTTATTTATGTAAGCAATACTTGCTAATTACATCATATGTAACTCCTACAATTTGGTGAACAATATGTAACTCCTACAATTTGGTGAACAACTCTTCTTCTAATCATCTTATGATTTATCCAAATTACTTGCCTCTAGGTTTCTAATCCTATTAGAGTAACCTAGTTAAGTCATTAACCAATTTTTAACTAGCGAATATCACTTGTTTATTCTTCGCATTTAACCAAGATAAATACTAGTACTTCACTTTGGCAGAACCTACATAGTATTGATTGAGGCCTTAACGAGGGCAAAAATTGGAAGGCCATGTTGACTTAATATTTTAATAGAGGGATTTTATTAAAGTTGTTGTATCTCACCAATTATGGTCTACTTCAGTCCATTTAATATTTTAATTGATCTCATCAATTAATGAGGTTTATTATTACCAAATTTGCATGCTTTAGACATCCATAGCATCTCATACATGAATAGATAAAGCAATAAATAAATGCAATAGTTATAGCCCATAAACAATGGTTGTTCAACCCAAGCCAATGGGAGAACCAAAAGGAAACCTAAAGGTGTAAGCCTTTTCACAAGCTGTCGGTCCACATTAGTTTTTCCATCTTCCTTCTCGTCAGTCCACAGCAACTTTTGCAAATTACAATATTCAGAAACTCATTTCAAACACCGTGCATTTCAAAAATAGCATACATCATTCAATGTTTTGCTAAATGAATTATAAAATATCCTTTAAACCTTTTATGGCCTATCAAGTTTTATTTATTACAAAACATATTGAAAGATGATGGGGATCTGAGGACGGCTCTGGTCGCGGTACGAACCGCATACCCCAGTTAAATGAAACCTCACAATTTGATAACTTTTATCAATAGAATCGTGTTTTCAGGATTTGAATCCTTGAGGTTTCATATCGGAACAACCCTTGTTCCACTAACCAGTTAACTCTTACTGGAAACTGTAAATACCACCGTCGCATCATTACAGATTTTTTAAAGTTAATAGTTATAACATAACACCGAATAGGTCATAACACCATGATTAACATTTAATCAATTATCGAAAGGAACAGTAATCATTTTATGCTTAGATGATATAAGCAGTCAAAAATTGTAATAAAATCAAAGTATGCATCTCATACAATTGCATCACCCAAGTATTTAAACCCAAGTCCGTATCACAAAAGTAGCTCTGATACCACTGTTGGAACGCTGGTACCCCCATGGCACAGCAAAAAAAATTCTGGCAATCCAAACCATGGATCCATGTGTGAGGAACGAATCGGGGTGAAAAAGGTTTCAAAATTATCGAAACTTTAATTTGAGTAGACAGTGAAGCCTCGGCAATGAGAATACTGTTTTACTTTCGAATCCAAGCCTTAATCTTTATAATCCCAACCTCTACGTAATCCACCCAGTTGAAAATGAACGAAAGAAATCCCCAAAACTATTTTCAGAGATATTTTGCTTGACGGCTGCTAGACCTAGTAACAAAGCTTCGGGTTTGTATATATATTCACTTTTTAGGGTTTTTCTCCCTTTTTATAAATAACTCCCCTCATAATTGGTATGTATATAACGAATTCTTAATTTATTAAATTTTAATCCGAACATAATAATCATAATTAAAATAGATAAATATAATAATGTTTTAATCGAAAATTATAATTACATTAATTATAATAAAGATTTCGGTAAACTATATTTATTTAAATTTATATACGAACCAAATTCATATATTAATAAAATTATGTTCTCCTTATGTGTACAACATCCTTGTATATATAATATGTTCGATATTTGATTGCCCAATTAAATTAATTCTATAATTAATTTAATTCATGTGACAACCAAACACAATACCAACTATGTTTTATTCCGTTCATTTCAACCATAGGGTGTGACCCTGTAGGTTCTTGTAACGTTAGCAGTAATACTAGAACGATTCTAATGTTACAAACAATGAGTGGCATCTAGCAATACATCATTGCTACCTAAGTTATAAGAAGTCATGATTCAACATAACCTTTTGTGATTAACCTTTCATACATTAATCCTTAAGTCTTTTATCTCTGGAATGGACACAAGTCATGGAATAGTCACACTTGCGTAGTCCATCCCATGTTTCTTGATACCTTGAGTAGACTATGATACACAAATAAGTATGACATCTCATATCAACTTATTTGAGCATGGCCATGCATTTCTAGTCTCACTCAATAAAGTGGCCTAAGATATTACTCCCATTATGTAAGAGGGACTTATCCTATATTGATTAACCATATCCCTCTACATAGATTGTGGTATATCCAACATCAGCCTTTATAAAACAACCAGTTATGGTGTACGTTTGACTGTATCAAAATATACAGCTCACGATGTTGGGATAATGATGATCTCAAGTTTGAGGATCATATACATATTAATCACTATGAGTAATGTTGTGACAATTACATAATAATCCAAGAAACATACTCATAGCGGGTCAGTCCAATATCTTGTTCTCTAACAAACATATTCATGCATTGATTCTGACACTCCATATCAATGACAACTCTTTATCATCAATCAACTACATGTTAGTCTTAATGCATTATTGTTGTCCTAGTCAACAATAATACTTGACTAAGGACCTTTTAAGAATAATCATATTATTCTCAGGACATTATTATAAAATAATTTATTTATACACATAGAAAAGAAACTAAAATAATAATGGCAACGCCTTATATTAATAAACATGGTAAATCAAGTATGTAATTACAACCATCTCATGATTGATCTTTGGGCATACTCTTACAAGTTGGACACCCATTAAAGAACCAATAGATTCTTGAATTCAATGATTTATCTTGTGTTGCTTGTTCTCAAGGAAATTTGATTATTAGACCATCACTAGCTAAAGTTGGGATTGAATCTCCCGCATTTCTGGAACATATTCAATGTGATATATGTGAGCCCATTCATCCACAATGTGGACCATTCAGATATTTTATGGTATTGATAGATGCATCTAGTAGGTGGTCACATGTGTGTTTATTATCGACTCGTAACCTAGCATTTGCAAGTCTGCTTGCTCAAATAATTTGATTAAAAGCACAATTTCCAAATTATGCAATCAAAACTATTTGTCTTCATAATGCTGGTGAGTTTACATCCCAAGCTTTTAATGATTATTGTATGTCAATTGGGATAAAAGTTGAACATCTTGTAGCTCATGTTCACACACAAAATGGTTTAGCTGAATTGTTTATCAAACACCTCCAACTAATAGCTCGACCATTGCTTATGAGAACAAAACTCCTTGTTACAGCTTGGGGATATGCTATTTTGCATACAGCAGCACTTGTGAGCTTAAGGCCAATAAGTTATAATAAGTACTCTCTATTACAATTGGCTTTTGGTTAGAAGCCAAATATTTTCCATCTTAGAATTTTTGGATGTGCAGTATATGTTCCAATTGTTCCACCACACGCACAAAGATGGGTCCTCAAAGGAGGTTGGGAATATATGTTGGTTATGAATCTCCTTCTATAATTAAATACGTTGACGGTCAGCTGATGGTTACCGTTTCAACTAGGTTGATTCTGAAAAATCTATTACGTGAAGGGCCGATTATAGAAAATAAAAAGGTTAGGCGCATATCCCCAAATTCCCCCAAATGTTGAGGGATTTTTTTGCAATTATGCCAATTTTATATCCCAAAATGATGAAATAGAAGGAAAAGATGAATATATTCACTATAATACTAAAATTGACCATGCCTACGAGGGTGATAAATTTAATGACCTTAATAATGTAACTCACCTAGATGTGGCAGATTTCTTTCAGAATCATTAGAAAACTTGATGTTATTTTGACATTTTTATGTTGTTTTAAGTATGCTTTATTTTCTTGTAAAAAGAATAATTTATAAATTTAATAAATATTTGCAACGTTTCTCATATTATATTTTGTTTGTTTTTATGAAGAATATGAATATTCAACAAAATTTCGATGGACCCAAAATTAATGGAGACATGTGTCTTGCAAATAGTGCTACAACACATACAATACTCAAAGATAAAAAATAATTTTCTCATTTGACAATAAGTAATGCCCATGTTAATACAATATCGGGTAGTTCAAAACTTATTGAAGGCTCTGGAAGAGCTATTATATTATTACCTAGAGGTACAAAATTTGTCATTGATGCTGCTTTATATTCCACTAAGTCTCAATGAAATTTATTGACTTTTAAAGATATTCGTCTCAATGGATATCATATTGAGACTATGAATGAGAAAAATATTGAACATCTATATATTACAAATGTTGAATGTGGAAAGAAATATGTTTTGAAAAGGCTATCCGTAATAGCCCAAAATTGGGTCTACCTGGAACAGAGGTTTCGCGACCACAAAATCTGAGATAGAAATAATTATTTTATTATTATTTTGAGGTCTATGATATGATTGCATGACTGTGTGAAAATTTCGTGAAGAAATTCTATGCATAAAGTGCTCAATTGGAAGTTAGGGACTAAATTGAATAAGTTGCAAAACTTGCATTCTAGAAGTTCCTACTATGAAATTGCTTTGAAATATTAATTAGGAGGTCTTAAATAGAAATTTGACCAATTTCTAAGTGATGGAAAAAAATTGGACATGGATGGAATTTTTGAAAGTTTAGTAAGGAAGGGCATTTTGGTCATTTGGTAATTAAAAGAAATAAAAAGGGAAAATAAAGCCAAAATTGACTCATCTTTTTCATGGAGGCCGAAATTAGCATGGAGGAAGCCATGGATAGGGTTTTCAAGCTTTCCAATCTCAATAGTAAGTCCGTTCTAACCCCGTTCTTCAAGTTTTTACGTTTTTGGAATCCCGGTAATTTAATTAAGCTTATTCTAGCAATAATTTAAGCTAGGGTTCATATTTGGAAAAAACCCCATAGGTGAAACGTGTTTATTTTGATGTTTTATGATAGAATATGAGGTTTTAAATTATGTTAGACAACTTGTCTACTCGGTTTTGAGTGAAAACGAGTAAAAGGACTTAATCGGTAAAAATACCTAATAGTCATAAGTATATGTTAGAGTGAGAATTTGATGTTGCCATAGAAGAGAAAAGTGATCAGCATGTCATAAAACATAAGAATAAGGGATGAAGTTTAATTCCCAAGCCTAGGGGCAAAAGTGTAAATATGCAAAAGTTTAGGGGCAAAATTGTAAATTTTCCAAAGTTTGAGTTAAGGGCTGTTTTGAATAGTACATTAATTAAATAAGTAAAATATGATGTTTTAGATCCTGAAAAACGAGATTTGAACCTAGAAGAAAGAAAAATCGAAAATTAGGAAAGTTGGTTAAATGGCCGTTTTAGTATCGAGGTAAGTTCATATGTATAATAAGCATTAATTTATGCATGTTTGAATGTAAAATTGATATATTTACTATGATTTCCGAGGTGTTGAAAGTATGTAAGTTGGTATGATAATAATACAGCAATAATGCTGTAATTTATATTTGAAAGTGAAATTTAGTGAATTAATTGAATTATGTTAAATTAAATGATTATGGTGCCAAGTTTATGAATTGATTTAAAAATATATCTATGGTACATGAAGAGCATTGAATTATCATACATAAATGTGATTTCTATGATTATGGATATTATGGGAAATTGTAAGTTCATATGATTTTTAATAAGACAATGTGTAATTTAATGTTATCGCCTTGATATTAAATGAGATGTAAGTTTATATGTAAGTAATACACCAATATTACTTGTATTATGATATTTTATAATAATATTGGAAATATGTTTCTGGATAATTACTTGATTGGTTAAATTGTTGGAAAAGAAAGAGAAATCCCGGTTGAACCTTCGGAAAGATTGGATGATACAGAGAGTATTTAGCTAGGTCACATGTATGGTGCTAAGTGCACATCATGTGTACAAGAGAGCTACAAGACATTATGATGTAGCTAGGTCGCATGGGTGATACTATGTACACTATGTAGACAAGAGAGCTACAGGATATATGTAGCTAGGTCGCATGTGTAGTATTAAGTGCAGGCTACTATGCGTACCCACTAACTTCGATTACGTGTGTAGTACTAAGTGCAGGCTACTACGTGTATCAGATAGTTAGGTCACGTGTGTAGTACTAAGTGCAGGCTACTACGTGTACCGGATAATTGGTCGCATGTGTAGTACTAAGTGCAGGCTACTATGCATACTAGATAGTTTGGCTACATATGTGGCACTTATGTGCAAACTTTCCATGTATCCGAATTATATTCCGAAGTGTTCAACGGGAGATTCTCTATGTATTGCTTTGTGAGTGTTGTGATGAATAAGTGCAGGAACTTGGTTATGTGAATGATGTGTTCATTAAGTGACCAAGATGTGCTAAGATTATAAACAAGTAAGTTATACATGAGGATGATTTTATGGTGATCTTGTGATCATGGGCCTATACTTATGATGTATGAAATGTGGTGAAAATGATTTGTGATATGTATGTTAAAATAAGGTTAATACAAAGAAAGTGTGAAAGAGTGAATTAGCAATAAAACTGTCTTGGACAGTAGCAGTGACGTGATTTTGAAAAATCACCAAAAATAATAGAAATTGAATCAGAGACTGAATGAGATATAAAATTTAAGCTTAATAAGTCTATTTTCATATAAAAGAAACAGAGCAAGAAAAGGAGTTCTATATTTTGGGATATTTATGTTTTTGTGAGACTGGTTTAGAATGATTGCGTGATCCCCTGTTCTGACTTTGGAAAATCACAAAAATTTGGAGAAAAATAATTAGAGGCTAAAACTTATATTTTTAAAATCATTAATGAGTCTATTTTCAAGATAAATCAACAAGAACATTATCCGAGTTCTGTACTGTGAGATAATTAATTTTTAGTGAAGTGAGATCAGAACTGTCAGAAAGTGAAACAGGGGAAATTTTAATGAATAAACTGTACTAATTGGCTAAACCAAAAATTATGAAAATTTTATGGTGGAAATATATTTGAGTCTAGTTTCAGGGGAAATTTACAGATCTTAATTTGGAGTTCTGTAGCTTGAATTATAAATAAGTAAGTAACTATGACTCGTGTGGACAGTTTGATGTGAGCATTTATTAGTAAATTGTGAAATAGTATTTACAAGAATGCTATATACATTAAGGATGTGGAATAGAGAGGAGGAGGAGGAAAATAAATATATGTGGAATACATGGAAACTATGGTATATGAAATATTGATATAATGAAATAAATGATATGTGTTTATAAGAAAACAGAAATAGAATGATATGTATCATGACATGTATATATATATATGACTAGTCTCAATGTAATGCTTGTTGGGTATGGAGTTGAATTGAAATGTTTCAGGCAAACATGTTATTCTGCGCATCTAAATTGTTGTATTTTATAAAGATATGATCTAGCTTTAAATAGGAATGCTTGATGATTAAGCTGAAGATACTTGGTAAGATGATAATCTTGGTATAAATGTATAAGTGGTATTATAATAGACAAGGTAAAATGAGTATGAGAGACACATGTATGATGGCATACAAATGCTATGTTTGTGGTTTAATTGAGAATGTTTAATCATTGAATGAATACCATGTTATATGCTTTTGATTTTGTATAAGCGTGTAGGAGTTTAAGGTTGACCAAAGCTTGGAAAATAGCCTAGGTATATTCCACAAAGGTAGAGACACGACCATGTGTCTCAGCCGTGTATGGAATACGACTTTGGGACATGGGCGTGTGGAGCCTTAAAGTATGAAATTTCCAAGATTTTCGTAAGTTCTCGGTTTAGTCCCGAACCCTTTCTAAAGTATGTTTTGGGCTCCGTAGACTCAAATAAGGGACTATGTGTAAGTAAATGAATGTTTTGAAATATGAATGAAATTTTATGGCCCGTATTTTACTTTAATGTTTTTATGTTTGTCCGGTAATGCCTCGTACCTTATCCCGGCCTCGGGTACGGGTAAGGGGTGTTACACTACCTGCTTTTTCATCAAGTTTATATTATACTCATATTAGTGCACGTGCTACTACAAACCAGAAGTTTTGTAGAACCACATATTTATACTTTTTAGCATGACCGGTTAGGCCATCCTGGATCTATTATGATGTGAAGAATCATCAAGAATTCAGTTGGACATCCATTAAAGACGCAAAAGATTCTTGAATTCAAGGATTTATCTTGTGTTGCTTGTTCTCAAGGAAATTTGATTATTAGACCATTACCAGCTAAAGTTGGGATTGAATCTCTCGAATTTCTGGAACGTATTCAATGTGATATATGTGAGCCCATTCATCCACCATGTGGACCATTCAGATATTTTATGGTATTGATAGATGCATCTAGTATGTGGTCACATGTGTGTTTATTATCGACTCGCAACCTAGCATATGCAAGTCTGCTTGCTCAAATAATTTGATTAAGAGCTCAATTTCAAATTTATGCAATCAAAACTATTCTTCTTGATAATGCTAGTGAGTTTACATCCCAAGCTTTTAATGATTATTGTATGTCAATTGGGATAAAAGTTGAACATCTTGTAGCTTATGTTCACACACAAAACGGTTTAGCTAAATCATTTATCAAACGCGTCCAACTAATAGCTCGGTGTTGCTTATGAGAACAAAACTCCTTATTACAGCTTGGGGATATGCTATTTTGCATGCAGCAACACTTATGCGCTTAAGGCCAAAAAGTTATAATAAGTACTCTCCATTACAATCGGCTTTTGGTTAGGAGAAAAATATTTTCCATCTTAGAATTTTTGGATGTGCAGCATATGTTCCAATTGCTCCACCACAACGCACAAAGATGGGTCCTCAAAGGAGGTTGGGAATATATGTTGGTTATGAATCTCCTTCTATAATTAAATATGTTGAATCATTAACTGGAGATTTATTTACTAGAGGACTTGTTGATTGTCATTTTGACGAAAAAACATTCCCAACATTAGGGGGAGTGAAAATACAACTGGTAAAAGAAATTACATGGAATGGATCATCATTATCTCAATTAGATCCTTGCACAAGTCAATGTGAACAAGAAGTTTAAAGGATCATACATGTGCAAAATATCGCCAATCAACTATCAGATTTATTTACTGACCTAAAGAGAATTACAAAATCTCACATACCAGCTGAAGATGCTCAAATACGAATTGATATCCCAATATGACAAATTGTTATTGTAAAAGAAAGTAATCCACACATGAAGCATGGAAAATCAATTCTAAAGATAAAAGTCCCCGTAAAAGGAAATGAGCAATTATTAAAGATAATAATATCATGGAGGCATGTTCTCAAGAAGAGACCAAAGATATAACTAATAAAAAACCCCAAAAGAGGTTTAGGTACCTAAAATGGTGATAACGAAGAGATCTCAATAAGTTATGTAACTTCAGGAAAAAGATGGAACCAAAAAATATAGTTGTCGGCAACAATTTTGCTTATAATGTTGCTATCGAAATAGCAAAATAAAATGATGATCCCAAGCCTAAATCTATTGAGGAATGTAGAAATAGAAAAGATTGGCAAAAATGGAAAGATGCAATTCAAGCAGAATTAAATTCACTTTCTAAACGTGAAGTTTTTAGACCTTTAGTCCAAACACCTAAATAAGTAAAGCCGGTAGGATATAAATAGATATTTGTGTGAAAATGAAATGAGAAAAATGAATTCATAATGTAACACCCTTCACCCATATTCAATGCCAGAATAAGGTTACAGAGCATTACCGGACTTATAACACCAATAAACATACATTTCACATACATATTCCAATATCATGTAATCATCATTCAACATCAATCATATTGTCCATATTACGAGCCTATGAGGCCCAAAACATGCTTTAGAAGTGGATCGGGACTAAACTGATATCTCAGGAAAATTTGGAACCCTTAGGAAATTTTACAAATACAGGGGACACATGCCCGTGTGGTCCGGCAGTTTGTCTCACACGGCCAAAGACACACCCGTGTCACAGGCCGTGTGGACATTCGAAATGGGATCACATGGCCGTGTCCCAGTCCGTGTATAACCACATGTAACTCTCTGACTTGGATCACATGGCCAACACACATGCCCGTGTTACTAGCCCGTGTGCCCATGTAACTTGACCATGTGTCACACACAGCTGAGACACACGTTCGTGTCTCTACTCGTGTGGACAAAATTAGGCTATTTACCAAGCCATTTTGCCACCAAAATTGGTATACACCTACACCCAACCAAATAGCACCAAAAGAAGACATAAATAGGCATTCAATCAACCTCATCCAAGCGTCATTTATACCATTTCAATACTAAACAATACCAAGCATATCAATTCCACAATGTGCCATTCAATTTTTACCAAAAACTTATAATCTCAAATCAATAATACAACCATTTTCAACCATGTATCATTTAGCCTAATCTCACAAACATACCAATTTCAATTCATAATCATTTAGTACCCCTAATTACCAAATATCATCAAGCATCACATGTTCATCAATAAACATATAACAAAAACCATATGCACATATGAAAACACAACCAAACCAACCAAATTAAGCCAACTCTCATGGCTATATACAAAACCAAAACATTAACATTTACAAGCCATTTCAAATGACTAAATTCATTACCAAACTCTCTCTCTCTCTCTATATATATATCAAAATAACCATAATCCTATACATGCCATATACCCAAAATACTTAAGTTTAAAAGTACCAAGTGATAGTTGGATAGTATGATGAAGTCTCTGACGATTCCTAAATCCGAGCTAGCTTTGATTTCACTATAAAATATAGAAAATAAACAAAGTAAGCTACAAAACTTAGTAAGTTCGTATAATAATAAATTCAATTAACCACAAATATACAATTCAACCAATTGAATATATATCAGCATGTAATTCATATTAGCTAACAAACCTTTCACATATTCAATCATAAGATTCGATGTAAAATTTACAGTTTTCTTCGATTCAAAGCTCATAGGGTTTGTGTACATATCTGTATGATCTCGTATCAAACTTATACTCAACCACATCTCTGACATATACATACCCGTTGAACCATTCGAAATACTATCGGATACTTAGGAATCTTTCACCCTAAATGCGACATATATATAGCCGAAGCTATCTCAATCTCTTATCACATATAATGCTCACACTAGAGCTATCAACGGGTCTGCTCACACAAGTTGACGGTCATGACGGAACTACACAATGCTGATCACACAAGCTGACAAGTATCTGCAACACATGCTAGATAACTCAGCCATCAGTAAGACGTACGGACCAGTACCCAAATCACATAACCCCTAATGACATGTCATTCGTATCCTAATCTATTCCTAAGGTTCAACTAGAAATTCTCACTTGCTGAATAACCGTTGATCATGTCTGTAGAGTTGTACTCACAATTTATGCAATACCAAAACATTTAAAATACAATTATAACAAAGACTATTACATACGAACTTACCTCCAATGCAAAAATGGCGTAAAAAGTCGATTAATCTGAAACCTTGTTCTTTCCTCGATTTAAATCCGTATTTCACCTTTCTTGATCTAAATAATACCAAATTTAGCTTACGTAATAATCTCTCTATTCAATTTAGTCCAAAATACACATTAATGCAAATTTACACTTTTTCCCCTAACATTTCAACATTTTTACAATTTAGTCCTTATTTTATAAAATCAAAAATTCATGAAATTCAACCAAGACCCATGCAAGCCGAATTTCAATTAGGTCTCTAGCAATCCATGTTTTTCATTTATTTCACAATTTAACCACAAAATTTATAGATTTCACCATTTAATCCCTAAATGACAATTTTGTCAAAAATCACTTTACAAATTTTGTTTATCTAATAGCAAGCATGCATTTTCTACCATTAAACATAAAAAACATATATATTCATCAATAGGAAAGCCCTAAAATTTTAAATTTTTTTCAAATTAGTCCCTAGGATAGCTAGACTAAGCTACAATGATCTCAAAAACATAGAAATCAATTTGAAACGGGACAAAAATCATACCTTAATGAGCTAAATATGCTTGGCCAAATTTTAAGCCCTAAAAATGGCTATCCTTCTCTTCTGATTTCAGCTAAGGAAGAAGCTGGATAAAAAAAATGTTTTTGTTTTATTTATTTCAATTTTAATAATCAATTTACCTGTTTAACCTTAATGAACATCACAAATTCCAAAATTACCAAACCACTATCATCCACTATCATGTTATTGGTTTATCTACCAAATAAGGACCTTTAATTTTAAGTTTTATAGCTATTAGACACCTTTAGCTATTAGAACACTACTTTTGCACTTTACGCGATTTAGTCCTTTTTATCGAATTAAGCATTCAAACGATAAAATTTCTTAACAAAACTGTCACAAAAACATGCTATCATACTGTAGACATTAGAATAATAATAAAATAATTATTTTGACTTCAAATTTTTGGTCCCAAAACCACTGTTCTGATTTGACTAAAAATAGACTATTACACATAACATATAAAACACGACTTGTAGCACAATGATTTTCGTAGAGTCCCGACATTGATTATGAAGAGACATATTCTCCTATGGTATATTATGCATTAATATACACAACATTAATTATTTTCAACATGGTCAAGCATACTTCTAATACCATCTATGTGTTTATGCGTATGGCCACCAAATCATATATCATTTTAATATGTATTATTATAGTCATTCATCAAATGTATGATAATATGTCTACTTCTTTTACCGACTATCAAATATGACATTTCCTTAACCAATGCACATACACATTCTTAAAACTAAATGAGCCATATTACACAACTTAAGTACCACTCACGTATGCAGCATTGGTAATAGTCAATATGAATGAACATGCTTTGAACATTAATGCAAGTTAAAACATCCACACGACAATAATCATACGTTTTCATATACTTTATTTAAACACTCATCATTTAATACTAAACATACCTCTTTTTATTCACAAGACCATATGCATATGAATATATTAATTTAAACTATTTTGAGCACAAATACCAACTAAAGTACACTCAATCTATAGGCCAATTTACCATACATAAAACACAAACACATGACCACATCACTAATCAAAATTTAGCACAAATTATGACCATTTTTAGCCATTAACTATGTACCAAAGTAATCGACAACTTAACCATTTATTCATATCCATTTTAGTAATATACCAATTACCATTTTCAGTCACAATTGATAGGATCATAGAACACCTAGTTTACTAGCATATTAATAAGTCTAAATAATATACCAACTTGTCTCTACTTGGCCAATTCACTACATTAGCAACCATGAAATATGCGCACATATATATATGTATGTATATGAATTCAACTAAAAAATCATGACCGACCACATAGGCACATCATCTTCCACTATCAACCCAATTCCTATTACAAAATATACATCCTAATATGTCAAACTTACCATGATGAACAAATCATGAACTACACATATCATTAATTTAAACCATAAGTAAATACCGAATACACCCCACGCATATATCTTGAATATTACCTAACTAATACATGATATACCCTAACTTATCTAGCATCCATTATTTACCTTATTGTCGAAACACATAACCAAGCTCCACAACATAATATACTATGGATATACTTTCAATATAAGTTCAAACCAAGACCAAATATATACATTAACTTCATAATCAAGCCATTTTTGAATGGCTAAATATATACATATTTCAAGATCAAAAATATTATCTAGCCTATACATGCCATAGATTCAGAGTTTAAACTTATAAAATACTGAAAAAAAGATTGATAGTGTGACGAAGTTTCTTGACAATCCCCGAGCTCGTAGCTAGCTTCCAAAATATATAAAACAACGAACAAACAAACACATTGTAAGCTTGATAGTTTAGGAAGTCATAAGTAACTAAATCATTTCAATGACATACATAATTCAATGAAACTAGGCCGAATCAAGAAAACCTTAACCACATATACATTTATCATATTTGCAAATTCATATATCATCACTTGAACATTAACATTGTAATGTCATTTGGCCGAATATGAACAATTGCATTAACATATATAATTCACTCTTTTATCAAGAAAATTTCATATCTTCATCTCAAGTACTATACTCACCTTACATTCATAATCAATTAACTTCGTATGTACCTGAGTCATTTAGCTCATTTTCACATTCAGTCTTAACTCGATATTTCCCGTTGAACCATTTGTCAATAAGGGTACTCGGATAACTCATAAAGGTTGTACAATGCCTACATCCTAGACGTGGTCTTACATGTAATCAACTATTGATGCCACTGTCCTAGATAGGGTCTTACACAAAATCATATATGATGCCAATGTACCAGACATGGTCTTACACATAAATCACAAATCAATGCCAACAACCCAAACGGGTCTTACACGAAATCACATATCAGAATCCTATGTCATGAATATGTATCCTAACTATTCCTAAGGTTCATACGGGGCTTTCGGATGTCATAGTTCGATCATTTCATGCTCGTAACAAATCATTCCATGCTAAATACAATTCAGCTAGGTAGTTACACATTTATGCAATTCAATTCGGCTATGTATAAAATAAATACATTAAATTTAACATCATTTATTCACTTATGAACTTACCTCGGATGAAGACGAAGGAACCGGGACGACTATTCGACAACTTTAGATTTCCCCCGATCCAATTCTGATTTCCTCTTTTCTTGATCTAAATTAATATAAATTAAACTTATTTAATCACACATGTACTCAAATTCACCCAAAAACACATAAAATAAAAATTTGCACTTTAGCCCCTAACATTTCACATTTTCACAATTTAGTCACTATTTCACAAAACACAAAATACACATAATTTCACTAAAATCTAGTATAGCTGAATTTTACTAAGGTTCATAGCAGCCCATTTCTTTCATTTATTTCACATTTTTACCCCTGAATTTACAAAATTTACAATTTAATCCTAAATAGACATTTTTACCAAAAATAACTTAATTAAACATATTAATCTAACAACATATTTTTATTTTCCATCACCAAACAACAAAAATCACAAGCTATGATCAATGAAAATTCTTGAATATATCATCAAATTCAAAAATTCAAGCATGGGCTAGCTAGTATTCAAAGCAACGATCTCAAAAACGTAAAAATCATAAAAAAAAATCGAGCAAAACGCATACCCAAATTAAGCACCCAAAGGTGCCGAATGTTTAAAGCTTCCAAAGATTTATTTCCTTCTTAGATTGAGCCAAGAAAGATGAACACATGCATGGCCATTTTTTTTTGTTTTATTTAATACATATTAATATATCAATTACCAAATTAGCCTTTTTATTTTCATTTAAAACCCACTAACCTTAGGTTTTTATGTCCATCCTATATTTCAATAGCATAATATCAACATAAGTACCCAACATTAAAGAGAACATAACAATTTAGCACTTTAACAAATAGCTAGCCATTTTTACATTTTACGCGATTAAGTCCTTTTATTAAATCGAACACTCAAATGATAAACTTAAATCACGAAAATTTCCCCTATATGAACTAACATGCTGTAGACACCAAAAATATTATTAAAATATTTTTTTAACTAGGATTTTGTGGTCCCAAAACCACTGTTCCGAATGGGGTCTAAACCGGGCTATTGCACATTTCAATCACGTATGAACAAAATACAGACTTGATTTTAATTGAAAACATGATCGATTGATGCACAAACATTATAGGCAGGAATCAAATAAATATTATTTAATTAAAGCAATCATCCTAGCTTAAATAAAATTAAGCTAACATTATTATAAACAAGAATAAAGAACACATAGCAAACATTTTTAGAAAAAATTAAAGAAAAGAAAGATTAAACCCAAATCAGAGTGGCTATCACCCAAGACTCTGACTGACGAGGCTCCTTCGTTCCTTCGCTTTGCTCCTTTGCTGATAGCTATCCAAGGTGGCCGACCAAGGGCTCTTTAAGAGACTTAATTGCTAAAATCTCTATGAAGAGATGATGCTAGGCATGGGGAATGGGAAATGCTAAAGAGAATTGAGAGAGAAGAGAGAATTATAAGGGATGAGGGATGATTTATGAGAGATCAAATAAGGTCTTATTTATAGGTGAAGAGAGGAGGGTAGTTTGCTAAAAATAGAGAGGTTTAGTCTCTTCAAGCTTTCCCAATGAGTGGCTGACCATGCTTAGTGGATTTTGAGTTGAATTCTGCTTGATATTAAGCAATTTAAATGCCAAAACAACTGCGGACTGAGACTTGGTCAAATGAAAATCTTCGGGCAAATCTCTAATTTCTTTAACATTGCAAGGACCTTGTGTAATTAAACCAAAAAGTGGTTTATGTGGACAGCCACGTGTAGCTGAAATTAGGTTGACTTGGTCTTCAATTTGGACGTTTTTTTTTTGTAATCCAGCAAAGCTATCAGACCTATCCAAAATAAATAGATAAATTTAAGGACCAAAGAACAAAATTTATCCAATTTAAATAATTAATTAAAATTCAAATTATTAATGAAATATTTTACAATTAATTATTAAGTATAATTTTATATTTTATTATTTAATTTAATCATGCATGACCCACTTTTTGTCTTAAAAATATAATATGTTCAAATAAATCTAAAATAAGCCATTTTATGCATGAAAACTATATAATAGTGCATAAAATCATATTTTAATAATTTCCCTGTCCTAATTTCATATTTTCACATATTTCATTAATTTATTAAAAAATTACTTAGTTTTAGCAACGAATTTAAGTAAAAAGGTGATAAATCCTATATATTTTTCAGTTTACAGGACATAAACAACCAAATGTTTCCTATTGCATGGGTTGTGGTTGAAGTGGAGTGCACTGATTCATGGGCCTGGTTTCTCAGTCTCCTATCAACTATTTTGGGCTTGGAAGATGGGTTTGGGTACACAATTATCAGTGACGAACAAAAGGTTAGTAAATATGCGATTTTAAGCTTGATATTGTTTTTTAATCTATTATTTGTATTTAACTAAAATTTTCTAACAATCTATCTCATTCATTAATTTGAATTAGGGCCTTTAGATTGCAATTTCTGACATACTACCAAGGGTGGAGCATAGGAATTGTGCTAGGCACATGTTTGCAAATTGGTCAGGAGGAAATCTTATGAGTGCGGTTTCTGGAAGATTGTGAAGTACGCGACTGAGAGGGAGTGGGAGGATCTATGTTCAGTACTGGAGAAGAAAGATAAGGATGCTTACGATAATTTGATGAAAAAGTCTCCAAATATGTGGACTAGGGCTGTAACAGCCCAAATTTCGGTGTAATTGGAACAGTAGTTTCAAGACCACAAATTTGATCTGAAAATAAAATTTATTTTTATTTTATCATATGGTCCGTATTATGTTAGAAATGTCATGTGAAATTTCGATACGAAAATTTTATCGATTATGTGTTTAACTAAGGAAAGGACTAAATCGCATAAAATGTAAAAGTTGAATTCTAGTAGCTATAAGGACTAAATAGCTATGGAATTCAAAAATTGAAGTCCTTATACGATAATTAGACCATTAATAAAAAGTTAGTAGATATTTCGGATGATTCATCCATGGAAAATTAGAAAAAGGCTAAGGACTAAATTGGAAGTCAAAATTATTAAAGATGATAAATTAATTAAATAGAAATAAAAATCATTTTTATCATCTTCTTCCCCAAAATATTCCATGGAAACCCTAGGAGAGAGAGAAGAAACATTCTTGGCCAAATTAGGTAAGTTTTCTTGTCCCGTTTTTAGTAATTTTGATATTTTTGAAACTGGGATAGCTTAATCTATCTATTTGGGGGATCAATTTGAGAAGTTATCAAAGTATGGAAATTAGGTCATGGATGAATATGCTAAAAATTTTAAATTTATGGTAGAAAATGAAAGGTTGTTGATACATATATAACTTTTACAAAGTGATTTTTGATGAAAACATGATTAGGGACTAAAATGTAAAGTTGTGAAATTTGATGAAAAGTTTTGAATTTTTATGAATACATGTGCTGTAAATTTTGTGATGGAATTTTTGTTAGGTTTAGAATAGGGGCTAAATTGCACAAATTTTATTTTCCGAACCTAGGGACGAAATGAGAGTTTATGGAAAAGTTAGGGGCAAAATGGTAATTTTTTCTAGGATAAAAATTGAGTCCACTTGAATATGAAATATGATAAATTGATGTTAAATTTACTCGTATAGATTCGGATAGACCAAATTCAGAGCTAGAACGAGGAAAAGAGGAAAATGTCGGATTAGTAGATTTTCCGTATACGAACATTTGTCAAGGTAAGTTCATGTAACTAAATTGTGTATTTTATATGCTTGAATTAGATATTGTGTTTGTGAATTGTATAAATATTATGTATGTATATGACATTGAAAATATACCTGACAAAGCCGAATCAATGATAATGCCCGATAAAGGATAAACGATAAAATTATTACTTTTATGCTTGAAATGAATATGGAATGTGATCATTTAAATTATATGAATATTATAGATGTATGAAATAATCACATGCTGGGAAATGCTTGAAAATGTTAAATCTCGTTTGAATAAATGGAAAATTGAAGGATATGTGATTTCCGAATGAATGAGGTCCTACATTTATTGCTGACGGGATTTAGTTCAGACAAGTAATCCTATTAACCTCATTACAGAAAGGATTTAGCTCGGATGGGTAATCTAGATCAAGCTCCTTAGACATATTTCATGAAAAGGATTTAGCCCGGACGGTTAATCCTGTTGTTTTTATATATGTGGCTCGAGAGTGTACTATAACGCCCCAAAAATATAAGTAACTATTTTTGTATGTTGTGTTGCATAAATGCATGTCTGCTTCAGTGGTTGAGTGTCCTGAGGAGTGTTGGAGAAGTCCTGAGTTCAAGCTTTGGCTTGTACAAATTTTTTTTTGTTTGAATTAAACTTGTCTCTGTTCAGTAGGTCTCTTAAATAAAATTGGGTCAAGTATGACATAAAAAGCCTATTGGTCCAAGGGGTAGTAGCGTGTTACTGCTGCTAGTAGGTCTTTAGTTCAAGCCCTATTGCGCACAAAAGTGTTTATTTTTGTTGCTGTACTGTGCAAGAAGTTGAATAGCAGTGGAACTTTGAAGCAAGTGGGCGGTTGAAGTGTTTGAAGGGGAGTGGGGTGTGTGGCCAAAATGTAGGAGGAGTTTGAAAGGGGTTTGAATTGGTCGGTTGAGCGTTGTGAGGATAGATTTGGGGAGAAAGTTGAGGAGGGGATCATGGAGTGGGGGAGTGGCAGTTGTTCACCGAAAGTGGGATTCCCCATTATGCTAATTCGGTCATAAGCTTGTGGGTGCTGAAATTGTGTGGTTTTTGATTCCCACTTTTATTAGCTAGTGTTTCTTTTGCTTTTTTCCTCTCTATTTTCCTTTCTTTCGGGTTTTTGCAATTGAGGTTCTTTTCTTTTGTTTCTGAACCCGAGTTGTGTTTTTGGAAGTACCTTTCGATCCTAGTTGCTTGCGATTTTTCTTCTCCCTCACATCTTTTCTCAAACGGATTCTCTTTTGGCCGAACACCTATTGCTTTCCTATCTCTCAAATCATTTTGGTTTAGCATGGGGTGATCGAGTCTTTATTTTTCTTCTTCCTTCTTCTCTCATGTGCAATTTACTCTTTGTTGGCCAAATATTGCTCTTACATTTACCCTCTGTGTGCCGGCTCTTTCTTGTGCTTCTTCTCTGTTGATCTTGGTGGTTAGTGCTGCTATTTGATTTTGTTTTTATTCACATTTTTTTCCCTTTTTGCCGAATCTGTAGTTCTCTTTTAACACCTTCTTTTCTGGCCAACGATTGTTAGGGGAGTGATTGCGCTAGTTCTGCCTTGTTGTAGTGGTGTTTTTTTAGGGGAATTGTGAACTGATTACTTCCCTTCCCTAGTTTCAGTTCTACACCTTTTGTAAGTGGTTGTGCACTTGCTTAAATTTATGTGCGTGTATTATGTTAGTTATATGTACGTTTGAAACACAGGTATCTCTAAAGGAGTTTGTAATCAGGTTCGTGTATTGGTTTAAGGGTGGAACCTTCATTAGTTCAATAAAGGCAAGTATTAGTGAATTTGTTGCGATAATGTGTAAGAAGGGATGTTAATCCTATTGTTATTGATTAAATGAAGTATTTTGGTTGAATGTAGGGTTTGGGCTCGTGGGCTACTTGCGCATCTTCGTTTAAGGTGTGTAATCATACTGCTATTAGTATAGATTGGGAAAATTCGAAAACGTATGACTGTTGACGCTACATGAGCTTACGCTCGCTCGTGTGGTGATCAGAACGCATAAAACATGGGCATTTGACAGTAGAGGCCACCTTGAGCGATTTCATAGGCTTAGGCCGGTTTGGGCCACGTTGGGTAAAAATGGACCGTATGGACCTCACAGGCCCGTGGGCCCATACGGGTGTGTGGAGATTATTGGGCTAGGCTGTATAGTTTGCACGGCCAAGGCCATGTTTGGGCTTATTGGGCCACACGTGCGTGTGGGACCACATGGGCTGTGTTATGGGCTTTGGGCCCATTTTCATTGTTTGACTGTTATGGTTGCACGGGTCGCCTGAGACGACTGTGGACCTACTGTTGGGTTGATAAGTATACTTGGACCCCATACTAATAAAGTGACTGTTATACCCCTAAGAGGTAAAATGATAGATATACCCCTATGATATGTTTTATGTGTTTGAGCATGACATGTTGCATACACGTATGATATTATGACATGACATATTGCATGGGGGTTGGTTTGATATATTTGGAGGAAGTGTACTGTACTGGCAGCTCTGCTGCAAATATTATTTTGTACAGCAACCGGTGCTATATTTTGGAGTGTAGGGATGGGTGGGTCGATTTTATCCCCACATAGAGTGTAGGGTTGGACGAAGTGGAGTGTAGAGGATGGATGGGTAGGACTTTTGATTGTATTTCTGTTACTGCTATTGTAATGGGCTAAGGCCCACACTACTGATACTGTATTGAGCTAAGGCCCTAACTATTACTGGATTGTTATTGAAACGAGCTTAGGCCTAAACTGTATTTGTCTATGGTGTGACTGATTGTTTGCTTAATAAAGGATTACACACTGATTTTTCATAAACTCACCCTTCTGTTCCCTGTGCAGGTAATCCTTAGGCGGGTCGGTGCCGCGAGGGACTCGATGGAGGCCACACAACTGCTATTGCTGTTGTTTAAAACTTTTAATCTTTAAGCTATTTAATTTTGGTTTTGTTATGTAATATGGCCTCTTTAAAATTTTACTTTGGTTTGGGGTTTTACTATTTCGATTTATATCTGCTAGAAGTAAGTCACGAATTTTCAAAAAGATAAATGTTTTCAAAACACCACGCTATTACAACATATCTTTCCACAACAAACTTTATTTTTAAAATGTAATAACAATCTTAAATGATTAAACTCTTGCTAAACCTACTTGAATTCTTAACAACGATCAAGATACTTAAAAGTCTTGTAAAAGATCTCTACGAGGGATTTAGTAAAGTATGAACTTTTCAAACAGAATGATGGAATTCAAAATACACTTCAATGTGACATCGCAGATTCGGCCATAATGTCTAGGTCGGGTATGGGGTGTTACATTTAATGGTATCAGATCCAAGTTACAAAACTCGACTATGAATTTGGGTTTTCTAAAAATAAAAATTTCCAAAAGAACTATTTCAAATGGTTGAAAAGTATTTTTGAAGTGTTATTCTTGAATGTGTGGTCTACCGAGTCTTCGGCGTCGGTTCTGTAAGTCCTCTAAAACTACTGCTTGTTTAATATTGAGACTACTGTAGGCAATAGACTATATTGAAATACTTTGCTTAGAGTAAACTGAACTGTAGTGAAACTGCGATCTGTGAAAACAAAATTCTGGATTACTGATAATATTTCCCATAAAATATCTTGTAATAAACACTGGAACAATAAAATTGATGTATAAAACTATTAATAAAGATAAAGCGTAACTTGATAATAAGCACCAGAGGTACTCGTTGAAGGGGTACAAGAGGCAGTGGCGGAGGCTATGGAGGTGCTCGGGCTAGATCGTCAATGTCTGGCCATATGCCTAACAATGAAGCTAGAAAGGAACCGGCTTCACCTATAACTGAAACTGGGTGACACGACCGTGCGGCTGGGGACGATGCACTGTCCCAAGCTATGTTACGAATTTTGAAAAGGGTCGCTGGGCCTAACACTGGTATTAGAGGCCATGGGTCAGTGACGGAACGACTCAGGTCTAATGGGGCTGAGATCTTTAGGGGTATCACTGGAGTTGCCCCTAATGTGGCTGAATATTGGATTGAGGCCACAGACAGGATCATGGATTATCTAGATTGCACCCCAGAGCAGAAAATTAAGAGGTGTAGTGTCGTTGCTACGAGATGAAGCCTATCAGTGGTGGCTTACAGTGAAAGGGTACTCAGCCCAACCGGTTGACTTGGGAATTTTTCAAAACTACATTCGAAGGGAAATATGTGGGTGCTAGTTATGTGGATGCCCGGAGGAGAGAGTTTTTGAATTTGACTTAAAGGGATAAATTAGTAGCTGAATATGAGTCTGAGTTTTTGAGACTTAGCAGTTTTGCGCGCAGGATGGTGGCAACTGAATATGAGTGCTGTGTTCGTTTTGAGGACAACCTCAGAGATGATTTATTAGTCCTGATAGATCCACAGAGGGAGCGAGATTTTGCTGTGTTGGTAGAAAAGACGAAAATCACTGAGGATATGAAGCGCACTGAGAGCAAAAATCATGAGAAAAATAGGGGAAGGAATAAGAGGGTTTGGGAGCCCTCAAGTTCAGCTGTGAGGCCTAAGAAAAAGGCTAGTGTTGATGGGCTAGTCAAAGTTGGGCCCCCTGTTACTTCTTTTAGTCGCAACCTTGTGTTGATTGTAGAAGACACCATCACAGCGAGTGCTGGAAATGCATAGGGGCATGTTTGAGGTACAGATCTTTAGAGCATCGCATCAGAGATTGCCCACGAAGGCTCGATCAGATGCAAGCTACTGGTATGGGTACTGTTCAGCCACAGAGAGGTGTTCAGCAACCACAGAGAGGTCGTGGTCAGGCCAGAGGTGGAAATGGTATGGGCCGTGGCCGTGGAGCACCGAGCAGAGGTGCTAGTCATACTGAAGTGAGGCATCTGGTACGTGATATTCGTGACAGGTTATAAAAATTTATAATTAATCGCTCTTGAAACTAACTATTATCATGATGAAGGTAAGTGTACCTATCGAATAATAGTATAGCTTTAGCAAGACCGAATTTTCGAACCCAAAGGAACCAAGAGTACTAGTAATTACTTTCTTTTTATTATCTAGCCTAAAAATTAAGGGATTTGTTTATCTAAACTAATTAATTAAACTAAGGGTGCACAGAGAGAAAATTGGGGAAAAGCTTTTGCCAAAACTCGATTGATTAAGACAATACCAAAGGAAAAATCCACCTAGACTTCACTTATTATTTAACTCTGAATCAGACGATTTATTCATTTGACTTGATCCGTAGAAATCCCTAAGTTATATTATTATCTCTCTCGAGACTAATAACGTCTAACCTTAGGTTAATTAATTGAAATCTCTTTCTAATTAACACCCTAGTGTTGCATTAACTCAATCTAAGGACTCCCTTATTAGGTTTCACCCTAATCCGGCAAAATCTTGTCACCCTATCTCTAGGCATGCAATCAACTCCGCTTAATTACGACAAATTTACTCTTAGACAAGGAATTTTGCTCTTTTGAATAAGTGTATTAACTTGAATCAATATCCTGAAATATTAAAACATGAATTAAGAACACATAATTAAGAACAAGTCAAATATTTATCATACAATTTAGATAATAATAACAAGATCCTTCTTAGGTTTCATTCCCCTTAGGTATTTAGGGGGTTTAGTTCATAATTATGAAAGAAAACATCTCAAAAGAGTAAAGATAACAAAACATAAAGAAAACCCAAAACTCTTGAAGGAAATTGAAGGGAGATCTTCAGTCTTGACGAAGAATCCGACTTCTGGGATGGATCAATCGGCTTTCTTTGAGTAATTTTTTGCCTCCTACTGCATGTCCCCTTTTCTAGCTCCTCTTTAGGTGTTTAAATAGGCTTTAGAATGCCTAAGAGCCCTCAAAAGTGGCCTTTTCCGACTTGGGCTCGACAGGGACATGCCCCTGCGACACGCCCGTGTGCGATTACTTCAGATCGTGGTCAAAGCTGTTAAATAGGCACAGGCGTATGGTCTACCCGTGTAAGTCGTGCTTCAAACTCTGCCATATGGACACAGCCTTGTGAACTACCCGTATGAGGAAGTTAGGCCGTATTGATTTCTCATGTTGGTCCATTTTTTCGTTTTCGACCCGTTTCTCGCTCTTTTTATTCTCCTATGCTCACCTAAGTATAAAACATGAAATTAAAGGATTAGAAGCATTGAATTCATCAAATCTAAGGAGGAATCATCCATAAATGTGCTAAGCATGGGAAATAATATGTATAAATTACGGTTTATCAAATACCCCCACACTTAAGCGTTTGCTTGTCTTTAAGAAAAATCCCCAATTCACAATCATATAAACTCTTCTCAACTTATAATAACTATCGATAATATCTTAAAATAAACCATAAGTAGTCATACATTGAGAATTCAACTAGAAGAACATCAAAGTTTCAAACATTCCAAGTTGAGCATTTTATCACGAAAGCATATGTGTCTCCCCTCATTTAAGTGATTGCCTTTGATTCAAAATATCACAAAGTTTAACATCCTCAATAAAGATTCACTCAAATCAATCAAGGTGTTCAAGGACAATAAATGAAGCACTCATTAGTCAATATGAAACGTTATTACCATAGGCTTGCATGAAAATCAAATCTCCACCACTATATATTGAGATGATATGTCAATCAAAAGGTCTTTAGAGGGTTGTAACGTGGCATTGGTTAGGGGGTGTGGTCACAAGCTGAAACAAAAGGTTAGAATCGAGATTGAATTTAAAAATTAACTAACTAGAAAAATAACTAATCATTAATTGAATACAAGTGAGCTTCAATTAACACTTAAGCTCAAAAAATGATGAATAACTACTAATATATATATATGTATTGGATATATATATTTAAAACAAGTCAAATAACATAGGCAATCTATAAAAATAAAACATAGCTCAGCAATTTATTCAAATCAAATCTCGACAAAAATAGAGATCAAATTAATTTAGGGGATTTCGACAATAATGGGTTAAGGGTTAATGTTGAGGGAAAATCAATGATTGGGTTGTTAGGCTTAAGGGGGTTCACTAAGGGTTAATTGTGAACGTAGGCTTTTATGGAGTGAGTGGGTTAAACCTAAGTGTCTTTATCATCTCGACATATCAAATCAAATGGTGTGGTCTTGACATGTATAATCAAGCAAGTTCTAGAATGACAATTCAATATTGACACACTCAAAGCAACAATAAAAGTGAGCATGAAAGAAATAATAGATGCTCTGCAAGTTCAAGATCTCACAAAAATTATGGCTTTTTGATGTTTAAACCTGTGAATTTTAACTTGGGGAAAAAACCTAAAAATTTTTAATTCTCCAAAATCAATTTTATCATGCTTGATTCTCTAATTCCTTAAAGTTTGAATAGTCAATGCATAAATGCCTATGTTTTAATTCAAGACATTAATAGAAAATCATAAATCAATCAAAATTCATTCTAATAATGATATGAGAAGATCAAATGAGAATAATACAAAATTCAGGAATTTTTCTAATAATGATATAAAAGACCCCCCACACTTAAGATGTACATTGCCCTCAATGTACAAAGTTAGATTGACGACGGTATAGATATAAGATCATAAGATAGGGAGAGAAATGAAACTTCCTGAATGATGAATGGATTACTTGAATTGGAGTTATGGAGAATAATCGGCCAAGGCCCTGATAAGAGTGGAGGAGGATACTCCGGTGGTGGTAGTGGTTCATTAGGCCATAAGTCCTACGCCAAAAGAATATTATATCTAGTAGTAGCTATGGTCGTGGTTGAGCAGGACATGGCAGTCGTGGAGAAGTGGAGGTTCGAGTTCCTAGGTAATGATGAGCTTTGGAGCTCTTTATAACTGTGATAACATCAAGAACTCTTTAGGAAATATAAATAGGCATAATTACTCGTAAAGGAATAGTTAAAACTATAAATTGTTTAATAAAAATTATAAAACTTAAAAATGAAATAATATTAAAGGAAAATAAAATAAAAAGTACTTAAAGAATATAAATAAAGATAAAAGTAAAAATAAAAATGATAATAATAAAAAATTCTTAAACATTGTCATCGCCGGATGGTTCGCGAGGTGGTGGTGGCGATGAGATGTGAAGGTGCTGAAAAATTTGATGAAGAGTAGCATCAATGTGATCAAAGTGTTGAAAACACTGTTGCTCAAATCGAGTAAGGCACTCAGAGATGTTAGAGTATGAAGCCGCCGCTTGAACTGGACGAAAGATTGGTGGTGGCTAAGACGGTGGGTCCTCATGACGTAGAGGGACATCATAAGTAACGTCCTCTGGGTCTTCCTTCTCGGTGGACTGGATGAGGAGGTACTGAGGAGGGTAGGTTCCACGTCATTTCTTGATCATCCTCATATGTAGCGTACTCGAGATACCCTGTAGGGACATATGGCCGATGAGGGTGAGGGAGGATGATTGTGCTGCTGTGTTGAGGAGCCCGAAGTACCGTACCAGTCTAGTTACATAGGGGCCAATGGAGATGACTCCTCTCCTATGCCACTCTGTCTGATGGAAAATGGCAAGGGCAATGGAATAGGCAAGGTCGAAGACGTGCCCGTTTTCCATTCTCTATAAAAATTAGGCGTCGTGAGTGTTGACGACACCGGTGCTCTCCTGCTGTCCTGTTAGGGTGTGAGTAAGGATAGCCTGCAAGTATCTCAAGGATGGGGCGAGAGCCGATGCTTTGGAGTGGCTGGGGTCATAGCTGGCCGAGTCAGGGACTAAAGCTCTCTAACACTTTGAAGGAGAATACTAGATATGGCGATGAAGGGTGTCGAGCTCGTTGTCGTCCATGAACTCCTTCGTATATAGCCCTAGTGCAATTCTGAACTCGGGTATGCTCAACTGGCGAACCAAACCACCGAGGCAGATGATCGCTTGATTTCGTGATAGGTTTTAAATATTTATAATTAATCGTTCTCGAAACTAACTATTATCGCGATGTAGGCAAGTGTACCTATCGAACAGTAGTATAGTTTTAGCAAGACCGGATTGTCGAACCCAAAGGAACTAAAAGTACTAGTAATGACTGTCTTTTTATAATCTAGCCTAAGAATAAAGAGGTTTTGTTTTAATTAACTAATTATCTAAACTAAGAATTCACAGAGAATGGAATTGGGGAATTGCTTTTGGGAAAATCGATTGAATTGAGACAATACCTAAGGAAAAATCCACCTAGACTATACTTGTTATTCTAGCTCCGAATCGGATGATTTATTCATTTAACTTGTTCCGTAGAGATCCCTAAGTTATGTTATTATCCCTATTCAAGACTAATAACATCTAATCCCTAGATTGAATAATTGAGACCTTTCTCTAATTAACACTCTAGGGTTGCATTAACTCGATCTATGGATCCCCTTATTAGGTTTCACCATAATCCGGTAAAATCTTATCACCCTATGTCTAGGCGGGTAATCAACTCTGCTTAATTATGACAAATGTACTCTTAGACGGGGTCTATTCCTCCTCTGAATAAGAGCTTATATTGAATCAATATCCTGGGATATCAAAACAAGAATTAAGAACAAGTTAAATATTTATCATACAATTCAGAAAATAATAACAAGATTCATCTTAGGTTTCATTCCCCTTAGGTATTTAGGGGATTTAGTTCATAACTAAATAAGAAAACATCCCAGAATAATAAAGAACACAAAATATAAAGAAAAACCCAAAACTCCTGAAGGAGAAATTGAGGAGAGATCTTCAGTCTTGATGATGAATCTGGCTTCTGAGATGGATCAATCAGCTTTCTTGGAGTAATTCCTTACCCCCTGTTCTCCATCTCTATTTTCTAGGGTGTATTTATAGGCTTTGGAATGCCTAAGAACCCTCAAAATTAGCCTTTTTCTAATTGGACTCAACTTGGGCTCGGCAGGGACACGCCCATGTACGATTATTTCAGGCTTTGTTCGAGCCTGTTAGAATGGCACGGGCGTGTGTTATACCCATGTGTGTCGTGCTTCGATTCTGCCAAATTGACACGGCCATGTGGCTGCCCGTGTAAGGAAGTCGAGGCCGTGTTGATTTTGTACTTTGGCCCATTTTCTCCATTTTTGGCCCGTTTCTCATTCCTTTCCCTCTCTTATCCTTTCCTAAGTATAAGACATGAAATTAAAGCATTAGGAGCATCGAATTCACCAATTCTAATGGAAAATCATTCATAAAATGCATTAAACATGGGTAAAAATATGTATAAATTACGGTTTATCAAATACCCCCACACTTAAGCATTTGCTTGTCCCCAAGCAAAATTCTCAACTCATATTCAAAATAAATTCTTCTCAATTTATATTTTCTATCGATAATATCTCAAAATAATCCATAGGTATCATACATTGAGACTTCAACTAAAAGAACATAAAAGTTTCAAACATTCCAAGTTGAGTATTCAGTCATGCAAACATAGGTGTCTCCCCTCATCTAAGTAATTACCTTTGATTCAGAATATCACAGAGTTTCACATCCTTACTAAAGATTCAATCAAATCACTCGAGGTGTTTAAGGACAATAAATGAAGCACTCAATAGTCAATAGTGAAAATTCATTACCATAGGCTTGCATGAAAATCAAATCTCCACTACTATAAATTAAGATGATACATCAATCAAAAGGTGTTTATAGGGTTGTGATGAGGCTTGGTTAGGGGGTATGGTCACAAGCTGAAAGAAAGGATTAGAATCGAGATTGAATCAAAAAATTCCTTAGCTAGAAAAAATATTTAATCATCACTTGCGTACAACAGAGTTTTTCTCAGACTATGAAATTTAAATACTGAAGCTTACAAACAGAAGATTACTACTAATATGTATACATGTTTCTTTTTTTAAGAACAAGTTAAATAACATAGACTAACTATTAAGAACAAGACATACCTAAGCAATTTATTCAACTCACATCTCGACAAAAATAAGGATTAATTTAGGGGATTTTAGCAATAATGGGTTAAGGGTTAATATTAAGGGTAATACAAGAAATGGCTTGTTAGGCTCAAGGGGGTTTACTAGGGGTTAAATGTGGAGGTAGGCTTCTCATGGCATGAGTGGGTTAATCCTAAGTGCCTTAATCATTCTGACATATCAAATCAAATAGTGTGGTCTCGACATGCATAATCAAGCAAATTCTAGAATAATAGTTCAATACATACGCACTCAAAGTAATAATAAAAGTAAGCAAGAAAGAATTAATAGATGCTCAAAAGGCTCAAAAATCTCACAAAAATTATGGTTTTTGATGTTTAAAACTTGTGAATCCCAACTCAAAGTAATACCTAAATTTTGGGGAAACAACCTAAAATTTTAAATTCTTAAAAATCAACTTATCATGCTTGATTCTATAATGTCTTAAAGTTTAAACAATCAATGCTTAAATGCCTATGTTTTAATTCAAGATATATCAATTAAAATCATAAATCAATCAAAATTTATCCTAAATATGATATGAGACCTTTTCTAGAGAAAAGGCAGTTATTCAGGGAATTTTCTGATAGTAAAATGAATACCCCCACACTTAAGATGTACATTACCCTCAATGTACAAAGATAGATATAAAATATAAAAATAAGATAGGGAGAGAAGTGAAACTTCCTGAGTTGAAAATGGATGGAATTCCTAGATTAGTGAGAGCAAATTGCTGGAAATACAATTGGAGGACAAACATGATTCTGAAGGAAAAAACGGTAATTAGGGGAATAATTTGATAGTAATCATAAAGATAAGCCGTTTTAAAAAACAAAAGAATTTTCAAAAATAAATAAAATAAAATCGATAATCTTATTTTTCAAGCGGCATGGCCGGTTCACACGCCCGTGTGGATCATTAAGTGAGATGTCGTCACACGGTCGTGTCACACGGCCATGTCTGGCGTTGTTCGCTTCTCCCACGCCCGTGTATGTAGACCCACGCCTGTGTCAATCTAACATGTTCGACCCGTGGCCACTTATCGCATTCAGTGTTGGGAAAGATAACTTTTACCCTGTTTTTGCATGGCCGTATCGCATGGTCGTGTTTCCATTCGTCTTTGTCGCACGGCCTTAAGCACGGCCGTGTGGAGTTGGGAACCTATGGTTCAAATACTCTGTTAGTGACCTAAATGAAAAAAAAATTTAATAATTTAAAACCGTTAGTACTCGGGTTGCCTCCCGAGAAGCGCTTGTTTATAGTCTGAACTCGACTATTACCTTATTGGTTTATTCAGGGTGGTTTGTGGAGTCGTAGCTCCTCTCCATCGTCCTTAAAATTCTCACCATTATAAATTTTGAGACGATTTCCATTTACTTTGAAGGTACCGTGTGATGGGTGACTTACCTCTATTGTGCCATATGGAAGTACAGATTGAATTACGAAAGGTCTTGACCATCGTGATTTAAGTTTCCTAGGAAATAATTTGAGTCTTGAGTTGTATAGTAAGACAAGATCTCCAACTTCAAATTGTTTTCATTGCTTTAAACAAGTGTCATGGCGCCGTTTTGTTGCTTCCTTGTATAGGCGTAAATTTTCATATGCATTGACTTGCCACTCATCAAGCTTGTTCAGTTGCATCAACCTATTTTTTCCTGCAAGTTCAGGATCAAGGTTTAGAAATTTAATAGCCCAAAAAGCTTTATGCTCTAGTTCAAATGGTAGATGACAAATTTTTCCATAAACAAGTCTGTAAGGTTATGGGGGTCTTAAAAGCAGTTCTGTAAGCCCATAAGGAGTCATCTACTTTCATTGCCCAATCTTTTCTGTTTGATTCTACTATTTTTTCAAGGATCGGTTTGATTTCTCGGTTTGCTACTTCAACTTATCCATTAGTTTGAGGGTGGTATGGGGTGGCTATTCTATGATGAACTCCGTATTTCTTAAGGGTTTTTTCAAATTGGGTATTACAAAAATGAGTTCCCCTATCACTGATAATTGCTCTAGGTGTTTCGAATCTCAAGAAGAGTTTCTTAAGGAAACATACTACCACTCTAGCATCATTAGTAGGTAGAGCTTGGGCTTCCACCCATTTGGACATGTAATCAAATGCTACTAAGATGTATTTATTCCTAAATGAACTAGGGACTGGGCCCATGAAATCGATACCCCAAACGTCAAATATTTCACATGAAAGCATTTGGTTTTGATGCATTTCATCACATTTAGATATGTTACCTGTCCGTTGGCATTTGTCACATGAAGTAACATACCTATTAGCGTCTTTGAATAATGAAGGCCAATAAAAACCTGATTCAAGTATTTTGTGTGCGGTCTTAGTTCCACTATAGTGTCCTCCGGTTGGCCCTGAGTGGAAATGTTCCAATATTTTTGATGTTTCTGATCTTGTAACACATCTTCTAATGACTTGATCTGCACATTTGCGAAACAGAAAGGGGTCGTCCCAAAAGTAGTTTTTCACATCATCAAAGAATCACTTCTTTTGCTGGTGTGTTAACCCTTTTGGGATAATGTTAGCGGTTAAAAAATTCACGATATCTGCAAACTAAGGTACCTCGGAGTCAGATATAGCGAAAAATTATTCTTCAAGGAACGAATCATTTATTTCAACTTCATCTAGTTCTCTGGTATTAGAGTTCTCAAGCCTGGATAGATGATCAGCCACGAGATTTTCAGCTCCTTTCTTACACAGAATTTCCAAGTCGAATTCCTACAATAGGAGAATCCATCAAATGAGTCGAGGTTTTGCATTAGTTTTAGTTAAAAGGTAGCGAAGGGCGGAATGGTCAGTGTGAATGACAACTTTAGACAATATGAGATATGATCGAAATTTATCAAATGCAAAAACCCAGCTAGCAACCCTTTTTCTGTAGTAGTATAATTTTCTTGTGCAGCTGTCAGAGTTTTGCTAGCATAATAGATAGGTTGAAAATGCTTGTCTCTCTACTGTCCCAGTACTGCACCTACTACAAAGTCACTCACATCACACATTAATTCAAATGGTAAATTCCAATCAAGTGCAATTATAATTGAAGCATTAATTAATTTATCCTTTAGAGTATTGAATGCTTCTAAGCACTCCTGATTGAGATTAAAAGGTATATCTTTTTCTAGGAATTTAGTCAAAGGCTTAGCTATTTTAGAAAAATCCTTAATAAATCTTCTATAAAACCAACATGTCCTAAAAAGCTTCTAATAGCCTTAATCGAACAAAGAGGGGGTAATTTTTTGATTGTTTCTATTTTAGATTTGTCCACCTCAATCCCTTTACTAGAAATTTTATGCCCTAATACAATACCTTCTTGAACCATGCAGTGACATTTCTCCTAGTTAAGCACAAGGCTCGTTTCCTCACATCTTATCAAAACTTATTTTAAATTTTTAAGGCAGAGATGGAAAAAGTTACTGAATACTAAGAAATCATCCATAAATACTTCCATGATATCTTCCACAAGTTCGTCAAAGATGGCCATCATACAGCGCTGAAAAGTTACAGGAGCATTACAAAATCCAAAAGGCATTCTTGATAAGCGAACGTACAATATAGGCATGTGAATGTCATCTTTTCTTGATCTTCAGGAGCTATTAGAATTTGGAAGTAACCAGAGAGTCCGTCTAGAAAGAAGTAATACATGTGCCCCGATAATCTTTCCAACATTTGGTCAATGAATGGCAAGGGGAAGTGATCTTTTCTTGCGGCATCATTCAGTTTCCTGTAGTCAATGGAAACTCTCTATCCTGTGACTGTCCTTGTTGGGATTAATTCATTCTTCTCGCTGGTCACAACCGTCATGCCTCCTTTCTTAGGGACAACCTGCACCAGACTTACCCAAGAACTATAAAAAATAGGATAAATAATTCCATCATCTAGAAGTTTAATTACCTCGGCTTTTACAACTTCCTTCATGTTGGGGTTCAGTCGTCTTTGAGCTTGCACACACGGTTTGTATTTATCTTCCATCAAAATTTTTTGGGTGCAAAAAGAAGGGTTGATTCCTTTAATGTTAGAAATTTTCCAAGCTATGACCTTTTTATGTTCTTTTAATACTTGGATTAACTCCTCTTTTTCCTTGGGTTGCAAGTTAAAAGCAATGATAACTGGTAATGTAGAATTATTTCCAAGGAATGCGTATTCCAAGTGGTTTGGTAATTGTTTAAGTTCCAGTTTAGGAGGCTCTTCAATAGAGGGTTTTTGCTTAAGTTCATTGTTTATCTTAATTCCCTCATATTCTACTCATCTTGAAGAATGCTCATTAGGTTCATCATTTGTCTCCTCTTCTTGAGCTAGATATAGTTCTGTCGTGTCCTTCTGTGAAGTTTCCTGAAAAGAGTCTTAAGTAGTATGATCAATAGAGTCAATAAAATAACATGAGTCATCCTGTTCCCTAGAAAACTTCATAGCATCATAAATTTTAAAGATAATCTCCTCGTCACCTACTCTAAGTACAAATTTACCGTCCCCCACATCGATTACAGCCCTAGCAGTGGCTAAAAATGGGTGCCCTAAAATTAAGGGCACTTCCACATCTTCATCCATGTCAAGCACAACAAAGTCAACAGGAAATATGAATTTATCTACTTTCACAAGTACGTCTTCTGTAATGCCCCTAGGATATTTAACAGATCTATCGGCTAATTGAATACTCATCCTAGTAGGGTTAGGTTCCCCAAGACCAAGTTGTTTGAACATTTTATATGGCATCAAATTAATGCTAGCCCCTAAATCAGCTATTGCTTTCTCAACATTTAGACTACCAATTAAGCAAGGGATAGTAAAACTTCCTGGATCTTTCAGTTTGGTTGGTAGCTTGTTTTGGAGTATGGATGAGCACTCCTCATTGAGTTCTACTGTAGATAAGTCGTCAAATTTCCTTTTATTTGTTAGAAGCTCCTTAAAAAATTTTGTGTATGTAGGCATCTGCGAGATGGCTTCAACAAAAGGTAAGTTGATATGTAATTACTTAAAAAGTTCAAGAAACTTACCGAATTGTGCATCAATACGATCTTTTTTCAATTTTCCTAGGTATGGAACTGGAAGTTTATATTCCTTTGGCACTAGTTTATCACTATTTTCGGGTTTTTCTTCCCCCCTTTCGCTTACCACGGCTTCTTGTGTTAGCTTCTTTTCAGTTTCCGCTAACCCTTTCCCACTCCTTAGTGTAACTGCTTTCACCATGCTCTTTAGATTTGGTGTTACTAGGTAAACTTCCTAGTGGTCTTTCTGAAATTAGTTTGGATAGCTGGCCTATCTGAGTTTCGAGCCCTTGGATTGATGCTTGTTGGTTCTTAAGTGTTGTCTCAGTATTCTGGAAATGAGTTTCTGACATCAATATAAACTTTGAGAGCATCTCTTCAAGGTTCAGCTTCTTTTCCTATTGGTAGGGTGGTTGTTGGTAGCTTGGAGGTGGTTGTGGTCTTTGATTTCCTTGATCGCCCCACGAGAAATTGGGGTGGTTCCTCCAACCTGTATTGTAAGTATTACTATATGGATTGTTTTGAGGTCGAGGATTACTACCCATGTAATTTAATTGCTTGTTATCCATGTTGTGGCCATAGGGTTGGTATTCCGAATGGCTTGTTCCACCTCCACTTGCTTCGCACTGCATTACTGGGTGAACCTGTGAAGAACTAAGGAAACCATCAATTTTCTTATTCAAGAGTTCTACCATCAATTAGAGAGCATGGTGACTAAATCGATGTTATAAACACCGGCAGTTTTTGTTGGCTTTGTCCTCATGACTTGTCGCTGATAGTTATTCAATGACATCTCCTCTATGAAATCATAAGCATCTTCAGGTGTTTTATTATTGATGGTTCCACCAGCAGCTGCATCAACCATTTGTCGAGTCGAAGGATTCAGGCCATTATGGAATGTGTGAACCTGAAGCCACAGCGGTAACCCATGGTGAGGGCACCTTCTCAGTAAGTCCTTGTATCTCTCCCATGCATCGTAGAGTGTTTCTAAATCTATTTGCACAAAAGAAGAGATATCAGTACGTAATTTAGCCGTTTTAGCCGACGAAAAATATTTTAGTAAAAATTTTTCGGTCATTTGTTCCTAAGTAGTAATTGACCCTCGTGGTAACGAGTTCAACCACTATTTAGCTTTGTTCCTTAATGAAAAAGGGAATGATCGAAGACGAATGGCATCATCAGAAACACCATTAATTTTAAATGTATCGCATAGTTCTAAGAAGTTTGCTAAGTGAGCGTTGGGATCCTCATCCTGCAAACCATCAAACTGAACAAATTACTGTATCATTTGAATAGTGTTAGATTTTAGTTCAAAAGTATTTGCTGCTATAGCAAGTCCAACTACGCTCGATTCAGTTCTTGTTAAATAAGGTTTAGCATAATCATACATAGTACGTGGAGCAGGATTTTGATTAACCGCAATTGCAGGAGGTAGCTGATTGTCTTGGTTTTCAGCCATCTCTTTGGTTGGGGGTTGAGTATCGTCTTCTTGCTCGTTCTCTGTGTATCTTAAGCTTCGCCTTATTTCTCTTTGGTTTCTGCGAACTGTGCGATTAATTTCTTCATAAAATAGTGATGGTCCTGACAGGTTTATTCTAGTTATAAACTATAAAATCCTACCAAGACAAAGTAAATTAATAAAAAATAATAATAATAAAATAAAATAAAATTACTTTGCAAGAAAAATAAATGGCTAAAGTAATAAAAATTAAGTGTTCCTGATATCTTAGTTCCCCAGAAACGGCGCCAAAAACTTGATCGCTAGATTTCGTGATAGGTTTTAAATATTTATAATTAATCGTTCTTGAAACTAGCTATTATCGCAATGTAGGCAAGTGTACCTATCGAACAGTAGTATAGTTTTAGCAAGACCGGATTGTCAAACCCAAAGGAACTAAAAGTCCTAGTAATGACTGTCTTTTTATTATCTAGCCTAAGAATAAAGAGGTTTTGTTTTAATTAACTAATTATCTAAACTAAGAGTTCACAGAGAATGGAATTGGGGAATTGCTTTTGGGAAAATCGATTGAATTGAGACAATACCTAAGGAAAAATCCACCTAGACTGTACTTGTTATTATGGCTCCGAATCGGACGATTTATTCATTTAACTTGTTCCGTAGAGATCCCTAAGTTATGTTATTATCCTTATTCAAGACTAATAACATCTAATCCCTAGATTGAATAATTGAGACCTTTCTCTAATTAACACTCTAAGGTTGCATTAACTCGATCTACGGATCCCCTTATTAGGTTTCACCCTAATCCGGTAAAACCTTATCACCCTATGTCTAGGCGGGCAATCAGCTTCGCTTAATAATGACAAATGTACTCTTAGACAGGGTCTATTTCTCTTCTGAATAAGAGCTTATCTTGAATCAGTATCCTGGGATATCAAAACAAGAATTAAGAATACATAATTAAGAACAAGTTAAATATTTATCATACAATTCAGAAAATAATAACAAGATTCGTCTTAGGTTTCATTCTCGGATTTAGTTCATAAGTGAATAAGAAAACATCTCAGAATAATAAAGAACACAAAACATAAAAAAACCCAAAACTCCTGAAGGGGAAATTGAGGAGGGATCTTCAGTCTTGATGATGAATCCGGCTTCTGAGACGGATCAATCGGCTTTCTTGGAGTAAGAAGGGGAAATTGAGGAGGGATCTTCAGTCTTGATGATGAATCCGGCTTCTGAGATGGATCAATCGGCTTTCTTGAAGTAATTCCTTACCCCCTATTCTTCGTCTCTATTTCTTCCTCCTCTAGGGTGTATTTATAGGCTTTGGAATACCTAAGAGCCCTCAAAATTAGCCTTTTTCGAATTGGACTCAACTTGGGCTCGGCAGGGACACACCCGTGTGACACGCCCATATGCGATTATTTCAAGCTGTGTTCGAGCCTGTTAGAATGGCACAGGCGTGTTTTATACCCATGTGAGTCATGCTTCAATTCTGCCAAATTGACACGGCCATGTGGCTGCCCGTGTAAAGAAGTCAAGGCAGTGTTGATTTTGTACTTTGGCCCGTTTTCTCTATTTTTGGCCTGTTTATCGTTCCTTTCGCTCTCCTATGCTTTCCTAAGTATAAGACATGAAATCAAAGCATTAGGAGCATCAAATTCACCAATTCTAATGGAAAATCATCCATAAAATGCATTAAACATGGGTAAAAATATGTATAAATTACGGTTGATCAGTAGAATTGGACTGTTCTTGGATCATCAAACTCCGTCATAACGGTTTAGAAGTGAAAGGTCAAATAGAGTTCCAGGGTGAGCTCAAGGTACGTTGGCTCGATGATCCCATAGAAAAGCTTCCACGGGTCAGTCATCAGAAGAGCTCAGACCGCGTCAGCCAGTTGGACTTGTTCAAGTGCAGCCCAGTCAATACAGAGGCCCACACCTAAGGGTTGGGCCCGAAGTATCTGAAAGAGTTCTTCCTGGGGTCCTAAGGGGAACTGAAGGAAAGCGTGGTGAATCTCAGTGGTAGGACCCGAGGATGACGTTGCTCCTTTCCTTTTCTTCGAAGCGGGGACGGTGGTCTGTTTGCCACGTGTGGTTGACATGGTATACGTGCAATGAGAAGTCGAAGTTAAAACAATACTCCCTAAGAGTGGCATGGAGAGTTATGCAAGTATGTTAACATTAAAGAAGAATATTTCATGGGCATCATAGGTAACAGGTAAGATGAAAAGTAACTAAATCATAATGGAAATCATTATTAACAATAGGAACATGGGAACAGTGCTAAATGGAATATCTAGTGAATGAATGCATGTGGGTTTGATAATATGAAATATTATGTGGGTAAGCATGAAATCCATGTAAACAAGAAAAATGGATGAATGTAGCATAATGCATTGACTACAATGGCAAATTTCTAACAAAGATCATAAGTATTACTATCATTATAACCATAAATATTTACCCAAAATAGTCAAATAAAACTATAAAAAAATCATGAAATAAGTAAAATATTTGAAGAGAATAGAGAGAAAAGAGTAGACAAATGCAAGATGGAGGAGCTTGGGTCGGCGCACGGGCGTGGTAAGGAGGGTATGGGCAAGAGTTGCGGCGGCTAGGGATATGGATTTTGGGGAAGGGGATGATGAATAGTGAAGGGTTTATATAGATTTTGGGACACACGGCCGTGGGGCACGCCCATGTGCCTTTATTTCAGCCCGTATTTATAGTAATTTTCAAATTTGGGCGCGTCTGAATTTCGTCCCACGCCCGTGTCCTTTGAGCGTGTCGGTGCACATGGCCGTGTCGCACGGGCGTGTTCTACTTTGTTCGCTTCCCCCACACTCGTGTATATAGGTGCACGCCCGTGTTGTTTTATCAGTCTTGAGCACAGGAGGTGGGCACGGGCGTATCGCACCCCCGTACTGTATTTTCAGTTTCAACCACGATTTCGAGACACGAACGGATCTCACGCTTGTGTTGTTTTGACAGGCTCGCCCACGGCCATGTCGCATGGCCGTGGCAACTCATCGCTTCTCGTGTTGGAAAAATTTTGCCCTATTTTCACACGGTCGTATCGCACGGCCATGTCTCCGCCCGTGGTGTGAGTACTTCCTAAGGCACGCCCATGTGCCTGGCCGTAGGGATTAGAAAACCTATGTTTCAAGGAATCAGTTAGTGATTAGATGTTAAAAACTAAAATTTTAAAAAAATCAATACTGTTAGTGCTCGAGTTTGTGACAGCCCTAAAGTGACCCTAGTCAGAAAGCGGTTTCGAGACCGCTAAACCGAGTCACCAAATTATTTGAATGTGATATTTATGGTCTAAAATATGTGAATATGAATGTGCGAAAATTTTAAGCTTCGATTTAGTTAATTGCATGTGAATGTAGTACATAGGACCTGTGTGACACTTTTGAAATGTGATAGGCTAATCTATAAGGATCTAATAGTGCATGTAATCAAAAGGGAGGACTTGCATGTCAATTTTCCCCCTAATTAGTAGTGGCCGGCCATGAGCATGAGGGTGGACAAAATGTTATGGCTAAAATATGTCATAAACATGTTGGGTTAATGCTTCATGTAAGGAATAATAAAATAAAGAGCATGGGCAATAAAGTATTAGTGTTAGTAGGATGAGAAAAAAAAAGAAAGAATGTGTGTGATTGTTCCCCCCCATTGCCGTGAGTTGAAGGAAAGAAAACAAAAAAAAAGTGTTCATCCTTGAACATCTTTGGCCGAAAACTTTAAGGAGAAAGGAAGAAAAAAGGTTGAAGAGGTTCGGCCATGCATGTAACTAGGCTAAGGTATGTTTGATGTTGCTCCATGAGATTCATGTATATTTTAGTAGTTAGCTTGAGTTCTAACTAGCCCATGGTTCAAATCTTTACTATGTCATGGAGATGATATTCGGCTAAGGTGGATTTGTGTTGATGTTATTTCCATGCTAAAAATGAAGCTTTATAATGATGCATGTGATGGTGGATTGATGATTCTTGAATCTTCTTTTTAGCATTTTTGAGTGAGACATTAAGTTCTTTGCTTAACCATGACCAAAATTGAAATGGTATGGTGTTGTGATGCATTCGGCCATGGTAGGAAGTAGAAGAGAAATATGCTTTTGTTCACATTATTTGGATGAGAAATGGTAGTAAGGTGAAGTGCAAATGTTAGTGTTTGATTTACTAGTGTATATATGTGTATTGGCCAAGTTTTGAACTTGAAACAAAATGGTGTTTAGTCAATACAAGTGACCATACTTGTAGAATGTATTAAGTGTTGCAATCGGCCTCAACATAGACATGCATGTTCGGCCACATGAATGAGTACATAAGTTGATGTGTATGTTCGGCCATAGGTAAGCATATTGATGGCTTTATCTTGACTTAGAAAATTCGGCTAAGGGGAATATTAGCTAATATGTTGAATTCAATTCGTGATTTCATACATATGTGACTCTAATGTCTAATGTATATATGGGCTAAGTACCTTGAGCTTCTCTTTTGATGTTCGAATGAATTGTATTAAATTGCTTAATGTGATTAAAAATGCGTATGACCATTTTTTATTTGAGCTAAAGGTGGCCATATGACCCATCAAATTCATTGTCATGTTCGGCCATAAGCTAGCATAATGAGACTTTAATAAGTTAAATTTGTTTGAATTAGCTCAAGAGCTTAGAGGACCAAAGTTGGATAAGGGAAAGGAAAAAGTGATCGAATAGCCACCGAAATCGTTCGACAACATCCGAGGTAAGTTTTCGAGTAATGGAGCTTAGATTATGATTCGATTAGATTATGTCTTAAGTAAATCAAAATCATGCTCTTTTTATGTGGCTATTGAGCCGAAATTTGTAAGTGTGATAAGTGTTTTGTGTTTGAGCTTTGGTAATGAAAATGAAATATGGATGTGTGATGATTTATTGATATATGTGCATGGTTATTCGAATGATATCCGGGCTAAGTCCCGAAGGCTTTTGTGCTAGGTGACTATAACCGGACTAAGATCCGAAGGCATTCATGCGAGTTGCTATATCCGGGCTAAGACCCGAAGGCATTTGTGCTAGCGATTATATCCGAGCTAAGTCCCGAAGGCATTTATGCTAGTGACCACATCCGGGCTAAGACCCGAAGGCCTTGCGCAAGTAGTTATATCCGGCTAAATCCCGAAGATTACTTGAGTTTGGGAATGAGAGATCTGCTGTAATAATTTCAATTAATACGCTCGTAAAATCTCAACAACGAGGTATGTGTTGTACATGCATTGGATTAATTGATTCCTCTTAAATAGCATTCGCTCAGTCGATTAAGGAGCTTCCGGTTTTTGGTTAAGTTGATCCCTTATGTATGAATATAAGGGTTGGAAATGTGAAGTAGGACTGATTTTGAGAATATATGTGTATATGAAATTATCCGTTTAGTTATATGAATGCTATACTTCAGTTGAGCCTAATTCGATTGCTCAAAACTTACTAAGCATTAAATGCTTACTCCGTTTCTTTGAATCTCTGTTTTATAGATTTTGGTTCGTCAGCTATCGGACTCGGGAGTGTCGAAGCCGAAGCTGCCCACAATATCAAAGCCCATTTTGGTACACTTTTGGTTGAACTTTGAAATGGCATGTATAGGACTACCCTTTTTGTTGTTGGTCCTGGACCCTTTGGTTTTGTATAAATTTGGATAGACATGCGAAAATGGCTTATATACACTTTGAGCTTAATATTATAATCGTCTTGTATGATGTTCATTAAGAGTATGGAAATGTTTGGGAACGATTAGCCATTGGAATGGTTAATCATGATCATATTTTGTGCTATATATGCTAAAGGGCTAGTTGAATCATGGAAACTATGTAATAGGTAAAGTTTATCCTAAAGGCTGATGCTGGTAGCAGCAGTGATGTGGATGTGAAAAATCACTAAAAATAGTAGGAATGGAATTAAATAGTGAATAAATTATGTAATCGAACCTTGATGAATCTATTTTCGTAGGAAAGTAACAAAACGATCATATGAACAGTATATTATGAGATATTTAGGTTTTTGTGAGACAGGGCCAGAACGGTTTCTGGATTCCCTGTTCCGACTTTGGAAATTCATTATAAATTAAGCAGAGATAATTAGAAGTCATGCCATATATGTATAGATTCCTTTTCGAGTCTAGTTTCTATAGAAAGAAATGGCATCAGTATTGAAACCCTGTACAGGGAGATATCCAAGTCGTAATGTGCAAAGGTCAGTGTAGTCGAACCCTGAAATAGGGGAGACTTTAACTAATAAACTGTTCTAATTGGATTGACCAAAACTTCTAGAAAAAAATTTGTAGATGAACATATGAGTCTAGTTTCAGGAAAAATTTATGAAACTGGTTTTCGTGTTTTGAAACTCAAGATATGATTTTTAAGGCGACAGTGATGCAGTAATTAGCTTGTCTGGAAAATTTTCAAATGGACTGTGAAAATAAGTGGATAAGCCCGTTAACCCCTCGTGTCCGACTCCGGCAACGGTCTCGGGTACGGGGTGTTACAATTTTATTGGTATCAGAGCTACGGTTTAGTCGATTCTAGGACTACCGTAGTGCGTTTGGGTCTAGCTATACATGCCATTTTATGTGATTATTTGATAGTATGGTGATTTCTGACATTGCAAATGTGTTTATTTATAGTAATGGATCCCGATCCCAACCGAGCGGTAGCTGATGATCTTGAGAGTGTAGCGCCTGCTCCCGCACAAGGGACAGTGCCAGCGGACTCTCAACCTAATGCTAGTAATCCGAATGATGAAGCTAGACAAGCTTTTTATAGCGTGATGAATGATTGGTTCAACCAATACATTCGAACTAATACGGCTGTTCCACAACCTCCATTCCTGACTAATACCACCCCCGCACCTACAATACCTCCGGTAACTGACCAAATAAGGTCGAATAAGCCCGCAGTTGACAGAATCCGAAAACACGGGGCTACTAAATTTAAAGCTACGGACAGCGATGATGCCGAGCAAGCGGAATTTTGGTTGGACAACACTATCCGGGTACTCGATGAGCTATCTTGCACACCCGATGAGTGCCTAAAGTGTACTATCTCCTTGCTACGTGATTCTGCCTACTATTGGTGGAATACGTTGACTTCTGTTGTGCCCAGAGAGCAAGTAACTTGGGAGTTTTTCCAAATCAAGTTTCGAAAGAAGTATATCAGTTAGAGATTCATTGATCAAAAACGAAAGGAATTTCTTGAACTTAAACAAGGTTCCATGTCGGTTACCGACTATGAACGAAAATTTGTAAGGCTTAGTCGGTACGCGCGGGAATGCATTTCTTCAGAAGCCGTGATGTGTAAACGTTTCGAGGATGGGCTGAATGATGATATAAAGTTGTATGTTGGCATTTTGGAAATCCGAGAATCTGTGGAACTTGTCGAGCGGGCTTGCAAAGCCGAGGAGCTCAGTATGGAGAAAAGAAAAGCTGAGGTGGAAGCAAAGGAGTTTCGTAAGAGGTATTCGGGGAAGCCATTCCCACAGTCATCGAAGAAATTTAGAGATGGCTTAGGCCGATCTAGAGACAGTTCGGGCTTATCTAGACGAGATCGCGATCGACCCCCTGTGAGTGCGCGAGTCACTTCGGTCGCCAGTGTTGGAAATGATCGTCGAGACAGAACAGAGTGTCAGTATTGTGGTAAATGGCACTCGGGGAGTTGTAGATTCCATGACCGCTCCTTTACAAGTGCGGGTCAGTTGACCACTTCATTAAAGATTGCCCGAGGTTGTCTGAACAGAATGCAAATCAGAGTGGGAAACCGGGTGCTACCACTGCTCGAGGTAGACCATCTAGAAATACGGGCAATGCTAGTGGTGGTCAGAGAGGATCTAGGGATGCTACGACCAGATCTGAGGCTCGTGCTCCTGCTAGGGCTTATGCTATACGTGCACGCGAGGATGCTTCCTTGCCAGATGTTATTACCGGTACTTTTACTCTCTTTGATACTAATGTGATTGCTTTGATTGACCCTGGTTCTACTCATTCTTATATATGTGAAACCTTAGCATCCAGTAAGACTTTACCTATTGAGTCTACTGAGTTCGTAATTCGGGTGTCAAATTCCTTGGGTCGTTACGTGCTTGTCGACAAAGTGTGTAAGAAATGTCCCCTAGTAATTCGAGGTTCCTGTTTTCCGGCGGACTTGATGCTTTTGCTGTTTGATGAATTTGATGTTATTCTTGGTTTGGATTGGTTGACCGTGCATGATGCGGTTGTGAATTGCAAAAGCAAGACTATTGATTTGAGGTGCGCAAATAACGAGATAATCCGAGTTGAGTCTACGAATTTAAAAGGGTTGCCAGCTGTAATATCCTCAATGTTGGCTCAGAAATATGTAAGAAAGGGGTGCGAAGCATACCTTGCATATGTACTTGATGACAAAGAGTTAGAAAAGAAACTCGAATCTGTGCCGGTGGTTTGCGAATACCCGGATGTTTTTCCCGAAGAATTACCGGGTTTACCACCTGTTCGGGAGGTAGAGTTTGGCATCGAGCTTGTACCTGGGACTACGCCGATTTCGATAGCTCCGTATCGTATGGCACCAACCGAGTTAAAAGAGTTGAAAGCTCAGTTGCAAGAATTGACGGATGGAGGTTTCGCTCGACCAAGTTTCTCTCCTTGGGGTGCACCAGTATTGTTTGTGAAAAAGAAGGATGGAACCATGAGGTTGTGCATCGACTATCGTCAGCTGAATAAGGTGACAATAAAGAATAAATATCCAATGCCACGTATTGACGATTTGTTTGATCAACTAAAGGGAGCCTCAGTGTTTTCGAAGATAGATTTAAGATCGGGTTATTACCAGTTGCGAGTTAGAGATTCGGATATACCCAAAACTGCTTTCAGAACGAGATACGGTCACTACGAGTTCTTAGTGATGCCGTTTGGGCTCACTAATGCCCCTGCGGTATTTATGGATTTGATGAATCGGATCTTCAGACAGTATTTGGACCGGTTCGTAGTTGTGTTCATTGATGACATCTTGGTCTATTCAAGAGATGAGACCGAACATGCTTAGCACCTGAGATTAGTGTTGCAAATTTTACGGGATAAGCAGTTATATGTTAAGTTCAGTAAGTGTGAGTTCTGGTTAAGAGAGGTTAGCTTCTTTGGTCATGTGGTATCCGCATGGGGTATTCGAGTTAACCGGAGCAAAATTTCAACCATACTTAACTGGAAGCCCCCGAGAAATATTACTGAGGTTCGGAGCTTTTTGGGACTTGTCGGTTACTACCGACGATTTGTAAAAGGTTTCTCGATGATAGCCACACCAATGACGAAGCTACTTCAAAAAGATGTTAAGTTCGAATGGACGGAAAAATGTCAGAAAAGTTTTGATCAACTGAAAACTTATTTGACTGAAGCTCCAATTCTAGTGCAGCCTGAATCAGGCAAAGAGTTTGTCATTTATAGTGATGCCTCCCTACTTGGGTTGGGTTGCGTATTGATGCAAGAAGGTCGAGTTGTGGCCTATGCGTCGAGACAACTGAAGCCACATGAGAAAAATTATCCGACCCATGATCTTGAACTAGCTGCCATCGTATTCGCTTTGAAAATATGGCGACACTACTTATTTGGGGAGAAGTGCCATGTATATTCGGATCACAAAAGTCTCAAATATTTGATGACTCAAAGAGACTTGAATCTGCGACAAAGGCGTTGGCTTGAGTTGTTGAAAGATTATGAACTTGTCATTGACTATCACCCGGGAAAGGCTAATGTGGTTGCGGATGCCTTAAGTCGTAAATCACTGTTTGCTTTACGAGCGATGAATGTACACTTGTCTGTTCTATCCGACAATGTGTTAGTGGCGGAATTAAAGGCCAAACCATTGTTGATTCATCAAATTCGTGAAGCTCAGAAAGTCGATGATGAATTGGTTGCAAAACGGGCTGAATGTGTTCCGAATATGGAATCAGAGTTTCAAATTGATGATGACGATTGTTTGAGGTTCAAAAGTCGTTTGTGTGTTCCAAGAAATTCAGAACTCATTTCGATGATTCTGAACGAAGCTCATTGTAGCCGAATGTCAATTCACCCGGGGAGTACGAAAATGTACAACGATCTGAGACGTCAGTTTTGGTGGCATGGTATGAAACGAGACATTTCCGATTTTGTTTCGAAGTGTTTAATATGTCAGCAAGTAAAGGCGGAACATCAAGTGCCTACGGGTTTACTCCAGCCAATCATGATACCTGAATGGAAATGGGATCGAGTCACGATGGATTTCGTATCTGGGTTGCCAGTATCGGCAAGTAAGAAAGATGCGATTTGGGTTGTTGTGGATAGACTGACTAAGTCGGCTCACTTTATCCCCGTACGTACGGATTTTTCATTGGATAAACTAGCTGAATTGTATGTTTCTCAGATTGTGAGATTACACGGGGTACCTATTTCTATCGTGTCGGATAGAGATCCGAGATTCACCTCGCGATTTTGGAAGAAATTGCAAGAAGCTTTGGGTACCAAGCTGTATTTTAGCACCGCTTTTCATCCACAAACCGATGGTCAATCCGAGCGGATAATTCAGATACTTGAGGATATGTTGAGATGTTGCATCCTCGAGTTTAGTGGTTCATGGGAACGGTATTTACCTTTGATTGAATTCGCTTACAACAATAGTTTTCAATCAAGTATTAAGATGGCACCTTACGAGGCTTTGTACGGGCGTAAATGTCGTACGCCATTGTTTTGGACCGAGCTCGGTGGAAGCAAAATTTTCGGAGTGGATTTGATTAAAGATGCTGAACAGAAAGTAAAAATAAATCGTGAAAGTCTGAAGGCAGCATCAGATCGTCAGAAGTCGTACGTGGATTTAAAACGAAGAGATATTGAGTATCAGGTGGGAGACAAAGTGTTTCTTAAGGTATCGCCTTGGAAAAAGATATTCAAATTTGGCCGTAAGGGCAAATTGAGTCCGAGATTCATTGGGCCGTATGAGATCTCCGAACGAGTTGGCCCAGTTGCATATAGGTTGCTTTTACCCCCTGAACTCGAAAGGATCCACAACGTTTTTCATGTTTCGATGCTTCGACGTTACAGATCCGATCCTTCGCACGTAATAAACCCCTCCGAGGTCGAAATTCAAGCCGATATGAGTTATGAAGAAGAACCGATTCGTATCCTAGCTCGTGAAGTGAAAGAGTTACGAAACAAAAAGGTTCCTTTAGTAAAAGTGTTATGGCTCAAACACGGGATAGAAGAAGCTACTTGGGAACCCGAGAACTCTATGAAAGAGCGATACCCAAACCTATTTACCGGTAAGATTTTCGGGGACGAAAATTTCTTAAGTGGGGGAGAGTTGTGACAGCCCTAAAGACCCTAGTCGGAAAGCGGTTTCGAGACCGCTAAACCGAGTCACCAAATTATTTGAATGTGATATTGATGGTCTAAAATATGTGAATATGAATGTGCGAAAATTTTAAGCTTCGATTTAGTTAATTGCATGTGAATGTAGTACATAGGACTTGTGTGACACTTTTGAAATGTGATAGGCTAATCTATAAGGATCTTATAGTGCATGTAATCAAAAGGGAGGACTTGCATGTTAATTTCCCCCCCTAATTAGTAGTGGTCGGCCATGAGCATGAGGGTGGACAAAATGTTATGGCTAAAACATGCCATAAACATGTTGGGTTAATGCTTCATGTAAGGAATAATAAAATAAAGAGCATGGGCAATAAAGTATTAGTGTTAGTAGGATGAGAAAAAAAAAAGAAAGAATGTGTGTGATTGTTTCCCCCCCATTGCCGTGAGTTGAAGGAAAGAAAACAAAAAAAAAAGTGTTCATCCTTGAACATCTTTGGCCGAAAACTTTAAGGAGAAAGGAAGAAGAAAGGTTGAAGAGGTTCGGCCATGCATGTAACTAGGCTAAGGTATGTTTGGTGTTGCTCCATGAGATTCATGTATATTTTAGTAGTTAGCTTGAGTTCTAACTAGCCTATGGTTCAAATCTTTACTATGTCATGGAGATGATATTCGGCTAAGGTGGATTTGTGTTGATGTCATTTGCATGCTAAAAGTGAAGCTTTGTAATGATGCATGTGACGGTGGATTGATGATTCTTGAATCTTCTTTTTAGCATTTTTGAGTGAGACATTAAGTTCTTTGTTTAACCATGACCAAAATTGAAATGGTATGGTGTTGTGATGCATTCGGCCATGGTAGGAAGTAGAAGAGAAATATGGTTGTTGTTCACGTTATTTGGATGAGAAATGGTAGTAAGGTGAAGTGCAAATGTTAGTGTTTGATTTACTAGTGTATATATGTGTATTGGCCAAGTTTTGAACTTGAAACAAAATGGTGTTTAGTCAATACAAGTGACCATACTTGTAGAATGTATTAAGTGTTGCAATCGGCCTCAACATAGACATGCATGTTCGGCCACATGAATGAGTACATAAGTTGATGTGTATGTTCGGCCATAGGTAAGCATATTGATGGCTTTATCTTGACTTAGAAAATTCGGCTAAGGGGAATATTAGCTAATATGTTGAATTCGATTCGTGATTTCATACATATGTGACTCTAATGTCTAATGTATATATGGGCTAAGTACCTTGAGCTTCTCTTTTGATGTTCGAATGAATTGTATTAAATTGCTTAATGTGATTAAAAATGCGTATGACCATTTTGTATTTGAGCTAAAGGTGGCCATATGACCCATCAAATTCATTGTCATGTTCGGCCATAAGCTAGCATAATGAGACTTTAATAAGTTAAATTTGTTTGAATTAGCTCAAGAGCTTAGAGGACCAAAGTTGGATAAGGGAAAGGAAAAAGTGATCGAATAGCCACCGAAATTGTTCGACAACAGCCGAGGTAAGTTTTCGAGTAATGGAGCTTAGATTATGATTCGATTAGATTATGTCTTAAGTAAATCAAAATCATGCTCTTTCTATGTGGCTATTGAGCCGAAATTTGTAAGTGTGATAAGTGTTTTGTGTTTGAGCTTTGGTAATGAAAATGAAATATGGATGTGTGATGATTTATTGATATATGTGCATGGTTATTCGAATGATATCCGGGCTAAGTCCCGAAGGCTTTTGTGCTAGGTGACTATAACCGGACTAAGATCCGAAGGCATTCGTGCGAGTTGCTATATCCGGGCTAAGACCCGAAGGCATTTGTGCTAGCGATTATATCCGGGCTAAGTCCCGAAGGCATTTTTGCTAGTGACCACATCCGGGCTAAGACCCGAAGGCCTTGCGCAAGTAGTTATATCCAGCTAAATCCGGAAGATTATTTGAGTTTGGGAATGAGCGATCTGCTGTAATAGTTTCAATTAATACGCTCGTAAAATCTCAACAACGAGGTATGTGTTGTACATGCATTGGATTAATTGATTCCTCTTAAATAGCATTCGCTCAGTCGATTAAGGAGCTTCCCGTTTTTGGTTAAGTTGATCCCTTATGTATGAATATAAGGGTTGGAAATGTGAAGTAGGACTGATTTTTGAGAATATATGTGTATATGAAATTATCCGTTTAGTTATATGAATGCTATACTTCAGTTGAGCCTAATTCGATTGCTCAAAACTTACTAAGCATTAAATGCTTACTCCGTTTCTTTGAATCTCTGTTTTATAGATTTTGGTTCGTCAGCTATCGGAATCGGGAGTGTCGAAGTCGAAGTCGCTCACACTATCAAAGCCCCTTTTGGTACACTTTTGGTTGAACTTTGAAATGGCATGTATAGGACTACCCTTTTTGTTGTTGGTCATGGACCCTTTGGTTTTGTATAAATTTGGATAGCCATGCGAAAATGGCTTATATACACTTTGAGCTTAATATTATAATCGTCTTGTATGATGTTCATTAAGAGGTATGGAAATGTTTGGGAACGATTAGCCATTGGAATGGTTAATCATGATCATATTTTGTGCTATATATGCTAAAGGGCTAGTTGAATCATGGAAACTATGTAATAGGTAAAGTTTACCCTAAAGGCTGATGCTGGTAGCAGCAGTGATGTGGATGTGAAAAATCACTAAAAATAGTAGGAATGGAATTAAATAGTGAATAAATTATGTAATCGAACCTTGATGAATCTATTTTCATAGGAAAGTAACGAAACGATCATATGAACAGTATATTATGAGATATTTAAGTTTTCGTGAGACAGGGCCAGAACAGTTTCTGGATTCCCTGTTCCGACTTTGTAAATTCATTATAAATTAAAAAGAGATAATTAGAAGTCATTCCATATATGTATAGATTCCTTTTTGAGTCTAGTTTCTATAGAAACAAACAGCATCTGTATTGAAACCCTGTACAGGGAGATATCCAAGTCGTAATGCGCAAAGGTCAGTGTAGTCAAACCCTGAACAGGGGAGACTTTAACTAATAAACTGTACTAATTGGCTTGACCAAAAATTCTAGAAAAAACTTTGTAGATGACCATATGAGTCTAGTTTCAGGAAAATTTTACGAAACTGGTTTTCGAGTTTTGAAACTCAAGATATGATTTTTAAGGCGACAGTGACGCAGTAACCAGCTTGTCTGGAAAATTTTCAAATGGACTGTGAAAATAAGTGGATTAAGCCCGTTAACCCCTCGTGTCTGACTCCGGCAATGGTCTCGGGTATGGGGTGTTATAGGGTTGCCTTTCAAGAAGTGCTTATTTATAGTCTAAGCTCGACTTACTTCGATCTCGCATAGTCATGGTGGTTCGAGGAGTTTACACTCCTCATCCCTACTATCAATTTTATCAAAATAAGGTTTTAGACGTGTATTATTTACCTTGAAAGTGTCGAATTTAGGATGAATTACCTTGACTGTACCGTATGGAAAAATATTGAGTACCGTGAGAGGAATTTCTCCATTAGCTTTAGAAGTGGCAATACGAGGATCTGCTGCATCCAGTAGTTCTTTGTCTCCAACCTTAATTTGATTTTGTGGAATAGGTGTGGATTTTGTTTATGTGTCCGCCATTCATCTAGTTCCTCAATTCGTAGCCTTTGTTCTTCATAGATAGGTCCTTTGTTGTTGCTTGAACATGGCCCATGTACGCTCTTTGAACCTATTTTTTGCACAGAGGGTTTCACCACATGATCAGTACTAGTAGTATGATTTATGCAATCACCCTTGATTTTTGAGGTGTTACTCGAATTACTAGCTTGAAGAGTGATTGTTTCATCACCCACACGAAGTGTGAGTTCACCTGTACCAACATCAATTATCGTTCTAGCAGTTGCTAAAAAGGGCCTCCATAAAATTAAAGGCACGTTACTATCCTCCTCTATGTCTAGAGCAACGAAATAAACTGGGAGTATAAATTTGTCAATTTTAATGAGTACATCTTCAATAATACCCCTAGGAAATCTGATTGTTTTATCGACTAATTGAATACTCATTCTAGTTTGTTTGGGTTTCCCAAAACCTAGTTGCTTAAACATTTTGTAAGGCATGACATTGATACTAGCCCCTAAATCAGCCAAAGCATTATTAACATCTAAGTACCAATTAAACAAGGAATCATAAAACTTCTTGGATCTTTTAATTTGTTGGTCAGCTTATTCTGTAGTATGGCTGAGCAAACCGCATTTAGCTCCACATGTGACGCCTCATCCAACTTCCGCTTATTTGTTAAAAGCTCCTTTAATAATTTGACTTCGTTTGGCATCTGCGAAAGAGCTTCAATAAACGGTTAGTTAATATGTAATTTCTTTAATCATTTAAGGAATTTACTGAATTGCTCGTCTGTGCGGTCTTTCCTTGTCGCATTGGGGTATTGCACATGAGGTTTGTACTCTTTACTTGCCGGTGCTTGTTCACTGTGGTCTACCTCACCTTTGCTTTTACTTACCATGATTCCTTGCCTTGGTTCTGGTTCAGGTTCCACTGACCTTTCCTTGTCTTGGATGGTAATTGTGTTGAGTTGTTCCCTTGGGTTAGATTCAGTGTTACTCAGCAGGCTACCTTGTGGTCGTTCAGATATTAATTTGGGTTGTTCCCTTGTGTTGAGCTGTCCTATCTGAGTTTCGAGCCCTTGGATCGGTGCTTGTTGGTTCTCAAGTGCTGTCTCAGTATTCTGAAAATGAGTTTCTGACACCGAGATGAATTTTGTTAGCATCTCCTCTAGATTTGGCTTTTTCTCTTGTTGGTAGGGTGGTTGTTGGAAGCCTGGAGGTGGTGGTCTCCGATTCCCTTGGCCTCCCTATGAGAAATTTGGGTGGTTCCTCCAACCTGCATTGTAAGTGTTACTATAAGGATTATTTTGAGGTCGAGGATTATTACAACTTGATCCACCTCCACTTGCTTGATCTATAGGGTGGGTATTCTGAATTGCTTGATCCACCTCCACTTGCTTTGCATTGCATTACTGGGTGAACTTGTGAAGAACCAAGAAAACCGTCAATTTTTCTATTCAACAGTTCTACCTAATTAGAGAGCATGGTGACCGAATCGACGTTAAAAACGTCAGTTGTTTTCGTTGGCTTTGTCCTCATGACTTGCCATTGATAATTATTTAGTGACATCTCTTCTATAAATTCATAAGCATCCTCAGGTGTCTTATTATTGATAGTTCCACCAGCAGCTGCCTCAATCATCTGTCTAGTTGAAGGATTCAAGCCATTGTGAAACGTTTCAAGCTGTAGCCAAAATGGTAAGCCATGGTGAGGGCATCTTCTCAAAAGGTCCTTGTATCTCTCCCATGTATCGTAGAGTGTTTCTAAATCCATTTGCACAAAAGAAGAGATATCATTATGTAATTTAGCTGTATTAGCCGGCAGAAAATATTTTAATAAATACTTTTCGGTCATTTGTTCCCAAGTAGTGATTGACCCTCGTCGTAACGAATTCAACCACTGTTTAGCTTTGTTCCTCAATAAAAAGGGAAATAATCGAATATGAACGGCATCATCAGAAATGCCATTGATTTTAAATGTATCGCAAAACTCCAGAAAATTCGCCAAGTGAGCGTTGGGATCCTCGTCCTACAAACCATCAAATTGAACAAATTGTTGTATCATTTGAATTGTGTTAGGTTTTAGTTCAAAATTATTTGCAGCAACAACAAGCCTAACTATGATTCATTTAGTTCATGTTAAAGAAGGTTTAGCATAATCATACATAGTACACAGAGCAGGATTCTGATTAGCAGCAATCGCAGGAGGTAGCGGATTTTCCTGGTTTTTAGCCAACTCCTCGATTGTGGTGTGGTATCGTCCTCTTGCTCTTCCTCTATGTATCTTAAACTTTGCCTTATTTCTCTTTGGTTTCTACAAACTGTGCGATCGATCTCACTATTGAAAAGTAATGGTCCTGACGGGTTTCTTCTAGTCATAAACTAGAAAAACCTGTCAGAAGAAAATAAAATAAAAGTTAGAAAAGTGAAATTATACTAAAAATAGATTGCACTAAAAGTAAATATGGCTAAAGTAATAAAAATCGAATGTTCCTAATATCTTAGGTCCCTGGAAATGGCGCCAAAAACTTGGTACATGATATTCGTGACAGGTTTTAAAAATTTATAATTAATCGCTCTTGAAACTAACTATTATCACGATGAAGGCAAGTGTACCTATCGAACAGTAGTATAGCTTTAGCGAGATCAGTTTTCGAACCCTAAGTAACCAACAGTACTAGTAATTACTTTCTTTTTATTATCTAGCCTAAAAATTAAGGGATTTGTTTATCTAAACTAATTAATTAAACTAAGGGTGCACAGAGAGAAAATTGGGGAAAAAAATTTGGGAAAACTCGATTGATTAAGACAATACCCAAGGAAAAATCCACCTAGACTTCACTTGTTATTTAACTCTGAATCAGACGATTTATTCATTGGACTTGATCCGTAGAAATCCCTAAGTTATATTATTATCTCTCTCGAGACTACTAACGTCTAACCCTAGGTTAATTAATTGAAATCTCTTTCTAATTAACACCCTAGTGTTGCATTAACTCAATCTATGGACTCATTTATTAGGTTTCACCCTAATCCGGTAAAATCTTGTCACCCTATCTCTAGGCGTGCAATCAACTCCGCTTAATTATGAAAAATTTATTCTTAGATAGGGACTTTTTCTCCTCTGAATAAGTGCATTAACTTGAATCAATATCCTGGAATATTAAAACAAGAATTAAGAACAAGTCAAATATTTATCATACAATTCAGATAATAATAACAAGATCCGTCTTAGTTTTCATTCCCCTTAGGTATTTAGGGGGTTTAGTTCATAATTATGAAAGAAAACATCTCAAAAGAGTAAAGATAACAAAACATAAAGAAAACCCAAAACTCCTGAAGGAAATTGAAGGGAGATCTTCAGTCTTGACGAAGAATCCGGCTTCTGAGATGGATCAATCGGCTTTCTTTGAGTAATTCCTTGCCTCCTACTCCGTGTCCCCTTTTCTAGTGCCTCCTCAGGGTTTTAAATAGGCTTTAGAATGCCTAAGAGCCCTAAAATGGGGCCTTTTTCGAATAGGACTATACTTGGGCTCGACAGGGACATGCCCGTGTGACACACCCGTGTACGATTGCTTCAAACCGTGGTCAAGGCTGTTAAATAGACACGGATGTGTAGTCTACCCGTGTAAGTCATGCTTTGATTCTGCCAAATGGTCACGACCGTGTGGACTACCCTTGTAAGGAAGTCCAGGCCGTGTTGATTTCTTATGTTGGTCTATTTTCTCCGTTTTTAGCCTGTTTCTCACTCTTTTTATTCTCTTATGCTCACTTAAGTATAAAACATAAAATTAAAGGATTAGGAGCATCGAATTCACCAAATCTAAGGAGAAATCATCCGTAAATGTCCTAAGCATGAGATAAAAATATGTATAAATTACAGTTTATCAGCAGCTAACATTGGTTTATGTTGCACGTCGCTGAAAGGACGGAGATGCCCTAGATGTTATTATGGGTACGTTCTTTATCCATAATGTACCTCATACTGCATTGATTGATGTTAAGTATACTCATGACATGTACTCAATGTGGCAAACATGGCCATAACAAGCGGTCCTGTACAAATTCGAAACAGGTATAGTGTTGTTCTTCAGTTATATATTTTGAGTAATTTTTTTTTTATTTTGTCTAACCAATGATTATGGTCCATTTTTTGCAGCAAGATGCACAACCACCTAAACAAAAGGGGAAATCTTCCATTAAAAGGCCAACTACCTTAGATAAACCTAAGGGAAAACAAACATTTTATGTATGTTTTTTCCTTTTACTATTGATTAAACATTGTATATTGTGTTAGTATTAATATAAAATACTTTTGTAGTCTAGTAGAACCACAAGGAGCATGACGATAACTTTATGCCAAGATGGTAATGGACAAACTTCTTCAACACCCAAGTTGCGAAATAACAATCAAAAGACTCATTTCAACCACCTTGGAACACAAGAATCAGTTGCAAGAAACATGAGTAAATCATCGTTATTTTGGTTTGAATGAATTCTGATGTTTGTCTTGTGATTCACTATGATAACTTGCTTTTGAACTTGTGCAATCTTTATGCTATCGTTTTTTTATGCTATATGCCAAATCATGCCATAATTCACTTCATTAGTATTGCAACAGTTTTCTGTCTACGAAGTTCTTTGTCAAGAAAATCATTTTATCTACTGTGCCATAATTTATTTATCTATTTGTATATGTTTTCTATTTCACAGGACCATCTCACGACAGCTCGTGATCCAACAAGGACGGTGTATGTAACAGCCCAGTATTAGCTAAATCGAAACAGTGGTTTCGGAACCACAAATCCGATGTTGGAAAATTATTTTTATATTATTTTATGTGTTTACAGCATGATAGTATGTATGTGAGAAAGTTTCATGAAGAAATTTTATCATTTGAATAGTTAATTTGATAAAAAGGACTTAATCTCGTAAAATGCAAAAGTCTCTTACTATTTGTTAAAGGTATTAATTAGCTATGGAATATTAAATTAGAGGTCCTTATGTTGTAATTAGACCATTAATAGTATGAGTGGACATATATGGACATTTAATGGATGTTTTAAATTGTTTTTCATTAAGGTTATTATGGCAATTAGTATAATTATCATATGTTAAATAAATAAAAACAAATTAAAGCTTCATACTCATCTTCTTTAGCCGAAAATACAAGAAAAAAAAACCATAGAAATTGTTCTAGGGTTCAATCATTTGAAAGCTAAATTCGTAAGTCATTTTCACTCGGTTTTTAATGGTTTTTATATTTTTGTAATCATTGCACTCAATCTAGCTAGCCCATACCTTTAATTTTCAAACTGTTAAAGATTTTAAGAGTTTCCATTGATGAGTTTAAGTGTTCTTTTAAATATGAAATATGAATTTTTGATGATAGATTTTTATGTTTTGTAAAGTGATTTTTGATGAAATTGCATAATAGGGATTAAATTGTGAAATATGCAAATTGAGAGGCTGAAATTTGAAATAAATGAAAGATTTGGGCTGCTATGGACTTATATGTAATTTGGCCAAGCTTGGGTTTATTGAAAATATGTGAATTTTATGTATTTGTGAAATAGGGACTAAATTGTTAAAGGTGAAAAGGTTTAGGGACTAAAGTGCAAATAGGCATAAATGTATGTTTTGGACTAAGTTGAATGAGTGGTTGATTAAAGAAGTTAATTTTGAATATATTTAGATCAAGAAAAGAGGAATCCAGAATTAGATCGGGGAAAAGGCAAGATTATCGAGTAATTGACTCATTTTGTCATTTTCATACTCGAGGTAAGTTCGTATGTATTAATTTCATTATAAAAGTATGTTAAATGCCTTGATATTGCATAAAACGTATTATGAGATTATGGATAATGTTTTAATTATGGAAACGACTCTATGAATGCATTCGATGATAGAAACGGAAAGTGTGAAATCCCGGTTGAACATGTATAATAGATTTGGTCTTGTTATTAGATGATAAGTTGAGTTGGCTTTAGGCCATGATATTAGCTCTTCGGGAGCAAGTTATATCGATTTGGCTTCGGGCCATGCATATCGGATGATTTGGCTTCGAGCCATTATAATTATTTTTCGGATAAGTTACCTTGATTTGGCTACGGGCCATGGTATAGGTAACGAATGATGTGGTTAAGAATGAGGTTAGTACGAGGCGATACAGGTATTGTAACGCTCCAATTTTCGGGAATTCTGTGAGTGTTGGCAAAATTTCATGCTTTGATTTTGTCATTTGTGAGTGTAATTATGAAATAGGACCTATGTGAAAATTTCTGAAAATGCTATAGGCTAAATTGTAATGGCCAAATAAATAGGAGTGCAAAATAGGAGGATTTGCATGTCAAACCTTCCATTTTACATGTAGTGGCCAGCCATCATGTTGGTGGTAGACAATATGTGCACTTGATATTAATAATTTATGGTACAAATTGATAAAAATTGATAATGGGTTAGGAAATGTTCCATGATGGGCATGATAAGCATTATGGGCATTTTTTTTATTGGAATTATGGCATGAGTATGGCACAAATATTAGTATATCATTTATGTGTCATAAAATGTTGAGTGATAAGAATAACAAAAGGAAGTAAAGGAAGGTTTTTGTTCATTCTTTGTTCTTCATAGCCGAAATTGAAAGAGAGCAAATAGGGGAGGAAACCCTTGAATATTCGGTCACTAGGAGGAGGAAAATTGAAGGTAAGTTCTTGGTAATTTGCTTCTATTTTGATGTTCATGGGTTCTTCTTGATTCTACCTTAACTCTTTAAGCATATTTTGGTTTTTGGTTGTGTTGTGAGCATTTGGTCATGAATTAAAATGAAGGAAATGGTTGTTGTTTCATGTTCTTTTGATGAAAAATGGAAGATGGGTGAAGTTGAGCCAAACAAATGAGCATGCATGTGCCTTAGATGCTAAGGGGAAAAATCGGCTAACATGTTGTGCTTTAAAATGATGAAATGGAGATTATACTTAAGTAAACTCATAGATATTTGATGATTGATTGGTGATATACATGTTTAAATAACATGCATGCAAGTTAAGTGTGAAAGAGTGATTTGGTAATAAATCTGCTTGGGACAGCAGCAGTAACGTGACTTTGGAAAATCACCATAAATTGTGGGAGATGAATTAGAAGCTGAATAAATTATGTAATTAAATATTATTGAGTCTAGTTTCAAATGAAATAAACAAGAACATATTTTGAATTCTGTACAATGAGAAATTTGATTCGTAATGAAGAGTGGTCAGATTAGTCAAACAGTGAAACATGGGAAACTTTGAGAAAAATCTGGTATTGATTGCCTAAACCAAAAATTCTGAAAATTTTATGGATAGAAGATATATGAGTCTATTTTCAGGGAAAATTAACGGCACTTGATTTTGAGTTTCGTAGCTCCAGTTATAAATGATTTAGTGACTGTTGTTCAGGAAGACAGCTTGCAGTGAAATTTTGATTATGTGGTAAACAATGACAAAAATTTGTTAATGAGTTGCTTATTGATTTCTTATAAGCTTACTATGATCTGTAGGTGTGGTTGGCCGAATATGGTATGGGGTTAATATGTAGTTCGTGTTTGAATAGTTAGATTAATGTGTTAGTAATCCAATTGTAGGCAGTTCGTGTGTGGATCTCATCAGCATATCGTCGCAAACAGGTGTGTAACTAACACCCTCTTATAGACTAGATCGGCAGAAGCTGAAAAGCCGAAATGCCGAAAAGCCGGTATTTTGAGATCTTGCGAGTGTGTGAATGCTCATGAGATTAATAGTTTGATGTATATGGTAAATTAAACTGATAAGACTGCAGAGTGCGCGATTCAGTGCATTTCGATATTTTTGGGCTTAATGGGCCAAAAACGGGATAATGGGCCAACGGGCCCAAATTGGTAAGAAAAGGCGGTAAGTGTTTCTGATCGTACGTAAATGGCTATGTTATGTATGAAAACCTTAAGAGTAGTTAAATTACTTGAATACCCCTATGTATGCAAAATTACCATTATACCCCTAGGGTTACTTTTGACTGAAAAGCATGACGATTTGATTCTGTATGATGTATGCCATGATTATATATCTGTTGCATGGGGACTTGGGTTATACTATGGAAGAAGCGTCCTGGTGGCTATGCCACAATTATCTGATCTGGTGGCTCTGCCACATATATCTGTCCTGGTGGCTATGCCACAATTATCTGATCTGGTGGCCCTGCCACATATATCTGTTCTGGTGCCTCTGCCACAATATCTGTATCTGGTGACTTTGTCACAATATCTGGCAGCCTCGCTGCGATTTCTGTGGTGTGTAGCGGTTGGGTGGGTCGAGTAGTCTCCCCACATGGTGTAAGGCTGGTACGGGGGTGTTATGGATGAATCTGGGTTGGGTTTCTGCATAAACATGTAATATCTGTTCTGTTCTGTTATGGGCCTATGGGCTTTATTCTGAATTCTGTTCTGGGCTAAGGCCAACTTATTCTATTTTTGTGGTTTGAGCTGATATAGGCTATGGTTGGGTTAATTTACACACCGAGTTTCCCCAAACTCACCCCTTTTATTTTCATCCACGCAGGTAATCCCCAACCATAGTGGGCTTGGAGCTGTGAGGGAATTCGGAGTGGCCACCTGTTCTGAACGATTGATTTTCTTCTGGTGAACTGGACATCCTTTTATTTACGTTTGAAGTTTTGGGTTCTTAAATGGAATAAGGCCGCTTAATTAATTTTGATGGTTTTAATATGTATTACTAAGATAGGTATTACTTATTTTAACTGTTGAAATTGGATAGCTTTAGGGCGCGTTTTCAAAAACAACAATTGATTTCAAAATAACACGACAACAAGCAAAGCTTCAGCAATGAAAGTATTTTCCAAAATTAATCACTTTTCCTAAAAATGACTTGATCAAATCGGTTTCCTAGAAATATCCATGACGTTAAGGTGTGGCAATGGTGGTATGCATGTCTAGGATTCGATCCGAAGGGAGCTTGGTACTTAAGCAGTCCAATGGACTCACCGCCTCTTTTTCAGTTTCCTACCTGGTGCACAGCTTCCATTCACTTTAACCTATAATGAAATTATCTTTTAAAACACTAAGTAAGTTTTTCTGGATCAACAATATAAAATGTTTTGAACGCTTCGATGTGGCATGTCGGATCCGGTCATAACGTCTAGGTCGGGTTTGGGGTGTTACATTTAGTGGTATCAGAGCCTAGGTTGCAACAACACAGCTGTGGAATGGGTTTACAAAAACAAAGATTTTCGAAAGCGAAAATTTTATAAAGAATGCGAAAAACTCGATTTTCAAAATTTAGATATTTAGAAGGTGGCATTCCAAATCTCCGGCTCAAGTTTGTAAGTATTCTAAATTTTCTGAATATTTTCCTAAATTATCTGTCTGTACTGAAACCCTACTAGGACACTCTAGATAGGATGATACTGAAACCATAGGAAAATCTGATAAAAGATTGAAACTGTAGCTAGACTTTGATTCTGCGAAAACAAACTTTGAATTACTGTCTGATTCATAAAACATCTGTAATAAACACTGGAATATTGGATTGATGCATTAAAATTCATAATCAGACAAATCGATATGAGTACGAGATCTACTCGAGGATGATGCCCTGTCACAGGCAATGCTTCATGTTCTGGAAAGGGTTGCCGGGGCAAGTAAGGGCAACGAAATTCGGGGATCTATTTCTGAACGACTTCAGGCTAACAGAGCAGAGATATTTAGGGGCGTGTCTGGTATAGCCCCGAATGTGGCGGAATATTGGTTGGAGGCCACAGAACGGATTATGGACGACTTGGACAGCTCTAAGGAGATTGTGAGTGGGGTATCTGTACTAAGTCCTTTGGGTCACTCGGTTAGGGTAGACAAACTGTATAGGGATGTACCCTTAGAAACTCAAGGTAGGATTTTCCCTGAAGATCTGATGGAGTTACCGTTCGAAGAGTTTGATTTCATTTTGGGAATGGACTGGCTTGTTAAGCATAAGGCGACCCTGGATTGTGCTGCTAAACGAATGGTGTTAAGGACCATAAAGGATGAGGAGGTTATGGTGATAGGTGAGCGAAGGGATTATTCTTCCAATGTGGTGTCAGCTTTAAGAGCTGAAAAGTGGATTCGGAAAGGTTGTGAGGCCTATTTGGCATTTGTAATTCAGTCAGAAGATGAGGGATTGTCAGTGGATAAGGTTAGGACTATAAAGGAGTTCCAAGATGTTTTTCCAGAGGAGCTTCCAAGATTGCCTCCGAACTGAGAAGTGGAGTTTGGAATCAACTTATTGCCTGGAACGGCACCAGTGTCTATCGCACCGTATAGAATAGCACCGAAGGAGTTGGTGAAGCTAAAGGCACAAATTCAAGAGTTGTTGGATAGGGGTTTCATTAGGCCAAGTGTGTCTCCATGGGGAGCACCGATGCTATTCGTGAAGAAGAATGATGGTACAATACGGATGTGCATTGATTATCGCCAGTTGAACAAACTGACAATTAAGAATAAGTATCCGCTGCCAAGGATTGACGATCTATTTGACCAGCTTAGAGGGGCTTCTGTATTTTCTAAGATCGACCTCCGATCTTGATATCATCAGTTAAGGGTCAAGGAGGCGGATATCTATAAGACGGCATTCAAGACTCGATATGGTCATTACGAGTTTTTGGTTATGCCATTTGGACTGACGAACGCTCCTGCAGCATTTATGGATCTGATGAATCGGGTGTTCCAACCATTCTTAGATCGATTCGTAGTCATCTTCATTGATGATATCCTGGTATATTCTGAAACTGAAGCGAAACATGATGAGCATCTCCGTATAGTGCTGTGAGTGTTAAGGGAGAAGGAACTCTTTGCGAAGTTCAGCAAGTGTGAAATTTGGTTGAGGGAGGCAACCTTCTTAGGACATGTGGTCTCTGCCGAAGGGATTAAGGTGGACCCTTGAAAGATTGAAGCAATTTTGGAGTGGAAGCCACCTAGGACGATGTCGAAAATTCGAAGTTTCCTAGGGTTGGCAGGATACTACAGAAGGTTTGTGGAAGGTTTTTCTGTGATGGCAGGACCTCTGACAAAACTCATAAGGAAAGGAGTACCGTTTGTATGGACTGAGAAGTAGCAGGAAGCTTTTGAGAAGTTGAAGAAAGTTCTGAATGAAGCACCTGTGTTGATTCAGCCGGAGTTTGGGAAGGATTTTACTGTGTACAGTGACGCATCACACATGGGTTTGGGCTGCGTGTTAATGCAGGAGGGTAAGGTGGTTGCATATGCATCACGACAGCTTAAAACTCACGAAGGGAACTATATTACTCATGATTTGGAGTTGGCGGAAGTGATATTTGCACTTAAGATTTGGAGACATTACTTGTACGGGGAGAGGTGTATTATATACACAGACCACAAGGGTCTTAAGTATTTGTTGACTCAGAAGGAGCTGAACCTTAGGCAAAGGAGATGGATTGAGTTGCTTAAGGATTATGACTATTCGATCGAGTATCACCAGGCAAGGCTAATGTGGTAGCCGATGCTCTAAGTCGTAGAACTATATCTGATCTGAGAGCAATGTTTGCTCGTCTGAGTCTGTATGATGATAGAAGTCTGTTGGCTAAGTTGCAAGTGAGGCCAACCTGGGTGGATCAGATTAAGGAAAAGTAGTTGAACGATGAGTCTTTGGTCGCTCGTTTTCAACAAGTTAAGGAAGGGGAAGCTTCTGAGTTCGGTTTAAATGGTGATGCAGTTCTGTGTTTCCGAGGAAGAATTTGTGTTCCGAGGGACTTTGATTTAAGTCAGACAATATTGAAGGAAGCTCATGGAGGACTATGTGCCATGCATCCTAGAGGGAATAAGTTGTATCATGACTTGCGAGAATTGTACTGGTGGCCTGGACTTAAGCGAGAAGTAATGGAGTTTGTAGGAAAATGTCTGACATGCCAACAATTGAAAGCTGAGCATCAATTACCTTCTGGACTGTTACAGCCGGTGAAGATACCACTTTGGAAGTGGGTGAGGGTAACCATGGACTTTGTGAGTGGGTTGCCTTTGACACCATCAAAGAAAGACTCGGTGTGGGTGATTGTGGATAGGTTGACCAAATCAGCCCATTTCATACCTGTACGTACTGACTTTTCGCTTCAAAAGTTAGCCAAGCTGTATGTGGCGGAGATTGTACGACTTCATGGAGTCCCAGTTTTGATAGTCTCTGACCGGGATCCCAAATTCACATCTCAGTTTTGGAAAAAGTTGCATGAGGTGTTGGGGACGCGATTGAACTTTAGTACGGCTTTCCATCCCCAAACTGATGGTTAGTCAGAGAGGGTTATCCAGATTCTGGAGGACATGTTGAGGGGATGCGTGATTGACTTTCGAGGTAGTTGGGAGGATTACTTGCCATTGGTAGAATTTGCGTACAATAACAGTTACCAGGCGAGTGTTCGAATGGCATCGTATGAAGCACTGTATGGAAGAAGGTGTCGTACACCTAGTTGTTGGACTGAACTAGGAGAGCGACAAATTCTTGGACCAGAGTTGGTAGCTGATACTGAGGATAAGGTCAGAATAATTAGGGACCGGTTAAAAGAAGCATCTGATAGGCAAAAGTCGTATGCAGATTTGAAGCGTAAGGAGATTGAGTACTAAGTAGGTGATATGGTCTTCATAAAGGTTTCTCCTTGGAAGAAGATATTAAGGTTCGATAAGAAGGGCAACTTGAGTCCGCGGTTCATTGGGCCTTATCGGGTTTTGAAGCGAGTAGGCCCAGTGGCTTATCAATTGGAATTGCCTCCAGAGTTAGACAGGATTCACGATGTTTTTCACGTCTCCATGTTAAGACGTTATCGTTCTGACCCTGCTCATGTCGTGCCAGTTGCAGAAATTGAAGTTCAGACTGATTTGACCTTTGAGGAGGAGCCTGTGCAAATATTGGCTCAAGATGTTAAAGTTCTCAGAAAGAAATCTGTCCCGTTAGTGAAAGTGCTTTGGCGTAATCATGGCAGAGAGGAAGCCACTTGGGAGCCAGAAGAGGCAATGCAACAACAATACCCTCATCTGTTTGGATCAGGTAAATTTCCAGGACGAAATTTCTTTAAGGAGGGTAGAGTTGTAACACCCCAATTTTCGGGAATTCTGTGAGTGTTGGCAAAATTTCATGCTTTGATTTTGTCATTTGTGAGTGTAATTATGAAATAGGACCTGTGTGAAAATTTCTGAAAATGCTATAGGCTAAATTGTAATGGCCAAATAAATAGGAGTGCAAAATAGGAGGATTTGCATGTCAAACCTTCCATTTTACATGTAGTGGCCAGCCATCATGTTGGTGGTAGACAATATGTGCACTTGATATTAATAATTTATGGTACAAATTGATAAAAATTGATAATGGGTTAGAAAATGTTCCATGATGGGCATGATAAGCATTATGGGCATTTTTTTATTGGAATTATGGCATGAGTATGGCACAAATATTAGTATATCATTTATGTGTCATAAAATGTTGAGTGATAAGAATAACAAAAGGAAGTAAAGGAAGGTTTTTGTTCATTCTTTGTTCTTCATAGCCGAATTTGAAAGAGAGCAAATAGGGGAGGAAACCCTTGAATATTCGGTCACTAGGAGGAGGAAAATTGAAGGTAAGTTCTTGGTACTTTGCTTCTATTTTGATGTTCATGGGTTCTTCTTGACTCTACCTTAACTCTTTAAGCATATTTTGGTTTTTGGTTGTGTTGTGAGCATTTGGTCACGAATTAAAATGAAGGAAATGGTTGTTGTTTCATGTTCTTTTGATGAAAAATGGAAGATAGGTGAAGTTGAGCCAAACAAATGAGCATGCATGTGCCTTAGATGCTAAGGGGAAAAATCGGCTAACATGTTGTGCTTTAAAATGATGAAATGGAGATTATACTTAAGTAAACTCATAGATATGTGATGATTTATTGGTGATATACATGTTTAAATAACATGCATGCAAGCTAAGTGTGAAAGAGTGATTTGGTAATAAATCTGCTTGGGACAGCAGCAGTAATGTGACTTTAGAAAATCACCATAAATTGTGGGAGATGAATTAGAAGCTGAATAAATTATGTAATTAAATCTTATTGAGTCTAGTTTCAAATGAAATAAACAAGAACATATTTTGAATTCTGTACAATGAGAAATTTGATTCGTAATGAAGAGTGGTCAAATTAGTCAAACAGTGAAACATGGGAAACTTTGAGAAAAATATGGTATTGATTGCCTAAACCAAAAATTCTGAAAATTTTATGGATAGAAGATATATGAGTCTATTTTCACGAAAAATTAACGGCACTTGATTTTGAGTTTCGTAGCTCCAGTTATAAATGATTTAGTGACTGTTGTTCAGGAAGACAGCTTGCAGTGAAATTTTGATTATGTGGTAAACATTGACAAAAATTTGTTAATGAGTTGCTTATTGATTTCTTATAAGCTTACTATGATCTGTAGGTGTGGTTGGCCGAATATGGTATGGGGTTAATATGTAGTTCGTGTTTGAATAGGTAGATTAACGTGTTAGTAATCCAATTGTAGGCAGTTCGTGTGTGGATCTCGTCAGCATATCGTCGCAAACAGGTGTGTAACTAACACCCTCCTATAGACTAGATCGGCAGAAGCCGAAAAGCTGAAATGCTGAAAAGCCGGTATTTTGAGATCTTGCGAGTGTGTGAATGCTCATGAGATTAATAGTTTGATGTATATGGTAAATTAAAGTGATAAGACTGCAAAGTGCGCGATTCTGTGCATTTTGATATTTTTGGGCTTAATGGGCCAAAAATGGGATAATGGGCCAACGGGCCTAAATTGGTAAGAAAAGGCGATAAGTGTTTTTAATCGTACGTAAATGGCTATGTTATGTATGAAAACCTTAAGAATAGTTAAATTACTTGAATACCCCTATGTATGCAAAATTACCATTATACCCCTAAGGTTACTTTTGACTGAAAAGCATGACGATTTGATTCTGTATGATGTATGCCATGATTATATATCTGTTGCATGGGGACTTGGGTTATACTATGGAAGAAGCGTCCTGGTGGCTATGCCACAATTATCTGATCTGGTGGCTCTGCCACATATATCTGTCCTGGTGGCTATGCCACAATTATCTGATCTGGTGGCCCTGCCACATATATCTGTTCTGGTGCCTCTGCCACAATATCTGTATCTGGTGACTTCGTCACAATATCTGGTAGCCTCGCTGCGATTTCTGTGGTGTGTAGCGGTTGGGTGGGTCGAGTAGTCTCCCCACATAGTGTAAGGCTGGTACGGGGTGTTATGGATGAATCTGGGTTGGGTTTCTGCATAAACATGTAATATCTGTTCTGTTATGGGCCTATGGGCTTTATTCTGAATTTTGTTCTGGGCTAAGGCCAACTTATTCTATTTCTGTGGTTTGAGCTGATATAGGCTATGGTTGGGTTAATTTACGCACTGAGTTTCCCCAAACTCACCCCTTTTATTTTCATCCACGCAGGTAATCCCCAACCATGGTAGGCTTGGAGCTGTGAGGGAATTCGGAGTGGCCACCCGTTTTGAAAGTTTGATTTTCTTCTGGTGAACTGGACATCCTTTTATTTACGTTTGAAGTTTTGGGTTTTTAAATGTAATAAGGCCGCTTAATTATTTTTTATGGTTTTAATATGTATTACTAAGATAGGTATTACTTATTTTAACTGTTGAAATTGGATAGCTTTAGGGCACGTTTTCAAAAACAATAATTGATTTCAAAATAACATGACAACAAGCAAAGCTTCCGCAATGAAAGTATTTTCCAAAATTAATCACTTTTCCTAAAAATGACTTAATCAAATCGGTTTCCTAGAAATATCCATGACGTTAAGGTGTGGCAATGGCGGTATGCATGTCTAGGATTGGATCCGAAGGGAGATTGGTACTTAAGCAGTCCGATGGACTCACCACCTCTTTTCCGGTTTCCTACCTGGTGCACAGCTTCCATTCACTTTAACCTATAATGAAATTATCTTTTAAAACACTAAGTAAGTTTTTCTGGATCAACAATATAAAATGTTTTGAACGCTTCAATGTGGCATGTCGGATCCGGTCATAACGTCTGGGCCGGGTTTGGGGTGTTACAGGTATGTATAGAACTTATTTGAGTATTAAATAGAGAAAGTTCAATGAGATGGTATGTAATCATGTTTTAAGATATGAGAAAGGTGTGTAGTTAACATGAAATTAGTTTATTTACATTTATTCGATGAATTAAGTTATTTTCATACGAGCTTATTAAGCTATGAGCTTACTTCGTGTTATTTTTCTATATTTATAGTGAATCAAGGCTAGCTTGGATTCAGAAATCGTCAGAAACATCATCGCCCTATCAGACATCTATTTGGTACTTCCAAGTTGTGTATATATGGTATATGGCATGTATAGGCTAGATGTGGTATTTTGGTTGTGTTTATAGCCATGAGAGTTGGTGTGTAAATGATATTAATGTTGATGTGCGTTTGGCCATTATAAATGGCTTGTAAATGAATATGTTTTGGTTTGTATATATAGCCATGAAAGATGACTTACTTTGGCATGTTTGGTATGAATATGGTTAAATGACTTGTGAAGTATAAATGCTTGAGAAATGCTTTGATCATGATTTCAAAAGTTGAGTTGATAAAGTATTTGATTAGGTAGATGGCATTGAATTGAGTATTGAAATTGGTTGAAATGGATATTGTATGAATGGTACATTTGGTTGATGCTTTGGCTACCTAATTGTATGATGAAATGGTACCATTTTGATGGTTTAGGTGTGCATGAATAAGGGTGGAAAATTGGCTTTGCAAATGGCCTATTTTTGTCCGCACAGGCAGAGACACATGGTCATGTTACACGGTCGTGTGTCCCTTGGGGTTGTTATTAAAACAAATTCATTATGCTCCACACGGTCTCACACACGGGTGTGTGACTAGCCATGTGGTACAAGTCAGTAAACCCCCTATTTGGCACATGGCCTAGCACATGAGAGTGTGACTTGGTCATGTACAGTTTTGGCACGACCTGACACACGGGTGTGTGTGGCCTCTTCGAAGGGCACACAAGCTGGACACACAAGTGTGTGGTTGGCCGTGTGACCCAAGTTAGTATGTATGCCCTATTTTTACACGGCCTGGGACACGAGCGTGTCTGGTGCCATGTAAGGCACACGGCCTGTTCACACGGGCGTGTGACCCCTGTATGTTTGAAATTTTACTAAGTTTCCAAAATTTTCGTATGATATTGGTGTAGTCCTGAACCACTTCTAAAGCATGTTTAAAGTGTCATAGGCCCTTATAAGGGACAATGTGATTGTGATGAATGATTTATGAGAATGGATGCTTTATGGTTGATAAATATATGCTATACGTTGTGAATCGATCGGTAATACCTCGTAACCCTACTCCAGCAACAGATACGAGTTAGGGATGTTACAGTGAAAGGTATTTTGCCTACAACATTCTGGTTTTGGAACAGAAGATGGTAGTCATATTTTGAGCCTACAACATTTTGGTTTTGGAATACACCATTGTTGAATGTTATTTTGTTGTATTGAAAACTGATATGTTGGTTTTTCTTTTGGTTCATGTATAGCTCACTAAAATTTTAGTTTTTGGCTGGTATAGCGTAGATGGTGTATAGGGTGAATGGTTTATAGACTAATCATATGCTTTTGTGAAGTACATTTATCCAAATTGCAATGGGGAAATCATATGCTTAAATGATCAAATGTGTCCTTTTAGTCTTATGTTTATTATCACTGCATTATTTACTAAGCTAAGTTAAATTAGGCATAAACAAAAAATATTGATCATTACTTCCAAGCATAATGTTAAATTACATATTAAAACAACCAATATTTGTCAATTAACATTTGCAACTGCTAGCTACATATGTCTCTTACCGCTACTGCCAAAAAAGAAACCTATGGTGATTCATACAATACATAACATAGAGCAAGAAAATAATATCTTATACATTGACTTCTCTTTCTTGATAACTTTTTTTTTGCTTCATGGTAAACATTTTCTTCCTTAATGCTACTTCTCCTTCAACACTACAAATTGATCTACCTCCTTCAATCTTAATGTCAACATCACTACTGCCACCATTATGGTTACCATCAAATGCAACAAAATCCATAACATTCTTTCTAAGTGCTAGATTATCCTTCAAAATATTTTGTTCATTATCACGTAATTGCGTAGTAACTCAGTCGCACGGCCACACATTTTCCCATCATACCACTTGAAGAAATCACAACCACCATCCTACAAACAAATCCCAATTCAACCAAATTGAAATAGTCCAAAATAAAAACAAAAACAAATAGTGAGATTTATGAAATCATCAAAATTGAGCTCAAGCTCAATTTGCAAATAAAAATTCATCACTTACTCGATTTAAATCTGAGCAACCATAAAATCTCCTCCCCAGATTTAAATCGCTCCATGAAGTGTCTCTTGGAGCTAACTTATTGCAATGACATTTTACTACTAGTCCATCATAGGCATACTCTTTCCACGATGAAGTAACAATATTTGCATATTACGATTTTTTCTTTGAACCATGCATTATCTAGCCTTTAGGCTGACTATTCGAACTATGTGAATCCATGATTTCAGACGACAAGGAAGAAAAATAAAAATTTCTGGAAGGATTAAGGATTTCACGATTTGGTTCTAAGGGATTAGGGATTCAATGATTTGATTCATAAAAGTTTTAGGGATTTCAAGAATATTTTGGAATGCTAACAATTTAAGGATTTGAAGATTTTAGGGATTCAATGAAGATTTCAGAGGTTATGGAATTAGAGAATTTCACGATTTGGGGATTTTAGAAGTTGGGAAAAAGTTTCGAATTTGGGGGTTTGGGGATTTAGGATTTTTTTGTTTTATTTTTATTAAATATGTTTAATTCTTTTTGCCACGTCAGCATTTTTTAATGTTTGCCACATCATCAGTCAACTGGAACGTCACATACACCAATTTTTTTGGCTGGCTATTAACTAATAGTCAGTTGACGGTTACCGTTTCAATTGGATTAATGTTTGAAAAATCTGTTACGTGAAGGGCCGATTACAGAAAATAAAAAGGTTAGGGGCATATATCCAAATTCCCTCAACGGTTAAGGGCTTTTTTTTAATTATGCAAATTTTATATCGCAAAATGATGAAAAGAAAGGAAAAGATGAATATATTCACTATAATACTAAAATTGATCATGCCTACGAGGGTGATAAATTTAATGACCTTAATAATATAACTCACCTAGATGTGGCAGATTTCTTTGAGAATCATTAGAAAAATTGATGTTATTTTGACATTTTTATGTTATTTTAAGTATGCTTTATTTTCTTGCATAAAGAATAAAATATATTTAATAAATATTTGCAATGTTTCTCATATTATATTTTGTTTGTTTTTATGAAGAATATGAATATTCAACAAAATTTCGATGGACCCAAAATCAATAGAGACATGTGTTTTGCAGGTAGTGCTACAACACATACAGTACTCAAAAATAAAAAAATATTTTTCTCATTTGACAATAAGTAATGCGCAAGTTAATATAATATCGGGTAGTTCAAAACTTATTGAAGGCTCCGGAAGAGGTATTATATTATTACCTAAAGGTAAAAAATTTGTCATTGATGCTGCTTTATATTCCACTAAGTCTCAAAGAAATTTATTGACTTTTAAAGATATTCGTCTTAATGGATATCATATTGTGACTATGAATGAGAAAAATGTTGAATATCTATATATTACAAATGTTGAATGTGGAAAGAAATATGTTTTGAAAAGGCTACTTGCTTTTTCATTAGGTTTATATTATAAACATATTAGTACAATTGGGTCACATGTTACTAAACACTAGAAGTTTGTAGAACGACATATTTTTACTATTTGGCATGACTGGTTAGGCCATCTCAGATTTATTATGATGTGAAGAACCATCAAGAATTCAGTTAGACACCCATTAAAGAACCAAAAAATTCTTGAATTCAAGTTTTATCTTGTGTTGCTTGTTCTTAAGTAAAATTGATTATTAGACCATCTCCAGCTAAATTTGGGATTAAATCTCCCGCATTTCTGGAACGCATTCAAGGTGATATATGTGAGCCCATTCATCCACCATGTGGACCATTCAGATATTTTATGGTATTGATAGATTCATCTAGTAGGTGGTCACATGTGTGTTTATTATCAACTCACAACCTGACATTTGTGAGTCTGCTTGCTCAAAGAATTCGATTAAGAGCACAATTTCCAGATTATGCAATCAAAACTATTCGCCTTCATAATGCTGGTGATTTTACATCCCAAGCTTTTAATGATTATTGTATGTCAATTAGGATAAAATTTTATAGTTTAGCTAAATCGTTTACGAAACGCGTCCAACTAATAGCTCGGTCATTGCTTATGAAAACAAAACTCCTTGTTACAGCTTGGGGATATGCTATTTTGCATGCTGCAGCACTTGTGCGCTTAAGGCCAATAAGTTATAATAAGTAATCCCCATTACAATTGGCTTTTGGTTAGGAGCCATATATTTTTCATTCTTAGAATTTTTGGATGCGCAGTATATGTTCCAATTTTTCCACCATAACGCACAAAGATGGGTCTTCAAAGGAGGTTGGGAACATATGCTGGTTATGAATCTCCTTCTATAATTAAATATGTTGACTATCAGCTGATGGTTACCGTTTCAACTAGGTTGAGGTCTGAAAAATCCGTTATGTGAAGGGCCGATTACAAAAAATAAAAAGGTTAGGTGCATATATCCAAATTCCCCTAAAGGTTGAGGGGTTTTTTTGCAATAATGCCAATTTTATATCCCAAAATGATGAAATGGAAGGAAAAGATGAATATATTCACTAGAATACTAAAATTGACCATGCCTACGAGGGTGATAAATTTAATGACCTTAATAATGTAACTCACCTAGATTGGGCAGATTTCTTTGAGAATCATTAGAAAAATTGATGTTATTTTGACATTTTTATGTTGTTTTATGTATACTTTAATTTCTTGCGTAAAGAATAATTTATATATTTAATAAATATTTGCAATGTTTCTTATATTATATTTTGTTTGTTTTTATAAAGAATATGAATATTCAACAAAATTTCAGTGGAGACGTGTCTTGCAGATAGTGCTACAATACATACAATACTCAAAGATAAAAAAATATTTTTTCTCATTTGACAATAAGTAATGCCCATGTTAATACAATATCGGGTAGTTCAAAACTTATTGAAAGCTCCGGAGGAGCTAGTATATTATTATCTAAAGGTACAAAATTCGTTATTGATGCTGCTTTATATTCCACTAAGTCTCAAAGAAATTTATTGACTTTTAAAGATATTCGTCTCAATGGATATCATATGGAGACTATGAATAAGAAAAATATTGAATATCTATATATTACAAATGTTGAATGTGGAAAGAAATATGCTTTGAAAAGGCTACTTGCTTTTTCATTATGTTTATATTATACACATATTAGTGCAATTGGGTCACATGTTACTAAAAACTAGAAGTTTGTAGAACCACATATTTCTACTATTTGGCATGACCGGTTAGGCCTTCCCGGATCTATTATGATGTGAAGAATCATTGAGAATTCAATTTGACACCTATTAAAGACCCAAAAGATTCTTGAATTCAAGGATTTATCTTGTGTTGCTTATTCTCAAGGAAAATTGATTATTAGACCATCACCAACTAAAGTTGGGATTGAATCTCTCGCATTTCTAGAACGTATTCAAGGTGATATATGTGAGCCCATTCATCCACCAGGTGGACCATTCAGATATTTTATGGTATTGATAGATGCATCCAGTAGGTGGTCACATGTGTGTTTATTATCGACTTGCAACCTAGCATTTGCGAGTTTGCTTGCTCAAATAATTCGATTAAGAGCTCAATTTTCAGATTATGCAATCAAAACTATTCGTCTTGATAATGCTGGTGAGTTTACATCTCAAGCTTTTAATGATTATTTTATGTCAATTGGGATAAAAGTTGAACATCCTGTAGCTCATGTTCAAACACAAAACGGTTTAGCAAAATCGTTTATCAAACGCCTCCAGCTAATAGCTCGGCCATTGCTTATGAGAACAAGACTCCATGTTACAACTTGGGGATATGCTATTTTGCAGGCAACAACACTTGTGCGCTTAAGGCCAACAAGTTATAATAAGTTATAACACCCCTAACCCAAATCCGATCGCTGGATTAAGGCTAAGAGGTATTACCGAACTAAACATTTAATTATCTCATTCACATTGTCAATAAACATAAACAGAGATCGAGCTGAAATACATACTGATATCTAAGTTATACGCCATTTTCATATGGCCAAAATATTTACAATTTCAAAACATCGTTATCATCAGCCTAACCTATACATGCCATATCGAGTCCAAAATATAACTGTACCAAAAAGATCGATAGTGTGATGAACTGCTGACGATCCCCAAGTCGGTGACCGAAATCAACAATCTATAAAATAGAGAAATAAAGAACAGAGTAAGCTTTCAAAGCTTAGTAAGTTTTAAGCATCACAAACAATTAAAGACTTATCGAAAATCGAAACATTCATTTAAACAGACTTATTCTCTATTCAAATTACTTCATGGCTGAATACACATAAACATATACATAGATTTCTCAGCACATATTTTTCTTCTACTTAAAGTTCATACGATGCATTTAAATCAAATAATCTCATATATTAACAACATTTGACCGAATAGGTCATTGTTTTACTCATAGATATAACAATCATTCACATTTAAGTATCATTCTTTAATACTAATAATTCACAAAATCATTGACTGAATGTACATGAGTACATAAAGAAATTTTAACATATAATTCATATACAAATATACCATGACCGATTAAATCATTCTCATATTCGCAAATATAACCATCAATCATATTTATATATATATTCTTCTTTGATGATAATGATTCACTTCGAAATCAATTCACCGATGAGTAAGTAATACGTACCTGAACATCTTAAATGTATAGTACTTACTCGACGATGGTTTACTGCGAACATTCAATATCGTAATCTTACTTAACTTACTAGCATTAAGCCTGTCAGGTCTTAGGACTTGAAACCAATTACCAGCACAAGCCTGCAGGAATTTAAACCCGGTCTAATACAAGCTTGAAGCCTACGGGACTTTAGCCCGGACATCTTTCCAGCACGTAGCCTGCGGACCTTAAGTTCGGTTATAATTCCAGCACATAGATTGCGGACCTTAAGTCCAGATATAATTCCAGCACATAGCCTGCGGACTCTAAGTCCGGATATAATTCCAGCACATAGCCTGCGGACTCTAAGTCCGGATAAACATCACTGAATGTCATGCAAACTTATTCGCAAGAAAATTCAATTCACATAACATCTCACAATCATAGTTCATTTATTCCCTTCGAATAATAGCATAACATGGGCACCATTCATATAACTTTTGGCTCAATAACATGCATAAGAATATATGTCCATTTTACTTTCCAAGCTTAACTTCTAATGTTTATTCGGCTTTAAGCCTTAAACATAAATTATTTGTCACTCAACTATATTCAAATAGAACCAATAGATAGCAGTACAGTTATCATACACATATCAAGACATTATCAATTACGTACTAAATGTGACTATTCAAAACTTACCTCGGATATACTTGAACGGTTGCGGAAAGGCTACTCAATTACTTTCTCTTTTTCCCTATCCAACTTCGACCCTCTTTGCTCTTGAGCTTAAATTCAAAAATTTTAAACTAGTTATTATTCGACTATTCAAGCATTACTTCAGAAGTATAATATATATATTCGACTTTCACACATATAGATCATAGTAAGTTTATAAGAAAACATTAAGCAACTCATTAACAAATTTTTATCAATGTTTACCACATAATCACAAATTCACAATAAGCTGTCTTCCTGAGCAATAGTCACTAAATTATTTATAACTATAGCTACGAAACTCCAAATCAATTTCCGTAAAATTTCCCTAAAAATAGACTCATATGTATTTTATCCATAAAATTTTCAGAATTTTTAGTTTGGCCAAACAATACCAGATTTTTCTTAAAGTTTCCCCTATTTCACTGTTTGACTAATCTGACCACCCTTTACTACGAATCAAATTTCTAATTGTACAGAAGTCAAAATATATTCTCGTTGATTTCATTTGAAACTAGACTCATTAATATTTAATTACATAATTTATTCAGCATCTAACTCCACTCCCAAAATTTATGGTGATTTTTCCAAGTTCACATTACAGCTGCTGTCCCAAGCAGATTTACTACAATTTACTCTTTCACAACTCTTTGCATTCATATTATTTAAACATGTATATCACCAATCAATTTCATCACATATATCTATAATTTCACTTAAGCATAATCTCAATACAACACATAATGCTCAAATCGTTATTCAAGTTCAAATTCGGCTAACACACATATAAACACTAGCAACTAAAAATTATCATTGCATTTCACCAATATAGCCAATTGCCATTAAACAGTTAAGCCACAATTATTCAATTTTACCAAGCTTCGACTTAATTTATAACTATCTAAATCATTTAAAACATTTAACAACAAATTCTTCTTTAATTAAGCACATATTCGGCAATGACAATGGTAATTTAGCAAACCTTAATTTAACTTATAATTGTTCAGAACACATTTAAAGCATCCACTTCATTGCATCATTTTAAAGCACATACATTACTCAATATTATCCATTTCATAATAATTAGTACCCACTCGAATATATATTTTTGCATTTTAGCAAAAACACATTCCCAACTAAAGCATTACTCAAACCGATTCATTTACCCAAGTATCTCACGCACTACACATTAAACAAAAATTTCAAATTGAGCTAATTACATGACAGATTATACCTCATAACTATCATCATTATAAAACCATTTCCAAAACATATAACACCTTCAAAGACACCCAAACAACCTATAACCGAATGCATCATTTCAAACCAATAACAAAAATTAATTCATGGGCTATGAAAGCTCCTTAGCAATTAACTCAAATTCACATAAATTATCAAGAAATAAAAACAAACATACCTCTAATTAGAAACACCAAGGCCGAATATCCAAGAACCTTTTGTTTTACTTGTTCTTTAAATTTCGGCAAAATGAAAGAAGAATGGATGAAAACTTTGTTTTTCTCACCTATTTTCTTTTATTAATTTATATATTTCCTCTTATAATATCATTAAATATTATGATGCTAACATGGAATCATATAATATTCATTAGGTTATTATTTTATAATACAAAATACATTATTTACTTATCAACAATCATCATTGCCGTCCACTAATTTAATAGTTGTCCATTTGACATGCAAGTCCTCCTTGTAATATACCATGCATTATTCGGCCCTCTAAATTCTTCCTATCACATTTTTAAGTTTTAACACACAAGTCCTTTTTAGCTGATTCCACATTCAACTGACAAAGTTAAGACACTATACTTTCACACGTACACTTTCACATATAATAAGCATAGAATATAAAATTTAATTATTTTTATGACTCGATTTTGTGGTCCCGAAACCACTTTCTGACTGGGGTTAAATTAGGGCTGTCACAACTCTCCCCCCTTAGAAATTTTCGTCCCCGAAAATCTTACCAGCGAAAAGGTTAGGATAACGTTCTTTCATTGAGTCTTCTGGCTCCCAAGTCACTTCTTCAACCCCGTGTTTGAGCCACAGTACTTTCACTAATGAGATTTTCTTATTTCGTAGTTCTTTTACTTCACGAGCCAAAATACGAACCGGTTCTTCTTCGTAACTCAAATCAGATCGAATCTCAACCTCTGATGCACTAATTACATGCGATGGATTGGATCTATAATGTTGAAGCATCGAAACATGAAAACATTGTGAATCTTTTCAAGTTTAGGGGGCAAAATCAATCTGTATGCTACTGGCCCAACTCGTTCGGATATTTCATACGGCCCAATGAGCCTCGGACTCAATTTGCCCTTACGACCAAATCTGAGCACCTTTTTCCAAGGTGAAACTTTAAGAAATACTTTGTCTCTGACCTGATACTCAATGTCTTTTCGTTTTAAATCCGCATACGACTTCTGACGATTTAAAGCTGCTTTCAGACTTTCACGGATCACTTTTACTTTCTGTTCAGCATCTTTAATCAAATCAACCCCAAAGTTTTTACTGTCACTGAGCTCGGTCTAAAACAACGGTGTACGGCATTTACGACCATACAAAGCCTAGTAAGGTGTCATCTTAATGCTTGATTGAAACTATTGTTGTAAGCGAATTCAATCAAAGGCAAATACCATTCCCATGAACCACTAAACTCAAGGATGCAACATCTCAACATATCCTCGAGTATCTGAATTATCCGCTCGGATTGACCATCGGTCTGGGGATGAAAAGCGGTGCTAAAATGCAACTTGGTACCCAATGCTTCTTGCAATTTCTTCCAAAATCGCGATGTGAATCTCGAATCTCTATCTGACACAATAGAAGTAGGTACCCCGTCTAACCTTATAATCTGAGAAACATACAGTTCGGCTAACTTGTCAAGTGAATAATCCGTACGTACGGAAATAAAATGAGCCGACTTTGTCAATCTATCAATAACAACCCAGATCGCATTTTTCTTGCTTGATGACAATGGCAACCCAAATACAAAATCCATCGTGACTCGATCCCATTTCCATTTAGGTATCGTGATCGACTGAAGTAATCCCGAATGCACATGATGTTCCGCTTTCACTTGTTGACATATCAAACACTTCGAGACAAAATCAGAAATGTCTCGTTTCATACCATGCCACCAATACTGACGTTTCAGATCGTTGTACATTTTCGTACTACCTCGGTGAACTGACATTCGGCTGCTATGAGTCTCGCACAAAATCATCGAAATAAGTTCCAAATTTCTTGAAACACACAATCAACTTTTGAACCTCAAACAATCATTATTGTCAATTTGAAACTCTGAATCCACATTCGAAACACATTCAGCTCATTTAGCAACCAATTCATCATCGACTTTCTAAGTTTCACATATTTGATGAATCAATAACAGTTTGGCTTTTAATTCTGTTACTAACACATTATCGGATGAAATGCACAAGTGTACATTCATCGCTCGCAAAGTAAACAATGACTTGTGACTTAAAGCATCGGTAACCACGTTAGCCTTTCCCGGGTGATAGTCAACGACAAGCTCATAATCTTTCAACAATTCAAGCCAACGTCTTTGTCTCAGATTCAAATCTCTTTGAGTCATCAAATATTTGAGGCTTTTGCGATTCGAATATACATGACACCTCTCTCCAAACAAGTAGTGTCGCCATATTTTCAAAGCAAATACGATGGCAGCTAATTCGAGATCATGGGTCAGATAGTTTTTCTCATGTGGCTTCAATTTCCTTGAAGCGTAAGCTACAGCTCGACCTTCTTGCATCAATACATAATCCAGCCCATGTAAGGACACATCACTGTAAATGACAAACTCTTTACCGGATTCGGGCTGCACTAACACTAGAGCTTCAGTCAAATAGGTTTTCAGTTGGTCGAAACTTTTCTGGCACTTTTCTGACCATTCGAACTTAACATCTTTCTAAAGTAGCTTCGTCATTGCTGTGGCTATCATCGAGAAACCCTTTACAAACCGTCTGTAGTAACCGGCGAGTCCCAAAAAGCTTCGAACTTCAGTAACATTTCTAGGAGGCTTCCAATCAAGTATGGCTGATATTTTACTCGGATCAACATGAATACCCGATGCGGATACCACATGCCCCAAAAAGCTAACTTATCTCAACCAGAACTCACATTTACTGAACTTAGCATATAACTGCTTGTCCCCTAAAATCTGCAACACTAATCTCAGGTGCTCGGCATGTTTGGTTTCATCTCGCGAATAGATCAAAATGTCATCTATAAACACAACTACAAACCGGTCCAAATACTATCTGAAGATCCGATTCATCAAGTCCATAAATACCGCAGGGGCATTAGTGAGCCCAAACGGCATCACTAAGAACTCGTAGTGATCGTATCTCTTTCTGAAAGCAGTTTTAGGCACATCTGAGTCTCGAACTCGCAACTGATAATAACCCGATCTCAAATATATCTTTGAAAACACTGAGGCTCCCTTCAGCTGATCAAACAAATCATCAATACGCGGTAACGGGTATTTTTTCTTTATTGTCACTTTATTTAATTGACGATAGTCGATGTACATTCTCATGGTTCCGTCTTTCTTTTTCACAAACAATACTGGTGCACCCCAAGGTGAGAAAATCGGTCGAGCGAAACCTCTATCCGTCAACTCTTGCAACTGAGCTTTCAATTCCTTCAATTCGGTTGGTGCTATATGATACGGAGCTATCAAAATTGGTGTAGTCTTAGGTACAAGTTCAATTCCAAACTCTACCTCTCGAACAGGTGGTAATCCTGGTAACTCTTCAGGAAAAACGTCCGAATACTCACAAACCACTGGCACTGATTCAAGTTTCTTTTCTGACTCTTTACTATCAAGTACGTATGCAAGATATGCTTCACATCCCTTTTCTACATATTTCTGAGCCAACATCGAGGATATTACGGCTGGTAACCTGTTCAAATCAGTAGACTCAACTCGGATTATCTCATTATTTGCACATCTCAAATCAATAGTCTTTCTTTTGCAATTCACAACTGCATCATGTACGGTCAACCAATCCATACCGAGGATAACATCAAATTCATCAAAAGGTAAAAGCATCAAATCAGCCGGAAAACAGGAATCTCGGATTATCAGGGGACATTTCCTGCACACTTTGTCGACTAGCACATATTGACCCAAGGGATTCGACACTCGAATCACGAACTCAGTGGACTCAGTAGATAGAGTCTTACTGGATGCTAAAGTCTCACATACATATGAATGAGTAGAACCAGGATCAATCAATGCAATCACATCAGTATCAAAGAGAGTGAAAGTACCGGTAATAACATCAGGCGAAGAAGCATCCTCGCGTGTGCGTATAGCATAAGCTTTAGCAAGGAGCACGAGCCTCGGATCTAGTCGTAGCATCTCTAGACCCTCTCTAACCGCCACTAGCATTCCCCATATTCCTAGGTGGTCTACCTCGAGCTATAGCAGTACTCTGTTTCCCACTCTGATTCACATTTTGCTCTGACAATATCGGGCAGTCTTTGATGAAGTGGTCAGATAATCCGTATCTATAACAGGAGTGATCATGAAATCTACAACTCCCTAAATGCTATTTTCCACAAAACTTGCACTCGGTCCTATCCCGACGATCATTTCCAACACTGGCAACTGAAGTGGCTCGAGTACTCATAAGAGGTCAATCACGGTCTCGTCTGGAAAAGCTCGAAGTGTTCTTAGATCGGCCTGAATCATCTCAAAATTTCTTCGATGATTGCTAAAAAGGCTTTCCCGTAGATCTTTTACGAAACTCTCTAGCTTCAACATTAGCTTTCCTTTTCTCTTTACTAAGCTCCTCAGCTTTGCAAGCTCGCTCAACAAGTACTACGAAATCTCTGATTTCAAGAATGCCAAAAAACATTTTAATATCTTCATTTAGCCCATCCTCGAAGTGTTTACACATAATAGCCTTAAACGATACACATTCCCGAGCATATCTACTGAGTCTGACAAACTTCCGTTCATAATCAGTAACTGACATGGAATCCTGTTTAAGTTCAAGAAATTCTTTGCGTTTCTGATCGATGAACCTCTGACTGATATACTTTTTCTGGAATTTAGTTTGGAAGAGCTCCCACGTCACCCGCTCTCTGGGTATAACAGAAACCAATGTATTCCACCAATAATAGGCAGAATCACGTAGCAAAGATATAGCACATTTCAGGCATTCATAGAGTGTGCAAGATAGTTCATCAAGTACTCGAATAGTGTTGTCCAACCAAAATTCAGCTTGCTCGGCATCATCACTGTCTGTAGCTTTAAATTTAGTAGCCCCGTGCTTTCGAATTCTGTCAACCGGGGGCTTATTCAACCTCATTTGATCAATTACCGGGGGTATCGTGGGTGCAAGGGGTGTATTTGTCTGAAGTGGGGGTTGTGCAGCAGCCGCATTAGTTCGAATGTATTGGTTAAACCAATCATTCATCACATTATAAAAGGCTTGTCTAGCCTCGTCATTTTGATTGCTCGCAATAGGTTGAGAGTCCATTGGCACTGTCCCGTGTGCGGGAGCAGGCGCTACACTCTCTACATCATCAGCTACCACTCGATCGGGAATGAGATCCATTACTATACAAAAACATATTTTTAACAGTCAAAAATCATCACACTATCGTATTAACACTATATGGCATGTATAGCTAGACTCATATACGCTACGTTAGTCCTAGAATCGACTAAACCGTAGCTCTGATACCAATAAAATTGTAACACCCCTAACCCGAATCCGATCGTCGGATTAAGGCTAAGATGTATTACCAAACTAAACATTTAATTATCTCATTCACATTGTCAATAAACATAAACATAGATCGACCTGAAATACATACTGATATTTAAGTTATACGTCATTTTCGTATGGCCAAAATATTTACAATTTCAAAACATCGTTATCATCAGCCTAACCTATACATGCCATATCGAGTCCAAAATATAACTGTACCAAAAAAATCAATAGTGTGATGAACTGCTGACGATCCCCGAGTCGGTGGCCGAAATCAACAATCTATAAAATAGAGAAATAAAGAACAAAGTAAGCTTTCAAAGCTTAGTAAGTTTTAAGCATCACAAACAATTAAAGACTCATCGAAAATCGAAACATTCATTTAAACAGACTTATTCTCAATTCAAATTACTTCATGGCCGAATACACATAAACATATACATAGATTTCTCAGCACATATTTTTCTTCTACTTAAAGTTCATACGATGCATTTAAATCAAATAATCTCATATATTAACAACATTTGACTGAATAGGTCATTGTTTTACTCGTAGATATAACAATCATTCACACTTAAGTATCATTCTTTAATACTAATAATTCACAAAATCATTGACTGAATGTACATGAGTACATAAAGAAATTTTAACATATAATTCATATATAAATATACAATGACTGATTATGTAACGCCCCAATTTTCGTGAATTCTGTGAATGTTGGCATAGGTTTAATTATGTTAGTGGGCCTCTAGAAGGCCCAAGCTTAAGATAGAACTCGGTAATTTTAGTTAATTTTTGTTCCATAAGAAAAAAGGAGTGAAATTATGAAATAGGACCTATGTGAAAATGTTTGAAAATGCTATAGGCTAATTTGTAGTGGCCAAATAAATAGTAGTGCAAAATAGGAGGATTTGCATGTCAAATTCCCCACTTTTAATGTAGTGGCCAGCCAAGGTGATGGATAGTTGATAATGTATGCATTTTAGCATTTTAATAGTTAATGGATGATGGGCATTAGCATTTTAATAGTTAATGGATGATGGGCATGGTAAGCATTATGGGCATATTTTTATTGGAATTATGGCATGAGTATGGCACAAATATTAGTATATTATTTATGTGTCATAAAATGTTGAGTGATAAGAATAACAAAAGGAAGTAAAGGAAGGTTTTTGTTCATTCTTTGTTCTTCATAGCCGAATTTGAGAGAGAGCAAATAGGGGAGGAAACCCTTGAATATTCGGTCACTAGGAGGGGGAAAAATTGAAGGTAAGTTCTTGGTACTTTGCTTCTATCTTGATGTTCATGGGTTCTTCTTGATTCTACCCTAACTCATGAACCATATTTTGGTTTTTGGTTGTTGTTTCATGTTCTTTTGATGAAAAATGGAAGATAGGTGAAGTTGAGCCAAACAAATGAGCATGCATGTGCCGTAGATGCTAAGGGGAAAAATCGGCTAACATGTTGTGCTTTAAAATGATGAAATGGAGATTATACTTAAGTAAAATCATAGATATGTGATGATTGATTGGTGATATACATGTTTAAATAACAAGCATGCAAGTTAGGTGTGAAAGAGTGATTTGGTAATAAATCTGCTTGGGACAGCAGCAGTAACGTGACTTTGGAAAATCACCATAAATTGTGGGAGATGAGTTAGAAGCTGCATAAATTATGTAATTAAAGCTTCATGAGTCTAGTTTCAAATGGAATAAACGAGAACATATTTTGAATTCTGTACAATGATAAATTTGATTCGTAATGAAGAGTGGTCAGATTAGTCAAACAGTGAAACATGGGAAACTTTAAGAAAAATCTGGTATTGATTAGCCATACCAAAAATTCTGAAAATTTTATGGATAGAAGATATATGTGTCTATTTTCAGGGAAAATTAACGGCACTTGATTTGGAGTTTCGTAGCTCCAATTATAAATGATTCAGTGACTATTGCTCAGGAAGACAGCTTGTACTGAAATTATGATTATGTGGTAAACATTGACAAAAATTTGTTAATGAGTTGCTTATTGATTTCTTATAAGCTTACTATGATCTGTAGGTGTGGTTGGCCGAATATTGTAAGGGGTTAATACGTAGTTTGTATTTGAATAGTTAGATTAACGTGTTATTAATCAAATTGTAGGCCGTTCGTGTGTGGATCTCGTCAACATATCATCGCAAACAGGTGTGTAACTAACACCCTCTTTCTTAGTCTAGATCGGCAAAAGTCGAAAAGTCGAAATGCCGAAAATCGGTATTTTGTAGATTTGCGAGTGTGCGAATGCTCGTGAGGTAAATCAATTAATGTTTTTGGTAAGCTGCAATGTTTGGACTGCAAAGTGCATGATTTCTGTGCCCTCGATATTTTTGGGCTTAATGGGCCAAAATTGGAATTATGGGCCAACGGGCCCAATTCGGTAAGAACCCTCGGTAGTGATTCTGTTAGTACGTGAAAGGTAGGAATATGCATGAACAACCCTAAAATAGATAAATTACTGAAATATCTTTAAAAGTGGAAAATTTACAGTTTTACCCCTAGGAGATAAATTACCAAAATACCCCTAGGGTTAAATTGACCTAAATGCATGTTTGACTGTTGTTATTTACTTCATGCCATGTTGTTATTATCTGATGCATGGGACTGGGATATTGACGGAGGAAGTACTGAAAGTGGCTTGTCCACGTACCGGAGGCTTTGCCTCAATTTACTGTTAACTGAGCAGCAAGGCTGCAACTGTGGAGTGTTGGGCTGGTTGGGTTGAGCTATTCCCCACATGGAGTGTATGGCTGGTACGGGTGGAGTGTAGTGGTTGGTGGGTTGAGTAGTCTTCCCAAATGGGCTTGCATATATTTACTGATGTTGTATGTATTTTGAAATGGGCCTACGGGCCATACTGTTATCTGAATAAGGGGCTAAGGCCCAGTTTATTGTAATCTGAAAAGGGCTCTGACCCAATACCACTGTTACCTGAATGGGCTTAGGCCCAATGGGCTTGAGCTGACTTGGGCTTTGAATGGGTTTTCCTTACACACTGAGTTTCCCCAAACTCACCCCTTCTTTAACCTTGCAGGTGAGCCTTGATGTGGGTGACTTGGAGCCGGAGGGGATTCAGAGTGGCCATGGTGAATACTTTTGGGTTGAAAAAAAAAGAGACTGGTTTTCTTAAATTATTTTTAATTACTATTTAATTTTTGGGTTGTAATGATGCCATTTTAACTTTATTTTCTTATTTGATTTTTCTGGGATTATATTATTAAAAACAACTTTAAATTGATGGATACTAATTCAAATGGGCTAGACTTAAGGCATGATTTCAAAACGATACTTTTTTTTTAAATAATACGACGTCACGAATATTTGATTTACCAAAGAAATTTCAACTTGTTATAACCAAGTGTGGTAATGGATGTGGACATGTCTAGGATTGGATCCAATCGGAGAGCTTGGTACTTAAGCAGCCTTCATGGTTCACCTCCTATGTTATGGATACCTACCTGGTGCCCAGCTTCCATTCACTTGGTTAGTTTGACAAAAGTCGGCTTTTTAAAACACTAAAAAGGGAACACGGGTTTTTGACTTCAAAGTGGCACGTCGGATTCGACCTTAACGTCTGGGCCGGGTTTGGGGTGTTACAGATAAAATCATTCTCATATTCACAAATATAACCTTCAATCATATTTATATATATTTTTCTTTGATGATAATGATTCACTTCGAAATCAATTCAGTGATAAGTAAGTAATACGTACCTGAACATCTTAAATGTATAGTACTTACTCGACGATGGTTTACTGCGAACATTCAATATCGTAATCTTACTTAACTTACTGGCATTAAGTCTGTCAGGTCTTAGGACCTGAAACCAATTACCAGCACAAGCTGCGGGACTTTAGCCCGGACATATTTCCAGCACGCAGCCTGTAGACCTTAAGTCCGATTATAATTCCAGCACATAGCCTGCGGACCTTAAGTCCGGATATAATTCCAGCACATAGCCTGCGGACTCTAAGTCCGGATATAATTCCAGCACATAGCCTGCGGACTCTAAGTCCGGATAAACATCACTGAATGTCATGCATACTTATTCGCAAGAAAATTCAATTCACATAACATCTCACAATCATAGTTCATTTATTCCCTTTGAATAATAGCATAACATGGGCACAATTCATATAACTTTTGGCTCAATAACATACATAAGAATATATGTCCATTTTACTTTCCAAGCTTAACTTCTAATGTCTATTCGGCTTTAAGCCTTAAACATAAATTATTTGTCACTCAACTATATTCAAAAAGAATCAATAGATCACAGTACAGTTATCATACACTTATCAAGACATTATCAATTACGTACTAAATGTGACTGTTCAAAACTTATCTCGAATATACTTGAACGGTTGCGGAAAGGCTACTCAATTACTTTCTCTTTTCCCCTATCCAACTTCGACCCTCTTTGCTCTTGAGCTTAAATTAAAAAATTTTAAACTAGTCATTATTCGACTATTCAAGCATTACTTCAGAAATATAATATATATATTCGACTTTCACACATATAGATCATAGGAAGTTTATAAGAAAACATTAAGCAACTCATTACCAAATTTTTATCAATGTTTACCACATACTCACAAATTCACAATAAGTTGTCTTCCTGAGCAACAGTCACTAAATTATTTATAACTTGAGCTACGAAACTCCAAATCAATTACCGTAAAATTTCCCTAAAAATAGACTCATATGTCTTTTATCCATAAATTTTTTGGAATTTTTAGTTTGGCCAAACAATACCAGATTTTTATTAAAATTTCCCCTGTTTCACTATTTGACTAATCTGACCACCCTTTACTACGAATCAAATTTCTAATTGTACAGAAGTCAAAATATGTTCTCGTTGATTTCATTTGAAACTAGACTCATTAATATTTAATTACATAATTTATTCAGCTTCTAACTCCACTCCCACAATTTATGGTGATTTTTCCAAGTTCACATTACAGCTGCTGTCCCAAGCAGATTTACTACAATTTACTCTTTCACAATTCTTTGCATTCATATTATTTAAACATGTATATCACCAATCAATTTCATCACATATATCTATAATTTCACTTAAGCATAATCTCAATACAACAAATCGTGCTCAAATCGTTATTCAAGTTCAAATTCGGCTAACACACATATAAACACTAGCAACTAAAAATTAACATTGCATTTCACCAATATAGCCAATTGGCATTAAACAATTAAGCCACAATTATTCAATTTTACCAAGCTTCGACTTAATTTATAACTATCTAAATCATTTAAAACATTCAACAACAAATTCTTCTTTAATTAAGCACATATTCAGTAATGACAATGGTAATTTAGCAAACCTTAATTTAACTTATAATTGTTCGTAACACATTTAAAGCATCCACTCCATTCCATCATTTTAAAGCACATACATTACTCAATATTATCCATTTCATAATAATTAGTACTCACTCGAATATATATTTTTGCATTTTAGCAAAAACACATTCCCAACTAAAGCATTACTCAAACCGATTCATTTACCCAAGTATCTCACGCACTACACATTAAACAAAATTTTCAAATTGAGCTAATTACATGACCGATTATACCTCATAACTATCATCATTATAAAACCATTTCCAAAACATATAACACCTTCAAAGACACCCAAACAACCTATAACCGAATTCATGGGCTATGAAAGCTCCTTAGCAATTAACTCAAATTCACATAAATTATCAAGAAATAAAAACAAACATACCACCAATTAGAAACACCAAGGCCGAATATCCAAGAACCTTTTGTTTTACTTGTTCTTTAAATTTCGGCAAAATGAAAGAAGAATGGATGAAAACTTTGTTTTTCTTACCTATTTTCTTTTATTAATTTATATAATTCCTCTCATAATATCATTAAATATTATGATGCTAATATGGAATCATATAATATTCATTAGGTTATTATTTTATAATACAAAATACATATTTTACTTATCAACAATCATCATTGCCGTCCACTAATTTAATAGTGGTCCATTTGACATGCAAGTCCTCCTTGTAATATACCATGCATTATTCGGCCCTCTAAATTCTTCCTATCACATTTTTAAGTTTTAACACACAAGTCCTTTTTAGCTAATTCCACATTCAAATGACAAAGTTAAGACACAATACTTTCACACATACACTTTCACATATAATAAGCATAGAATATAACATTTAATTATTTTTATGACTCGATTTTGTGGTCCCGAAACCACTTTCCAACTGGGGTCAAATTAGGACTGTCACATAAGTACTCTCCATTACAATTGGCTTTTGGTTAGGAGCCAAATATTTTTCGTTTTAGAATTTTTGGATGTGCAGTATATGTTCCAAATTCTGCACCACAATGCACAAAGATGGGTCCTCAAAGGAGGTTGGGAATATATGTTGGTTATGAATTTCCTTCTATAATTAAATATGTTGAACCATTAACTGGAGATTTATTTTCTGCACAACTTATTGATTGTGATTTTGATGAAACAAGATTTCCAACATTAGGGGGAGAGAAAATACAACTGGTAAAAGAAATTACATGGAATGGATCATCATTATCTCAATTAGATCCTCGTACAAGTCAATGTGAACAAGAAGTTTAAAGGATCATCCATGTGCAAAACATCACCAATCAACTGTCAGATTCATTTACTGACCTAAAGCTAATTACAAAATCTCACATACCAGTTGAAGATGCTACAATACGAATAGATATCCCAATATGACAAATTGTTAGTGTAAAATAAAGTAACCCGCACCTGAAGCGTGGAAGTCCAATCAGTTCTAAAGATAAAAATCCTCGTGTGCTAGGCCGTGCCAAACTTGTAGGGTATACTGACTTATGCCACACGACCAAGTAACACGCTCGTGTGCTGGACCGTGTGGAGCATACTGACTTTATTTCTATTTCAAAACCAGGGGACACACGGCCATATAACCTGGCCGTGTGTTACACACGGCTGAGACACACGCCCATGTCTCTGCTCATGTGGAGAAAAATAGGCTATTTACCAAGCCATTTTGCCACCCAAATTTGTATATACCTACATCAAACCAAATGACACCAAAACAAGACATAAATAGGCATTCAATCAACCTCATCCAAGCATCATTTATACCATTTCAATACCAACCAATACCAAGCATATCAATACCACAATGTGCCATTCAATTTATACCAAAAACTTATAATAGCAAATCAACAACACAACCATTTTCAACCATGTATCATTTAGCCTAATCTCACAAGCATACCAAATTCAATTCACAATCATTTAGTACCCTTAATTATCAAATATCATCAAGCATCACATATTCATTAATAAACACATAACCAAAACCATATGCACATATGAAAACACAACCAAACCAACCAAATTAAGCCAACTATCATGGATGCAAAACCAAAACATTAACATTTACAAGCCATTTCAAATGACTAAATTCATTACCAAACTATATGTATATATCAAAATGACCATAATCCTATACATCCATATACCTAAAATACTTAAGTTCAAAAGTACCAAGTGATAGTTGGATAGTGTGATGAAGTCTCCGACAATTCCCGAATCCGAGCTAGCTTTGATTTCACTATAAAACACGAAAAATAAATAAAGTAAGCTATAAAGCTTAGTAAGTTCGTATAATAATAAATTTAATTAACTACAAATATACAATTCAACCAATTGAATATATATCAACATATAATTCATATTAGCTAACAAACCTTTCACATATTCAATCATAAGATTTGATGTAAAATTTACAGTTTTCTTTTATTCAAAGCTCATACGGTTCGTGTACATACCTGTACGATCTCATATCAAACTTATACTCAACCACATCTCTGACATATACATACCCGTTGAGCCTGATAAACCGTAATTTATACATATTTTTACCCCATGTTTAACGCATTTTATGGATGATTTCCTATTAGAATTGGTGAATTCGATGCTCCTAATGCTTTAATTTCATGTTTTATACTTAGGAGAGCATAGGAGAGCGAAAGGAACGAGAAACGGGCCAAAACTAGAGAAAATAGGCCAAAGCACGAAATCAACACGGCCTGGACCTCCTCACATAGGCAAACCATACGACCGTGTCAATTTGGCAGGCTTGAGCACGGCCTGAAGTAATCACACACGGGCGTGTTACACGGGCGTGTCCCTGCCGAGCCCAAGTTGAGTCCAATTCGAAAAAGGCTAATTTTGAGGGCTCTTAGGCATTCTAAAGCCTATAAATACACCTTAGAGGAGGAAGAAAAGCGGGGCATAGAATAGGGAGTAAGAAATTACTCCAAGGAAGCCGATTGATCCATCTCAGCAGCCGGATTCACCATCAAGACTGAAGATCTCTCCTCAATTTCCTTTTCAGGAGTTTTGGGTTTTCTTCATGTTTTGTTTTCTTTATTATTCTGAGATGTTTTCTTATTTAGTTATGAACTAAAACCCCTAAATAGCTAAGGGGAATGAAACCTAAGATGAATCTTGTTATTATTTTCTGAATTGTATGATAAATATTTAACTTGTTCTTAATTATGTGTTCTTAATTCTTGTTTTGATATCCCAAGATACTGATTCAAGATAAGCTATTATTCAGAGGAGGAATAGACCCTGTCTAAGAGTACATTTTTCATAATTAAGCGGAGTTGATTGCGCGCCTAAACATAGGGTAACACGATTTTTCTGGATTAGGGTGAAACCTAATAAGGGGATCCATAGATCGAGTTAATGCAGCCCTAGGGTGTTAATTAGAGAAAGGTCTCAATTATTCAATCTAGGAATTAGATGTTATTAGTCTTGAATAGGGATAATAACATAACTTAGAGATCTCTATTGAACAAGTTAACTGAAAAAATAGTCCGATTCGGAGCCAGAATAACAAGTGCAGTCTAGGTGGATTTTTCCTTAGGTATTGTCTTAATTCAATCGATTTTCCCAAAAGTAATTCCCCAATTCTGTTCTTTGTGAATTCTTAGTTTAGATAATTAGTTAGTTAAAACAAAACCTCTTTATTCCTAGGCTAGATAATAAAAAGACAGTCATTACTAGTACTTTTAGTTCCTTTGGGTTTGACAATCCGGTCTTGCTAAAACTATACTATTGTTCGATAGGTACACTTGCCTACATCGCGAATAGTTAGTTTCAAGAACGATTAATTATAAATATTTAAAACCTATCACGAAATCATGCGATCAAAGCCATTCGTAATACTATCGGATACTTGGGAATCTCACACCCTAAGTGCCACATATATATATAGCCGAAGCTATCCCAATCTTGTATCACATATAATGCTCACACTAGAGCTATCAACGGGTCTGCTTATACAAGCTGACGGTCATGACGGAGCTACATAGTGCTGCTCACACAAGCTAACGAGTATCCATGACACATGCCGGATAACTCAACCACCGGTAGGACGTACGGACCAGCATCCAAATCACATAACCCCTAATGATATGTCATTCGTATCCTAATCTATTTCTAAGGCTCAACTGGGATTTCTCACTTGCTAAATCATCGTCGATAATGTCTGTAGAGTCATACTCACAATTTATGCAATATCAAAGCATTTAAAACACAATTATAACAAAGCTTATTACATAGAAACTTACCTCGAATGCAAAAATGGCGTAAAAAGTTGATTAATCCAAAATCTTGTTCTTTCCCCGATTTTAATCCGTATTTCGCCTTTCTTGATCTAAATAATATCAAATTTAGATTATGTAATAATCTCTCTATTCAATTTATCCCAAAATACATATTAATGTAAATATACACTTTTTCCCCTAACATTTCAACATTTTTACAATTTAGTCTTTATCTCATAAAATTACAAATTCATGAAATTCAACCAAGACCCATGCTAATCGAATTTCAATTAGGTATTTAGCAGTCCATTTTTTCATTTATTTCACAATTTAACCACAAAATTTATAAATTTCACAATTTAATCCTAAATGGCAATTTTGTCAAAAAATCACTTTACAAATATTGTTTATCTAACAACAAGCATGCATTTTCTACCATTAAACATAAAATATATATATTCATCAATGGTAAAGCCCTAAACTTTTAAAAATTTTGCAAATTAGTCCCTAAGCTAGCTAAACTAAGTAAACTAAGTTGTAACGATCTCAAAAACATAGAAATCAATTAAAATGGGACAAAAATCGTACGTTAATGAGCTAAATATGCTTGGAAAAATTTTAAGCCCTAAAAATGGCTATCCTTCTCTTCCAATTTTGGCTAAGGAAGAAGATGGATAAAAAAATATGTTTTTGTTTTATTTATTTTAGTTTTAATACTCAATTTACCTATTTAACCTTAATGAACATAACAAATTTTAAATTTACCAAACCACTATCATCCACTATCATGTTATTGGTTTATTTACCACGTAAGGACCTTCACTTTTAAGTTCTATAGCTATTAGAGACTTTTAGCTATTAGAATACTACTACTGCACTTTACGCGATTTAGTCCTTTTTATTGAATTAAGCATTCAAACGATAAAATTTCTTAACGAAAATTTCACACAAACATACTATCATGCTGTAGACGTTAAAGTAATAATAAAATAATTATTTTGACATTGGATTTGTGGTCCTGAAACCATTGTTCTGATTTGACTAAAAATGAGTTGTTACATGTAACATATAAAACATGACTTATAGCGTAATGATTTTCGCAAAGTCCCGACATTGATTATGAAGAGACATATTCTCCTATGGTGGATGAAATCATGTTTAGATACCTTATTAGTGACATGCATCTAATGGATGTTGTTACAACCTATTTGTATGGTACACTTGATAGTGAAATTTATATGAAAATCCCAGAAGGATTTAAAATCCCTGAAGGATATAGAGTTTCCCGTCAAAATTTCTCAATTAGATTAAAGAAAAGTTTATATGGATTAAAAAAATCTGGATGCATGTGGTACAATTGTCTTAGCGAATATTTGTTAAAAGAAGGTTATAAAAACGATCCAATCTACCCATGTGCTTTTATAAAAAGGTATGGATCAAACTTTGTGATAATTGTTATTTATGTTGATGATCTAAATATTATTGGAACTCTTGAAGAGCTTCAAAATGCACTAAATTATTTGAAGAAAGAATGAGATGAAAGATCTTAAAAAGATAAATTTTTGTCTTGGCCTGCAGATTGAGCATTCAAAAGATGGATTCATGTCCAGCAGTCAACTTATATGAAAAATTTTATATGGATAAAGCACATCCATTGATTACCCCGATATTGTACGATTATTAGATGTGAATAAAGATTAATTTTATCCTTGCGAGAATGATGAAGAGTTTCTTGGTCCTGAAGTACTATATCTAAGTGACATAGGAACATTAGTGTATCTTACAAACAACGCAAGACCTGATAAAGCTTTTGATGTAAACTTGTTAGCAAGATTTAGTTCTTTTCCAACATGTAGACATTGGAATGGAATTAAACATGTATTTAGATATCTCAGAGGGACCATTGATATGGGGTTTTTTATTCAAATAACTCAAAATCCCTATTAGATAGTTATACGATGGTGGATCTTTATCGGATTCACATAAAGTTGATCTCAAACAAGATATTTATTTACATGTGGAGGTACTGCCATATCATGGCGTTCGAAAAAACAAACATTAGTTGCTGCCTCTTCAAATCATGTAGAAATAATTTCAATACATAAGGCAAGTCGAGAGTGTATTTGGCTAAGATTATTAACCCAACATATCCAGAAGATATGTAATTTGCCTTTACAGAAAAATATGCCCACTACCTTATACGAAGAAAATGCAGCATGTATAGCTTAGTTAAAGGGTGGTTATATCAAAGGTGACAGAACGAAACATATTTCACCAAAATTATTCTTCACTCATGATCTTGAGAAGAAAGGTGATATAGAAGTTCAACAAATTTGTTCTAGTGATAATTTAGCAGATCTTTTTACTAAGGCATTGCCAACTTCAATGTTTGAAAAAATACTACACAAAATTGGAATGCGTTAACTGAAAGATGTAATGTGATATTTCCATTAGGGGGAGTAAAAAACACATTGCACTCTTTTCCTTTAACCAAGGTGTTGTCCCACTGGGTTTTCCTGGTAAAGGTTTTTGTCCCACCAAGGCAATTTGTAATAAGAGATTGTGTACTCTTTTTATTTTATTAGGTTTTTATTCCACAGGGTTTTTCCTAATAAAGATTTTAATGAGACACATTTTTATTTAAAAGTCATCCAAGGGGGAGTGTTGTAAATACAATAATTGGATGTGTTTAACCTTTAAACATTTATGAAAGTAATGAGTTAAACCCCTTATTCATTATTAAAGATGCTTAATGTACGTGTTAATGAAGCAGTTAAATAAGCTTCATTTATTTATGTTGCATTGAATGTCAATGGCTTATATATAAAACTCTTTTGTAAATGAAAAGAAGATATGATAAAATTCTCTATTTGCTTTAAGTATTCTTTTATTTGATCGTTTTATAACAGGAAGATATTTTTCATTTGATAAAACCATATAAATTTTAAAGAGTAGCACAAGGGCATCAAAACTTCTAGGTAAATCTATTCATAGGTCGGGTTATTCGTCCAACCCATAGTTTGGGTCAGATTGGACTTGGACAAACATAAAATATATTAATATCACGCTTAAGTCTAGCCCAAATCCGACCCGATCCGACCCATGAATACTTCTACTTCTAGGTCAAGGGTTAAAAATTTAAATACTTTTAAGTTTTAAATTTGGATTTTGTGGATGAAAAATATTTATAATAGAACTTATTTGGACGATGATTTTGTTCTCTTAACTTAAAAATGGATAAATTAGTTTTTATATATTAGATCAAAGTGTAAATTAATCATTTTTGCTAAAAATTCCATTTATGTTTATTGTTAAAAACTGGCGTAGTTAATGAAATAACCAAAAAGTGACATGTAGCATGCTACTTGTACCTCATACTAATGTACATGAACCAAATTTTAACGATAGAATTAGATGAAATTTTTAATAGAATGACCAAATTAATCTTTGATTTAATATATAGGAATTAAGTTACCCATTTTTTTTTAGCAATGGGGCAAATTGCAATCTAAGTCTTAATAAAGAAGCATTCATGATACTTTTACCAACTTATCTTTTGTTTAAGAGATTAACCTAATTGAATCGAAACTCAATATGATTATGAGATACGGAAAGAATATCTCATTAAAGAAAATATCATGAGGTTCAATTAGATAACGAAGCAATGTCCTCTATGCTAGATTTATGGTTGTCATCCCCAAAATAAAAGGCAAGTGCCAACAAAGGTCATAATCAGGGCCCCATCCTTCTTTCGTCATCATCTTTCAAAACATATACTCTCAAAATCTTGGTATCAAATGTGTAACACCCCTAACCCGAATCCATCGCCAGAACAGGGTTACGAAGCATTGTCGAAATTTACAGATCAAACAACAGAATTTTCATTTCATATAACATTCATATCATAAACCAATCAAATTCGGTCATATCAATATGAAATTGCAATATTGTACCAACAAAATTATTCAATTTTATGAGGTTAGTACCAATAAAGGCCCATTTCCGAAATTATTTACAAAAATGGACCGTTTCAAAAAATAATTACAGGTATGAACCGAAAACCCAAAAACACAATAATGTGGATGTGTTTTTAGGGGAAAACCCAGAAAAATGCTTCCACATCAGTGCTTTTTTCCTTATGTCAGGCAAAAGTGCGCTTACATGGACGCGCTTTAGGCAAAAGTGCTGACAAGGATGTGCTTTTGGCCGTGCAATCTATAGTGGGTTATTTGTAAATTAGGGCCTAGGTTTAGGGTTTTTGGATTTGATTAGGGTCTAGGAAAAATTAAATTAGGATATTAGGTTTAGGGTTGTTTAGGGTTTTAAGGTTTAGGGTTTGGGTATTATTATGCTTATATATGAAATGATGGATTTGACAATCTTTATATTTGGGCTAGCAATGTTACAATGTCAAATTTTATTATTATTATTTTATATCGATTGCTATGTATTCTACTTCTAGACTATAAGTGATTAAATTTTGATTTTCATCATTCAATACCCATTTTAAGCAATAAAAAATAATTAGATTTTAACTAAAAAAATTATTTCAAACATTTTATATCAATAATTAACAACAAATTAATTTATTAATATAAAATCTATTTTTTATTTAGAGAAGTAGTTGAATTTTTTTTATAAATATAAAAAAACATAAGAAAACTAAGTATACTTTTATAAGATAAACATATTGCTTTATTAAAAAATATTTTCAAGTGATTAAAAACTAAATTAGTATAGTAAATTTAAATATAAAATTATAATTTAGTGACAAAATTCAAATATGATACATGAATTGGTTTCACTTTTCACAATATAAAAATAAATTGTATAAAAATATTCAAAAAATAAATCAATGCATGTGCCGATCGGAATCAGTGCCACATGGGGGTGGTCGACAGTTACGCTTTGGATTCCTTCTTAGTTTAGCTTCTGATCGGGGTTGTGGTTTGTAACACCCCTTACTCGTATTTGTTGCCGGAATAGAGTTACGGAGCATTACCGGACTTATTTAACAAATCAACATACATTTCTCATACATTTTTCCATTTCAAATATAAAACCATCACAATCATTCATGACGTCCCTAATACAAGCCTACGAGGCCCAAAACGTGCTTTAGAAGTGGTTCGGGATTAAACTGATATCTCAGGAAAACTTTGGAACACTTACAAAATTTTACAAAATATATTGGACACATGCTCGTGTGGCCGGACCGTGTGTCTCACACAGCCAAAGACACGCCCGTGTCACACACCGTGTGGACATTCAAAATGGGATCACATGGCCATGTCCCAGCTCGTGTCTGACCTCATGTAACTCTCTGACTTGGGTCACATGGCCAACCACACGCTCGTGTGACCAGCCCGTGTGCCCTTCGAAATGGCCTCACACGCCCGTGTGCTAGGCCGTGCCAAATCTGTAGGGTATACTGACTTATGCCATACGGCCAAGTTACACACCCGTGTGCTTGGCCATGTGGAGTATAATAACTTGATTTCTAATTAAACACCAGGGGACACACGACCGTGTCACCAGACCATGTATCACACATAGCTGAGACACACACCCGTGTGGACAAAAATAGGCTATTTACCAAGTCATCTTTCTCACCCAAATTTGCATCCACCTAGACACATCAATCGGCATATAACATCGCATCAATAGACAATCTAACCAATCTCAATCAAACCTAATTCATGCCATTTCAATACCAACAACTACAAGGCACACAAGTAACACAATATGCCATTCAATTTCATAACAATTTCATGTTCTCAAATCACCTAAATGGCCACTTTTATTTATGCACCACTTTGTCTGAAATCACAAGCATACCATATCTCAATTATCAACTATTCGATACTCAATTTACCAATCCATAAACAACCATTCACCCCAAGCATTTACATAGGAATTACCAAATGCATAACATATCAAAAGGCCTTTCCCACAAATATACATACATCACCAAACATGCCAAAATAAGCCAAATCACATGGCTATACACATAATAAACCTTCCATTATTTACAAGCCAACTCAAATGGCTAAATCCATTACAAATTTATACCAAAATGGCCATAAATCCTATACATGCCATATAACCAAAACATAAGTTCAAAAGTACCAAGGTGAAAGCTTAATAGTGTGATGAGATCTCTAACGACTCCCAAATCTGAGCAAGCTTCGATTACACTATAAAACACGGAAAAGTAAACAAAGTAAGCTGTAAAGCTTAGTAAGTTCATATAGTAATAAACTCAACTTACCATACATGCACAATTTATGTGATTAAACATATCATAATATAATCTCATATTGATCCACAAACCTATCATATATTCATTCACAAGGTTAGATATAAAATTCATAAGTTTCTTTGATTTAATGCTTGTATGATTCATGTACATACTTGTACCAACTCGTATCAATCTCATACTCATCCATATCCTCGATATACCCGTTGAACCATTCGAAATAATATTGGATACCCAGGAATCTCGCACCCTAAGTGCCAAATACATAGCTGAAGCTATCTCGATCTCATATATCATGTAATTCTCACTCTCGAGCTATCAAAGGGTCTGCTCACACAAGCTAACGGTCATGATGTAGCTACTCAGTGTTTCTCACACAAGCTGACAAGAATCTGCAACACATGTCGGATAACTCAGCCACCGGTAGGACGTACGAACCAGCACCCAAATCATATAACCCCTAATGACATGTCTTTCGTATCCTAATTTATTCCTAAGGTTCAACCGGGATTTCTCGTTGTCGAATCTTCGTCGAACATTATCGTACAATCATATTCATTAACAATTAAAATATAAAGAATTTAAAACACAATTACAATAATGCTTATTAACATACGAACTTACCTCGATCGTAAAAACAATGAAACGGATCGACTAGTCCGATACATTATTTTTCCCCCATCTAAATCCAAACTTCGCTTTTCTTGATCTATATGTAATCAAAATTAACTTATTTAACTATCATTCTATTCAATTTAGCCCAGAATGCATATTAAGGAAACTTTACAATTTTTCCCCTAATATTTCAACATTTTTACAATTTAGTCCTTAGCTCATAAAAACACAAATTCATGCAATTAGGTACCTACCCATGCTAGCTGGATTTCCCTTATTATCATAGCAGCCCATATTTTTCATTTATTTCACATTTCTACCACAAATTATCCACTTTTCTCAATTTAATCCCTAATTGTCAATTTTACCAAAAATCACTTTACAAATGTTGTTTATCTAACAACAAGTATACATTTTCTATCATCAAACATCAAAATACACTTATATTAATCAATGGAAAAACCCTAAATGATAAACCGTAATTTAAACATATTTCTATCCCATGCTTAGCACTTTTTATGGATGATTTTTCCTTAGATTTGGTGAATTCGATGCTCCTAATGCCTTAATTTCATGTTTTATACTTAGGTGAGCATAGAAGAGTGAAAGGAGCAAGAAACGGGCTAAAAACGGAGAAAATGGGCCAACATACAAAATCAACACGGCCTGGACTTCCTCACATGGGCAGACCACACGGCCATGTCAATTTGGCAGAATTGAAGCACGACTCACACGGGTAGACCACACGCCCGTGCCTATTTATAAGGCTTGACCACGGCCTAAAGTAATCGCACACGGGAGTGTCCCTATCGAGCCCAAGTAGAGTCCTATTCGAAAAAGGCCACTTTTTAGGGTTCTTAGGCATTCCAAAGCCTATAAATACACCCTAGAAGAAGAGAAGAGGGAGGACACACAAGAGGAAGCAAGGAATTGCTCAAGGAAAGCCGATCGATCCATCTTAGAAGTAGGATTCACCATTAGGACTGAAGATCTCCCTTCAAACTCCCTCAGGAGTTTTGGGTTTTCTTATGTGTTGTTATTTTTATTCTTTTGAGATGTTTTCTTTCATTAGTATGAACTAAAACCTCTAAATACCTAAGGGGAATAAAACCTAAGATGGATTTTGTTATTATTATCTGAATTGTATGATAAATATTTGACTTGTTCTTAATTATGTGTTCTTAATTCTTGTTTTGATATTCCAGGATATTGATTCAAGTTAAAGCTCTTATTCAGAGGAGGAATAGACCCTATCTAAGAGTAAATTTGTCATAATTAAGCAGAGTTGGTTGCACGCCTAGAGACAGGGTGACAAGGTTTTGCCGGATTAGGGTGAAACCTAATAAGGGGATCCATAGATCGAGTTAATGCAACCCTAGGGCATTAATTAGAAAGAGATTTCAATTATTCAATCTAGGGTTAGACGTTGTTAGTCTCGAGAGAGATAATAATATAACTTATGGATCTCTACGTAACAAGTTGAATGAATAAATCGTCCAATTCAGAGTCAAATAACAAGTGATGTCTAGGTGGATTTTTCCTTAGGTATTGTCTCAATCAATCGAGTTTTCCAAAATGTATTTTCCCCAAATTTCTTTTCTGTGATTTCTTAGTTTAATTAATTAGTTAGATAAACAAAACCCTTTTATTTTTTAGGCTAGATAATAAAAAGAAAGTTGATACGAGTACTTTAGTTCCTTTGGGTTCGATAATCCGGTCTTGCTAAAGCTATACTACTGTTCGATAGGTACACTTGTCTTCATCGTGATAGTAGTTAGTTTCAAGAACGATTCATTATAAATATTTAAAACTTGTCACGAATATCACGTATCAAGTTTTTGGTGCCGTTTCTGGGTAACTAAGATATTAGGAACACTCGATTTTTATTACTTTAGCCATTTACTTTTACTGCAATTTAAATTTTCCTCTAATTTTTATTACTAATTCTTATTTTTCCCTTTCTTCTGACAGGTTTTTCTAGTTTATGACCAGGAGAAACCCGTCAGGACCATTACTTTTTGACAGTGAGATAGATCACATAGTTCGTAGAAACCAAAGAGAAATAAGACAAAGCTTAAGACACACAAAGAACGAGCAAGAGGACGGTATTCAAACCACAACCAACGAGATGGCTAAAAATCAGGAAAACCTGATACCTCCTGCGATTGCTGTTAATCCAGTAAATCAAAATCCTGCTCCACGCACTATGTATGATTATGCTAAACCTTCTTTAACATGAACTGATTCGAGCATAATTAGACCTGCTGTAGCTGCAAATACTTTTGAACTGAAACCTAACACAATTCAAATGATACAACAATTTGTTCAATTTGATGGTTTGCAGGACGAAGATCCCAACGCTCTCTTTGCAAACTTTTTGGAAATATGCAATACATTTAAAATTAATGGTGTTTCTGATGACACCATTCGCCTTCAGTTATTCCCTTTTTCTTTGAGAAACAAAGCTAAACAGTGGTTGAATTCGTTACCATGAGGGTCAATCACTACTGGGGAACCAATGACCGAAACGTTCTTATTAAAATATTTTTCACCGGCTAAAACGGCTAAATTACGTAATGATATATCTTCTTTTGTGTAGGTGGGTTTAGAAACACTCTACGATGCATGGGAGAGATATAATGACCTTTTGCGAAGATGCCTCACCATGGGTTACCACTCTGGCTACAGGTTCACACTTTTCATAATGGCCTGAATCATTCGACTCGACAAATGGTTGATGCAGCTGCTGGCGGAACCATCAATAATAAAACACCTGAAGATGCCTATGAATTTATAGAGGAGATGTCACTGAATAACTATTAGTGGCAAGTCATGAGGACAAAGCCAACGAAAACAATCGGTGTTTATAACGTCGATTCGGTCACCATGCTCTCTAATCAGGTAGAACTCTTGAATAAGAAAATTGATGGGTTTCTTAGTTCTTCACAGGTTCACCCAGTAATGCAGTGCGAAGCAAATGGAGGTGGATCGAGCAATTCAAAATACCCACCTTGTGGCCACAACATGGAGAACGAGCAGTTGAATCACACGGGTAATAATCCTCGATCTCAAAACAATCCTTATAGCAATACTTACAATGCAGGTTGGAAGAATCACCCAAATTTTTCATGGGGAGTCCAAGGAAATCAGAAACCACCACCCCCTCCAGGCTTTTAGCAACCACCATACCTGCAGGAGAAAAAGCCGAACCTTAAGGAGATGCTAACCAAATTCATCTCAGTGTCAGAGACTCGTTTTTAGAATATCGAGACGGCACTCAAAAATCAACAAGCATCAATCCAGGGGCTCGAAACTCAGATTGGACAGCTCGCCAAGTTGATTTTTGAATGACCACAAGATAGCCTGCCAAGAAACACTAAATCTAACCCAAGGGAGCAACTCAACGCAATTTCCATTCAATATGAGGAAGGGTTAGTGGCAAAACCAAGGCCAGAACTAGTGGTAAGCGAAGGTAAGAATAAGGTAGGCCAAAACAAACAAAAATCAGTAAGTACAGAATATAAACCTCATGTGCCATACCCCAATGCAACAAGGAAAGACTGCTCAGATGAATAATTTGGTAAATACCTTAAACTTTTAAAGAAACTACATATTAACCTACCATTTATTGAAGCACTTTCACAGATACCGAACGCAGTCCAATTTTTAAAAGAGCTTCTAGCAAATAAACGAAAGTTAGATGAAAGGTCGCATGTGAAGCTGAACATGGTTTGCTCAGCCATTCTTCAGAATAAGCTACCCAACAAACTAAAAGATCCAGGGAGTTTTATGATTCCTTGTTTAATTGGTAGTTTAGATGTTAATAATGTGTTGGCTGATCTACGGGCTAGTATCAATGTTATGCCTTACAAATTGTTTAAGCAACTAGGTCTAGGGAAACCCAAACAAACTAGGATGAGCATTCAATTAGCAAAAAAATTGACAAATTGACAGATTTCCTAGGGGTATCATTGAAAACATACTCGTTAAGATTGACAAATTTATATTCCCAGTTGATTTTGTTGTTTTAGACATAAAAGAGGACAGTAATGTTCCTTTAATTTTGGGAAGGCCTTTTTTAGCAACTGCTAGAACAAGTATTGACGTTGGCACAGGTGAACTCACACTTCGTGTAGGAGACGAAACAATCAACCTTCAAGCTCGCAACCCAAACAACACATCGAAAATTGAAGGTGACTGTACAAATTGTTCTACTAAGACTGATCATACAGTGCAACCTATTTTGCAGGAAATAAGTTCGAAGGACACACATGAGCCATGTTTAATCCACAACAAAGAATCTACCCATAAAAAACAAAGGTTACGAATCGAGGAGTTAGATGAATGGCTAACATTTAAACAGAGAAAACACGATAAACCAAAACTATGCTAGAATGAGCTCAATGCCTCACCAAATCAACTTAAGGTTGGAGATAAAGTTTCATTAGATGTCGCAGATCCTCACATTGACACTGCCAAACCGAATGAAAAAATTCCTCTTACGGTACTTAGCATTTTCCTATTTGGTACAATCGAGGTAAGTCATCCCAAATTCGGCACCTTTAAGGTAAACAATACCCGCCTAAAACCTTATTTTGATGGGAGTCATAGCAAAAATCAGGAGTATAAACTCCTCGAACCACCATGACCATTCACCAGAGAGGTAAGTCGAGCTTAGACTATAAATAAGCGCTTCTCGGGAGGCAACCCGAGCACTAACGGTATTAACTTCTTTAAATTTTAAGTGTTTAAACACCTAACTTACTAACGGAGCTCTTGAATACAGGTTTACCACATTAACACAGCCAAGCACACGGGTGTGCCTTAGGCCATGTGAAAACAGGGTGAAATTTTCTCCAACACTGGATGCGATAAGTCACTATGGCCGTGCGCTAGGACCGTGGGTGAATCTGCCAAAACAACACGGGCGTGCGACATGCTCGTGTCGTAGAACCGTGGTTGAACCTGAGAAAATAGCACAGGCATTCGCCACGCCCGTGTCTAGAACCCGTGGTCGAACATGTCAGATTAACACAGGCATGGGAGAAGCGAATGAAGACAGACATGGCCGTGCGAAACGGCCATGGGCACCCACACGCCCAAGGAACACGGACATGGGCCAAATGTCAGACGTGCCCAAATTCAAAATTCGCGAATCACACGGGCAAAAAAACTTAGGGAAACTTAGGGAACACGGGCGTGTCCCCTGGCCGTGTATCCCAAAATCTATAAATACCCTTCGCTATTCATCATCTTCTTTACCCAAAATCCCTACCGTAGCCGCTGCAAGTCCACACGGCCTCCCTGCCATGCCCATGCTCCGCCTCCAACTCCATTTTCGACACCCATTCTCATCTTTTTAGCGTTTGTTTACTCTTTTCTCTCAATTTTCTTCATCCCTTTTACTAATTTTATTATTCTTTTGGTTTTATTTGGCAGATTTTTTATTTATATTCATAGTTCTCACTATAGTCATGCTTATACATTTATTCTTTGCCATTTTAGTCAATACTTTTTGATACATTCATTCTTTTGTGTGTTCCCATAAGAGTCTAGTTCAGTCATTTTATGTTGAAAATAATCATGCTTTTATTATGTCAATTGCTATATAAACTTCTATCATTTAGATTAAACTGCTGAGTATTGTTGGTTGGACTAGTTAGTTTAACTATATTCATGATTACTTCTTGAGTTAGTTAGTTAGTTATGTTATATTCTTTGTTCTTCTTCCAGGTATACCATGTCAAGCTCACATAGCTAGAAAACTGCCATTCTCGCTTCGAAAAAGTGGAAAGGGGCGTCTTTCTTGGGCCCTACCGGGGAAATTCGTCACCCATACCTCTAATTTCCACTCAGCAATCAAGAGGAACTATTTCAAATCCTACGGGCCTGACCTTTAGGTGTGGGCCACTGCATTGACTGTACAACTCTTAAGTCTAGTTGGCTGACGATGCTCGAGCACTCCTGACAACCGATCCATGGGACCTCTTCTTTGCAATCATCGAGCCGACGTACCTTGAGCTCCTTTGATGATCCTGGAACAGTCCAATTCCGTGTCGGCGGTTTAGTCTGCCAGTTAAGTGTGCTCAAGTTCGGAATAGCTTTGGGCTTGTACACAAAGGAGTTCATGGATGAGAACGACCTCGACACTCTCTGTCGCCACATCCGCTACTATCCCTCGAAGTGTTGGTACGCTTTGGTCCCCGGTTCAGCCACCTACGACCCGAGCCACTCCAAGGCATCGACTCTCTCTCCCTCCTTGAGGTACCTATACACCATCTTGGCACACACTTTGACAGGACGTCAAGAGAGCATCGACGTCGTCAACACTCACGACGCCTACTTTCTATGGAGCATGGCGAACGGGCATGTACTCGACCTCGCCTACTTTATTACCCTCACCATTCGCCACTAGACGGAGCAGCATCGGAGGGGGATCATCTCCATTGGCCCCTACGTGACTCGACTGGCATGGTACTTCGGGCTCCTCAACATAGAAGCCCAATCATCCTCCCTTACTCTTATTGGCCAGATGTTCCCACAAGGCATCTCGAGCATGCTTAGTATAAGGATGATCAAGAAGCACCGAGGAACCCACCCTCCTCAGTATTGCCTCGCCCAATCAGTTGAGGAGGGGGACCCTAAGGACATTACTGATGATGTCCTTCCACGTCATGAGGACCCACCATCTTAGCCACCACCACCCTCTCGTCCAGTTCATGCGGCGGCTTCATACGCTGACATCTCTGAGTGCCTTACCGGATTCAAGCAACAGTGTTTTTAATGCTTCGATAACATTGATATTACTTTACAGCAGATTTGTCAGCACTTCCACATCTCATCACCACCCCCACCTCGCGAACCACCTAGGGATGAAGATGTTTAAAAACTTTTATTTATTATTTTATGTTTTTTTATTTTTATTCTATTTTAAGACTATTTTTTATTTTTTCTTTAAGCTTATTTCTATTAGATTTTATTATTTTTATTTTACAATTATCAATTTCGGCTATTCTATTACAAGTAATTATGCTTCCTTATATTTCCAAAAAAGTTCCTGATTCTGTCACAGTTATAAAGAACTCCTCAACTCATCATCACATAGGAACTAAAAACTCCACCGGGAAAGGTTCTCCACGACTGCCATGTCCTACTCGACCACAACAATAGCTAACACGAGATATAATATTCTTTTGGCGTAGGACTTATGAACTAATAAAACTCTACCACCACCGGAGTATCCTTCTCCACTCTCATGCTGATTATTCTCCAAAACTCCAGTTCAAGGAATTCATTCATCATTCAGGAATTTTCACTTCTCTCCATATCTTATGATTATAAATCTATCTTTTTCAATATATCTACCTTTGTACATTGAGGGCAATGTACATCTTAAGTGTGGGGGGTCTTTTATATCAGAAAAATCCCTGAATTTTGTTTTATTCTCATGCGATCTTCTCATATCATTATTAGCATGAATTCCAATTAGTCTATAATGTTTATTGATATATCTTGAATTAAAACATAGGCATTTATACATTGATTGTTTAAACTTTAAGACATTAGGGAATCAAGCATGATAAGTTGATTTTTGAAGAATTAAAAACTTTTAGGTTGTTTCCCCGAGTTTAGGTATTATTTTGAGTTGGAATTCACAAGTTTAAACATCAAAAAGCCATAAATTTTGTGAGATCTTGAGGCTTTAGAGCATCTATTATTTCTTTCATGCTCACTTTCATTATGAGTGCGTCCGTATTGAATTGTTATTCTAGAACTTGCTTGATTATGCATGTCAAGACCACACCATTTGATTTGATATGTCAAAATGATAAAGGCACTTAGGTTTAACCCACTCACTCTATAAAAGCCTACCTTCACAATTAACTCTTAGTGAACCCCCTTGAGCCTAACAACCCATTCATTGATTTACCCTTAATATTAACCCATAACTCATTATTGTTGAAATCCCCTAAATTAATTTGATCCCTATTTTTGTCTAGATTTGAGTTGGAATAGTTGATTAGCTATGTTTTATTCTATTTTGTAATTTGACTTGTTCTTAAAAATATATAGATATACATGTATACATATTAGTAGTAGTGATCTTCTGAGCTAAAGAAGTTAAATTCCATATTCTGAGAAAAAGCTTTGTTGTACGCAATTGATGACTAGTCATTTTTCTAGTTAGGCAATTTTTCAATTTAATCTCGATTCTAACCCTTTCTTTCAGTTTGTGACCACACCCTCTGACCAAAGCCACGTTACAACCCTCTAAAGACCTTTTAATTGATGTTTCATCTCAATTTATAGTGGTGGAGATTTGATTTTCATGCAAGTCTATGGTAATGACTCTTATATGTTGACTATCGAGTGATTCATTTATTGTCCTTAAACACCTCGAGTAATTTGAGTGAATCTTTAGTGAGGATGTAAAACTCTGTGATATTTTGAATCAAAGGTAATTACTTAGATGAGGGGAGACACCTATGTTTTCAAGATAAAATGCTCAACTTAGAATGTTTGAAACTTTGATGTTCTTTCAGTTGAATTTTCAATGTATGATTACCTATGGATTATTTTAAGATATAATCGATAGAAATTATAAGTTGAGAAGAATTTATTTTGATTATGAGTTGAGGATTTTGCTTGAGGACAAGCAAATGTTTAAGTGTGGGCGTATATGATAAACCGTAATTTATACATATTTCTATCCCATGCTTAGCACATTTTATGGATGATTTTTCCTTAGATTTGGTGAATTCGGTGCTCCTAATGCCTTAATTTCATGTTTTATACTTAGATGAGCATAGGAGAGTGAAAGGAATGAGAAACGGGCCAAAAACGGAGAAAATGGACCAACGTACAAAATCAACACGGCCTGGACTTCCTCACACGGGCAGACCACACGGCCGTGTAAATTTGGAAAAATTGAAGCATGACTCACACGGATAGACCATACGCCCGTGCCTATTTATCAGCCTTGACCACGGCCTGAAGTAACCGCACACAGGCGTGTCACACGGGCATGTCCCTGTCGAGCCCAAGCAGAGTCCTATTCGGAAAAGGCCACTTTTGAGGGCCTTTAGGCATTCCAAAGCCTATAAATACACCCTAGAAGAAGAGAAGAGGGAGGACGTACAGGAGGAAGCAAGGAATTGCTCAAGGAAACTAATCGATCCATCTCAGAAGCAAGATTCACCATCAGGACTGATGATCTCCCTTCAAATTCCCTCAGGAGTTTTGGGTTTTCTTATATTTTGTTATTTTTATTCTTTTGAGATGTTTTCTTTCAGTAGTATGAACTAAAACCCCTAAATACCTAAGGGGAATGAAACCTAAGACGGATCTTGTTATTATTATCTGAATTGTATGATAAATATTTGACTTGTTCTTAATTATGTGTTCTTAATTCTTGTTTTGATATTCCAGGATATTGATTCAAGTTAAAGCTCTTATTCAGAGGAGGAATAGACCCTGTCTAAGAGTAAATTTGTCATAATTAAGCATATTTGGTTGCACACCTAGAGATAGGGTGACAAGATTTTGTCAGATTAGGGTGAAACCTAATAAGGGGATCCATAGATCGAGTTAATGGAACCCTAGGGCGTTAATTAGAAAGAGATTTCAATTATTCAATCTAGGGTTAGACGTTGTTAGTCTCGAGAGAGATAATAATATAACTTAGGGATCTCTACGTAACAAGTTGAATGAATAAATTGTTCGATTCAGAGTCAAATAACAAGTGAAGTCTAGGTGGATTTTTCCTTAGGTATTGTCTCAATCAATCGAGTTTTCCAAAAAGTATTTTCCCCAAATTTCTTTTCTGTGATTTCTTAGTTTAATTAATTAGTTAGATAAACAAAACCCTTTTATTTTTTAGGCTAGATAATAAAGAGAAAGTTGATACTAGTACTTTTAGTTCCTTTGGGTTCGATAATCCGGTCTTGCTAAAGCTATGCTACTGTTCGATAGGTACACTTGCCTTTATCGTGATAATAGTTAGTTTCAAGAATGATTCATTATAAATATTTAAAACTTATCATGAATGTCACGTATCACTAAACCTTTAACAGTTTTGCAAATTAGTCCTGGGCTAGCTAGATTAAGCTGCAACGATCTCAAAAATATAGAAATCATTAAAAACGGGACAAAAACCATACCTAAATGAGTAATAGAAGCTTGGCCGAATGAAGAGCCCTACTTATGGCTTTCTTCTTTCTAATTTTTGGTGAAGAGATGGGATGAAGATGAGTGGAAATTTTTGTTTTATTTTATTTAACCTTATTTACTAATTTACTTATTTAACATTTGTTTTTAACCATTAAAAACATCCATTTTATGTCCATAAATGTGCACTTACTATACAAGTGGTCTAATTACCACATAAGGACTTCCACTTTAAGGTTCTATAGCTATTAGACACTTTTAGTAATAGAACTTAAGTTTTACACTTTATTCGATTTAGTCCTTTTATCAAATTAAGTACTCAAACGATAAAATTTCTTAACGAAATTTTCACACAATCATACTATCATGCTGTAGACATTAAAATAATAATAAAATAATTATTTTGACGTCATATTTGTGGTTCCAAAACCACTATTCTAATTTGACTAAAAACAGGCTATTACAACTCTCCCCCCTTAGGAATTTTTGTCCCCGAAAATCTTACCAGAAAATACGTTAGGGTACTATTTTCTCATAGCTTCCTTGGGTTCCTACGTGGCTTCTTCGACACCATGCCATTGCCAAAGTACTTTCACTAAAGCTATGCTTTTATTTCTTAACTCTTTAATCTCTCGAGCGAGAATTCTGATCGATTCTTCGCTATACATCATATTAGGTTGAATTTTAATCTCTGACGGAGAAATTACGTTTGACGGATCGGATCTATATAGACATAACATAGACACATGAAACACATTATGGATCTTTTTTAATTCTAACAATAAAGCTAGTCGATATGCCACTGGCCCTATTCTTTCAATAATCTCATAAGGCTCGATAAATCGCGAACTTAATTTGCCTTTATGACCAAATCAAAGAATCTTCTTCGAAGGAGATACTTTCAAAAATACTCTGTCACCAATTTGAAATTCAATGTCTTTACGTTTCAAATCAGCATACAATTTTTGTCGATCTGAAGCTGCTTTCAAATTGTCGCGAATTACTTTCACTTTATCTTTGGTCTCTCTAACCAAATCAACCCCATGAATATTTTACTCACTGGACTTAGTCCAGTATAAAGAGTTCAGCATTTACGACCATATAATGCTTCATATGGTGCCATCTTTATGCTCGATTGAAAACTGTTGTTATATACGAATTCAACCAATGGTAAATATTTCTCCAAGTTTCCTTCAAACTCTAAAACATAGAACGAAGCACATCTTCAAGAATCTGCATTACTCTCTCAGACTGACTATCGATTTGGGGATAAAATACAGTACTAAAATGTAACCGGGTACCCAAGCTTCTTGCAATTTCTTCCAAAATCACGATGTAAACCTCGGATCTTTATCCAAAATAATAGAAACTGGAACTCCGTGTAATCTAACAATCTCAGAGATATACAATTCAGGTAATCTATCAAGTGAAAAGTCTGTAAGTACCAAAATGAAGTGTGCAGACTTCGTCAGTCAATCAATGGCAACCTAAATAGCATCTTTCTTTTTCAGAGACAAGGGTAATCCCGATACGAAATCTATCATAACCCTATCCCATTTCCACTCTGGTATCATCACTGGCTATATTAGTCCTAAAAGGCGCTTGATGTTTGGCTTTAACTTGTTGACAAACTAAGCTTCTCGACACAAACTCTGAAATGTCTCGTTTCATCCCGACCACCAATACAACTGTTTCAAATCATTGTACATTTTTGTACTTCCCGAATGAACAAATAAACAACCATTGTGTGCTTCATGTAGAATTTTCTGAATAAGCTTGGAGTTTCTCGGTACACATATTCTACCTCGAAACATTAAACAATCATCGAATCTGATTTGATACTCTGTATCAATAGTCGACTCGCATTGTACTCTTTTAGCTTGCAATTCGTTATCACACTTCTGAGCTTCACAAATTTGCTAAAGAAATAATGGTTTAGCCTTTAACTCAGCTAAAATTGATCCATCAATAGACAAGGTTAATCGTGTGTTCATTGCCCGTAAAGCAAATAAAGATTTTCTACTTAGAGCATTTGCGACTACATTCGCTTTTCCCAGATGATAATTAGTTACTAACTCATAGTCTTTCAGCAATTCAAGCCATCTTCGTTGTCGTAAATTCAAATTTTTCTGAGTCATTAGATACTTTAAAATCTTGTGGTCGGTAAAGATATGGCACTTTTCACCAGCTAAATGATGTCGCCAAATTTTCAAAGCAAAAAGAATAGCGGCCAGCTCTAAATCGTGCGTCGAATAATTCTTTTCATGCGGTTTCAATTGTCTGGAAGCATAAGCTATCACTTTTCCTTTTTGCATCTAAACACATCCTAAACCATTCAATGACACGTCACTAAAAATCACAAACTCTTTACCCGACTCAGGCTGAACCAAAATTGGTGCTTCAGTTAACAATGCTTTCAACTGTACAAAACTCTGTTAACATTTGTTGGACCATTCGAACTTCACATCTTTCTATAGTAATCGAGTCATCGGTGTAGCAATCATCGAGAATCCTTTTACAAAATGATGATAATAGCCAACTAATCCCAAAAAACTTCTGACTTTGGACAAATTTCTTGGTGGTTTCCAGTCAACAACTGCTGAAATCTTACTCGAATCAACTCATATACCTTCCGCTGAAACAATATGCCCTAAAAATCCAACCTCTTAGAGCCAAAACTCGCATTTTCTAAATTTAGCAAACAATTGCTTATCTTTCAATATTTGTAATACAATTTTCAAATGTTCAGCATGCTCAGATTCATCTCGGGAATAAATCAGAATGTCATCAATGAATACAATAACAATTCTATCTAAATACGGTCTAAAAATTCAATTAATCAAATCTGTAAAAACTGCAAGAGCATTAGTTAATCCGAAAGGCATAACAAGAAATTCATAATGCCTGTACCTAGTTCTAAACGCAGTTTTTGGCTTGTCTAAATCTTTAACTCTCAACTGATAGTAGCCAGATCTTAGATCAATCTTCGAAAATACTGTTGCTCCTTTCAACTTATCAAAAAAATCATCAATTCTTGGCAAAGGATACTTATTCTTAATTGTAACATTGTTGAGTTGATGATAGTCGATACAAAATCTCATCGATCCATCTTTCTTCTTTACGAACAACACTGGTGCACCCCAAGGCGAAAAACTAGGTCGTGCAAAACTTCTATCTGTTAACTCTTGCAACTGAGATTTCAACTCTTTCAATTCTATCGAAGCCATTCTGAATGGAGCTATCAATATCGATGATGTTTCTGGTACTAATTCAATAGCAAATTTGACTTCTATGATCGGTGGCAACCCAGGCGACTCTTCTGGAAACACATCTGGATATTCACAAACCACTGGTACTGATTCAATCTTTAGTTCAGACACTTTCGTATCTAGTACATACACAAGGTAAGCATTACAACCTTTTCTCACATATTTCTGAGCTAACATTGACTATATCATAACAAGTAATCCACTCGACTCATCAGACTCAGTTCGAAGGATTTCATTATTGTGACATTTCAATTCAATAGTCTTTCATCAACAATTGACAACAGCATCATGTAAAGTCAACCAATCTATACCAAGAATCACATTGAATTCATCAAACGGTAAAAGCATCAAATTTTTCGAAAAACAGTAACCCTGAGTCATCAAAGGACAATTCTTGCAAACTTTATCAACTAAGACATACTTGCCTAAGGGGTTCGATACTTTAATTAGAAATTTGGTAGACTCAATAAGCAAACTCTTACTAGACACTAAATTCATCCAGACATATGAGTGAGTCCAGGATCAATCAAAGCAATTACATTAGTGTCATAGGGAGAAAATGTACCGGTGATAACATCTGGTGATGATGTATCTTTGCAAGCGCGAATAGTGTAAGCTCTGACTGGTGCTCTAGCCTCAGATCTCACAGCAGAGTCCTTTGTCACTCCTTTGCTACTAGTCACATTTCCCATATTTCTAGGTGGTTACCCTCTAGCAGTTGTGTTTCCCGATCATGCATTCTGATATCTATCTTTCCAGGATAACTTAGGACAATCTCGAATGAAACGATCTTGCGAGCCATATTTGAAACAACCTTTATTATTCATCCAACAGTCTCCAAAATGTCGTCATCACACTGTTGACACTCGAGTTTGCTGGTTCTAACACTACCAACGCTCGATATTGAAGTGGCTTGAGCTTTAGTACTCGTGTATTGCTTCCCATGATCTCTATTAGAATATCCCACTGAAGTTGTCGAACGATTACACGAATCTTTTGATTTCTTTGATGAAGAGTGATATGATTTATTCATTGGCCTCTTTCTCAAATTTCTAGCCTCGAAATCAGCTTTTCTCTTTTCTTTGCCAAATTTCTCGGGTTTTCAATCTCTGTCTGTAAGAGTATGCCCAAAGATCAATCATGAGATGGTTGTAATAACATACTTGATTTACCATGTTTATTAATATAAGGCATTGCCATTATTATTTCAGTTTCTTTTCTGTGTGTATAAATAAACTGTTTTATAATAATGTCCTAAGAATAATATGATTATTCTTAAAAGTTCCTTAATCAAGTACTAACAAAAATAATGCATTAAGACTAACATGTGGTTAATTGATGATAAAGAGTTGTCATTGATATGGAGTGTCAGAATCAATGCATGAATATGTGTGTTAGAGAACAACATATTGGACTGACCCGCTATGAGTATGTTTCTTGGATTATTATGTAATTGTCACAACATTACTCATAGTGATTAATATATATATGATCCTCAAACTTGAAATCATCATTATCCTAACATCATGAGCTGTATATTTTGATATAGTCAAACGTACATCGTAATTGGTTGTTTTATAAAGGCTGATGTTGGATATACCACAATCTATGTAGAGGGATATGGTTGATTAATATAGGATAAGTCCCTCCTACATAATGGAAGTAATATCTTAGGCCACTTGATTGAGTGAGACTAGAAATGCATGGCCATGCTCAAATAAGTTGATATGAGATGTCATACTTATTTGTCTATCATAGTCTACTCAAGGTATCAAGAAACATGGGATGGACTATGCAAATGTGACTATTCCATGACTTGTTTGCATTCTAGAGTTAAAAGACTTAAGGATTAATGCATGAAAGGTTAATTACAAAAGGTTATGTCGAATCATGACTTCTTGTAACTTAGGTAGCAATGATGCATTGCTAGATACCACTCATTGTTTGTAACATTAGAATCGTTCTAGTATTACTGCTAACGTTACAAGAACCTATAGGGTCACACCCTATGGTATTGTGTTTGGTTGTCACATGAATTAAATTAATTATAGAATTAATTTAATTGGGAAATCAAATATCGAACATATTATATGTACAAGGATGTTGTACACATAAGGAGAACATAATTCTATTAATATATGAATTTGGTTCGTATATAAATTTAAATAAATATAGTTTATCGAAATCTTTATTATAATTAATGTAATTATAATTTTCGGTTAAAACATTATTATATTTATTTTAAATATGATTATTATGTTCGGATTAAAATTTAATAAATTAAGAATCCGTTATAGACATATCAATTATAAGGGGAGTTATATATAGAAAAGGAGAAAAACCCTAAAAAGTGAATATTTATACAAACTCGAAGCTTTGCTACTAGGTCTAAGAGCCGTCAAGCAAAATATCTCTGAAAATAGTTTTGGGGATTTCTTCCATTCATTGTCAACTGGGTGGATTACGTAGAGGTCGGGATTATAAATATTACAGCTTGGATTCAAAAGTAAAACAGTAGTCTCATTGCCGAGGCTTTACTGTCTACTCAGATTGAAGTTTCGATAATTTTGAAACCTTTTTCACCCCGATTCGTTCCTCACACATGGATCTATGGTTTGGATCACCGGAATATTTTTTCCGCTGTGCCATGGGGGTACTGGCGTTCCAACACTGTCAACTAACACAAAAAATTCCTTCAATTCTAGAATCCTGACTAACAGTATGATATCTTCGTTTAACCCGTCTTCGAATCGTTTACACATAATTTCCTCAGTGGAAACACATTCTCGAGCATACTTACTGAGTCTCACAAACTCTCTCTCATACTCGGTCACATACATTCAACCCTGTTTTTGTTCTAGAAATTCCTTACATTTTTTATCATTGAACCATTGGCTTATGTATTTCTTTTTGAACTCGGTCTGGAAGAATTCCCAGTGACTCTTTCTCTCGATACCACAGATATCAAAGTATTTCACCACTGATATGCAGTGTCTCTCGGAAGTGATACGGCGCATTTTACACATTCAGCTGGTGTACAAGATAGTTCATCAAATACTCTAATCGTATTCTCAAGCAAAAACTCGGCTATCTTAGGATCATCATCAACTATAGCTCTGAACTCTTTAGCCCCATATTTTCGAATTTTATCAATAGGCGGCTTATTCAATTGTAAAGGTTCCAAACCTTGAGGAGCTATGGGAACCGGTTGGGGAATAGGTGGGGGTGGAGGTTGCTGAGCAATTGGATTAGTTCAGACAAACTCAGTAAACTACTCGTTCATCATTTAGAAGAAGGCTTCTTTGGCCTCTCCTCATTGACAACCCGATACAAGTCTCGACTCAGATTGCGCTACTCTGTGAACAGAGGCTAGAGCATCACTCTCAACATCATCAGCCACTACTCGATTGAGATCCATTACTATATAAAAACACGATTTAAACTGTCAGGAGATATCACACTATCACAGGTTATATATGGCATGTATAGCTAGACTCTTACATACACTACGTTAGTCGTAGAATCAACTAAACATGGCTCTAATACCAATAAATGTAACACCCCTCATCGTATTCATTGTCGGAATAGGATTACAGAGTATTACCAGACTTATTTCACAAATCAACATATATTTCTCATACATTTTTCATACATTTTTCCATTTCAAATATAAAATAATCACAATCATTCATAACGTCCCTAATACGAGCCTACGATGCCCAAGACATGCTTTAGAAGTGGTTCAAGACTAAACCGATATCTCAAGAAAATTTTTGAATACTAGAAAATTTTACAAAATAAGGGGACACACGCCCGTGTGGCCCGACCGTGTGGACATTCGAAATAGGATCACATGGCCGTGTCCCAGCCCGTGTCTGACCCCATGTAACTCTCTGACTTGGGTCACACGGCCAATCACATGCCTATGTGACTAGCCCGTGTGCCCTTCAAAATAGACTCACATGCCCGTGTGCCAGACTGTGTACTAGGCCATGCCAAACCTATAGGGTATACTGACTTATGCCACACGGCCAAGTCACATGCCCGTGTGCTAGGCCGTGCGGAGTATACTGACTTGATTTCTATTTAAACACTAAGGGACACATGGTCGTGTCACCAGATCGTGTATCGCACATGGCTAAGAATATGCCCGTGTTTCTACCTGTATAGACAAAAATAGGCTATTTACCAAGCCATCTTTCTCACCCAAATTTGCATCCATCTAAACACATTAATAGACATATAACATAGCATCAATGGGCAATCTAACCAATCTCAATCAAACCTAATTCATGCCATTTCAATACCAACAACTACAAGGCACACAAGTACCGCAATATGCCATTCAGTTTCATACCAATTTCATGTTCTCAAATCACCTAAATGGTCACTTTTATTTACGCACCACTTTGCCTAAAATCACAAGCATACCAAATCTCAATTATCAGCTATTCAATACTCAATTTACCAATTCACAAATAACCATTCACCACAAGCATTTACATAGCAATTACCAAATGCATAACATGTCAAAAGGCTTTTCTCACATATATACCATAACAGCCCAAACCTGGCCTAGACATTATGGCCGAATCTGACAATGTCACATAGAATGGGGTGTGAAATCGAGATTGACAAGTTAAAATCGTTCCAGTTAATTAGCTTTTATTTAATTCAGAAGAATGTGAACTAGCTTATTTGCCTTAAAACATGTCTTTTAAGTAGAAGCTTTTGAAATCAATTATTTTACGAAACCGAAAATCTTAGTTTTTAGAAAAAACTGTGTTTTTCTAAATAGTCCAAAGTCCCAACATTACAATAATAAATATCCAAAGATAAAATAAAATTAAAAGCTGTAATAAAGCTGTTCAGTAGTAGTGGTCACCATCGAGCCCTCTGCTGCACCGATCCACCTAAGTCTGGGGATTACCTATACAGATTAAACAGAAAAAGGGTTGAGTTTTCGCAAACTCAGTGTATAATGCCCACAGAAAACATACATATAGATACACATCACAAAATAATCAATTGCAGTCTGGGGCCTGAGCCCATTACAGATTCAGTTTGGACCTTGGCCTATTCGGATACAGTCTTAGATATAATTTAGGGCCTTGGCCCATCTCAGATACAATATGCAATAGCAGAAAATCAAAATCCTACCCACCAGCCTCTACACATCATCTTCGTCCATCCCTACACACCCTGTGGGGATTAAATCAACCCACCCATCCCTACACACCATGCTATACCGAAATGCAGTATAAATTTTACAAATTTTACATTTTATTTTAAATTTTTACAAAGTTGGGTTTCCAATAGGACTTTGAGGATTTAGTTATAAATTTTTTTCTTTAGGAATTTGAGTAAATAGTTTGGTTTTGGTAGTTGTTAGAGAATGTTGTTATATATGAGATATATTGTGATTTAGGGGATACTTTGTCATGTATCATATATAGTTGATGGTTTTGGTAGTTGTTAGAGAATATTATTGGGAACCCAACTTTGTAAAAATTCTGAAAAAATTGTTAAATAAATTTTTGAAATTTATAATGCAAAAAAATAATTTTATGATTTTTACAAATTTTCATTAACCATTTTTTTTTACAATTTTTACATTGTTTTAAGAATTGAGTAATTGGTATTGGTGTTTTTTTTTCTCTAGAAATTTGAGTATTTGGTTTACTAAGATGTGGTACCACGTAGGCAAAAGGGCACCTTACTAGATAGTTTTCACAAAAAGCACATCCAGTAGAGTGCGCTTTTACTTGATAGATTTTCAAAAAAAATTTCAAATCGTTCGATGCAGAAAATTATAAAATCAGGGCTATTGAATTATTTAACAGTTGGCCTAATGATTAAATAAATTTTAAATGAAAATATTTAATTTCAACAGTGAAAGAAAAAAAGAAAAATTTTCCCAAAGTCCCTAAAATCCCCTATGTATATCCAAACCAAATTCAATGTTTTCTCATTCTATTCCATCAATGCTAAATTTAATTTTCATTCTCAAAATTCATTTCCTCTCAATTTTCTATCTTAATTCCTAAATTGATTACAAAATAGTTTTCTATCTCTAAATCCATTTTGTGTCTTCATTCGATTTTCATCATCTCAAATATTTGAAGTAACATCATTTTTAAAATGTTTAAAATTTTTAATAATAGAATTAAGTTGTTTGCATCTATCAATATAGGGTCGAAATATATTATTCTCATGTTAAGTAAATTGTTAACTTAGTGGTGTTTTAATAGTATTATAAAATTTTGTATGCGTTGTTAGAATTTTACATAAAAATTTTGGATGATTTTCTATGATGAAATGATATTTGATTTTTATGTATCCCAGTCGCTCCCACAATGCTTGGCATATAGCAGAAGTGCAACCGTTGCTCAACAACTGTGGAAGATATTTTTCATTTGATAAAACCATATAAATACTAAAGAGAATCACATGGGCATCAATACTTCTAAGTGGTTCTATTTATGGGTCAAGTTATTCGTCCAACCTATATTTTGAGTCGGATTGGGCATGGACAAACATAAAAAATATTAATATCATGTTTAGGTCCGACTCAAATTTAAAGCCTAAATTTCTTAAATTTGTTTCTGTTTACTTGTGACACAAGTGTGTATCTGCTTCAGTGGCTAAGTGTACTGGGTGTGTGTAAGAGGTTTTGGATTTAATTTCCCACTTTGGAAAATTTGGTTATTTTTCTAAATAAATCTCTAACCATGCTTAGTAGGCTTATGTTTAATTGTTGGTAAGCTTATAACTGAATGGGCCTGTAGGTCTAGTGGTTAAGTGGAGAGTTTGATGGCTGGAGGTCATGTGTTCGAATTCTCTTGCAAGCGAGAGTGGGCAATTAGGATGTGAATTAGTAGGGAGTTATCTGGGTATTTGAGAAAAATGAAATTGTGCTCCCCTCTCTGCCGAAATTCTTCCCCAAACCACTTTTTTTTTTTTACATTTTCCTTCACCTTTTCCTTCCCTTTCCCTTACCGTTCCCTACTCGTCTTTTTCTTCTTCTTCCCTTTTGTTACCGATTCCTGAGTGTCAGCCATCGCGCCTTCATTTTGTTAACTCTGTTTTCATTACACAATTCGGTAAGTGAAGTTGTGCCTTTTGGCATTTTATGTTATTCTAGTGAATGATTGAGGTTACTTTTGCTTTGGGCAGCAAATCAAGTAGAATGTGTTTCTCCTTCTACGGAATTATAGCTAATGGATTGTGGGAATTTGCGGCAAGTGATGGTGCTTAATTCAAGTTATAGTTTATTTTGGGTTCGTATTAACAAGGATTTAAAACTGTTTCTGAGCATTGGTGTATCAATTGTTAGGCTCTGGAGTGTTCGGGATTGCAGTAGCATCAAAACTTGACTCAGTTCAAAATTATTTGCAGTAATAGTAGGTCTAACTATACTTGACTCAGTTCCTGTTAAATTAGGCTTAGCATAATCATACATAGTGCGCGGAGCAAGATTTTGATTAACAGCAATCGAAAGAGGTAACAGATTTTCTTGGTTTTCAGCCATCTCCTCGGTTGGGGTTTGAATATCGTCCTCTTGCTCGTTCTCTGTGTATCTTAGGCTTCGCCTTATTTCTATTTGGTTTCTATGAACTGTGCGATCGATCTCACTGTCAAAAAGTAATGGTCCTAACGGGTTTCTTCTAGTTATAAACAATAAGAACCTATTAGAAGAAAATAAATGAAGAATTAGAAAAGAAAATAAAAATTTAAATTGCAATAAAAGTAAAATGGCTAAAGTAATAAAAATCGAGTGTTCCTAATATCTTAGTTCCCCGGTAACGACGCCAAAAACTTGATACGTGATATTCGTGACAAGTTTTAAATATTTATAATGAATCATTCTTGAAACTAACTATTATCATGATGAAGGCAAGTGTACCTATTGAACAGTAGTATAGTTTTAGGAAGATCGGATTGTCGAACCCAAAGGAACTAAAGGTACTAGTAATAACTGCCTTTTTATTACCTAGCCTAAGAATAATGGGGTTTGTTTTAACTAACTAATTAACTAAACTAAGAAATCACAGAAAATAGAATAGGGGAATTACTTTTTGGAAAAACGATTGAATCAAGACAATACCTAAGGAAAAATCTACCTAGACTTCACTTGTTATTTGACTCCGAATAGGACGATTTATTCATTTGACTTGATCCGTAGAAATCCCTAAGTTATATTATGATCCCTCTCGAGACTAAGAACGTCTAACCCTAGGTTGAATAATTAAAATCTCTTTCTAATTAACTTCCTAGGGTTGCATTAACTCGATCTATGGATCCCTTATTAGGTTTCACCCTAATCCGGTAAAATCTTGTCACCTTATCTGTAACGCCCCCACGCCCGAGACCATCGTCGGAGTCGAGTATGAGGTGTTACTAAGCTTAGCTTTACATTTTTAGAACTTTGGATTATTGTTTCTACATTTACAGCTTTTAAGCTACTTGCGTCACAGTCACAAGAAAAATCATATCTCGAGTTACGAAACTCAAAATCAAGATCCGTAAATTTTCCATAAATCTACACTCATATACCTATCTACTGATTTTTTTCTATAATTTTTGGCTGGGCCAATTAGTACAGTTTATTAGTTAAAGTTACCCCTATTTCAAGCCTCGACTGGTCTGACCTCTGTTTACTACGAACCATATTTCTCTCTGTACAAAATTCATATGACTATGAGATTTGTTTCTACTAAAACTAGACTCAATAAGGATTCTTATGATATAAAATATACCACCTAATTATATCTTTATAATTTATGATGAATTTCTAAAGTTGGAACAAGGGATTTAAAAACTGCTATGACCCTATTTCACTAAAATTCAAATATCTTCTAACATATAATTCCTTTACCTGTTTCATTTGTTTCATGTCAAACTAGACATAATAAGCTTCAATTTGATATGTAGTCCATCACCAAATTCAATTGCTATAATTTTTAGTAAATTTTAAAACTCGCATCAGTGTTGCTACAGTATTCTATTTATGTCAAATTTCATCCTTTTTATGAGTTTTTATGCACTAAGTATCTTAATAGTTTTCCTTAACATCAAACATAATCTACACTAACCATTTTCATAATTTATCATTATCAAGCATTTTCTCAACCATTCCACAACCATACCATAAGATCATTTTCACAAAATAGGTATATTGCTATACATGCCATACTTAAATTTACAAGCCATTTACCAAAAGTCTTACGGATAGTGTGACTGAGCCTTCGACCTATCCCGACTCCTGAGCTGGCTTGTCCAAAACTACAATGAGTAAGAAGGAGGGAGTAAGCATAAATGCTTAGTAAGTTCATATGCAAATAATAAGTAACATAACAAACAGTTATACCAATCAACATTAGCATACATCACTAAAACACATATCACATTTCTAAACATCATTCCTCATCATCTTATTACCTTATAGTGGTTGTATCAATACTCAACCCGAGGGTTAAATACATACCTGTCCAAAATAACCATTTCACATCACTCACCAATACTTCTCTTTACATCTCGAATATTCCTCCATTGAGTAGAACTTTACCCGTTGAACACATCGGAATATAATTCGGATACATGGATAATTTGCATATAAGTGCCACATATTCAATCAAGCAATCATGTAACCCGCCCATAAGCGAACTCGGACTCAACTCAACGAGCTCGGGCGTTCGCATCCATAAGTGAACTCGGACTCAACTCAATGAGTTCGGATGCCTAGTTACATCTCACGAACTCGGACTCAACTCAACGAGTTCGGACATTCGCATCCATAAGTGAACTCGGACTCAACTCAACGAGTTCGGATGCTCAACCATCCTAGTGACATGTCACTTGTATCCTAATCTATTCCTAAGGTTCAAACGGGATTTTTCTCAAACACTTATCCTTGCCGTCTTCTGTAGAATGCCGAAATCAATACTCGGTAACAATTATATTTAACAAGTAGCTCACATAATTTACATATTATTTGAAACTAACCACAAAGCATACATTTCATAATGAAATTCAGCATAACACATAATTGATATCAATAACTTAAAAATAACAATTATGCTACATTATTTACACATGAACTTACCTTGGTACCAAAATACAAAGATTTTGCAATTTAGTCCACAATCTTTTCTTTTCCTCGATTGAGGTCGATTCCACGTCTTTCTTGATCTAAAATATCACATTTAGCTCATTTAATACTCACATTATCAAATTAATCCTTAACTCAAATTTTGGTAAAATTACAATTTTGCCCCTAAACTTTTGCATATTTACATTTTTGCCCCTAGGCTCGGGATTAAACTTTATTCCTTATTCTTATGTTTTACAACATGCTAATCACTTTTCTCTTCTATGGCAACATCAAATTCTCACTCTAACATGTACTTGTGACTATTAGGTATTTTTACCGATTAAGCCCTTTTACTCGTTTTTGCTTAAAATCGAGTAGTACAAGTTGTCTAACATAATTTAAAACCTCATATTCTATCATAAAACATCAAAATACACAAATTTCACCTATGGGTATTTTTCCAAATATAAACCCTAAGTTGAATTATTGCTAACATAAGCTTAATCGAGCTACCGGGATTCCAAAAACGTAAAGAACATTAAAAACGGGGCTTGGAATCACTTACTATGGAGCTTGGAAGCTTGAAACAAACCCTAGCTATGGAGAACCCTCGAAATTTCGGCCTAATGAAGAAGATGGACAAAAATTGGCTTTTAATTTTGTTTTTAATTCATTTTAATAACTAAATGACCAAAATACCCTTACTACTAAACTTTCCAAAAATTCCTTCCATGTCCTAATTTTGTCCATGAACTTAAAATTGGTCAAATTGCTATTTAAGACCTCCTCATTAATATTCCAAAACAATTTCATACTAAAAACTTCTAGAATGCAAGTTTTGCAACTTATTCGATTTAGTCCCTACTTTCAATTTAAGCACTTTAGGCATAGAATTTCATCACGAAATTTTCACACAATCATGCAATCATATCATAATCATCAAAATAATTATAAAATAATTATTTCTATCTCTAATTTGTGGTCACGAAACCACTATTTCGATTAGGCCCTAATTCGGGATATTACAACTCTCCCCCCTTTAAGGATTTTCGTCCTCGAAAATCTTACCTGTAAACAGATATGGGTATTGATTTCTCATAGTTTCTTCGGATTCCCATGTAGCTTCTTCTACTCCATGCCTTTCCCATAACACCTTCACAAGTGCAACATTTTTATTCCTTAGTTGTTTGACCTCTCGAGCTAAAATCTTAATCGGTTCTTCTTCGTAGGTCATATCTGGTTGTAGTTCAATTTCTATCGGTGAAACTACATGTGAAGGATCCGAACGATACCGATGTAACATAGATACGTGGAACACATCATGAATCTTCTCTAATTCTGGTGGTAATGCTAGCTGATATGCTACCGGTCCAACTTTTTCAATTACTTCATACGGCCCAATAAAACGCGGACTTAGTTTGCCCTTCCGTCCAAATCTAAGGACTTTCTTCCACGGAGACACCTTTAAAAATACTTTATCACCAACTTGAAATTCAATGTCCTTTCGTTTTAGATCTGCATAAGATTTCTGTCTATCTGAAGCAGCTTTCAAACAATCTCAAATTACTTTCACTTTTTCTTCAGTTTCTTTTATTAGATCAACTCCATAAATCTGATTTTCCTTGAGTTCAGTCCAATACAAAGGCGTTCGACACTTACGACCATACAATGCTTCATAAGGTGCCATTTTCAAGCTCGTCTGATAACTATTGTTGTAAGCAAATTCTACCAACGGTAAATATCTTTCCCAACTTCCTTGAAATTCCAATACACAACATCTGAGCATGTCTTCAAGAATCTGAATTACTCTCTCTGATTGTCCATCAGTTTGTGGGTGAAAAGCAGTACTGAAATTTAACTTTGTACCTAACGCGTCTTGCAACTTTTGCCAAAATTGCGAGGTAAACCTTGGATCTCTATCTGAAATAATCGACAATGGTATTCCGTGTAATCTAAAAATTTCTCTAATATACAGTTCAACCAACTTGTTAAGAGAATAATCCGTACATACCGGGATAAAATGAGCCGACTTAGTTAATTTGTCAACTATTCCCAGATGGCATCTTTCTTTCCTGGAGTCAATGGTAATCCTGAAACAAAATCCATAGTAATCCGATCCCATTTCCATTCAGGAACCATAATAGGCTGAAGTAATCCCGAAGGCACTTGGTGTTCAGCTTTCACCTGTTGACAAATTAAGCATTTGGACACAAACTCTGATATATCTCTTTTCATTCCATTCCACCAATACATTTTCTTCAAGTCATTATACATTTTCGTACTACCCGGATGAATCGAGAAATAACCACTATGTGCTTCCTGTAGGATCTTTTGAATCAATTCCTCATTCTTCGGTACACAAATCCGATCTTTAAACATTAAGCACCCATCAGAACCAATTTTGAAATCTGACTCTGTATCAACTTCACACTGTTTTCTCTTGGCTTGCAAATCTTGATCATCTTTCTGAGCTTCAGAAATCTCTTACAAAAACATTGGTTTTGCTCTTAACTCTGCTAGAACCAAACCATCATCTAACACTTTCAACTGAGTGTTCATAACTCTCAAAGAAAACAACAACTTTCTTCTCAAAGCATCAACAACCACATTCGCTTTTCCCAGATGATAATCAATAACAAGCTCGTAATCTTTCAATAATTCCAACCATCTTCGTTGTCTCAAATTCAAGTCTTTTTGTGACATCAAGTACTTAAGACTTTTGCGGTCGGTATATACCCGACATTTTTCACCATACAAATAATGTCGCCAAATTTTCAAAGCAAACACCACCGTAGCCAATTCCAAATCGTGAGTAGGATAATTCCTCTCATGAGGTTTTAACTGCCTCGAAGCATATGCCACCACTTTTCCTTCTTGCATCAGCACACACCCCAAACCATTTAGAGAAGCATCACTATACACCACAAATTCTTTACCTGATTCGGGCTGTACTAACACTGGTGCCTCTGTTAATAACTTTTTCAATTCTTCAAAACTCTGTTGACATTCTTCCGTCCATTCAAATTTAACATCCTTTCGGAGTAATCTAGTTATAGGAGCAGCAATTATAGAAAATCCATTTACAAACCGCCGATAATACCCAGCTAGCCCCAAGAAACTTCTAACTTCGGTTACATTTTTCGGTGGTTTCCAATCAACAATGGCTGAAATTTTACTAGGATCAACCCGTATACCATCACCTGAAACAATATGACCCAAAAATCCAACTTCTCGAAGCCAAAATTCACTTTTACTAAACTTAGCATACAGCTGCTTATTTCTCAAAGTTTGCAAAACTGTCCTCAAATGCTCAGCATGCTCTGTATCATCTTTTGAATAAATTAAAATATCATCTATAAACACCACAACAAATTTGTCCAAGTATGGCCGAAATATGCGATTCATTAAATCCATAAACACAGCAGGAGCATTTGTCAATCCGAATGGCATAACTAAAAATTCATAATGACCATACCTTGTTCTAAAAGCAGTTTTAGGCACATCCGACTCTTTTACCCGCAGTTGGTAATACCCAGATCTCAAGTCAATCTTTGAAAACCATGTCGCTCCTTTTAGCTGATCAAACAAATCATCAATTCTTGGCAACGGATACTTGTTTTTGATTGTCACCTTGTTTAATTGCCGATAATCAACACACAACCTCATAGAACCATCCTTCTTTTTCACAAATAACACGGGAGCACCCCAAGGTGAAAAACTCGGTCTCACAAAACCTTTATCAGTCAACTCTTGCAACTGCGACTTTAATTCCTTCAACTCTGCTGGTGCCATTCTATACGGAGCAATCGAAATCGGAGCTGTTCCCGGTATCAAATCAATACCAAATTCTACTTCCCTGACTGGAGGCAAACCCGACAATTCTTCTGGAAATACGTCCGCAAATTCACACACAACCGGCACTGATTCAACTTTCTTTTCAACTTCTTTTGTATTAATTACATACGCCAAATAAGCTTCATAACCCTTTCTCAAATATCTTTGAGCCGACATTGAAGAAACCACACTATGCAATGCCTCTGATTTATCTGATTCAACCCGCAGAGTTTCACCATTTCCACACTTTAATTCTATAATCTTTTCTTTGCAATTTATTTTAGCATCATGCAATGTCAACCAATCCATACCCAAAATAACATCAAACTCATCAAACGGCAACAACATTAAGTTGGCCGGAAAGTAATGATCCCGAATCATTAAAGGACATTTCTTACATACTTTATCGACAGTCACACATTTGCCTAACGGATTCGACACTCTAATCATAAATTCTGTGTTCTCAACAGGTATATTCATACTAGACACCAATTTCATGCACACATATGAATGAGTAGAACCGGGATCAATCAAAGCAATAACATTAACATTATAGAGGGAAAATGTACCGGTAATCACATCAGGTGAGGAAGCATCTTCACGTGCTTTAATAGCATAAGTTCTAGCTGGAGCCCTTCCTTCAGGTCTAACTGGTGCATCCCTGGCTTCATTCTTACTGCTTGCTTCGCTCCCAGCTTTTCTTGGATATCTTCCTCTCGAATCCGCCCCACTTGTTTTTGTATTCTGAAATTTTTCTTTTTCAGCTCTCTCTGGGCAGTCTCTAATAAAATGATCCGAAGAACCACATCGAAAACATTCATTTGCTCTACACGGACCAAAATGATTTCTACCACACCGCTGGCACTCAGGTTTAACAAATCTCGAGTTCCCTACACTGGCTGCCGAAGTAGTCTGGGATTTAGGACCCACATTTTGCTTCTTATAATTCCCATATGATTGCCCAACTGAAGCTTGGGAACGAGGATTCATATTCCTTGACTTTCTAGGTTGCTGTGAAAATGAACCGCTCATCGGTCTTTTCTTCCAATTTCTAGTCTCAGCCTCTACCTTTTTCTTTTCTTTAAGTAATTCTTCGGCCTTACAAGCTCAATCAACCAATACTACCATTTCTTTTAATTCTTCAAATCGTCGGCACATCTTGGCCTCTGTAGGAACATACTCTTTGGCATACTTACTTAATCGAACAAACTCTCTTTCATATTCTGTAACCGTCATATTACCTTGCTTCAGCTCAAGAAATTCTTTACGCTTCTGATCAATAAATCTTTCACTAATATATTTCTTCCGAAACTCTTCTTGAAAGAATTCCCAAGTTATTTTCTCTTTCGGTACCACCGAAATCAAAGTCTTCCACTAATTATAAGCTGAATCCCTCAACAAAGATATAGTGCATTTCAAACATTCTTCAGGTGTACAAGATAATTCGTCAAATACCCGGATTGAATTTTCAAGCCAGAACTCTGCTCTCTCGGCATCATCATCAATATTTGCTTTAAATTCTTCGGCCCCTTGCTTGCGAATTCTATCAACTGGAGTTCTGTGAAATTTCATCAGATCCATACCTTGAGGCATCGGGGGTACAGGTTGAGGAATTGGGGGAGGTGGGGGAGGTTGTACATTTGGGTTCGTACGAACGAACTCAGTGTACCACGCACTCATCATTAGGAGAAAGGCTTCCCGACCCCTTTCTCCTCCTCCTTGACCAACAGTAGGAGGTGGATTTTCAGTCGACGCTGCTCCTTCAGCCGGAGCTGGCGCATTACTCTCTACTTCATCTGGCACAGCTGGATCGGGATCCATTTACTATAAAAAAATCATTTAAAAAGGTCAGAAGTCGTCACACTATCACAATTTATACATATGGCATGTATAGCAAAATCCGTACATACAACACGTAGTTCGAGAACCGACTAAACCTGCTCTGATACCACTAAATGTAACGCCCCCACGCCTGAGACCATCGCCGGAGTCGAGTATGAGGTGTTACTAAGCTTAGTTTAACATTTTTAGAACTTTGGATTATTGTTTCTACATTCACAGCTTTTAAGCTACTTGCGTCACAGTCACAAGAAAAATCATATCTCGAGTTACGAAACTCAAAATCAAGATCCGTAAATTTTCCCTAAATCTAGACTCATATACCTATCTACTGATTTTTTTTCTATAATTTTTGGTCGGGCCAATTAGTAAAGTTTATTAGTTAAAGTTACCCCTATTTCAGGACTAGACTGGTCTGCCCTCTGTTTACTACGAACCACATTTATCTCTGTACAAAATTCATATGACTATGAGATTTGTTTATACTAAAACTAGACTCAATAAGGATTCTGATGATATAAAATATACCACCTAATTATATCTTTATAATTTATGATGAATTTCTAAAGTTGGAACAGGGGATTCAAAAATTGCTATGACCCTGTTTCACTAAAATTCAAATATCCTCTAACATATAATTCCTTTACCCGTTTCATTTGTTTCATGTGAAACTAGACATAATAAGATTCAATTTGATATGTAGTCCATCACCAAATTCAATTGCTATGATTTTTAGTAAATTTTCAAACTCGCATCAGTGTTGCTGCAGTATTCTATTTATGGCAAATTTCATCCTTTTTATGAGTTTTTATGCACTAAGTATCATAATAGTTTTCCTTAACATCAAACATAATCTACACTAACCATTTTCATAATTTATCATTATCAAGCATTTCCTCAACCATTCCACAACCATCCCATAAGATCATTTTCACAAAATAGGTATATTGCTATACATGCCATACTTAAATTTACAAGCCATTTACCAAAAGTCTTACGGATAGTGTGACTGAGCCTTCGACCTATCCCGACTCCTGAGCTGGCTTGTCCAAAACTACAATGAGTAAGAAGGAGGGAGTAAGCATAAATGCTTAGTAAGTTCATATGCAAATAATAAGTAACATAACAAACAATTATACCAATCAACATTAGCATACATCACTAAAACACATTATCACATTTCTAAACATCATTCCTCATCATCTTATTACCTTATAGTGGTTGTATCAATACTCAACCCGAGGGTTAAATACATACCTGTCCAAAATAACCATTTCACATCACTCACCAATACTTCTCTTTACATCTCGAATATTCCTCCATTGAGTAGAACTTTACCCGTTGAACACATCGGAATATAATTCGGATACATGGATAATTTGCATATAAGTGCCACATATTCAATCAAGCAATCATGTAACCCGCCCATAAGCGAACTCGGACTCAACTCAACGAGCTCGGGCGTTCGCATCCATAAGTGAACTCGGACTCAACTCAATGAGTTCGGATGCCTAGTTACATCTCACGAACTCGGACTCAACTCAACGAGTTCGGACATTTGCATCCATAAGTGAACTCGGACTCAACTCAACGAGTTCGGATGCTCAACCATCCTAGTGACATGTCACTTGTATCCTAATCTATTCCTAAGGTTCAAACGGGATTTTTCTCGAACACTTATCCATGCCGTCTTCCGTAGAATGCCGAAATCAATACTCGGTAACAATTATATTTAACAAGTAGCTCACATAATTTACATATTATTTGAAATTAACCACAAAGCATACATTTCATAATGAAATTCAGCATAACAAATAATTAATATCAATAACTTAAAAATAACAATTATGCTACATTATTTACACATGAACTTACCTTGGTACCAAAATACAAAGATTTTGCAATTTAGTCCACAATCTTTTCTTTTCCTCGATTGAGGTCGATACCACGTATTTCTTGATCTAAAATATCACATTTAGCTCATTTAATACTCACATTATCAAATTAATCCTTAACTCAAATTTTGGTAAAATTACAATTTTGCCCCTAAACTTTTGCATATTTACATTTTTGCCCCTAGGCTCGGGATTAAACTTTATTCCTTATTCTTATGTTTTGCAACATGCTGGTCACTTTTCTCTTCTATGGCAACATCAAATTCTCACTCTAACATGTACTTGTGACTATTAGGTATTTTTACCGATTAAGCCCTTTTACTCGTTTTTGCTTAAAATCGAGTAGTACAAGTTGTCTAACATAATTTAAAACCCCATATTCTATCATAAAACATCAAAATACACAAATTTCACCTATGGGTATTTTTCCAAATATAAACCCTAAGTTGAATTATTGCTAACATAAGCTTAATCGAGCTACCAGGATTCCAAAAACGTAAAGAACATTAAAAACGGGGCTTGGAATCACTTACTATGGAGCTTGGAAGCTTGAAACAAACCCTAGCTATGGAGAACCCTTGAAATTTCGGCCTAATGAAGAAGATGGACAAAAATTGGCTTTTAATTTTGTTTTTAATTCATTTTAACAACTAAATGACCAAAATACCCTTACTACTAAACTTTCCAAAAATTCCTTCCATGTCCTAATTTTGTCCATGAACTTAAAATGGGTCAAATTTCTATTTAAGACCTCCTCATTAATATTCCAAAACAATTTCATACTAAAAACTTCTAGAATGCAAGTTTTGCAACTTATTCGATTTAGTCCCTACTTTCAATTTAAGCACTTTAGGCATAGAATTTCATCACGAAATTTTCATACAATCATGCAATCATATCATAATCATCAAAATAATTATAAAATAATTATTTCTATCTCAGATTTGTGGTCACAAAACTACTATTCCGATTAGGCCCTAATTCGGGTATTACATTATCTCTAGGCGCGCAATCAACTTCACTTAGTTATGAAAAATGTACTCTTAGAAAGGGTCTATTCCTCCTCTGAATAAGAGCTTAACTTGAATCAATATCCTGAAATATCAAGACAAGAATTAAGAACACATAATTAAGAACAAGCCAAATATTTATCATACAATTCAGATAATAACAACAAGATCTATCTTAGGTTTCATTCCCCTTAGGTATTTAGGGGTTTTAGTTCATAACTAAAAAGGTAAACATCTCAGAAGAATAATAAATACAAAACATAAAGAAAAACCCAAAACTCCTGAAGGGAAATTAAGGGGAGATCTTCAGTCTTGATGATGAATCCGGCTTCTGAGATGGATCAAACTTGGGTGTATTTATAGGCTTTGGAATGCTTAAGAACCCTCAAAATTGGCCTTTTCCGAATTGGACTAAACTTGGGCTCGGTAGGGACACGCTCGTGTTACACGTCCGTGTGCGATTACTTCAGGCCGTGGTCAAGCCTGTTAAATAGGCATGGGCGTGTGGTCCACCCGTGTGAGTCGTGCTTCGATTCTGTCAAATTGACACGGCCGTGTGGTCTGCCCGTGTGAGGACGTCCAGGCCATGTTGATTTTGTACGTTGGCTCATTTTCTCCGTTTTTGGACCGTTTCTCGTTCCTTTCACTCTCCTATGCTCTCCTAAGTATAAAATATGAAATTAAGGTATTAGGAGCATCGAATTCACCTATTTTAAGGAAAAATCATCCATAAAATATGCTAAGCATGGGATAGAAATATGTATAAATTACGGTTTATCAACGCTTGTGTGTCAGACCGTGTAACTCACTGAATTGCACCCTAAAGAACTCATCAGATGACATACGGTCGTGTCGTTAAGTCATGTGTCTCACACGGTTGAGTCGCACGCCCATTTCTTAAGCTGTGTGAACCCAAAATGAACCTTACACAACAAGTTTACCAATTCAAGTTTACTAGGACTCTAAGTAATCTATTTACCAACCAAAGAACATATTCAAAGTGACTTTAAACAAGCTAAAAACATGCTAAATCAACCATCTTGAGTGTCTAACCAATGTATCCTCATTGATACCACAAGTATATACAATTTCACAACAAAAAGAACTATCATTCAAAGTATTTTAAATCACACCATCTAACATTCAACCAATATGCCAAACATAGGCACCTCAATTACAACATTCCAATCACACTTACCATAAAATTGCACATCAACATTATACCTCATTCACATATATCATATAGGTTGATTATTTTCACTTAAGATCATATTTTAACATTTTACATATCAAAACGATAGTAATGACATACAAGCCTATTACATGTCATATAATCTAAAATGAACATTCCAAAAACTACCGAAAATAAGTGGATAGTGTGACTTGAATGCTGATCCGATCGTCCAACCTTCAAAGTATATATAAGAATAGAAAATAACACAAGTATGCTTATTAAGCTTAGTAAGTTCGATATACTAAAATGATAAATCTTATCGAAGTAAGTATAACAAATCAAATAATAATACAACCATATGTGTTCCTTGTCATCCACAATCTCAACGGTGAATTGTAAAATTCAATTCAAAACTCAAATACATGACAAAACCATAAAAAATCACTAAACAAGTTAACTTACTGAGATTTAAAATTTGATGAACGACTTACAGATAAGATTCCATCAATATTCCAATTGAAACACTCCAGATGCTCAAAAAAGCCAGTCCACCTGATAACAAACCAATGGCTTCGAAGAGCTAGTCCAACCAAAACACACCAAAATAGGGTGTATAACACGAGAGTTCGCAACAAATGCTGAACCTCGGTCTACATGGGAAATATATGTATCACTCCACAAAAATCTCCATTCCAATCCCCCATAACACACCATATCTCGATTATACTCTATTTTACATTCAATCTGATCCTAGTATATAATTTCGACAACTTTTCCTCAAATAACTTTACATCATTTATAATCAAATATATATCTATCATATGACATTATATCATAAAAAATTTCATATAGATGTTAAATTATAAACTGTACAAACTTACTTAGACTGAAATGTAGTAGCTGTAGAAATTTAGGGACTATTCTGCAATTTTTTATTTTTCACAAGTATCAATTGAGTCTTGATGTAAAATGTAAAATTCCTCAATTATTAGCTTAAATTTCACATTCCAATTCAATTTACATTTTATACCCTTTTATTTTTGAGAATTACACAATTACCTTTAACTTTTACAAATTTTACAATTTAGTCCCTTAACCTGAAAATCATCAATTAATCATTTTTCTCAAGTCAACATTTTAGTTGAATATACTAGTCCCTTAAGCAGTTGTTAATAAACATCAAATTCACTATCAAACCCTAAAATTTTGACATTTTCACAATTTAATCCTAAAATTAAAATCTAACAAAAATCACTTCACAATTTCACCAAATAACACAATCAAAGCTTCAAATACATATTTATCATAAAAAACATTCAAGATTCATCAGTGAAAACTTCTAAAAATTTTAATAGATTCAAGAATGAAGGTACATGCTAGCTGGACCTAGTTGCAACGATATCAAAAACATAAAAATTACAAGAAATGGGTAAAGAAATCAATCACATTCAAGGCTTTATGTTTTTTCAAATTTAAAGCTCCAATCTTTGATTTTTGGTGGAAACATGAAAAAGATTATAGCAATTTTTTTTGTTTTATTAATATTTAATCAATTTACTAAATTACAAATTTACCCTTAATTATAACCTTATAAATCAACAATTTAAAAGCCTATTATTGTCCATCAATAACTTTATGGACCAATTATTGCTTAAGTTCCTTTTCAATTAATAATTAGGCCATCAAATCAATAGAATTCAATTTTTACTATATTTTACACATTTTCTATTTAGTCCTTTTTCCTTAATTAACTATCTAAACATTAAAATTTCTTAACCAAATTTTAATACGACCCTAATGAATCTATAATTATCTAAAAATGATATTTACGAGTCAAAACGAGGAAAATTTGTGGTTTTGAAACCACTGTTCCGTCACTACTAAAAATCGGGTTGTTACATTTATCATTCCCATTTTTATTTCCTTTTTGTTAATGGATGAAATTACTATGGGTGATGTGCATCGAAATCACAAAATATAAATTCCTATGACAAAATAGAAGTAAATTGAAATATAGAGTAGTAGGGTCGAATCCACAGGGACTAGTTGTCTAATTTCGCCTTTTCTCGTGACCAAAATTATTGTCGTAGTAATAGTCGTGCCCATGACTTGAGGGTTGCAATTCTGGAAAATAAAAAAGGGCTTTAGTTGATAAAGATAATAATATTAAAAGAAAATAAAAATATATGTATATAAAATAAAGCAAAAAAAACGTGATTGCAAAATAAATTAAGCAAAATAAAATAAATTGGTAAATAAAATATTTTTAAAGCTTAGCCTTAGTCTCGGTATACTTTGAACTTGAACCGATCCTTGAAAAATGGTTTTTCCCTTCCAATCGGTAAGTTGGTTATGCCAAACGAGGACACCTCAAACCGCCAACTCTTCTTCTCATAGTCAATTTCGGTACCACCTGCAAATCAACCTTTGTCAAATTTCTAACCACGTTGCACGTACTCGTAATTTAAGACTTCGACAGCCTTGCGATTTGAAAAGCCCAACTCGAATTAATGGTCTCAACCATGTGATTCGTTTAAATTCGATCACTATCTCCCTTCACAGAATCCAACTAGCTTTTTCTAATTGAATACGCCAATTTGTTCGTGGGATTTTGAATACAGCACGGCTGACTCAACTTCCTAACTGTACACCAAATGATTCCAACCCAATGCGCGCTTTTTGAATTAAAATCGAATCAACTTTAAAGGACAAAATTGTACTATCCCATATACCAAAGAGATAGTGAAAATCGAGATGCAGAGTATTTAGTGTGGATTCATATCTCACGATTATTTTTCGGAGCGATAACCAGATTAAAGCTAAAATGAGGTATAGTTAAGCATGAAATAAATCATGTTAGATGGAGTATGGGAGTGGTGGAATTTGGAAAGGGGAAAGGGGAAAGGCCTTGGAAGGTAATTAAACAAAAAAAATGTTGAAAGTAAAAAAAATTTGTAACAAAAGTATAGAGAGCATTGACATAGAAAGGAATAAAAAAGTAAAGACTTGATTCATTCCAAAGCCAAGTGTAACACCCCAGACCTGGCCTAGACGTTATGGCTGAATCTGGTGACGTCACAAGGAATGAAGTTTGAAATCTAATTTATCAAGTTAAAACCATTTTCGTTTATTAGCTTCTATTTAACCCTCATCAATTTCAAAATTTCATTCTCGTTAATTCGATTCTTTTAAAAACACTTACTGTAACAGAAGCTTTCAAAACTGTGATATTTAAAGAAAACCATTCGCGTTTAGGGAAACATTGTTTTAAATTAACCCAAGTTTTCATTGAGTTTTGCAGTTTAAAAATCCATGAAAACAGTTAAAGCCCGAAATGAAAGCAACTGCCCAAAAGTCCCAACCTACAATAGAAATATCCCAAAAACAGGCAATTAAAACCATAAATTAAATTAAAGTAGTTTAATGAACTTGTTTTCACCATTGAGTCCTCCGCCCCATCGATCCATCTAAGTCTGGGGATTACCTGTACAGATAAAACAGAAAGAAGTGAGTTTACATAAACTTAGTGTGTAATCCCCACAGATATCATGCATACAATCAACGACAGTTATCAGTCACATATAGTCTAAGGCCTAAGCCCATTACAGATTCAGATATAAATTAGGGCCTTAGCCTATCTCAGGTACAGTATGCATTTAGTAATAGAAATCAGTAACCTACCCACCAACCTATATACACTATCTTCGACCATCCATACACACCATTTGGGGTTTAAAACACCCATCCAGCCCACCCACCCAGCCTTTCAGTACACTTCCTCCAATAATCAATCATCCCACCCAATGCAAATGCAACTAAACATGCTCAATGCTGACATATGGGAATACATGCTTACATGCTAAAATTTTGTCATCAGTCATACATATAGATCAGTAACATGCATAAATCTAACACGCTCAATACACACATCATATATTCAGGTCACACAATTTAGGGTCTAAGTAACCCTTACCGACCCTATAGTAGGTTCACAGTCGACTTGGGCAACCCATGCAACCCTAGGAAACAATTTAGCTAAATGGGCCTACACGTCCAAATTGGGCTTGGGCCGTGTTGATCACACGACCTAGCCCAAATTTCCACACGCTCATGTGGCCCACACAGCCCAATTCAGTTTAGCTCGTGTGGCCCACATGGCCACACCCCGGCCATCACACAGCCGCGTCTTGCACATGACCTGGCCTTCATCAATCACACATCTGTGTTGTCGCACACTACCACACAGCCGTGTGACGTCGACAGTAAGGTTTTTGGCTTTTGCCAAAAACTCATTTTCTGGCATTTCGGGTACACGCTTGTTACAGATTCGACGCAAAAACACTTACGAGCCTTCTAGAACCTATATTCAGCATATCAGTGCTTAAAATTAGTCTTATAACACAATTTAAACCGGAAACTCGATACCAAAAAAAGTCTAAAACAAGCGTTCAGCGCTTACCCCGAACACTCCAAACGATTGACTATGATTCCGCAATAGTAGGGACACACCCCTCTCTAATTGTTGCTGCCCAAAATGTAAACTCAACGTCAATAGAAAGAAACCACACAGCTCTAAACGAATTAAAAGAAAAGGCCACCAATACAACGAAGTAACACTTACCAATGTACAGAAACCGCGAGTAAAAAATAGTAATCAGGAGCAAAAAGATGACGCTGATTGGAGAGAAAACAATAGAGAGGAAGAAAGGGAAAGAAATGAAAAAGCACGTCAGAATTTCCAAGAAAGACCAAAATTTCGAAAAGAACAAAAACAAAATAATGCCTACTCTCACGCAGGGATTCAAACACAAAACCTTCAGCAAACCAACACTCAACTTATCCACTAAACTAGTAGGCCCATACTGATATGAAATTACAAGTAATTAAATATGAGCCTACTGAACTAGTATAAGGCTTAATTCTAAAATAACCAAAATTTGCCAAAAGCAAGGCTTGAACTTGGGACCCCTCACACAAACCCAGAACACTTAACCACTAAAGCAGATAGAAAATTGTGTCACTTTTTAACAAAAATAAAAATAAAAATTTTAGGGCGTTACACCAATTTGCCCTGGTATTTATACATAATTCTAATGCTAAAATCCAGCTAGATTTTCCTTAAAATTTATCACTAGATAAGTCAAAATTTAAACTAAAGATCAAATTTTAACTAATTACAAATTTTAACAACATAAAAAATAATTTGATCTTTATCCAACCATTTTTAAGTTTTAAATTTTTATCCAGCCAACTTCAAACCTTCAATCTTTCAATCATCTTTGCTTTTTGTTCCAATTTAGGCCCTTTTTGTAAGAGTTTGAATTCAACACATCAATCTCATTCCTGATAAAAAAATCAAATTTAATAGCATTTTATTCAATAATTAGCCAAAAATGAATGTATTTAAAATACAAATTTATCTTGCTATAAAATTCCCCCTACTTAGTCGATGCTTGTCCTAAAGTATGATATCCACTAAAAATAACTCGTCAATCCTTTTCAAAATCAAAATCCTTTTTCCTAGTCAAGCATACTTCAAACAATTAGGTGAATCAAAAATAAACAAATGCTAAACTCAATCAATAAGCATTTTATAAAATCTCGAACAATATGTCAAATTCAACTATTTCACTAAATTTAGGCTTAATCAAACATGCAAAATGATCATACCTAACATATACTTTTTTCTATATTTTTTATTTTATTATTATTATTTTTTCAAACATAGTCAAGTCTTTTGACATTAAGTGAGATGACAACTCAAGCATCTCACCCCAGTTACTCAACCCGACATGTTCTCTTTATTTAATTATTTATTTTTAACGAATTCGAGAAATAATCAAACCTTTTGACGCGAAACGAGATGAGAACCCAAACAACTCATCCCTGTTACTCAATTTCACATGTCCCTAATTGATTTATTTTTCCTTTCTCAAGGCAACTTAGCTAGTGAAGTGTTACAAGTTTAGGCTCGTCGCCAAACCTTTTGACGCGAAATGAGATGACAACCTAAGTAGCTCATCTCTGTTACTCAATTTGGTCACATTTTTGAATCTTCGGTCTTAACCAATCTATTAGCAAATTTATTTATTTATTTAAACGACTACTTTCACTATGCAAGTCCAAAAGTGCCAACAAATTTCATGAAATATTGACTATGGCATAACATTTTCATTCATTGACCAAGTAAGTAATAGTTATTCATAATGCACCCATTTATTTAAATAAACTAAATATACGAATTAGAGGTTTATTTCTGAAACAAATTAAGAAATTATTTATAGCAAAACACGTACAAAGAAGAAAGTATGACATAATCCTATGAACTCGCCTACTTAGTCCACATTGCCCTCAATGTACAAATTAAAATAATAATAAATAGAAGGGTCAAGTGTACTCCTTGTGTTAATTTGGAGAAGGGTGATTTGGGCAATTCCGGTTGGTTTTGGTCGGTTTGGTCCTGGGTGTGTGTTTCAAGAAATGACATCACTGAAATTTGACAAGGCATGCCCACACTATAGAAATCCAAATCTTATTTCTTCTTGGATAAAAGAGGACAACCTCTATCATCGTTCCTAGAAAACAACATAATAAAATAGATTAAATAATAATCTTATTTCTTTTATTTTCAACATAAATTAAACTAAATTCAAAATTAAATAAATTGAAATAAATATGGGTTGCCTCCTAAAATGCACTTTTGTTTAACATCGTTAGCTGACAACCTGAGTGTTATTCATTTTCGAGAATTAATTCTTCTACTACGTGCACTTGAAAGCTCTCATCCTTTTCTCATTATCCTTGAACTATTTCCTGGATTCCTCCATTATTGGTGGATTAAGGAATTTTTGAGCTTTTCCGTTTGGGTTTGCCTTTTCCTCTATCAGAATCCTTCAATATACCAATAACGGTTTGAGTTCCAATTCTGGAGCCTGCAAAATAGAAGGCAATAGTGTAGTTTTAGAATGCGACAATTCAAAATATTTACCTTGACTTTTAGGAACTTGTGGAGTCTTGATCTCGTGATTTTGTGTGATAAGTTTATATATTTATAATTAATCGTTCTTGAAACTAACTATTATCGTGATGTAGGCAAGTGTACCTATCAAACAGTAGTATAGTTTTAGCAAGATCGGATTATTGAACCCAAATGAACTAAAAGTACTAGTAATGACTGTCTTTTTTATTATCTAGCCTAAAAATAAGGTGGTTTTGTTTTAACCAACTAATTAACTAATCTAAGAATTCACAGAGAATGGAATTGGGGGATTACTTTTGGAAAACGATTTAATTAAGACAATACTAAGGAAAAATCCACCTAGACTGTACTTGTTATTCTGGCTCCGAATCGGACAATTTATTTATTTAACTTGTTCCGTAGAGATCCCTAAGTTATGTTATTATCCCTATTTAAGACTAATAACGTCTAGTCCCTAGATTGAATAATTAAGAATTTTCTCTAATTAACACTCTAGGGTTGCATTAACTCGATCTATGAATCCCCCTATTAGGTTTCACCCTATTCTGGCAAAATCTTGTCACCCTATCTCTATGCGCGCAATCAACTCCGCTTAATTATGACAAATGTACTCTTAGACAGGGTCTATTCCTCCTCTAAATAAGAGCTTATCTTGAATCAGTATCCTGGGATATCAAAACAAGAATTAAGAACACATAATTAAGAACAGGTTAAATATTTATCATACAATTCAGAAAATAATAACAAGATTCGTCTTAGGTTTCATTCCGCTTAGGTATTTAGGGGATTTAGTCCATAACTCAAAAGGAAAACATCTCAGAAGAATAACGAATACAAAACATAAAGAAAACCCAAAACTTCTGAAGGGAAGTTGAGGGGAGATCTTCAGTCTTGATAATGAAACCGGCTTCTGAGATGGATCAATCGGCTTTCTTTAAATAATTCCTTCCTTCCTCTCTTTGTGCCTCCTTACTTTCCTCCTCTAGGGTGTATTTGTAGGCTTTAGAATGCGTATAAGCCCTCAAAATTGGCCTTTTTCGAATTGGACAGAACTTGGGCTCGGCTGGGACACGCCCGTATGAGACGCCCGTGTGAGTCGTGCTTCGAATCTGCCAAATTGACACGACTATGTGGTCTACCCGTGTGAGGAGGTCCAGGCCGTGTTGAATTTGTACTTTGGCCCATTTTTCTCTGTTTTTGGCCTGTTTCTCGTTCCTTTCGCTCTCCTATCCTCTTCTAAGTATAAAACATGAAATTAAAGCATTAGGAGCATCGAATTCGCCAATTCTAATAGGAAATCATCTATAAAATGTGTTAAACATGGGGTAAAAATATGTATAAATTACGGTCAAATAACCCCCACACTTAAGCATTTGCTTGTCCTGAAGCAAAATTCTCAACTCATAATCAAAATAAATTCCTCTCAATTTATAATTTCTATCGATAATATCTCAAAATAATCCATAGGTAATCATACATTGAGAATTCAACTAAAAGAACATCACAGTTTCAATCATTCCAAGTTGAGCATTTTATTCTGAAAACATAGGTGTCTCCCCTCGTCTGAGTAATTACCTTGTATTCAAAATGTCACAGAGTTTTACATCCTCACTAAAGATTCACTCAAATCACTCGAGGTGTTTAAGGACAATAAATGAAGCACTCAATAGTCAATAATGAAAAGTCATTACCATAGGCTTGCATGAAAATCAAATCTCCACCACTATAATTTGAGATGATACATCAATCAAAAGGTCTTTAGAGAGTTGTAATGAGGCTTGGTTAGGGGGTGTGGTCACAAGCTGAAAGAAAAGGTTAGAATTGAGATTGACTTGAAAATTTTACCTAACTAGAAAAATAGCTAGTCATCAATTGCATACAACAGAGCTTTTCTCAGAATATGGAATTTAACTTCTTTAGCTCAGAAGATTACTACTATTAAGATGTATACACATTGTTTTTAAGAACAAGTTAAATACAAAGTAGAATAAAACTTAGCTAAGCAACTATTTCAATTCCAATCTCAACAAAAAATTGGGGATCAAATTAATTTAAGGGATTTCAACAATAATGGGTTAAGGGTTAATATTAAGGGTAATACAAGAAATGGCTTGTTAGCTCAACGGAGTTTATTAAGGGTTAATCATAAAGGTAGGCTTTTCATGGCATGAGTGGGTTAATCCTAAGTGCCTTTCTCATTTGGACATATCAAATCAAATGGTGTGGTCTTGACATGCATAATCAAGCAAGTTCTAGAATAACAGTTCAGTATTAACGCGCTCAAAGCAATAATAAAGGTGAGCATGAAAGAATTAATAGATGCTCAAAAGGCTCAAAAATCTCAAAAAAAAAATTATGGCTTTTTTATGTTTAAAACTTGTGAATTCCAACTCAAAGTAATACCTAAACTTTGGGGAAACAACCTAAAATTTTAAATTCTTAAAAATTAGCTTATCATGCTTGACTCTCTAATGTCTTAAAGTTTAAACAACCAATGCATAAATGCCTATGTTTTAATTTAGGATATATCAATCAAAATCATAAATCAATCAAAATTTATCCTAAAAATGATATTAGAGCTTTTCAAGAGAACACGACAGTCATTCAGGGATTTTTCTGATAGGGAAATGAATACCCCCCACACTCAGGATGTACATTGCCCTCAATGTACAAAGATAGATATAAGAATATAAAAATAAGATTGAGAGAGAAGTGAAACTTCCTGTATTAAGAATGGATGAAATTCCTTGATTAGCGAGAGCGAGTTGTTGGAAATAAAGCTGGAAGACAAACATGATTCTGAAAGACAAAAGGAGAATAGGGGGAATAATTTGATAGTAATCATAAAGATAAGTCGTGTTTAAAAACAAAAGAATCTTCAAAATTAATAAATGAAAAATAAAATAAAATAGATAATGCAATTTTTCAAGTGGCACGGCCGGTTCACACGTCCATGTGGATTGTGTCTCGCCTGTGTTTGTTGCAAAGTGAGATGTCGTCAGACGGCCTTAGGGTACGCCCATGTGGCTACATGATCATGTTACACAATCGCGTGTGATATGGTTCGCTTTTCCCACGGTCGTGTAGCCCTGCGCACGCCCGTGTTGTTTTGACAGTGTTTTCTATGGGTGCTAGACATGGGCGTGTCGCACGCTCGTGTTCATTTGGAAAATTTGACCACGGCCAGGTCGCATGTCAGTGTCAATCTAAAAGGTTCGACCACGGGTGCTAGACACGGGCGTGTCGCATGCCCGTGCTGTTTTAACAGGTTTGCACATGGTTCTTCCATACGGGCGTGTCACACGCCCGTGTTGTTTTGGCAGGTTCGACCACGGCCATGTCGCACGGCTGTGGCATTTTATCATAGCCCGTGTTTGAGAAAATCATTGCCTTATTTTCACAAGGCCCTAAGCATGCCCGTGTGCTTGGCCGTGTCTCTGTGGAAAACCTGTATTCAAGAGCTTCGTTAGTAAGTTAGGTGTTGAAAACTAAATTTTAAAGAAGTTAATACAGTTAGTGCTCGGGTTGCCTCCCAAGAAGCGCTTATTTATAGTCTAAGCTTGACTTACCTCTCCATTGAATGATCATGGAGGTTTGAGGAGTTTGTACTCCTCATTCCTGCTATTATTCTCATCAAAATAAGGTTTTAGACGGGTGTTTTTTACCTTAAAAGTGCCGAACTTGGGATGACTCACCTCGACTGTACCAAATGGGAAAATGCTAAGTACCATAAGAGGGATTCCTTCATTCGATGTGGTAGTGACAATATGAGGATCTACGGCATCTAATAAGACTTTATCACCAACTTAAGTTGATTTGGAAAGGTATTGAGCTCGTTCTAGCATAGTTTTGGTTTATTGTGTGTTCTCGATTTATGCGTCCGCCATTCATCTAGCTCCTCGATTTGTAACCTTCGGTCTTCATGAACAGGTCCTCTACTATTGCTTGAGAATGACTCATGTGCTTCCTTCAAACTCATTTCCTGCAAAGTAGGTTATACCATATTGTCAGTTTTAGTAGAATAGGTTAAACGATCATCTTCAATTTTTGATGTGTTGCCAGAATTGCGAGTTTAAAGAGTGATTGTTTCTTCTCCCACACGGAGTGTGAGTTCACCTGTGCCAACATCAATAATCATTTTAGCAGTTGCTAAAAAGGGCCTTCCTAAGATCAAAGGAGTGTTGCTATCTTCCTCTATGTCTAAAACAATGAAGTCAACGAGAAATATAAATTTATCGATTTTAACTAGCGCATCTTCAATAATACCCCTAGGAAATCTTATACTTTTGCCTGCTAATTGAATGCTCATCCTAGTCTATTTGGGTTTCTCGAGACCTAATTGTTTGAACATTTTGTAGGGCATGATGTTAATACCAGCCCCTAAATCAGCTAATGCATTATTAACATCTAAACTACTAATTAAGCAAGGAATCGTAAAACTCCCTGGATCTTTTAGTTTGTTGGGTAGTTTATTTTGGAGAATAGCTGAGCAAACTGCATTTAGCTCCACAAGCGACGCCTCGTCTAACTTTCGCTTATTTGCTAAAAGCTCTTTTAAAAATTTCATTGCGTTTGGCATCTACGATAGGGCTTTAATAAATGGTAAGTTAATATGTAATTTTTTTAAGAGTTTAAGGAATTTATAGAATTGTTCATCTGAGCGGTCTTTCCTTGTCGCGTTGGGGTATGACACACGAGGTTTATATTCGACATTCACTGATTTGTTTTTATTATGACCTACCTCACCTTGACCTTTGCTTACCACAGTTTCTTGCCTCGGTTCTAGCTCAGGCTCAACGACTCATTCGCCATCTTGAATATTAATTGTGTTGAGCTGTACCCTTGGGTTGGGTTCAGTATTACTTGGCAACCTACCTCGTGGCCGTTCGGAGATTAGTTTAGAAAGCTAGCCTATTTGAGTTTCGAGCCCTTGGATTGAAGCTTGTTGATTTTTAAGTGCTGTTTCAGTATTTTGAAAACGGGTTTCTGACACCGACATAAACTTTGTGAGCATCTCTTTAAGGTTCGGTTTCTTTTCCTGTTGATAGGGTGGCTGTTGAAAACCCAAAGGATGTTGTGGTCTTTGATTTTGTTGACCGCCCCACGAGAAATTTGGGTGGTTCCTCCAACCTACATTGTAAGTGTTACTATATGGATTGTTTTAAGATTGAGGATTATTACCCATGTAATTTAACTGCTCTTTATCCATGTTGTGGCCATAAGGTTGGTATTCCGAATGGCTTGTTCCACCTCCACTTGCTTCGCACTGCATTACTGAGTGAACATGTGAAGAACTAAGAAAACCATCAATTTTTTTATTCAAGAGTTCTTTACCTGATTAGAGAGCATGGTGACCGAATCGACGTTATAAACACCGACTGTTTTCGTTGGTTTTGTCCTCATGACTTGCCACTGATAGTTATTCAGTGACATCTCCTCTACAAACTCATAAGCATCTTCAGGTGTTTTATTATTGATGGTTCTGCCAGCAGCTGTGTCAACCATTTGTCGAATCGAAGGATTCAAGCCATTATGGAATGTTTGAACCTGTAGCCAAAGTGGTAACCCATGGTGAGGGCACCTTCTCAGTAAGTCCTTGTATCTCTCCCATGTATCGTAAAGAGTTTCTAAGTCCATCTGCACAAACGAAGAGATATCATTATGTAATTTAGCCGTTTTAGCCGGCGAAAAATATTTTAGTAAAAATTTTTCGGTCATTTGTTCCCAAAGTAGTAATTGACTCTCGTGGTAACGAGTTCAACCATTATTTAGCTTTGTTCCTCAACAAAAAAAGGGAATAACCGAAGACGAATGGCATAATCAGAAACACCATTAATTTTAAATGTATCGCATAGTTCCAAAAAGTTTGCTAAATGAGCATTGGGATCCTCATCCTGCAAACCATGAAACTGAACAAATTGTTGTATCATTTGAATAGTGTTAGGTTTTAGTTCAAAAGTATTTGCAGCTATAGCAAGTCTAACTATACTCGATTCAGTTCCTGTTAAAGAAGGTTTAGCATAATCATACATAGCGCGTGGAGCAAGATTTTGATTAATCGCAATTACAGGAGGTAGCTGATTGTTTTGGCTTTCAGCCATCTCTTCGATTGGGGTTGAGTATCTTCCTCTTACTCGTTTTCTATGTCTCTTAAGCTTCTCCTTATTTCTCTTTGGTTTCTGCGAACTGTACGATCGATTTCTTCGTCAAAAGGTAGTGGTTGTAACAGGTTTCTTCTAGTCATAAACTATAAAAAACCTGCCAAGAGAAAGAAAAAGTAAATTAATAAATAATAAAAATTAAATTAAATTAAATTGTAATGAAAATAAATGGCTAAAGTAATAAAACTTGATTGTTCCTAATATCTTAGTTCCCCAACAACGGCGCCAAAAACTTGATCGCGTGATTTTGTGTGATAAGTTTTATATATTTATAATTAATAATTCTTGAAACTAACTATTATCGCAATGTAGGTAAGTGTACCTATCGAACAGTAGTATAGTTTTAGCAAGATCGGATTATCGAACCCAAAGGAACTAAAAGTACTAGTAATGACTGTCTTTTTATTATCTAGCCTAAAAATAAGGTGGTTTTGTTTTAACTAACTAATTAACTAATCTAAGAATTCACAGAGAATGGAATTGGGGGATTACTTTTGCAAAATGATTGAATTAAGACAATACCTAAGGAAAAATCCACCTAGACTGTACTTGTTATTCTGGCTCCGAATTTGACGATTTATTCATTTAACTTGTTCCGTAGAGATCCCTAAGTTATGTTTTATTCCTATTCAAGACTAATAACGTCTAATCCCTAAATTGAATAATTGAGACTTTTCTCTAATTAACACTCTAGGGTTTCATTAACTCGATCTATAGATCCCCCTATTAGGTTTCACCCTAATCCGGAAAAATCTTGTCACCCTATCTCTAGGTGCGCAATCAACTTCGCTTAATTATGACAAATGTACTCTTAGACAATGTCTATTCTTCCTCTGAATAAGAGCTTATCTGGAATTAGTATTCTAGGATATCAAAACAAGAATTAAGAACACATAATTAAGAACAAGTTAAATATTTATCATACAATTCAGAAAATAATAACAAGATTTGTCTTAGGTTTCATTCCTCTTAGGTATTTAGGGGATTTAGTTCATAACTAAAAAGGAAAACACATTAGAAGAATAACGAATACAAAACATAAAGAAAACCCAAAACTCCTGAAGGGAAGTTGAGGGGAGATCTTCAGTCTTGATAATGAAACCGGCTTCTGAGATGGATCAATTGGCTTTCTTCAAGTAATTCCTTCCTTCCTCTCTTTGTGCCCCCTTACTTTCCTCCTCTAGGGCGTATTTATAGGCTTTAGAATGCCTATAAGCCCTCAAAATTGGCATTTTCTGAATTGGACAGAACTTGGGCTCGGCCGGGACACGCCCGTGTGACACGCCCGTATGAGTCATGCTCCAAACCTGCCAAATTGACACGGTCGTGTGGTCTGCCCATGTGAGGAGGTCCAGGCCATGTTGAATTCGTACTTTGGCCCATTTTTCTTTGTTTTTGGCCCGTTTCTCGTTCCTTTCGCTCTCCTATGCTCTCCTAAGTGTAAAACATGAAATTAAAGCATTAGGAGCATTGAATTCACCAATTCTAATGGGTATATGTATAAATTACGGTTTATCAAGTCTCTAATAGAATAGCAGTTTCATGAATCGGTTCTCTGAATGTCATTATCTCCTCCAATTTATCCATCATATTGAGGTCTAAACTCTTGCAAAGTATAGTTTGTAACTCATCCTCTTCATGATACTCTAAATGAAATTTTGTTAGTGGTTCAATAATATCAACACTAGAAATATTTGACATTGTGTTTGGTTGGCCCATCTCCTCATAAATATTAAATTTTACCACCTCACCATCATATTCCATATTGAAGGTTCCACTTCGAACATCAATTTTTGTACGTGCGGTACTTAGGAATGGTCTCCTCAATAGATTATCGAAAGCATTTCTTCAATGGTCGTCTTCCATATTGATGATTTAAAAGTCCGCAGGAAAAATTAGTTCATTTACCTTAACGAGGACACCCTTTAACACCCCTTCTGGATATACGCATGATTTGTCTGCCAATTGAATAATCACCCTATTTTTTTCAAAAGATCCAGGTTTAGCAATTTAAAAATAGGTAAATGTATTACATTAATAGATGCTCTTAAATCACACATGGATTTCTTTATGCCAATATTACCTATTTTGTAAGATATAGAAAACATACTTTGGTCCTTACACTTATGCGAGATTTTCCTTTGTAACACTGTAGAAATGTTTTCTCTGACATTCACCCATCTGTTTCCTTAGAGTTTCTTTTTGACGGTGCACAACTATTTCAAGAATTTTGCATAGCATGGAACTTCGTTTAATTGCATCAAGTAGAAGAATATTCATTTCTACCTTCCAAAATGTCTAAAGGATTTCTCTCTCTTCCTGTTCCTTTTTAATTTGGACAAGCCTTCTAGGGAATAGGGGTGGTACAACAAATGGTTTTTGTGGTGCCGACTCCGTAGGAGCTGTTGGTTCGGGTTTCTATTCTTTCCATTTAGTGTCGTGATCATTACTCATGTCAGGAGTTGACTTCAAAACTGTTCCACTTTTCAATGTCATAACACTTACATTATGTCGAGGATTCAACTCAGTTTGAAGCGACAATCTCCTTTAGGTCTCCAAACGACTAACTGTGAGTGTAAGCTTACTTATTTGCTGATCTGTTCTTGGAAATGTGCTTAGTTTTTTTTTGGAAATTTTCAGTGCTAACAGCTAACCTCTCTACTATGGTTTCAAGAGATGACTTTGGAGGTTGATATTGTTGAGGTAGAGGTGACCTTGTTTGATACGATTGATTGTATTGAGGGTTTGATCCATAGCTCAGGTTTGGGTGATCCCTCTACCCTGTATTGTATGTGCTTGAATATGAATCAGAATGCCTTTGAGGTGGCCCTGGGAAGTTCCCAACGACATTTACTTGTGCAGTTGTGTCTTTAAGTAAAATCGGGCAAGAGTCGGTAAAATGATTAGTCTTAGCGTAAATCCTGTACAACCAAGCTGTGTTTGTTTTTCTTACAAGTATATTTTTAACCACATTAGTAAATTCATCAATCTTATCTACTAAGGAAGGAGTACTTAGCTCATGCACCCTTTTCGTAGGTTCCATAGGTGGTTGATACTGTTGAGAATTTGTAGCCATAGTCAAAATTAATTCCCTAGCTCTTTAAAGAGTCATGTTCACAAGCGCTCCTCCGCTATCGGCATCAATCACTTTCATTTCCATTGGGAGTAACCTCTTATAAAAATATTGTAAAGGCGATTGTTCAGACAGGCCATGTTGTGGGCAACTTGTGCACAACTTCTTGTATCGCTCCCAATATTCATAGAGTGACTTTGCTTTCTTTTGTTGTATTCCGACTATACTCCTTAATTCAGATACTCGAGCTGTTGGGAAAAACCTGTCAAGAAATAATCGAGACATATCAATCCAAGTATTAACAAATGCAGCTATTCTCTAGCAGAGTCGGCTAATGAAGAGGGAAAAGCTTAGAGTTTAATTTGATCCTCGGTTACTCCCTCTGGTTTCATGCTTAAACAAACCATGTGGAATTCCTTCAAATGAGTGTGGGGGTTCTCGTTTTTCAAACCACAGAAAGTGGGAAATAAATAAATTAAGTTTGATTTCAAGTCGAACGATGTTTCTCCTACCGGATAAGTTATGCATAGCAATTGTTGTTCATCTTGTGATGCTGCGAGTTGGTGTATAGTTTTATCTGCCATTTCGTCTAATTCATCAAATGAGAAAATATATTTGGTATAAGATCCTACTTTGAAGTCAGGATGTGGTCGTTTACCACGTTGAATAGCTTCTCTTCGCAATGTTCGAGCCAACTTTTCTATTTCTTGTTCAAATTCTATAGTCCCCGGTTCTAACCTAGTCATAAAGAAAACAAACAAAAATTAGAAAATTTCAATCCCCGACAACGGCACCAAAATTTGATGGGCGTCGAAATCACCAAATATAAATTCCTATGACAAAATAACAATAAATTGAAATATAGAACAGTAAGGTCAAATCCATAGGGACTAGTTATCTAATTTTGCATTTTCTCATGACCAGAATTATTGTCGTGGTAACAGTTGTGCGTTGCAATGTTGGAAAATAAAAAGGGGATTTAATTGATAAAGATAATATTAAAAGAAAAGAAAAATATATGTATAAAAAATAAAGCAAAAAAAACGTGACTGCAAAATAAATTAAGCAAAATAAAATTAATTGGTAAATAAAATATTTTTAAAGTTTAGCAATAGCCTCGATATACTCTGAACTCGAATCAATCCTTAAAAAATGGTTGTTCCCTTCCAACCGATAAGTTGGTTATAGCAATCCAGGACGCCTCAAACCACTAACTTTACCTCTCGTAGTCAATTCTAGTATGACATGCAAATCGACCATTGTCATATTTCTAACCATGTGACACGTATCCGTAATTTAAGACTTCAACAGCCTTGCGATCTGAAAAGTTCAACTTGAATTAACAGCCTTAACAGAATCCAACTAACTTTTTCCAATTGAACATGCCAATTTGTTCATGGGATTTTGAATACAGCACGGCCGACTCAACTTCCCAACTGTACGCTAAACGATTCCAACCCAACCCGCGCTTTTTGAATTGAAATCAAATCAACTTGGAGGGATGAATTTGTACTATCCCATATATCGAAGATTTAGCGAATACCAAGTCACAAAGTATTTAGTGTGGGTTCATATCTCATGATTATTTGTCGAAGCGGTAACTGGATTAAGGCTAAAAAGAGGCTTAGTTAAGCATGAAATAAATCATGCTAGATGGAGTATGGAAGTGATGAAATTTGGAAAGGGAAAGGGCCTAGGAAGGTAATTAAACAAAAAAAAATGTTGAAACTAAAAGAGATTGAAACAGTAGAATAGAGAGTACTGACGTAGAAAAGAATAAAAAAAAGAGTAAAGAATTGATTCATTCCAAAGCCAAGTCTTCCCAAGTATTTATACACAATTCTAGTGCTAAAATCTAACTAGATTTTCCTTAAAAATTACCACTAGATAAATCAAAATTTAAAAATCAAATTTTAAACTAAAGATCAATTTTAAACTAAATACAAATTTTAACAATATCAAAAATAATTTGATCTTTATCCAACCAATTTCAAGTTTTAAATTTTTATCTAGCCAACTTCAAACCTTCAATCTTTCAATCTACCCCTCTTTATTACTTTTTATTCCAATTTAGCCCCTTTTTGTAAGAATTTGAATTCAACACACCAATTTCATCTCTGATAAGAAAAACCCAAATTTAATAGCATGTTATTCGATAATTAACAAAAAATAAATGTATTAAAAATACAAATTTATCTTGCTATGGGGGTTTCAAACAAAAGGTTAAAGCAAATTAGCTTTTATATGTTTGAAGACTTTTTTTTTATGAATGATTAATGGGTTTTTTAATAAAAGAATTCAGTTTGGTTCGGATAATCATAATTTTTTTAATGTATATTCCAAAAATCATTCAAATACCATATTTTAAATTAAAATTTTGTCATTTTTAAAGGTCAAACTACAGTTTTAACTATACTAACTTTAAGGTTTTATAAATTGTAAAGGGCCAAAAATCAAAATTTCCCATTTTAGGCCCCCGGCGTAGCCCCGTCATTGCTATTTATCGAATGTGAAATTGCAATACCCGTCAATTTGGTTATGCTCTGGTGACAAAAGACGAGATTTTCAAGCCGTCAGTTTTGACAGGCACATATTTCAATATCAGAAACCTGCATAAATTAAGAAATGAGATTTTCTCAGCAAAAGAACAGTTTACCCTTAAGTCTTCCATAGGTTTACCATGGATAAGTTGCTCCCCTTTTCCTTCACCTTCCTTGTGTTCATTTTCATGGTGTTTAAACTATGGATGAGATCAAAAATAAAGGAGACACCCAAAAATCTACCTCCTGCACCATGGAAACTACCTATTATAGGGCACTTGCATCTTTTAATGTTTGCTCTTCCCCATCGGCGCTTAACGGAATTAGCCAAAAGACATGGTTCCCTGATGCACCTACAACTTGGTGAATTATCACACGTTGTTGTTTCTTCTCCAGAGGATGCTAAAGAAGTGATGAAATCACATGATATCAATTTTGCTAACAGGCCCTTTCTCCTTGGTGCAGAAATCGTATTATACAATCTTTCAGATATTGGTTTTGCACCATATGGAAGCCACTGGAGGCAGCTTCGAAAAGTTTGCACATTGGAGCTGTTAAGTACGAAACGTGTACAATCATTCCGATCAATCAGAGAAGAGGAGGTATCAAGTTTAATTACATCAATCTTTTGTAATACAGGATCGGAAATCAACCTTGGAGAAATGTTATGCAACTTATCATATAACATCACTTTAAGGACTGCTTTGGCCGGAAGATGCAAATTGCAACACGAAACATTGATTCCAATTCTCAAACAATTTGTCGATGCTTTAGGTGGTTTCAGTATTACCGATCTGTTTCCTTCCGTCAAATTGCTTCCCATGATCAGTGGGATGAGAGCCAAACTTGAGAAGTTTCACCATGATTTGGACGTGATGCTTGAAAGCATCATTGAAGAACATAGAGCTAGCAATGCAAATCTGGGAAACAGTGATGATGAAACGGATGATCTACTTGATGTTCTTCTGAATCTCCAGGATCACGGAGGCCTTGAATTTCCCTTAACGACTGACAACATCAAAGCTGTTATACTGGTTAGTAGTTTTATATCTCATGTCTTTCTTGTTTATATATGTTCGCATACAGTCCCATACCTTTGCATGCCCAAAAATCAAATAACATCAAGCTTGAGGATGATATCATCGCAAAGGAACCTTTATTTAGTATTCAAATATATGAGACTTTGCTTTCTTCAGTAGCTTGAAAGCAGTACGAACATGTTTTGTACTTTAACCAAGTTGAACTGCTTTTCAGGACATGTTCATTGGTGGGACTGAGACATCTTCAACTGTAGTAGAATGGGCAATGTCGGAAATAATGAAAAATCCTAGAATCCTTGAAAAAGCGCAAGCTGAGGTGAGGCAAGTCTATGATAGAACAGGGGATGTCAACGAATCAGACCTTCATGAATTGAAGTACTTGAAGTTGGTTATAAAGGAAACTCTAAGATTACACCCTCCTCTACCTTTGCTAATTCCAAGAGAAAATAGTGAGAGATGTGAGATTAATGGATATGAGATACCAGCCAAGACCAAAGTGATTGTTAATGCATGGGCAATTGGAAGAGATTCCAACTACTGGAGTGAAGCCGAGAGGTTCATTCCAGAGAGATTCATCAATAGTTCAGTTGACTATAAAGGGGCTAACTTCAAATTTATTCCCTTTGGTGCCGGAAGGAGGATATGTCCTGGCATGTCATATGGTATGGCTGTTGTCGAGCTTTCCCTTGCAAAATTACTATCCCATTTTGATTGGAAACTCCCTAATGGAATGAAAAATGAGGATCTAGACATGACTGAGGCTTTTGGTGCTTCTGTTAGAAGAAAAAGCGAGCTCTACCTTGTTCCCACACCATATCACTTAGGAATTACAATGGAGCGGGACAGGGTCAATATTACTAAACCCATCCACTTTTTCAAAAATAAATCTACTCTATTAGAAGCGGATCAATAAAAAATCCATCGTATGGTTCAGATTTTCCCATCCTTATAATCACCTACCATCATGTGTTAAATAGTTAGAATGTATGTATTCCACATGGCAGTGAAAAGATTGTGAAATCACATTCCAAAATGGGAGTTGTTGCTTCCTTTTTTTTTAAATTCGTGTTTGAATGATGTTCCCTTTAATTTTTACCCTGAGATAGGAGCATATTGAAAAGACAAGTTTGCTCACAATGTATTCCGCTATTTAATTTGAAATATTATGTTGTTTCTCGTAGATTAGGTTGGCAACTCAGCAATATAGATTTACGTAAATAATGGTAGTTGGGAGAATCCAAAAACTCTGCATTTACGTTTAGCCGCCTCAAAATTTCAAATTTTGAGAAGTGATTGGTTGATTAGTTAAGACTTCAAGATTAATTTGTAAACAAGGTAAAAGTTCTATTATCATGAAGTATTAAATAGAGCAAGGTTCAATTGAATAATTAGACCAAAATGTGTTTATGCTAGTGGATTTATATGTCATCATTCATGTTGATAAGGTTTAATTAAGCTTAATGATAAGTTAATTATGGTTCAATTAAAAATGTCTTAATATTTACAAGAAAACCAAACTATGTAAGTTAAAATAATAAAACAAAAGATGATATTTTCCATCATCTTCATCATCTTTATCTTCCATGGCCGAATGTTGAGAGAAAAAATAAGGTTTTCATTTTTCAACCTTTAAGCTTTATTTGGTAAGTCATTTCTAACTCGTTTCTTGTAATTTTTACATTTTTGGAATATCAGGAACTTGATTTAGCTAGTCCAACAACTATTTTGTGAAACATATAAAGATTTTGAAACTTACTATTAATGTTTTTTAGTTTTTTTTAGAAGTTTGATGATAGATTTATAAACTTGATAGTTAAATAAGACTATTTTGTAAAGTGATTTTGATTGATTTTAAAATTTAAGGACTAAGTTGTTACATGAAATTCTTGTGAAAACGTGATAAATATGGGATGTGTAGGGACTATAGGAAATCTGGCTGGCATGGTTCGGGATAAATTGTGTTTGATTTGAAAGCTTTGGGTTTAGGGATTAAATTGCATAAAGGGTAAAGTTTTGGGGTAATTTTGTAAAACGATAATAAAAGGGCCTATATACTTAATTTTAATTGTTTAAGTTGTTTTAAATGGTTAATTGAATTTAAAATTATTATTTAGATCAAGAAGCGAATCAATCAGGAAATAATTGTGGAAAAGAAAAATTAGCGGAGTAAACATCAACATCGCGTTCATGGCCGTTTTTGATTAGGTAAGTTCGTACATTGGTTAAACTAGTTAGTTGTTGTTTTTGTAATTTATTAAATATTATGTATCTTGTGAATGATTTTAATAGCTTGATATATGGTAAATGGTGAATTGGACTAAATTGCAATGTTAGCTAAGTTTATGGTTATGTTTGAAAATGAGAAACTATATGGATAAGTTCTTGTGATGAAATAATTTGTATATTTTTAAATTATTTGGATATGAAACGTGGCCTGTATGAACCTTGTGCATGCTTAGGATACAAATGACATGCCATTAGGGTTATTATCATTTCGAGTATTGGTCTTGGATGTCCTACTGATGGCTAAGGTCTTACATTTGTTGCGGATTCTTCACAGCTCGTGTGAGCAGGCCTAATTCACAGCTCGTGTGAGCATCGTTCCTTCATGTCCGACGTTACTTCATTTGGTTTATCAAGTGATAGATATGTAAATGGAAATGGTTATATGAAATTGTTACATAGAAATAGATATACGAAAGGAGACTTTTTATATGAATATTTGAAACGAAATGTGAAATGTTAAATGAATATGTGATGGTTGAATTGAGTTTTAAATGTGTTTACTTGTATATGTTTCATGTCATGATACGGTTACATGTTTCATATTTATGAACTCACTAACTTTGTGAGACTTGTGATGTGTATAAGAAATAAATGAACTTGTGACCTTGATTGTGAATTAAATTGTGAAATGTTTAAGTTACATTCCTAATGGTCGTGAAACTAACTAAAAATTCGACTTAAGGCAAGCGCACCTGTCGAACAGTAGTATAATTATGGTGAGACTGAAAATATCGTATCTACGAGGACTAAAAGTACTAGTAATTACTATCTTTTATTATTTAGCCTATGAATTAAATGATGTTTTTAAACTAAACTAATTTTCTAATTTAACTAAGATTACGACAGAGATGAAAGTTGGAAAATACTTTAGAAAAACCAATGGAGAAGACAATACCCAAGATAGAATCCACCTAGACGTCACTTATTACCTTTGACTTAGACGATTTATTCACTTGACTTATTCCGTAGAAATCCCTGATTTATGTTATTATCCATTTCGAGACTAAAAACAACTGACTTTAGGTTGATTAATCGAAATCTCTTTCTAATTAAACCCCTATTGTCGCATTAACTCAATCTATGGATTCCCTTATTAGATTTGACTTTAATCCGGCAGATTTATGTCGTCCTATCTTTAGGATTGCATGCAACTCTGCTTAATTATGAATAATCTACTCTTAAACAGAGACTTTTGCTCAATTGAATAAGCACATCAAGAACCTGAATTAATATCCTGGAATATTAAAGCAATGATTAAAACTCACAATTAAGAATAAGAACAAATATTTATCATATAAATCAAAGAGTAATAAAATTCATCTTAGGTTTCATCTCCCTTAGGTATTTAGGGAGTTTAGTTCATAATAATAATCGAAAACATCTCAAAGTTTGGAAAACAAAAAAAATAAAGAAACCCAAAGAACTTCTAGGAAATTGGATGGAAATCTTCAGTCCTGATGTAGATCCTGGCTCTGAGGTGATTCCGATGGCTATTCTCGAGTATTTTCTGCCTCCAACTCTGTGTGTGTTTCCTCTAATCCTTTTCTAGGGTGTTTATATAGGCTTTAGAATGCTTCCAAACCCTCAAAAGTGGCCTTTTCCGAGTAGAACTAGACTTGGTCTTGACAGGGACACGACCGTGTGCCACGCTCGTGTGCAGGTGCTCAAGCCGTATGTAATTCTGAGTTGGTTTCTTGTCGACACGGCCATGACACACAGGTGTGTGGTCTGCTCGTGTCCCTCACACGGGCGTGTGGTTTACCCATGTGGTAGTGCCTAGGCCGTGTGAAACACTGTTTTAAGCCCAATTCATCCGTTTTTGGCCCGTTTCTCGCTCTTTTTGCTATCCTAAGCTTTCCTGAGTATAAAAACATGAAATTAAAGGATTAGGAGCATCAAATTCACTAAAACCAAGGAAAAACAATTCATAAATATGCCAAGCATGGGATAAAAATATGTATAAATTACGGTTTGTCAAATATCCCCACACTGAAGCATTTGCTTGTCCTCAAGCAAAATCCTCAACTCACAATTAAAATAAATTCTTTTCAACTTATAATTCTCATTTATAATGTTCAAAATAATCCACAAGCAGTCATACATTGAAAATTTAACTAAAAGAACATTAAAATTTTAAATAGTCAAAGTTGAGCATTTTAATCATAAAATTATAGACATTCCCCTTTATCTAAGTAATTATCTTTAATTCCAAATTGACAATGGTTGACATCCTCACTAAAGGTTCACTCAAACCACTGAATGTGTTTAAGGTTCAATGATTAAGCACTCATTAGTCAAACATGAAAAGTTATTACCATAGGCTTGCATGAAAATCAAATCTCCACCACTATAAATGAGATGATACACAAATCAAAAGGACTATGAAGGGTTGTAACGGTGCTTTGGGTTAAAGGTGTGGATACAGGCTGAAAAAGACAGTTAGAATCAAAATTAAATTGATAAATTACCTAATTGGAAAAATAACTAACTTCAATTGAATACACATGAGCCTCTTCTCAGAGTATGGATTTAAATACTAAAGCTCAAAAACAAAGAATTACTACCAATATGTATGTATGTATGTAACGCCCCTAACCCGAATCCGTTATCGAAAAAGAGTTACGGAGCATTACCAGAGTTACCGATTCATTTATCAGATATTTCATTAATCCGATATCTTTTCTTTTCCACGTTCAAGTCTCGTATTCAAGTCATCCAGATCTTTACAAAGAAATTTGATCGTCGTTTTCATTTATTTCATGTTATAATACATTCAGCTAATACTCTAAACAAAATTATCATTTTACCCCTAAACTTTTAATTAATGACGATTTCATCCTTAGGTTAAAATAAAATAAAATTATTGCAATTTAATCCTTATTTCCAGCCGTTATTCTCACACAAATTGATAACAACCTATGAATTCTATAAAATGTCAGAATTTTCCATAATTTCAACACTTTTCAATTTAATCCTTAAAACATGTTTTTCCCTGATCTTGAGCTAAATTAATAATTTCATTCAATTTTGTAATTTAAATAATAAAATAATCCATTTCATGCAAATTGGTCATTTTTAACATTTTTTACAAAATTGCCCATAAAATTTTACTTTTATTCAATTTAGTCCATGAGCCTAAAACATACAAATTACCCATGCTAGCTGAATATTCATACATATTTTCCTCCTCCTTAATTTATATAACATGCAACAAGTAACATTATCAATAATTTCATTATTTACTTATGTAGATTCAAAACTGTCTATTTGCGTCATAGTCACTAAATTATTTATATCTTAAGCTACAGAACTAGAAATTAAGATCTACTAATTTTCCCTAAAACTAGACTTACTTATCTTATTACCATAAAATTTTCAGAATTTTTGGTTTATCCAATAAGTACAGTTTATTCTTTAAAGTTACCCCTGTTCTGCTGTCTGACAGTTCCGACCCTTCTTCACTAAGAATTAATTATCTCATCGTACGAGATTTGGATGATGTTCCTGCTTATTTCTATTGAAAATAGACTCTTTAAAGATTTTAAACATATAAATTTAATCCCTTAATTATTTGTCTCCAATTTTTTATAATTTTACAAAGTCAAAACAGGGGAACCTGAAATCATTCTGACATTGTCTCACAAAACTTATTATATCTCATGATTTACGATTCCATTGCTTACACCATTTCTTCTATAAGAAACTAGACTCAATAAGCTTTAATTTCATATTATATTCATCCCCTAATTATATTTCTAAAATTTTTGGAGATTTTTCAAAATTAGACTATTGCTGTTGTTCAAAACTGTTTTAGTGCAAAATGTTGATTTTCATTTTGCCCCAAATTTCACAGTTCATACGATTCAGTCCTTACTTAATTAACCCCTCAATTAAACTAATTTTCTCAATCAATACTTTTCCTAAACATTATAAGTTATTTCATAACTATTGAAATTCAGAATTTCCACATAAAACTCTAACTTCAAACTCTTTTACAATTTAGGTCCCAAACATTCACTTTCTATTCAATTCTTTCAATAAAATCAGCATATAAACAATTTAAAGCTCTAATTCTATGTCAAATCATCATATACTTCCAGCACATATTCATAGAAACTTTTGATTTCTTTCATAGAATCAAGAACTAATGAATTCAACAAATGGACCTAGTTGTAAAAGTCACAAAAACACAAAAATTTCAAGAAATAAGCAAGAATTGAACTTACTTGCAGTAAAAATATGAAAAACCAGCTTAAGGGAACTCTTCCATGGTGCTTTTGCTCAAGAGAATGCAGAAAAATAAAGAGAAATCTAGATATTTCCACTTTAGTCCTAGCTTTATTAAGTAAATTTTACAATTTTCCAATTTTTCCCTTAATTCCCCTTATTTTCTTGGTGATTTCATGCTCTTGCCGTCCAGCCCAAATAGAACTTGGGTCTATTTGCCTTTTAAACCCTCTTTCTTTTATCATTTAAGCTATTTAATCATTTCCCACAATTTTACATTTGATACAATTTAGTCCTTTTTGTTCAATTAGCTATCAGTACTTTAAAATTGCTTGACGAAACTTTAATACTAACTTATTAACACTCCATAAATATTTATAAAAATATTTATGGCTCGATTTAACATTCCCGAGGTCTCGATACCTCATTTTCAATTTTAATTATTTTAATATATATATTTAGTACATTTTACTATTTCAAAATTTTTCCTAACTTCACATTTAACTTATACTCACTAAATTAATAATATTTCCTACTCATTTGTCGGATTTAGTGATCTCGAATCACTGTTCCGACACCACTGAAAATTAGGCTGTTACAACTCTCCTCCCCTTTAGGAATTTTCGTCCCCGAAAATCTTACCAGAAGAAGTTGCTTTCAACACTCATAAAACACCTTTACTAACTTCTCAGAATCACAATTTGATTTAACCTCGAATATCTTTTTCCATTCACTTTTGAACTCTAGAACACAATGTTGGAACATACTGTCAAAATTCTAAATTACCCTTTCAGGGATACATATACTCAACTGATCTGTCAAATGAAAACTCTGTACTTACTGAAATGATCATACAGATCTTTCTTTGTCAAATGAACAACCATAAACTAAATAACATTTTCCTTTCCGATGTTAATGACAATCCCAATTCGAAATCTATAGTCATTTTATCTCATAACACACTAGTATTATCATTGACTGCAATAATCCTAAATGTTCTTAATGTTCGGTTTACTTGCTAACAAATAGACATCGGAACATGAACTCAAAGATATTATGTAACGCTCGTGCAATCACTAGTACATCTAACTCTCAAGAAGATAATAAAGATCTTGATAATTTCTCAAAGAAAGACAGAAGAAAAACACTGCTTATCGACTCTGGACTTCCATCATAACAGAGATAATATATTTCCTGCATGTATAAAACAAAATCATAATCAGTAGAAACATAAGAATAATCTCACATAAATTTTTACCATTAACTTCATTTCCAACATATTAAAATAGAATTCCAAGAAGATGAAGAAATGACGATCATAAACCGACCAAACCAATAGGGCTTTCGTCTAACATCATAATTAACTAGCATTCTCAAAACATCAGAACTCCACCAGAGACTGAACAACCACACACATATCTCTGAGGATAAAAGAATATATAGAATACCCAGAAAAGATGATCATATTCGTTTCAACTGTAATTATCACACACAGACATCTTTACTACTCAATTATCATTTTTTTACTAATTCTGTCATCATGAACCCCGCATCATTCCATTCACTAACGAAAACCAATTCGGGAAAATTTCAGCAAACACATACTTCAGACATCGTATCTGAATAAGTTGACTAGCCGAGGTTAACTTTTTCTTTAACCGTGACATTACGTAATCTGAATGATCTTTAGAATAATCTGATATCTTTTTTTTTAAACTGTATTCACTTGTCAAACTATTTTCAACTCCGTCTGCATTATTAATTATTCCATTACTGTACTCATTAGTTTCACATTTGTGAACTTATTCAACATTTTTTTTTGTAAATTTTCATTATAAAATACTACATTGGTAAGAGGGTGAGGTCGTAAAGCCTCTAACTGAGTTCTCATAAATACACACATATAACTTAGCGTTTATCATCAACATCATATCATCACAATTACATAATTCACTTCAAGCAAATTAACATACATGATTATGTTACACGAACTTTTCAATTATCCATTTCAAACTAGTATACTTAAACATACATTCCATGAATTTTGAGTAAATTTACTCATAGCATTTACTTAACCAAACAAGTCAGACACATAATATCATATGAATGCCACACAAACATAGATAAGTTTATCACAATATAAACTTTCATTTCATTCACGTTTCATCATTTCTCAACTTTTGATTATCTCATTTCGTACATTGTCACATACATATCATGAACTTCTATTCTTACATTTCTAAGTTCCTTCTCATCATAAACACATTTCAAATATCTCAATATCACTAACTCATACTTCTCTTACCATATACATAATTTAAATTTAACATTTAATAATAAATAATTTGAATTATAGTAATACAATCGTATGTTGAGTATGTTTGTACTCAGTAGTATTACCATAATTCAAATTATAAATACTATAATAAATAATAGACATCAAACATGTAACAATATAAGTCATATGTGTTAATTATGCTTTAATTTCATATCTCGGCAATAGTCTTTCATCAAATGGCATCATATATCATCTATATTATCTTTAATCAATTCATGAACCTTTGGTTCAAGCTTTCAATCTCATATCTCTATTTCAAATCACAATTCACATTTCTTTTCATAATTCCACTTTTTCACACTTTCAATAGTTTAATCGATCAAATTCATTCGATTTTCTCATTTCATTTACTCAACCCTATTAACATAACTCGGACTCAGACGGATACACGGATCCAACCAAACACACCAGTAAGGCACATTGTGCCTAAAACGGTACATAGTACCTAATCAGAATACGACACATAAGTGCCTGAAACGACACACGAGGTGCCTGCTGCGACACACAAGGTGCCTGAAATACGACACATAAAGTGCCTGATCAGTAAAGCCGACAAATCCCGTACACTTCCAGTTCCTATGGCATGCCAATTATATCCGACTAGTCCGACAAGTTAATAGGGAATTCAATTCTCATTTCAATTTCACTTAATATTCATATTTACCCCTATTAACAAGACTCGGACTTTGGCGGATACACAGATTCCATCCAAACACACCAAAATGTCCAACCAAAACACACTAGTATAATCCTCTAAAACACACCAGGATAATCCTCCAAAACACACCAGTATCATATAATCCTCCCAAACACACCAGAATAATATAATCCATCCAAAACAAACCAGAATAGCACAAAGTGCCTCTTCGAATAAATCCGAAGGATATAAACATCAACATATCCAAATCTCATCTCCAAATCCCTTCTCAAAATCCTATGGCATGCCAATTCTATCCGACTCAGTCCGGTACAGTTAATAGGGTATTCAATTTACTTTCCAGTTTCCAATCAATACACATTTCAATTAATCACATATTCATATCAATTTCATCACATTCCCAATCAATAAAATTTTCAAATAAAACATATATCCAAAATTCTATTTCCACATCAATCACATATATCCATACAAATTTAATTCAATATTGATACTTACCTTAAAATTTTACTTACTATACACATAAAGTTAAATATAACATTTATTCATACCTTTATGAGTTCCGACTCATCATAATCTAATTTTGCTCACATATTTGAGTATCGCTTTCAACATTATCGTAATTAGCTCGGTTGGGAAAGTATCTCTATCTTTAAGTAAAATAAATCTCATCAAAGCTGGAAGATATTAAATTATCTTATCAAAAGTTATATAATGGCATGTATTTCTAGACTTCACATATGCTACGTTCGGTCCGAGAACCGACTAAACCTTAGCTCTGATACCAATAAATGTAACGCCCCTACCCCGAATCCGTCACCGAAAAAGAGTTACGGAGCATTACCGGAGTTACCGATTCATTTATCAGATATTTCATTAATCTGATATCTTTTCTTTTCCACGTTCAAGTCTCGTATTCAAGTCATCCGGATCTTTATAAAGAAATTTGATCGTCGTTTTCATTTATTTCATGTTATAATAGATTCAGCTAATGCTCTAAACAAAATTATCATTTTACCCCTAAACTTTTAATTAATGACAATTTCATCCTTAGGTTAAAATAAAATAAAATTATTGCAATTTAATCCTTATTTCCAGCCGTTATTCTCACACAAATTGATAACAACCTATGAATTCTATAAAATGTCAGAATTTTCCATAATTTCAACACTTTTCAATTTAATCCTTAAAACATGTTTTTCCCTGATCTTGAGCTAAATTAATAATTTCATTCAATTTTGTAATTTAAATAATAAAATAATCCATTTCATGCAAATTGGTCATTTCTAACATTTTTTTACAAAATTGCCCATAAAATTTTACTTTTATTCAATTTAGTCCATGAGCCTAAAACATACAAATTACCCATGCTAGCTGAATATTCATACATATTTTCCTCCTCCTCCTCTCCATTCCACATCCTTAATTTATATAACATGCAACAAGTAACATTATCAATAATTTCACTATTTACTTATGTATATTCAAAACTATCCATTTGCGTCATAGTCACTAAATTATTTATATCTTAAGCTACAGAACTAGAAATTAAGATCTGCTAATTTTCCCTAAAAGTAGACTTACTTATCTTATTACCATAAAATTTTCAGAATTTTTGGTTTAGCCAATAAGTACAGTTTATTCTTTAAAGTTACCCCTGTTCTGCTGTCTGACAGTTCCGACCCTTCTTCACTAAGAATTAATTATCTCATCGTACGAGATTTGGATGATGTCCCCGCTTATTTCTATTGAAAATAGACTCTTTAAGGATTTTAAAAATATAAATTTAATCCCTTAATTATTTTTCCCCAATTTTTTATGATTTTCCAAAGTCATAATAGGGGAACCCGAAATCATTCTGACATTGTCTCACAAAACTTATTATATCTCATGATTTACAATTCCATTGCTTACACCGTTTCTTCTATAAGAAACTAGACTCAATAAGCTTTAATTTCGTATTTATTCATCCTCTAATTAGATTTCTACAATTTTTGGAGATTTTTCAAAACTAGACTATTGCTGCTGTCCAAAACTGTTTTAGTGCAAAATGTTGATTTTCATTTTGCCCCAAATTTCACAGTTCATACAATTCAGTCCTTACTTAATTAACCCCTCAATTAAACTAATTTTCTCAATTAATACTTTTCCTAGACATTATAAGTTATTGCATAACTATTGAAATTCAGAATTTCCACATAAAACTCTAACTTCAAACTCTTTTACAATTTAGGTCCCAAACATTCACTTTCTATTCAATTCTTTCAATAAAATCAGCATATAAACAATTTAAAGCTCTAATTCTATGTCAAATCATCATATACTTCCAGCACATATTCATAGAAACTTTTGATTTCTTTCATAGAATCAAGAACTAATAAATTCAACAAATGGACCTAGTTGTAAAAGTCACAAAAACACAAAAATTTCAAGAAATAATCAAGAATTGAACTTACTTGCAGTAAAAATATGAAAAATCAGCTTAAGGGAACTCTTCCATGGTGTTTTTGCTGATGAGAATGCAGAAAAATAAAGAGAAATCTAGATATTTCCACTTTAGTCCTAGCTTTATTAAGTAAATTTTGCAATTTTCCAATTTTGCCCTTAATTCCCCTTATTTTCTTGGTGATTTCATGCTCTTGCCATCCAGCCCAAATAGAACTTGGGTCTATTTGCCTTTTAAACCCTCTTTCTTTTATCATTTAAGCTATTTAATCATTTCCCACAATTTTACATTTGATACAATTTAGTCCTTTTGTTCAATTAGCTATCAGTACTTTAAAATTGCTTGACGAAACTTTAATACTAACTTATTAACACTCCATAAATATTTATAAAAATATTTATGGCTCGATTTAACATTCCCGAGGTCTCGATACCTCATTTTCAATTTTAATTATTTTAATATATATATTTAGTACATTTCACTATTTCAAAATTTTTCCTAACTTCACATTTAACTTATACTCACTAAATTAATAATATTTCCTACTCATTTGTCGGATTTAGTGATCTCGAATCACTGTTCCGACACCACTGAAAATTAGGCTGTTACAACTCTCCTCCCCTTTAGGAATTTTCGTCCCCGAAAATCTTACCAGAAGAAGTTGCTTTCAACACTCATAAAACACCTTTACTAACTTCTCAGAATCACAATTTGATTTAACCTCGAATATCTTTTTCCATTCACTTTTGAACTCTAGAACACAATGTTGGAACATACTGTCAAAATTCTAAATTACCCTCTCAGGGATACATATACTCAACTGATCTGTCAAATGAAAACTCTGTACTTACTGAAATGATCATACAGATCTTTCTTTGTCAAATGAACAACCATAAACTAAATAACATTTTCCTTTCCGATGTTAATGACAATCCCAATTCGAAATCTATAGTCATTTTATCTCATAACACACTAGTATTATCATTGACTGCAATAATCCTAAATGTTCTTAATGTTCGGTTTACTTGCTAACAAATAGACATCGGAACATGAACTCAAAGATATTATGTAACGCTCGTGCAATCACTAGTACATCTAACTCTCAAGAAGATAATAAAGATCTTGATAATTTCTCAAAGAAAGACAGAAGAAAAACACTGCTTATCGACTCTGGACTTCCATCATAACAGAGATAATATATTTCCTGCATGTATAAAACAAAATCATAATCAGTAGAAACATAAGAATAATCTCACATAAATTTTTACCATTAACTTCATTTCCAACATATTAAAATAGAATTCCAAGAAGATGAAGAAATGACGATCATAAACCGACCAAACCAATAGAGCTTTCGTCTAACATCATAATTAACTAGCATTCTCAAAACATCAGAACTCCACCAGAGACTGAACAACCACACACATATCTCTGAGGATAAAAGAATATATAGAATACCCAGAAAAGATGATCATATTCGTTTCAACTGTAATTATCACACACAGACATCTTTACTACTCAATTATCATTTTTTTACTAATTCTGTCATCATGAACCCCGCATCATTCCATTCACTAACAAAAACCAATTCGGGAAAATTTCAGCAAACACATACTTCAGACATCGTATCTGAATAAGTTGACTAGCCGAGGTTAACTTTTTCTTTAACCGTGACATTACGTAATCTGAATGATCTTTAGAATAATCTGATATCTTTTTTTAAAACTGTATTCACTTGTCAAACTATTTTCAACTCCGTCTGCATTATTAATTATTCCATTACTGTACTCATTAGTTTCACATTTGTGAACTTATTCAACATTTTTTTTTTGTAAATTTTCATTATAAAATACTACATTGGTAAGAGGGTGAGGTCGTAAAGCCTCTAACTGAGTTCTCATAAATACACACATATAACTTAGCGTTTATCATCAACATCATATCATCACAATTACATAATTCACTTCAAGCAAATTAACATACATGATTATGTTACACGAACTTTTCAATTATCCATTTCAAACTAGTATACTTAAACATACATTCCATGAATTTTGAGTAAATTTACTCATAGCATTTACTTAACCAAACAAGTCAGACACATAATATCATATGAATGCCACACAAACATAGATAAGTTTATCACAATATAAACTTTCATTTCATTCACGTTTCATCATTTCTCAACTTTTGATTATCTCATTTCGTACATTGTCACATACATATCATGAACTTCTATTCTTACATTTCTAAGTTCCTTCTCATCATAAACACATTTCAAATATCTCAATATCACTAACTCATACTTCTCTTACCATATACATAATTTAAATTTAACATTTAATAATAAATAATTTGAATTATAGTAATACAATCGTATGTTGAGTATGTTTGTACTTAGTAGTATTACCATAATTCAAATTATAAATACTATAATAAATAATAGACATCAAACATGTAACAATATAAGTCATATGTGTTAATTATGCTTTAATTTCATATCTCGGCAATAGTCTTTCATCAAATGGCATCATATATCATCTATATTATCTTTAATCAATTCATGAACCTTTGGTTCAAGCTTTCAATCTCATATCTCTATTTCAAATCACAATTCACATTTCTTTTCATAATTCCACTTTTTCACACTTTCAATAGTTTAATCGATCAAATTCATTCGATTTTCTCATTTCATTTACTCAACCCTATTAACATAACTCGGACTCAGACGGATACACGGATCCAACCAAACACACCAGTAAGGCACATTGTGCCTAAAACGGTACATAGTACCTAATCAGAATACGACACATAAGTGCCTGAAACGACACACGAGGTGCCTGCTGCGACACACAAGGTGCCTGAAATACGACACATAAAGTGCCTGATCAGTAAAGCCGACAAATCCCGTACACTTCCAGTTCCTATGGCATGCCAATTATATCCGACTAGTCCGACAAGTTAATAGGGAATTCAATTCTCATTTCAATTTCACTTAATATTCATATTTACCCCTATTAACAAGACTCGGACTTTGGCGGATACACAGATTCCATCCAAACACACCAAAATGTCCAACCAAAACACACTAGTATAATCCTCTAAAACACACCAGGATAATCCTCCAAAACACACCAGTATCATATAATCCTCCCAAACACACCAGAATAATATAATCCATCCAAAACAAACCAGAATAGCACAAAGTGCCTCTTCGAATAAATCCGAAGGATATAAACATCAACATATCCAAATCTCATCTCCAAATCCCTTCTCAAAATCCTATGGCATGCCAATTCTATCCGACTCAGTCCGGTACAGTTAATAGGGTATTCAATTCACTTTCCAGTTTCCAATCAATACACATTTCAATTAATCACATATTCATATCAATTTCATCACATTCCCAATCAATAAAATTTTCAAATAAAACATATATCCAAAATTCTATTTCCACATCAATCACATATATCCATACAAATTTAATTCAATATTGATACTTACCTTAAAATTTTACTTACTATACACATAAAGTTAAATATAACATTTATTCATACCTTTATGAGTTCCGACTCATCATAATCTAATTTTGCTCACATATTTGAGTATCGCTTTCAACATTATCGTAATTAGCTCGGTTGGGAAAGTATCTCTATCTTTAAGTAAAATAAATCTCATCAAAGCTGGAAGATATTAAACTATCTTATCAAAAGTTATATAATGGCATGTATTTCTAGACTTCACATATGCTACGTTCGGTCCGAGAACCGACTAAACCTTAGCTCTGATACCAATAAATGTAACGCCCCTACCCCGAATCCGTCACCGAAAAAGAGTTACGGAGCATTACCGGAGTTACCGATTCATTTATCAGATATTTCATTAATCTGATATCTTTTCTTTTCCACGTTCAAGTCTCGTATTCAAGTCATCCGGATCTTTATAAAGAAATTTGATCGTCGTTTTCATTTATTTCATGTTATAATAGATTCAGCTAATGCTCTAAACAAAATTATCATTTTACCCCTAAACTTTTAATTAATGACAATTTCATCCTTAGGTTAAAATAAAATAAAATTATTGCAATTTAATCCTTATTTCCAGCCGTTATTCTCACACAAATTGATAACAACCTATGAATTCTATAAAATGTCAGAATTTTCCATAATTTCAACACTTTTCAATTTAATCCTTAAAACATGTTTTTCCCTGATCTTGAGCTAAATTAATAATTTCATTCAATTTTGTAATTTAAATAATAAAATAATCCATTTCATGCAAATTGGTCATTTCTAACATTTTTTTACAAAATTGCCCATAAAATTTTACTTTTATTCAATTTAGTCCATGAGCCTAAAACATACAAATTACCCATGCTAGCTGAATATTCATACATATTTTCCTCCTCCTCCTCTCCATTCCACATCCTTAATTTATATAACATGCAACAAGTAACATTATCAATAATTTCACTATTTACTTATGTATATTCAAAACTATCCATTTGCGTCATAGTCACTAAATTATTTATATCTTAAGCTACAGAACTAGAAATTAAGATCTGCTAATTTTCCCTAAAAGTAGACTTACTTATCTTATTACCATAAAATTTTCAGAATTTTTGGTTTAGCCAATAAGTACAGTTTATTCTTTAAAGTTACCCCTGTTCTGCTGTCTGACAGTTCCGACCCTTCTTCACTAAGAATTAATTATCTCATCGTACGAGATTTGGATGATGTCCCCGCTTATTTCTATTGAAAATAGACTCTTTAAGGATTTTAAAAATATAAATTTAATCCCTTAATTATTTTTCCCCAATTTTTTATGATTTTCCAAAGTCATAATAGGGGAACCCGAAATCATTCTGACATTGTCTCACAAAACTTATTATATCTCATGATTTACAATTCCATTGCTTACACCGTTTCTTCTATAAGAAACTAGACTCAATAAGCTTTAATTTCGTATTTATTCATCCTCTAATTAGATTTCTACAATTTTTGGAGATTTTTCAAAATTAGACTATTGCTGCTGTCCAAAACTGTTTTAGTGCAAAATGTTGATTTTCATTTTGCCCCAAATTTCACAGTTCATACAATTCAGTCCTTACTTAATTAACCCCTCAATTAAACTAATTTTCTCAATTAATACTTTTCCTAGACATTATAAGTTATTGCATAACTATTGAAATTCAGAATTTCCACATAAAACTCTAACTTCAAACTCTTTTACAATTTAGGTCCCAAACATTCACTTTCTATTCAATTCTTTCAATAAAATCAGCATATAAACAATTTAAAGCTCTAATTCTATGTCAAATCATCATATACTTCCAGCACATATTCATAGAAACTTTTGATTTCTTTCATAGAATCAAGAACTAATAAATTCAACAAATGGACCTAGTTGTAAAAGTCACAAAAACACAAAAATTTCAAGAAATAATCAAGAATTGAACTTACTTGCAGTAAAAATATGAAAAATCAGCTTAAGGGAACTCTTCCATGGTGTTTTTGCTGATGAGAATGCAGAAAAATAAAGAGAAATCTAGATATTTCCACTTTAGTCCTAGCTTTATTAAGTAAATTTTGCAATTTTCCAATTTTGCCCTTAATTCCCCTTATTTTCTTGGTGATTTCATGCTCTTGCCATCCAGCCCAAATAGAACTTGGGTCTATTTGCCTTTTAAACCCTCTTTCTTTTATCATTTAAGCTATTTAATCATTTCCCACAATTTTACATTTGATACAATTTAGTCCTTTTTGTTCAATTAGCTATCAGTACTTTAAAATTTCTTGACGAAACTTTAATACTAACTTATTAACACTCCATAAATATTTATAAAAATATTTATGGCTCGATTTAAAATTCCCGAGGTCTCAATACCTCGTTTTCAATTTTAATTATTTTAATATATATATATATATTTAGTACATTTCACTATTTCAGAATTTTTCCTAACTTCACATTTAACTTATACTCACTAAATTAATAATATTTCCTACTCATTTGTCGGATTTAGTGATCTCGAATCACTGTTCCGACACCATTGAAAATTAGGCTATTACAATGTATGCATGTGTGTTTTTTTTAATAAGAACAAATACAGATATAAGAGAGAATTATATGATTCGAATGAAAGAACATAGTTAGGCAATTAACCAATTCAAATCTCGACAAAAAAGGAATCAATAAAATGGGAAAAATTCTCAACGAATCAAAAAGTATGATTAAAGGGTTAAAATTTAGGGTAAAAATATAGTTTGTTAAGCTCAAAGCGGTTCACTGAGGGTCAATTGTGTGGGTAGGCTTTTTATGGGAAAGAAATGGGTTAAAACCTAAGTGCCTTTATCATTTTAGTCTATCAAATCAAAGGTGTGGTCTCGACATGTATAATTAATGCAAGTTCTAGAATAACAAATCAATGTTGACACACTCATAACCAATAAAATCAGTGAGCAAGAAAGATATATGCTCTGAAAGGCTCAAAATCTCACGAAAATTATGGGTATTTGATGTCAATTTTGTAAATTCAAAACTTCAAGATAATACCTCAATTCAGGGAAACATCCTAGCAATTTTATTTCTCAAATATTTCAACTTATCATATTGATTCTCTAATGTCTTAAAGTTTAAACAATCAATGCACAGTTACCTATGATTTAATTTAAAAACATATCAATGAAAATCATAAATCAATCGAAATTTACTCTAATAATGATATGAGAAAATTATTTGAAAACAAGATAAAAACTCAGGGATTTCTGATAATCACATAAATAACCTCTCCACACCATTGTCCTCAATCTACAAAGATAAATAATAAGAATTTAAGTATAATATTAGAAGAGAGGGAGAGAAGCGAAACTGCCTTGAATATTTGGATGAGATCCTTGGAGTAGCGAGAGCGATAAATGTAGATAAAGCCGAATAAAAGGCATGATTTGGAGGTACTAATAAGAAAATAAACACAACTGTGGAAGAGAATTAAGGGATAATTCGATAATAATTATAAAGATAAGCAGAGTTTAAAATACAAAACATAAGTCCTCAAAAATAAATAAGACACAATAAAATTTAAAAAAGAAAAATAAAAATAAAAATAAAGTAATTGTAAAATAAAGGGACTCAAAGGTCCTCATCATCAGAGTCATGAGCCGGTGGCGCTAGAGAAGGGATATGTAGGTGGTGGCAAATCTGTCGGAGAGTGGCATTGATGCTGTCGAATCGCTCGAAACACTGCTGCTCAAAGCTAGTGAATCGCTCGGATAAATCTATCAAAGTGGTAGCAGGAGGTTAGTGACGCGGTGGTGGTGGTGGAGGTGGGTCCTCGTGAAGGGGAGGGACATCGTCAGTAATGTGCTCTGGCTCATCCTGGTCAGCAGAGTGGACGAGTCTGTGCTGATGAGGTTTGACTCCACATCGTCGCTCTATTATCCGTATGTGGATCATGCTGGAAATTCCCTGCGGAGACATCTGACTGACTAATGCGAGTGTTGATGATATCTCTGGAGTGTCAAAGAGGCCAAAGTGTCGAGCGAGGCGAGTCACGTAAGGACCAAGGCAGATGGGGCCCCTCCTATAGCGATCTGTCTGGTGGCGAAAGGCGAGGGCGATAAAATATGCTAACTCAAATACGTGGCTAGTAGCCATGCTCCATAGGAAGTACGCATCGGTGTACTGACTACTCCTGTGCTCTCTCTCCTCCCAGTCAAAGTTTGACCCAAGATGGCATGAATGTAGCGTAGTGCTAGAGGGAGAGAAGTCGCCTTCGAGCCACTTGCATTATAGGAAACTGTGCTAGCTGTAATGTCAGTCCAACAGCAAGATGGTGAATAGTATATCTGACGATGAAGCTGTAGAAAATTTTTCAAAGCCATGAACTCCTCCGTGTAGAGGCCCAAAGAAGCTCCAAACTCGGGTACACTCATATGCCTAACAAGTTCACCAAGTCTAAAAATGGTAGTACCAGCCTCGTCATGTGTGTTCATCACGTGCTGTAGGTGGAAAGTAGTGCAAAACTCCAATATCAGCTCTGAATATGTGGGCTCGATGATTGCAAAGAACCGATCCCATGAGGCGGCATCGAGATGGAATCGAACGAGGTGAGCAAGTTGGACCTACTCCAAAGTGGCCCAGCCAATACATCGGCCCACTCCCAATGGTCGTACATGTAGTAGCTAAAATAGGTCATCCTGTGGGCTGGAGGAGAATCGAAGCAGTGGGTGGTGAGCTTCGGTTGAGGTGCCTGAAGAGGTTGCACCAGGACCCTTTCGCTTTTTTGAAGTGGGGACAGTAATTTTCTTGCCTCGTGTGTTTGTCATTATAGGCCTACAAAATAATAGAAGTTAAATATCACCAAATATTGAACCATGAGTCAACAGAAATAAAATTCTAAAGTAATAAAGCTATAGTCCTAAAAAGAAGATTCTCCAACACTAATCATAATAAAGACTAGAATAATAGAATAATAGAATAAAAACAAAAAGTATTAAAGAATGAAAATGAAACAAGAACAGATGAAAGTTAGTACTAATACTAATCAACTGGAAATAAAGCAACACATCAGAGAACTATAATAAAGTAATAGTAATAATAATAAGAAAAATAATCATAAGAATGATAACAAAATAGAATGAAAATTAACAATAATAATAAGGAGAAAAAAACTAAGTAAAGAAAATAAACTAAAATTAAAATGGAAGAATGACTAAAAAAACAAAAAAGGAATAAATAAAAATAAAAAACTAAAATAGTTAAGGGTAAAAGAGGAAACCCAAAAACAGTGGTCGGGGTGTGCACGGCAGTGGACGGCGCTGTTAGTCGGAGTCGGTGCAGTTGCCGATGGTGGTGGGTGGGGGAGGACACAGGTGTGGGGAGGTAGGCTGTGTGGCGCGATGTGGGGGCGTAGGGGTGTGGCGCGAAGGTACTAGTAATTACTATCTTTTTATTATCTAGCCTAAGAATTAAAGGATTTTTTTAAACTAAACTAATTTTCTAATTTAACTAAGATTAGGACAGAGATGAAAGCTGGAAAATACTTTAGAAAAACCAATGGAGAAGACAATATCCAAGACAAAATCCACCTAGACTTCACTTATTACCTTTGACTTAGACGATTTATTCACTTGACTTATTCCGTAGAAATCCCTAATTTATATTATTATCCCTTTCGAGACTAAAAACATCTGACTCTAGGTTGATTAATCGAAATCTCTTTCTAATTAAAACCTCTATTGTCGCATTAACTCGATCTATGGATTCCTTTATTAGATTTGACTCTAATCCGACAGATTTATGTCGTCCTATCTCTAGGATTGCATGCAACTCCGCTTAATTATGAATGATCTACTCTTAAATAGGGACTTTGCTCTATTGAATAAGCACATCAAGAACCTGAATTAATGTCCTGGAATATTAAAGCAAGGATTAAACTTGACAATTAAGAATAAGAACAAATATTTATCATATAAATCAAAGAGTAATAAGATTTGTCTTAGGTTTCATCTCCCTTAGGTATTTAGGGAGTTTAGTTCATAATAATAATCGAAAACATCTCAAAGTTTGGAAAACAAAAAAACATAAAGAAACCCAAAGAACTTCTAGGAAATTGGATGGAAATCTTCAGTCCTGATGTAGATCCTGGCTCTGAGGTGATTCCGATGGCTATTCTCGAGTATTTTCTGCCTCCAACTCTGTGTGTGTTTCCTCTAATCCTTTTCCAGGGTGTTTATATAGGCTTTAGAATGCTTCCAGACCTTCAAAAGTCGCCTTTTTCGAGTAGAACTAGACTTGGGCTCGATAGGGACACGGTCGTGTGCCACGCCCGTGTACAACTGCTCAAGCCGTGTGTAATTCTGAGTTGGTTTCTAGTCGACATGGCCATGACACACGAGTGTGTGGTCTACCCATGTGCCTTACACAGGCATGTGGTTTACTCGTGTGGAAGTGCCTAGGTCGTGTGAAACACTATTTTAAGCCCAATTCGTCCGTTTTTGGCCCGTTTGTCGCTCCTTTTGCTATCCTAAGCTCTCCTGAGTATAAAAACATAAAATTAAAGGATTAGGAGCATCAAATTCACTAAAACCAAGGAAAAATCATTCATAAATATGCCAAGCATGGGAAAAAAATATGTATAAATTACGATTTATCAGTTCCTTACGGTAAGTTAAAGTTTTTGTTTAATACGAACTTACTAAGCAATGATTTGCTCACGTCCATTGTGTTTGATTTCTTGTAGATTATCAGAAGTTTGGTTGGTTGGAAGTTTAGGTCAGAGCTCACACTATCCGATCAACAACTCGGAAGAAAATTTGATCATTTTGGTTTAGCTTATAAGTGGCATGTACTAGGAGTTTTAAAGTTCACTTGTTCATAATCTTGTTATTTTATGTTTTGGTTATGTAATGTTGTGGAAGTGTTACTTATTTGGTACTTTTGGTATAACCTTGTTCAAGTATGCATAAGTGATTTGAATTATGTATTGTGAGTTTGGTTTCAAATATGGTAAGGTGCTATGGTATGAATGATAAGTACATGCTTATAATTGATGAATGTGAAATGGTTTAATATTTGAATTGTGGCACGAACAAAGGCATATTAGTTAGGCACTTAGGTTGAATGCTATATTGTATACTTTGGCATGTTTTTGTGTGTTTGAATAGGTAAAAATGGATGGAAATGGTATGACTTGGACTCTAAGAAATTCTAGGTGAAATGAATTGATTTTGAAGACATTTTAGGTGCATACAGCCTGTGACACAGTCTGCCTCACGGTCGTATGCCATACGGTATTATGTCACACATGATCACCCCACATGACCATGTAGCCTATTTGGATTTTGGTATAGATTTGTCCACATGATCACACTTTGTTACACGCCTTGGTGACACGGCCGTGTGACCCAAGTTCACACGATATCAGAGAGTTACATAACACGAACACAATTTGTTACACGGTTTGGCCACACAGCCATATCTTGAGCTACATGGTCTAGGCTCTGTCACACGGCTAGACACATGGCCATGTGACCCCTATTTTCAGTTACCATATTTTTCTATTTTGTTTTAGATTAGTCCCTACTTATTTTTAAATTGATTTTAGGGTTTCGTAAGCTCGATTTAAGTTTCATTTTTGAATGTATGTTATGAATAGTGAATGGCTATTGATTTATGATGTTTAGATTAATCTCTGAATTCTTTTGATGTATAATTGAAATTGTTAACTATCGTAATATCATATAACCCTAACCTAACGATGGAGATGAGGTAAGGGTATTACAGATTTTTTTTAGAATTAACTATATAGGGCCATTTTTATTTTGGCTACTCTAAATTTTTTTTTCAAGTTGGTCATTGATATTAAAAAGATTAATGAAACAAATCATTCTACTATTAAACTCATCTATTTCGCATTTGACTTTTTTAATTGTTTCTTTCTTTAATCTTTCATTCTTTATTCATTTTTCCTTTCCATTCTCTCTCCTCTATTTTTCCTCATCTTCTTCATGCTTAACTTAACCCAAATCCGGGATATTCTTGGGTGAGCTTCTTAATATGAACTTCTCATGATCTTTCATAAAACACAAATTTTAATCGGTTATTCCTATAAGCTTCTAACAACTACTAAAACCATCAACTATTTACTCAAATTCCTAATGAAAAACACAATTTTTCTAACCAAATACTCAAAGTCCTATTGGAAATGTAACTTTGTAAAAATTCTTAAAATTTGTTGTTTAAAAATCATAAAATTATTTTACAATTTTTAATTAATTTTTTTTTTTACATTTTTTAAGAATTTTTACAAAATTGGGTTTCTAATAAGACTTTCAGTATTTGGTTAGAAAATTGTGTTTTTCATTAGGAATTTGGGGAAATAATTTGGTTTTGGTAGTTGTTAGAGAATGTTGTTATTTATAAAATATATAGTTGATGGTTTTAGTAGTTGTTATTGGGAACACTAAACCTTGGAAGAACATAAATGGTATTAATCTCAAGTATAGTGACAACACAAGACCTTGGAAGAAGGAGCGACACTCTGGCCACTCTCATGACCTTTCTGGAGTAGATTGTGATGATTTTGGATTATGGAATTTTGATTTAGATGGAATTTCATGCCAGGAAACAACTAGAGGTAACTCTTGAAGTTACGCTAGTTGAGAAGGAATTCATAAAAGGTGAATATTGAAGAAACTAGTTTATTGCAAATCAAAGGATCAGCTGACAGATATTTTTACTAAATTTTTCATGTTAGTCTATTTGTTAGCTTGTTAGTTGGAGCGGGAGTTGTTAGCTTGTTAGTTGGAGTAACAATTTGAATTTTTGGTTGAGGTTGTTACTTGAGACTTGTATATAAGGGCTACTTTTTTAATGAATTACATCATCCCTTCATTCATATTTTTTCTATGCTTCAATTAATTCTTTGCTAAACCAACAACCTACAACTTGGTGACTTATCATACGTTGTTGTGTTTCTTCTCTAGAGGCTACTAAAGAAATGATGAGAACACATGATATCAGTTTTACTAATAAGCTCTTTCTCCTTGGTGCAGAAATCGTATTATACAATCTTTTAGATATTGCTTTTGCACTATATGAAAGTTGTTGGGAGCAACTTCAAAGAGTTTGCACATTAGAGCTACTCAATATGAAATGTGTCAATCATTTCGTTCAGTTAGAGAAGAGCAGGTGTCAAGTTTACTCAGATCCATCTTTTCTAAGACAGGAAAGGAAATCAACCTTGGAGAAATTTTTCACAACTTAATTTAATGACTGCTTTCTTTGGAAGATGCAAGCAACACAAAGAATTCATTTCAATTCTGAAGAAAGTTGTGGAAGCTATGTCTGGTTTTAATATTGTTGATCTATTTCCATCTATCAAATTTCTTCCAGAGATTGGTCGGCTGAGAGCTGAACTTGAGAGGTCTCACCATGATTTAGATGCAATACTTGAAAGCATCATTCAATAACATAGACATAGCAATGCGAATCTGAAGGACAGTGTTGATGTAACAGAGGGTTTAGTTGATATTCTTCTGAATCTTCAAGATCATGGAGACTTGAGTTTCCTTTAACAACTGACAACATTAAAGATGTTATCCTGGTTAGTGGTTTGATATGTCATATCTTGCGTGTTTATATATGGGTTTATATAATCCTATATATTTAACATGCTTAAACATCAAATTACTTCAAGACTCAAGTTGACATCTTTGGGAAGCATGATTTATTCAGTAGGACATTCTAATGGGTGGAACTGAAACATCTTCAACTTTAACAGAATGGGTAATGTAGAAAATGATGTAAAATCCTAGGATCTTTGGAAAAGCACAAGCTGAGGTGAGGGAACTCTATGATAAAATAGGGGATGTTAATGAGTCAAACCATCATGAACTGAAGTACTTCTTGAAGTTGGTTATGAAGGAAACTCTAAGATTACACCTTCCTCTACCTTTGCTAATTCCAAGAGAAAATAGTGAGAGATGTGAGATTAATGGAAGAGATTCCAACTAATGGAATGAAGCCGAGAGGTTCTATCTAGAGAGATTCATCAATGGTTCAGTTGACTATAAAGGGACTAACTTCGAGTTTATTCTATTCAGTGTTGGAAGGAGGATATGTCTTGGCATGTCATATGGTATGGCTGTTGTCGAGCTTTCCCTTGCAAAATTACTATCCCATTTTGATTGGAAACTCCCTAATGGAATGAAAAATGAGAATCTAGACATGATTGAGGCTTTTGGTGCTTCTGTTAGATGAAAAAATGAGCTCCACATTATTCCTATTCCGTATCACTTAGGAATGACAATGGAGCAAGGCATGGTTAATATTATTAAAACCATCCACTTTTCAAAAACAAAGCTGCTCTATTTGAGGCAAATCAGTACAAAATCCATTAAACAGTTCAGATTTTGCCATCCCTATAACCATTACCACCATATGTTAAATAGTTAGAATATATGTATTCCACATGGCATTGAGAAGATTGTGAAATCACATTCCAAATTAGAGTTGTTTCTTCTTTTTCTTATTGTTTTTTTAAATTTTTGTTTGAATAATGTTTCCTTTAATTTTTCCTTGAGGTAGAAGCATATTGAAAAGACAAGTGTGTTGTAATTTAGCTGACAGTGTACTACATTGTTTAAATTGAACTATTGTGTTGTTTCTCTTTGATTAGGTTGAGAATCAACATTATATATTTGGGTAAATAACGACAGTTGGGAGAGCCCTGAAACTTAGCATTTACGATTAGCCACCTCAAAATTCTAAATTTTGGGAAGTGATTTTTTTTAGAATAAACTATATAGAACCATTTTTATTTTTACTCTAAATATTTTTTTTGTCAAGTTGATCATTAATGTTAAAAGAATTAACCAAACAAATCATTATACTAAAAACTCATCTATTTCACACTTAATCTTTTTTTAATTATTTCTTTCTTTATTCTTTCATTCTTTCTTTTTTTCCTCTTTCCTCTATTTTTCTTCATCTTCTTCATGCTTAACTTAACCCAAAGTCAGGAATTATCGGGTGAGCTTCTTTTTTGAAATACTCTATCGGATATTATTATTAGAACACCAAACACAATACAACCCCATAAAAGGCAAAAATCAAGCCCAATTATATGACCCAACTTAGCGAAAAGGCAAGAGATGTTCTAAAAGCCTCCAAATTGTAAAAGTACAATTAATATTTGCACAACTCCTGAAAACATGAACATAAAAAGCTTCCAAATTTAATTATTTCTCTTTTCAAAGTTTCAAGAACTGTTCATCTGTTTCCTCCATCTCTTCAGATCCCTCATCTCTCCAATTTGAATGACAGATTACTCACCCATCAGACCAGTAAGCTGGACAATCGTTCTCTCTTGACCTCCTCTTTTGCAAAAATAGGTACTCCTCCGCTCATATTCCACTATTCATTTTGTCTCAAACCCTCCATCGCAAGTAGATGAGCCACTCCATTTTTTGATCGTCCTGTATTTGAACTTGCATATTTGAAAACTCCTGCTAAGCCATTGATAGCCTTTTATGTAGGCATGGATTTTTGGTTTGTTATTATCCCTCCACTGTGCTATTTTGGTGATAGACAAGGTATCACATTCTATCTCCATGGTAGTGAAACCTAAATTTAGTCCCATTTGAAGACCTTGAACATAAGCCAGGGGCCTCCACTGCAAAAGCCGAAGGTATGTTTTCATTGAGAACAATTCTAAAACCCAATACTCTTCCATTCGCACCCAAATCACTAGCCCTGAACAGGACATCTTATCTATTGTTTTGTAAACTACATCGAAGTTGATTTTTGACAAAAGGATTATTTGGTGGCTTCCATCTCATATCCCCCGCACATTTAACAAGTAATACTGTGTCCAGACCATCCAGTTCACTGATATACGCTTTAATAGAATGCGCAATTCCTAACCCAGTCTTTCGTTGTCTTTCATGTACCCATTTATTCTTATCTGTTTATATCACCCAAATCATGCAGACAAATAGACGACATTGACGAGGAATTATTTTCAAAGAACCAGGTAATCCAGTCCAGAAAACACAAAATTTTAATTGAGCTAAGCCTTGGACATTGTAATTGTTGCCAAATCTCCTTGATCGTAGCACAGCCCCTAAAAGCATGCTCTAAAGTCTCCTCTTAATCTACACATTTAGGACAAATAGTTTCATTTGATAACTGCTTGTAATATATATTGCATAGAGTATGGATATAATTCTTTAAGCATTTCTAGAATGTAGTTTTCAATTTGGTGGGCAGTTGTAGGCCCCATAATTTTTTTTTGTAAAATTGTCTGTATGTTGTCTATTCAAGTAGATGGTTAGGGTCTATTGATTGTTGTACAAGCAATTTGTACGCACTACGATAGAATAGTCACCAAAGGCCTCTCCTTTCCACACTTGAAAATTGTAATAGCTCGATTTAGACCCTAATCAGAATGGTGGTTTCGGGACCACGAATCCGAGCCAAAAAAATATTTTAAAATTATTTTCTGTGTTTATTTTGTGTGAATTTATATTTGTGAAATTTTCGTGAATTAACTTCGTCGTTTAGGTGTCCGATTAAATAAAAGGACTTAAATCGCGTAAATTGAAAATTTGGTAGTTTAATTTATAAAGGGCCAAATTGCTAGTGGCTTTTAAGGATGAGGGATTTATGTTGTAAATAACCTATAAAGATATTAGTGGGACGGTTAAAGACTTATAATATGTGGTTTTTAATATTAAATTATTAAGGTTATAAAAGTAAGTTAATTATTAAGTATATATATGATGTAATATTATAAAATAAACTATGTTTTTCATTTTCTCTTGCATCGAATATAAACAAAAAGAAAAAGAAAGAACACAAGACTAGGTTCAGCCATCTTCCAAGCAAAAATCAAGGTTCGTTCTTTGTCGGTTTTTGATAATTTCTACGTTTTTGAGATCGCTGCTTCGAGTACTACAAAACCCATGCTTGAATTTTTTATTTTGATGGATATTTTGATTTGTTCCATTGTTGATAACTTGTGATATTTGTTGTTTGATGATGAAAAATGAAAGATATGTTTTAGATTAACATATTTTGTATTGGAGTTTTTGATAATTTTGAGTAATTAGGACTTAATTACAAAAATAATAATTTGGGGAACTAAAATGTGAAATTAATGAATTATAAGGGCTTTTATGGACATGGTTAATATTAGGCCTAGCTTGGGTATGGAGAAATTTGATGTATTTTGTGTTTTGTGCAATAGGGACTAAATTGTAAAAATTGTAACTGTTAGGGGTAAAATGGTAATTTATGCATTTATGTGTTTTTGGACTAAATTGAATGAAAATATGTTTGAATGAGCTTAATTTGAATATGTTTAGATCAAGAAACAAAGAAATCAAATTTGGATCGGGGAAAAACAAAAGTTGTCGACTAGCAGCCCCGTCCCATTTTACGACGTCCGAGGTAAGTTTATAAGCAAATAGACATGTTTATTGGTTACTTAATGTTATATTTACTTTCTGTTTTGAAATGTTAGAAACTAAATATATTATGGCTGAATGTGATTGAATGTGGCTATTACACTTCCGAGTTCGATTCGCCCGAGTTACAACGTCCGAAAGCCCCGTGTGAACCTTAGGAATAGCTAGGATATATATGTCATGACATAGGATTCCGATATATAAGTGCGAGTAAGTCTATGGCATCAATTTGTGATTTCGATATGTGTTTACGAGTAAGAACCTGTCTGGGATAGTGGCATCGATATGTGGCTACATGTAAGACCACGTCTGGAACGTTGGCATTGTACGATATATGTGTGAATTATCCGAGTGTCCTACCGAATTCCGAGTGGTTCATCAGGCAAAGGTAAACATAATTGGATGTGTTGGAAGAGCAAAAGGGGACAAGTATAATTTAGTTTATTGGTTATCGATGATAAGGTAAGTGTGTGACTTACTGATAAAATGTGCTATGGATGATATAAATGATAAACTTCCTTGGTTCAAATATGTGTTTTTGGCCTTGAATGAATGGTGTATTTATTATGGAAATGATTTTTTAATTGCATTTATATGTGCCTATGAATATTCGGCTATGAAAGTAAATTATGTACATGATCATATAATCGGATCTTTGAGCTTATATAAATGTGTATAGTTGACTTGTGAATGAGTAGTAAATATACTATGAATAGCTCTTGTGTATATACGTATGAGTGATAATGTATATATGCGGTTATATGGTTAACTTATGTAGTAAAATTTTATTAAATATCAGAGTTTTTCATTTTGTGTACCGGAACTAAGTGTAATAGGAATATTCGGCTTTGGTGGTTAAATGATACTATGTTGGTTTGGACTATTTATACATTCGGTTAAATGGAATTATAAAAGGAAATAATTATATATGCTTAAAAATACTGCATATGAATGTACTATAAATGATTGGATTTAAATGTACAATGATAAAATATTCTGATTAGTTTTGCTAAATTTGTTAATATCATTGAGTTATTTATTCGCTTTTAACTTACTAAACTAAAATAGCTTATTGTGTGAATATTTGTTTCTATTTTATAGATTTTGGAAAATCAAGTTACAAGCTTGGGGATCGTCTACGAAGCTCATCACACTATCCATTATTTTGGTTACTTTTATAAGTTGCATTAGAAATTATGGCATGTATAAGCTAAAGTATGTTTTGGAAATGTTAATTTGGGGGTTGTATATAAAGCCATGCGAAAATGGCTAAGCAATTATCCTTAAAAATTATCTGTGTTAAGCTCAATCTTTGCCCACTCTACCTTATAATTATGTGACATGTTTGCATGAACTTGTGTTAGGTATTGCGTGTGCTGAAATATGGATATTGCCATGTTCCTATTCGGTTTATGCAAATGGGATTGAATGTTCACTAATTTTGATTGATGATAAGTAGTGTATAGATATTTTATGGACAATTGATGTGTTTAAAAGTTATATACTTTATGTTAAGTAAGGTCTCTACTGCGGGTAAGACACATATATTTTATGTGTACCTTATTTTATTGGTTTGGTTTTGATATTTTGTATGGGATTATATATATATATATATGAGAATGTCATTTAGATAAATTAATATGTTTGCATGCATATTATGTGTATGTATGAGGTTCCGCATGGGTTAAATCAACCTTAGTATTAGGTAGTTAAAAATTTAAGTTAGTTGGATATTATAAATGGATATATGTGACTGAGTATTTGATCATGACATCCGGATGGATCCTTATATATCTTGTTACATATATTTATAGATGTTTGTATTATGATTGGGTTGCGAACATGCATGATTATATTAATTCGTTGAATTTTTTTGTAAAGCAATGAAATTATGCAATTTAGCTTGTGATAGCCGATAGCTATAGAATGGAATGGATTTTCTTTGTATATTCCTAAATGTTTGACTTTAGTTTGTGTAATTATATAATACATGCAAAGTTGATAAAAATTTAGGAATAAAAGCCGCACCAATGATTTAATATGGATGCATAAAATGATTGAACATAATTTAGGTAATTTAGTGGTTTAAGTACAATTTATCTTATCTCATTTATTTTAGGTGTTCAAAATGTTTCGAACTTTGATAGGGATAATTGTATGTAAAGCTTATACTATTGTATGAAATGTTCCCGATTTATTAATGAAGTCGGTATAGACATTTATATTAATAAATATTCGTATAAGTAATTTGTATGATCGGTAATGTCTCGTAACCCTAGTCCAGTGACGGATACGGGTTAGGGGTGTTACATTTTATTGGTATCAGAGTTACGGTTTAGTCGGTTCTAGGATTAACGTAGCGTGTGTGAGTTTAGCTATACATGCCATAATTATATACTGTGATAGTGTGATGACTTCTAACATTTGAAATGTGTTTTCATATAGTAAATGGATCCAGATAGAGCTGGAGCTGATGATGTCGAGAGTGTAACGCCTGCTCCCCCACAAGGGACAGTGTCGGCTGATTCTCGACCGACTTCGAGTAATCAAGAAAGTGAGGCTAAACCAGCTTTCTATCAGATGATAAATGATTGGTTTACTCAATATATCCGTACTAACCTGGCTACGCAACAACCACCACCCCGACTAATCCATCTTCGGTGCCTGCTGTACCTCAAGTAAGTGATCCGTTGAGATTATATAGGCCACCTGCTGATAAAATCTGGAAACATGGGGCTGAAAAATTTAAAGCTACTGATGAGGATGATGCTGAGCAGGCTGAGTTTTGGCTTGATAATACCATCTGTGTATTTGACGAGCTGTCCTGTACACCAGATGAGTGCTTGAAATGTGCCATATCTTTACTTCGAGACACAGCATACCACTGGTGGAATACCCTAGTATCAGTGGTTCTGAGAGAGCAGGTGACCTGGGAATTCTTTCAGACTGAGTTCCGTAAGAAATATATTAGCCAGAGATTTATTGATCAGAAGCGTAAAGAATTTCTGGAGCTGAAACAGGGTCAGATGACCGTGACGGAGTACGGGCAAAAATTCGTGAGACTCAGATGGTATGCCAGAGAGTGTGTTTCCACTGAAGCCATAATGTGTAAAAGATTCGAAGATGGGCTGAATGAAGACATTAAACTGTTAGTTGGCATACTTAAGATAAAAGAGCTCGTGATACTGATTGAGCGAGCCTGCAAAGCTAAAGAGCTCGGGAAAGAGAAAAGAAAAGTTGACTTTGAAGTTAGAGATGCATGCAAAAGAACACCCGGTAAGTCATTCCAGTCGACATCAAAGAAGTTCCGAGATGATTTCAGCCGTTCTAAAGCCACTTCAGGTTATTCCAGATGGGATCAGAATAGACCACCAGTGAGCTCAAGAGCTACTTTGGTAGCGAGTGTGGGTAATGTCAGATCAAATCAACCCGAGTGTAAATACTATGGTAAACGACATCCTGGCAGTTGCAGATTGCATGATCGGGCCTGTTTTAAATATAGATCGACAGATCATTATATTTGAGATTGCCCAATTTTAGCTGAAGAAAATCTAGTGCAGAATATGAGATCGGGTAATACTGCAGCTCGAGGTAGACCACCCAGGAATGCTGGTAATATGAGTGGCAGTCAGAGAGGGACTAAAGATACGGTAGTCAGATCTGAGTCTCGTGCACCTGCCAGAGCCTATGCTATTCTCGCGCGAGAGGAGGCTTCATTCCCTGATGTTATTACTGGTATATTCACTCTTTATGATACTAATGTAATTGCATTGATTGATCCTGGTTCTACTCATTCTTATGTGTGTGATACATTAGTATTCAACAAGACTCTACCTATTGAATCTACTGAGTTTGTGATCAGAGTGTCAAACCCCTTGGGTCGGTGTGTTATGGTTGATAAAGTGTGTAAGAATTGTCCATTGATGGTTCGAGATCTGTGCTTTCCGACTGATTTAATGTTGCTGCCATTTGATGAGTTCGATATAATTCTGGGTATGGATTGGCTGACTTTACATGATGCTGTTGTGAACTGTAAAAGAAAGACCATTGATCTACGGAGCCAGAATGATGAAGTTATTCGGATCGAATCTAGTGATTTGTATGGTTTAACAATAGCGGTTTCTTCTATGCTAGCTCAGAAATATGTGAGAAAAGGGTGTGAAACTTACTTTGCCTATGTGCTCGACAGTAAACTGGCTGAAAGAAACATTGAATCAGTACCTATTGTATGTGAGTATCCGGATGTATTTCCAGAAGAATTACCAGGTTTGCCACCTATTCGGGAAGTAGAGTTTGGTATTGAGTTAGTGCCTGGGACGACTCCAATATCCATAGCTCCATATAGAATGGCACTTACAGAATTAAAAGAATTGAAAGCTCAGTTGCAAGAATTGACAGATAAAGGTTTCGCGCAACTGAGTTTCTCTCTGTGGGGTGTACCTGTGTTGTTTTTGAAAAAGAAAGATGGAACTATGAGAATATGCATTGATTACAGACATCTTAATAAGGTGACTATAAAGAAGAAGTATCCGTTTCCACGGATTGATGATCTGTTTGATCAACTGAAAGGGGCCACAGTATTTTTGACGATAGACTTGAGATCAGGTTACTATCAGTTGCGAGTTAAAGATTTAGATGTGCCAAAGACTGCTTTTAGAACGAGGTATGAACATTATGAGTTTTTGGTTATGCCTTTCGAACTCACTAATGCACTTGCTATTTTCATGGATTTGATTAATCGAATCTTCAGACCGTATCTGGACCGGTTTGTGGTTGTGTTTATAGATGACATTCTGATCTACACTCGTAGTAAAACTGAACAAGCCGAACATTTGAGACTTGTGTTACAGACATTGCAAGATAAGCAGTTGTATATGAAATTTAGTAAATATGAGTTCTGGTTAAGTGAAGTTAGTTTTCTGGGCCATGTAGTATCAACATCAGGTATTTGGGTGGATCCGAGTAAAATTTCAGCTATACTAAATTGGAAACCTTTGAAGAATGTTTCTGAAGTTCGAAGCTTTCTGGGACTCGCTGATTATTACAGATGGTTCATGAAAGGTTTCTCTATGATTTCAGCCCCGATGACAAAGCTATTGTAGAAAGATGTTAAGTTTGAGTGGTCAGAGAAGTGCCAGAAAAGCTTTGATCGGTTAAAAGCCCTTTTGACTGAAGCTCCAGTACAAGTTCAACCAGAATCAGGTAAAGAAATTGTTATTTATAGTTATGCATCATTAAACAGTTTGGGTTGTGTTTTGATGCAGGAAGGTAGAGTGATAGCTTATACCTCGAGACAGTTAAAGCCACATGAAAGAAACTATCCTACACATGACCTAGAATTGGCAGCTATTGTGTTCGCATTAAAAATTTGGTTTCACTACCTGTTTGGTGAGAAATGTCATGTTTATTCTGATCATAAAAGCCTGAAATACTTGATGACTCAGAAAGATTTAAATTTGAGACAACGTCGATGGTTAGAACTGTTAAAAGACTACGAGCTCGTGATTGACTATCACCCAGGAAAGGCTAACGTTGTTGTTGATGCTTTAAGCTGAAAATCACTATTTTCTTTGCATGCAATGAATACGTATATGACTATGAATGCGCATATGACTATGTCTGAGGATGGTTCGATAGTAACTGAATTGAAAGTAAGACCATTATTTGTTCAACAAATATGTGATTCCCAGAAGTTGGACAATGAATTGATTGCAAAACGAGTTCAGTGTGAGATGGATATTGATTCAGAATTCAGAGTTGATGCTGATGATTGTTTGAGATTCATAGACCGAATATGCATTCCGAGGAATTCAAAGTTGATTTAGATGATTTTGAATGAAGCTCATAGTAGTCGGTGATCTGTTCATCCAGGTAGTACAAATATGTATAATGATTTGAAACAGCTTTACTGGTCGCATGGTATGAAATGAGATATCTCTGACTTTGTTGCAAAATGTTTAGTCTGTCAACAAGTGAAAGCCGAGCATCAGGTACCGTCAGGGTTACTTCAGCCGATTATGATACCAAAATGGAAGTGGGACAGAGTCACAATGGATTTTGTATCTGGTTTACGGTTGACACCGAGCAAGAAAGATGCAATCTGGGTTGTTGTTGATAGATTGACTAAATCGGCTCATTTTGTTCCGATACGTACAGACTATTCACTTGATAAGCTGGATAAATTGTATGTTTCTCAGATTGTGATACTACATGGTGTGCCTATTTCTATTGTTTCGGATAGAGACCCGAGGTTTATATCACGATTTTGGAAGAAATTGCAAGATGCACTAGGTACGAAATTACATTTTAGTACTGCTTTCTATCCAGAAACAGATGGCCAGTCTGAGCGAATCATTCAGATACTTGAGGATATGTTGAGATGTTGCATTTTTGAGTTTGAAGGTACGTGGGAACGGTACTTACCTCTGGTTGAATTCGCATATAATAATAGCTACCAATCGAGTATCAAAATGGCACCTTACGAGGCTTTGTACGGTCGTAAATGTCGTACGCCATTGTATTGGACTGAGCTCGATGAAAATAAGATACACGGGGTTGATTTGATCAGAGAGACTGAGCAGAAAGTGAAAGTGATCCGTGAAAGTCTGAAAGCAGCATCAGATCGTCAGAAATCTTATGCAGATTTGAAACATAAAGATATAGAGTTTCAGATCGGAGACAAAGTCTTTTTGAAAGTCTCACCGTGGAAGAAAATACTCAGATTCAGTCTTAAAGGCAAATTGAGTTTGAGATTTATTAGGCCCTATGAGGTTATAGAGCATATCGGGCCGATTGCTTACAGACTATCATTGCCACCTGAGTTAGAAAAGATCTACAGTGTATTTCACGTTTCAATGCTTCGGAGGTATTGATCTGATCCTTCACATGTGATTAGCCCATCTGAGATTGAAATTTAGCCTGATATGACCTACCAAGAGAAACCAATTCGCATTTTGACTCGTGAGGTTAAAGAGTTACGGAATAAGAAGATTCCATTAGTTAAAGTATTGTGGCATAAGCACGGTGTTGAGGAAGTAACATGGGAATCAGAAGATGCAATGAGAGAACGCTATCCGAACCTATTCACTGGTAAGATTTTCGAGGACGAAAATCCCTAAGGGGGGAGAGTTGTAATAGCCCGATTTAGACCCTAATCGGAATGGTGGTTTCGGGACCATGAATCCGAGCCAGAAAAATATTTTAAAATTATTTTTGTGTTTATTTTGTGTGAATTTATATTTGTGAAATTTTCGTGAATTAACTTCGTCATTTAGGTGTCCGATTAAATAAAATGACTTAAATCGTGTAAATTGAAAATTTGGTAGTTTAATTTATAAAGGGCCAAATTGTTAGTGGCTTTTAAGGATGAGGGATTTATGTTGTAAATAACCTATAAAGATATTAGTGCGACGGTTAAAGACTTATAATATGTGGTTTTTAATATTAAATTATTAAGGTTATAAAAGTAAGTTAATTATTAAAGTATATATATGATATAATATTATAAAATAAACTATGTTTTTCACTTTCTCTTGCACCGAATATAAACAAAAAGAAAAAGAAAGAACACAAGACTAGGTTAGGCCATCTTCCAAAAAAAAATCAAGGTTCGTTCTTTGTCGGTTTTTGATAATTTCTACGTTTTTGAGATTGTTGCTTCGAGTACTACAAAACCCTTGCTTGAAGTTTTGATTTTGATGGATATTTTGATTTGTTCCATTGTTGATAACTTTTTATATTTGTTGTTTGATGATGAAAAATGAAAGATATGTTTTAGATTAACATATTTTGTATTGGAGTTTTTGATGATTTTGAGTAATTAGGACTTAATTACGAAAATAATAATTTGGGGGACTCAAATGTGAAATTAATGAATTATAAGGGCTAGTATGGACATGGGTAATATTCAGCCTAGCTTGGGTGTGGAGAAATTTGATGTATTTTGTGTTTTGTTCAATAGGGACTAAATTGTAAAAATTGTAAATGTCAGGGGTACAATGGTAATTTACCCATTTATGTGTTTTTGGACTAAATTGAATGAAAATATGTTTGAATGAGCTTAATTTGAATATGTTTAGCTCAAGAACCAAAGAAATCAGATTTGGATCGAGGAAAAATGAAAATTGTCGACTAGTAGCCCCGTCCTATTTTACGACGTTCGAGGTAAGTTTATAAGTAAATAGACATGTTTGTTGGTAACTTAATGTTATATTTACTTGCTGCTTTGAAATGTTAGAAACTAAATACATTATGGCTGAATGTGATTGAATGTCGCTATTACACTTTCGAGTTCGATTCGACCGAGTTATGACATCCGAAAGCCCCGTATGAACCTTAGGAATGGCTAGGATACATATGTCATGACATAGGATACCGATATATGAGTGCGAGTAAGTCCATGGCATCAATTTGTGATTCCGATATGTGTTTACCAGTAAGACCCTGTCTAGGACAGTGCATCGATATGTGGCTACATGTAAGACCACATTTGGGACTTTGGCATTGTACGATATATGTGTGAATTATCCGAGTGTCCTACCCAATTCCACGTGGTTCATCAGGCAAAGGTAAACATAATCGGATGTGTTGGATAAGCAAAAGGGGATAGGTACGATTTAGTTTATTGGTTATCGGTGATAAGGTAAGTATGTGACTTATTGATAAAATGTGTTATGGATGATATAAAGGATAAACTTCCTTGGTTCAAATATGTGTTTTCGGCCTTGAACGAATGATGTATTTATTATGGAAATGATTCTTTAATTACATTAATATGTGCCTATGAATATTCGGCTATAAAAGCAAATTATGTACATGATCATATAACCAGATCTTTGAACTTATATAAATGTGTATAGTTAACTTGTGAATGAGTAGTAAATATACTATGAATAGCTATTGTGTATATATGTACGAGTGATAATGTATATATGCGGTTATATGGTTAACTTATATAGTAAAATTTTATTAAATATAAGAGTTTTGCATTTTGTGTAGGGGAACTAAGTGTAATAGGAATATTCGGCTTTGGTGGTTAAATGATACTATGCTGGTTTTGACTATTTATACATTCAGTTAAATGGAATTATAAAAGGAAATAATTATATATGTTTAAAATACTGCATATGAATGTACCTATAAATGATTGGATTTAAATGTACAATGATAAAATATTCTGATTAGTTTTGCTAATTCTATTAATATCATTGAGTTATTTATTCGCTTATAACTTACTAAGCTGAAATAGCTTATTGTGTGAATATTTTTTTTCTTGTTTTATAGATTTTGGAAAATCAAGTTACAAGCTCAGGGATCGTCTACGAAACTCATCACACAATCCACTATTTTGGGTACTTTTATAAGTTGAATTAGAAATTATGGCATGTATAAGCTAAAGCATGTTTTGGAAATGTTAATTTGGGGGTTGTATATAAAGCCCTGAAAAAAATGGCTAAGTACTTATCCTTAAAAATTATCTGTGTTAAGCTCGATCTTTGCCCACTCTACCTTATAATTATGTGACATGTTTGCATGAACTTTGTTAGGTATTGCGTGTGCTGAAATATGGATATTGCCATGTTCCTATTCGGTTTATGCAAATGCGATTGAAAGCTCACTAAGTTTGATTGATGATAAATAGTGTATAGATATTTTATGGACAATTGATGTGTTTAAAAGTTATATACTTTATGTTAAGTAAGGTCTCTACTGCGGGTAAGACACATATTTTATGTGTACCTTATTTTATTGGTTTGGTTTTGATATTTTGTATGGGATTATATATATATGAGAATGTCATTTAGATAAATTAATATGTTTGCATGCATATTATGTGTATTTATGAGGTTTCGTATGGGTTAAATCAACCTCAGTATTAGGTAGTTAAAAATTTAAGTTAGTTGGATATTATAAATGGATACATGTGACTGAGTATTTGATCATGACATACAGATGGATCCTTATATGTCTTGTTATATATATTTATAGATGTTTGTATTATGATTGGGTTGCAAACATGGATGATTATATTGATTCGTTGAATTTTTTTGTAAAGCTACGAAATTATGCAATTTAGTTTGTGATAGCCGAATAACTATAGAATGGAACGGATTTTATTTGTATATTCCTAAATGTTTGACTTTAGTTTGTGTAATTATATTATACATGCAAAGTTGATAAAAATTTAGGAATAAAAGCCGCACCAATGATTTAATATGGATGCATAAAATGATCGAACATAATTTAAGTAATTTAGTGGTTTAAGTACAATTTATCTTGTCTTATTTATTTTAGGTTTTCAAAATGTTTCGAACTTTGATAGGGATAATTGTATGTAAAGTTTATACTATCGTATGAAATGTTCCCGATTTATTAATGAAGTCGGTATAGACATTTATATTAATAAATATTTGTATAAGTAATTTGTATGATCAGTAATGTCTAGTAATCCTAGTCCGGCGACGAATACGTGTTAGGGGTGTTACAAAAATCCTCATGTGCAACCCTCGCCAAAGGAATTCTTAAAATTCTTTCAACATCAATATTAGAAAAGGTATTATGAATTAGCCCTTCATTTCACTGCTTTGAATCCCTTTCAATTAAATCTGCCACCATCATTGAATCTGGGATATGATCACTCATTTGTACTTTGTAATTAACAGAGCCTGGAACGCAAGCAACCTCTGTAACTGAGATTTTATTACATGTTCCCACTCACCAACACATTCCATCCTAGAGAATTCCTTTTAAAACCGAAATATTTTGCAAAGTATATGAAGGAATACTCCCTAATCCTGCATTAAGAAAGTCAGTTTTAGGATAGTATTTAGTTTTTAAAGTATAAGCTAACAAAGAATTTGAATAATTAATTAATCACCATCCTTATTTCACAAGGAACGAAATATTGAGTTTTGCTAAACATCGAAACCTAAGACCGCCATTTTTCTTTAAATCTTAGAGTTTTCTCCATTCACACCAATGAATATCTCTTTTCCCATGCCCTTTTTGCCACCAGAACTTCTTGATTATGCCTTCCATTTCATTACAAAGAGAGATCAGAAGTAGAGAAACAAGCCATCGTATAAGCCAGAATGGCCTGTAAAATTGATTTTATAAAAATTTCTTTACCTCATTGAGATAGAAACATAGTGCTCTAGCTCAATTTTACATCTCATCAAATCTTTGAGCAATTGAAAGGCCTTTTTATTTTCGTTACCAACAAAATTAAGAAGCCTCAAATACTTTTTCGAGTTTGTAGAAGCACGAACATGTAAGATTTGCGCTATTGCCTATTTAGTCTGCTCAGAAGTATTCAAACTATAGAAAATAGTTTATTTTCATAATTTATACATTGACCCAAAACTTCCTCATACTCTTAGAGTAGTCGTTTAAGGACATTCACCCCCTATTTGAAGCCTCCTCGAAAATAATACAATCATCAACAAACAAGAGATGTGAGATTTTTGGTCTCCGTCTGTTCACTTTGACACCTCCCAACTCTCCTTCCCTTTTTGCCAATTTCATTAGAGAAGACAAAATTTTAGTGCAAATAAGAAATAGATAAGGGCTTAATGGCCCCTGTAGCCCTCTTGTGGGGAAGAATTTTTCTTTTTTTTTCCATTAATCACATTGGAGTACGAAATCGAGCTGATACACTTCATAATAAAATTCACTCAAACTCTATCAAAACCCATCTTCAACATCATATGTTGTAAAAAAACCCTATTCAATTCGATCGTAGGCTTTGCTCATATCAATTTCAAGGTGAAAGAGCCTTCCCCCCCCTTTTTTTCTTAAAATAGTGTAAAACTTCAAAAGCAAGAAGGACATTATTAGTTATCATATGTCTTGGGACAAACGCACTTTGGGCCTCGTCAATGCAATAATCTAAAACTTGTTGGAATCGATTTGCAACAATTTTAGAAATGATTTTATATAGAACTGTGCAAAGACTTATGGGCCTAAAATTATTCACATTCAACAGCTGAGCAATTTTAGGAATAAGTACATTATTAGTAGCATTAAACTGTTCCATATTCGTACCTCTATTTAGAACTCCCAGGTAGAAGTCGCTTACATCTCTTCCAACAATATTCCAAAATTTTTGGAAAAATAACGCTAGGAATTCAATAAAACCAGCAGCTTTTGTTGGACCCATTGATTTCAATGCTGAAGCCACCTCATCATCTATATAATTGGCCAATAGCATCTAATTCATTTCTGCTGCTATACAAGTATCAACTCCTGATAGAATGTGTTCCATATTACCCACTCCTCTTGATGCAAAAATATTAGTAAAGTATTTTCGTGCAAATTCTTCCGCTTCAATTTCTGACGTGGCTACATTACCTATTTCATCCACTAGCTTCTACATACAATTTGAACATTTTCTTTGGGATGCGAAACTGTGAAAGAATTTGGTGTTTCTATCTCCCATTTTGAACCAATTTGTCCTAGCTCTTTGCTCCTAATAAGCTTCTTCCTTCTCAATCCCCATATTAAGATGGTTTTTATATTGATTATCTCAACCAATGTATCATTATCCCTATCAAGTTCCAACAACTGACCCAACTTGTTTTGCAAGTCTTTAGAAACTTCGGTTCACTTGCTTTTTATACCTTTTGCCCAAGTTTTTAGCCTAGCTGAAAGCGCTTCAAGTTTCTCCAGAACAGAACTAGAATTCAACTTCCAAATACGCCTTACTTCCTCTTCACAGGATTCCTCCAAGACCCACCACGATTCATAATTAAAATTCTTTCAACTTCTCTGCTAATTCTATTGATCAGTTTTGATTAGAAAGGGATAGTGATAAAAAAAAAGAATGCGGTAAGTGGTTTATTGAGAAATCTGGGAACAAATCAAACCACTCAACATTAGCCACCCTTATCAAGTCGTTCTCGAATATTAGTTTCAAGAAGGTTACCTCTTTCCCAAGTGAATTGAGGTCTAGCATACCCCACATCCATTAATCGACAATCATCAAGTATTCTCTAAAAACATTCCATCCATCTTTCATCTCTTGGCACCCCACCAGATTTCTCGAAAGAATACAAAATTTCATTGAAATCTCCACATACAATCCATGGCGAGCCTTAATTTCAACTTAAACATCGTAATAAATTCCACCCTTCCTCACTGAAGTGCACATCTGGGATACCATAAGATCCAGTTAATCTCCATTTCCATTTACTACCATAGTCATCCATCAAAACTTCAGCATCAATGTGATTCTGAGAATAACTTCGCAGCTGAACCAATTCATTTTCGTTTTAAGCTAAACTAAGCCCCCCTCTCATTCCATTAAATTCCATTAGAAAATATACATCACTTTCAGACCCTCTCCATTCAAACACTATTCAGCTTAATCTCCATTAAGAAGACAATTTAGAGATTGTAGACCTTCAGCATGTTTCGAAGTCTTCAAATTGCCTGCGTACTCTCCAATCTGCGGACATTCCAACTTATCATTTTCATGGTTCTAGGTCAGCGTGCCTCTTGGTCACTGCCGATATTAGAAGGGAACAAACATTATGTTGTTTATTCATGATCCCTAGTGAATCTTCCATTCTCGAAACGCTAGAGTCCAAAAAGACTATCGCGGGCTTTTTCTTTTTGTTCAATTGTGCAACAAGGCTTTCCTCAAGATCATGGTCCATTTCAAATTGGCCAACACCACTCGAAGATCCCATGGAGTTTATTTCCATTTTTTTAGGAAATCATTCTAAATTAAATCCCAAGATTGGATTTATTTTCTTCCTTAAATCTATCCTAACATCCTCCCCTTGATTTCTCCCCAAATCATGGCTTGTCAGATTTCTTTCCCAAAATTCATCATCCCCTACCTTCCAAAGCCAGACACTATTCTCAACCACAACTCTTCTAGATTGCACTTTCAAATGTTAGTTCCATCCCAGCTCCAAAACCTCATCCCCTTTTGTTAATTGGACAAGAAAAAAATTGTCATTACATCCCAACCGCTCATAAAGAAAACAAAATAAAGTCAACCTCTTATATCGAAAGGGGACATAAGTTGGATTTGATTAGGATAACATGCTCTTCTTTTTTCTTTTCAATGGATTCTTGGTATCCACCTCTACTCTAAAATGCAAGAAACTCATGAATCCTTTACCCAGAGGTTTCACATCATACTCCGCAAAACGTCCAACAAATTTTCCCAGCTGTTTTGCCACACTTTTCGAAAAGAAACCGGGGTAAAGCTCATGAACCTGAATCTAGAAAGGTGAAAATACTAGAGGAACTTACATCAGGTCTTCATTATTCTCTAAAAAATGATGAATCAACAAATGGTTATTGAAAGTCTATGGGGCCCCTTCCAGTACACGTTTGATGTTCATCTCATCGAAAAACTTGAAAATAATTTTTTTTTCTCCCAAATCTGATAATAGTACTCCCCTTAAGGGATGCCAAAGATTTGGCATAGTATTTTTCATAGCCGAAAAATAAACAATACACGATGTTAAGAAGTAACCAACCAAACATAACTCGTAAGTCGATTTTTGTGCCTCCCGATCTATTGGCAACGAAATTCCAGTATCTTTTTCGTTCTCAAGATTTAAAGCCTTCCATTTCCTTCTCCATCTTGTCTTCTCAGTAGAACTAACATAAAGAAAACTTAAAAAAGACGAAACAAAACTTCAAAAAAAAACAAGAATACCAAAACACAAAATAAAACCAAACGTGCTACCAAGAGCAAACTTTTTATTCTTGGGTGAGCTTCTTAGGATGAACTTCTCATAAGCTTTCATAAAACACAAAATTTTTAAGCAATTATTCCTATAAGCTTCTAACAACTACAAAAACCATCAACTATCTACTCAAATTCCTAAAAAAAAATTTCTAACCAAATACTCAAAGTCCTATTGGAAACCTAACTTTGTAAAAATTCTTAAAAAATTGTAAAAATTGTTAATTATAAATCATAAAAATTCTAAAATTATTTTTTTGGCATTATAAATATTATAAATCATAAAAATTTGTTAGAGAATGTTGTTATATATGAGATGTATTGTAATTTAGGAGATGCTTTGTTATGTATCATATATAGTTTATGGTTTTGGTAGTGGTTAGAGAATATTATTGGGAACCTAACTTTGTAAAAATTCTTAAAAAAATATTAATAAAAAATTTTAAAATTTAGAATGCAAAAAAATGAAATTTTATGATTTTTTGTAACACCCCTTACCTGTATCCGAAGCTGGGACAGGGTTTGAGGCGTTACCGGATTTAAACAATCACAAACATGCAAAACCGGGCCATAAAATTTCATCCAAATTAAAACTTTTCAAACACATGTAAATCGTCCTTTATACAGGCCTTCGAGGCCTAAAACATACATCGGGGTGGTTCGGGACTAAACCAAAGACTTTAGAAAGCTCTGGGAAAACTTAGAGAAATTTTCATGAAACATGGTCACACGCCCGTGTGGACACAGGAATACGCTCGTATGTCTTCAACACGTCCATGTCCTCAGGCCGTGTAACTCTCTGTTTATGACATTAGCAAAACAAAATGATCCACACGGCCAAGACACACGCTAGTGTGCTAGGCCGTGTCCTCCACACAGCTGAGACACATGGCCGTGTCTCTGCCCGTGTAGCCAACACTTAGGCTATTTTCCAAGCCTTATGTTGTCCTTAATTCTCTCCCATACTTATACACATTATAGACACATTATAACATCAATTTAATGGTTAATCATCCTTTAGTAAAATTCCGTTAAAGCAATACATGTTGTCATACATGTGTTTATTACCTATACTCATGTTACACCAAGTTAGACATTCCAATTCACATTCTACAATTGTCCATATTCAATCATTATCAACTTACTACCATGCCACACATTCATTCCATGGCCACGACCACCTCAAATGGTCTTAGAGCATTCATCATGTACATGTGTTATACTAATCATTCATAACAACCAATTATAAACACATCACAAACATTAACACATAGCAAGAATAATTAGGCTTACAAGCCATAACCATTTAAGCCACATCTCATGGCCATATATAATAAATCAATATAAGTCTATTCATTTGGCTAATCATAACAACATCTAACATAAAAACTAGTCCTTATACATGCCACTCACTTGAAATTATTTAATACACATATGACAATACTCCGGAGTTGTTTGCTTGATAGTGTGAAGCTGCCACGGACGGTCTCCAACCCCGAGTTGGCCAAAGAACACTAAGGAAATGGAGATAAGGGAGTAAGCTTAAAGCTTAGTAAGTCCATATGAAAATAATAAGCAAACTATCAACATGATTCCATGAAAATGTAATCATAATTACACTTTTACTGATTTTCTGGTCATGCTATTTTCTCGAGTCATAGTTACTAATTTATTTATATCTGTAGATACAAAACTCCAAATTAAGATACCTTAATTTTCTATGAAACTAGACTCATATATCTTCTTACCATAAAATTTTTGGAATTTTTGGTCTGGCCAATAAGTACAGTTTATTCATTAAAGATACCACTATTACATTATCCAACAATTCCAAACTCTCTTCACTAAAATTTATTTTTCTCATGGTACAAGACTCCAAATTGAGAAGCAATAATTTTTATAGAAACTTTACTCACATATATTCTTACCATAAAATTTTTCAGAATTTTGGTTCAGCCAATTAGTATAGTTTATTCATTAAAAATACCCCTGTTTCACTATCTAATAGTTCCGACCTATCTTCACTAAAAATAGTTTATCTCATGGTACAGCTCTCGGATGTTGTTCCCATCACTTCCTTTTGAAAATAGACTCTTTAATTATTTTAATCATGAAAATTATGACCCATAATTATTTTTTTACAATTTTTAATGATTTTCCAAAATCAAAATAGGGGATTTCAAAATCATTCTGCCCCTATCCCACAAAAATCCAATTATCCCAGAATATGAAATTCTTTTGCCTTCACTGTTTCTTTTATGAGAAAATAGGCTCAATAAGCTATAATTTCATATCTTATTCAACCTCTAATTCAATTTCTCCCATTTTTGGTGATTTTTCAAAATCACACAACTATTGCTATCAAAAATTATTTTATTACAAAATTTCACTTTTACATAATTTCACTTACTCCATTCTATCTTACTAAAAGATTCGCTCAACTATCGAGCACATTGGTAACAACTTTTCACATAGATATACATGTACTTATTCATCACATAGTCATGTACATATGTATTTTCACTTAGTAAATTTCCCGTTGAATTCATCGGAATAATAACTAATACCCGGTGGCATGTGCATATACCACCCTTGTAACCGAAGCTCCTTGGTACGCATAGTAGCCTGCACTTAGTACTACACATGATACCTATTAATCTGGTACATATAGTAGCCTGCACTTAGTACTACACATGTGACTTAACCATCTGATACACGTAGTAGCCTGCACTTAGTACTACACACAAGATCGAAGTTAACGGGTACGCATAGTAGCTTGCACTTATTACTACACATGCGACCTACCAATCTGGTACACATAGTAGCCAGCACTTAGTACTACACACGTGACTTAACCATCTGATATACGTAGTAGCCTGCACTTAGTACCACACACATGATCGAAGTTAACGGGTACGCATAGTAGCCTGCACTTAGTACTACACATGCGACCTACCAATCTGGTACACGTAGTAGCCTGCACTTAGTACTACACACATGAATTAACCGTCTGATACACGTAGTAGCCTGTACTTAGTACTACACATGTGATTGAAGTTAACGGGTATGCATAGTAGCCTACACTTAATACTACACATGCGACCTATCAATCTGGTACACGTAGTAGCCTACACTTAGTACTACACACGTGACTCACAACGGATCATTTGTATCTCTTCTATTCCGAAGGTTCAATCGGGAAATTCTTCACTTTCAACATTTTACTAACTCATTATTAGTCAATTTCGATTTGTAGTTTACATCAATTGATCATTCTATAGGCAGCCACATCTCATATAACAACAAAAGATAATAACATAAAAAGAATCGAAATATTATTTACATACAAACTTACTTGCTTCAAAGAAATATCATATTCCATCAAACTTCCAAACCTTTATTGGACGTACTTGAATTGTGGCTTCATTCACATAGCAATATCTCATAATCAAATGGCATTGCAACATTTTCATCATAATATAAAAACATCAAGAAAATGTTATATCATCAAAAGAATCACATAATATCAAATTATTCATATATATATAAATATATATATATACTTACAACTCGTGTAATATTGAAGCATTAGCATTCAAATACAATATTGCATTATTAAAATCACATGAACTAACCTTGGGTTCGAGTACGACTATATATATTCTGATTTAGTCCATAATCTCATTCATTTCCAATCTATGCCCGAATCTCATTTTCCTTGATTTGTAATACCATATTTAGCTTACTAATTAGTCACATTATTCATATGGGTCCAAAAATCATACTTTTACAAATTTGCATTTTACCCCTAAACTTTCACATATTTTCCCTTTGGCCCCTAGGCTCGAAAAATGATTTTTACTCAATTTCCTTTCATTTTAAGCGTACCAAATCATTTTCATAACTGTAGCAGCCCCTAATTTCCATTAAATCACACTTTTATGACAAATTTTATAACTTTTACAAAACGGTCATTTTTGACAATTTCACCGAAAATTACTTAGTAAAAGTTGTTTATGACACACCGTTCATTAATATTCTACCATCAGACATCAAAACACATGCATTTCATCCATGGGTAAATTTTTAAACACAAACCCTAGCTCAAAATATGGGTAGAAATGAGTAGATCTTGTTACGAGGATTTCAAAAACATAAAAATATTTAAAAATGGGGCTAGAACGGACTTACAATCGAGCTTGGAAGCTTGAAAAACCCTTGCTATGTCTTCTCCATGCTAGTTTCAACCATGGGGTAGAAGATGGACAAAAATTGGCTTTTAATTTTGTTTTTAATTTATTTTAATTACTAGATTACCAAAATACCCCTAACTTAAAAATATTTTATTTCACCCATTTCATGTCCATTTTTGTCCAACAAATTATCCAATGATCTAATCACCATTTAAGGGCCCCCAATTTAAAATTTCATAACAATTAGACACCTCTAACATGTAGAACTCAACTTTTACACTTTTTGCAATTTAGTTCTTTAGACCAAATTGAGTGCCCAAACGTCAAAATTTTGGAACAAAATTTTCACGAAATCATCTCGTGAAATTTTAGACCATAAAAATATAATAAAAACAAGTTTTATTGTGTTGGATTTGAGGTCCTGAAGCCACTGTTTCGACTAGGCCCTAATTCGAGATATTACAACTCTCCCCCCTTTAGGGATTTTCGTCCCCGAAAATCTTACCAGAAGAGTGGTTCGGTTTTCACATAAACTCCACTATCTCATAATCATTGTTGAAGAACCTTTACTCAGGCTATGTTTAATACTTAGCTCTTTAATTTCTCATACTAAAGTCATGAACAATTCTGTGTTATACGACGCATCAATCGAATCTTGACTTCTATCAAAGAACTCATGTATACAAGGGTCAAACCCATACCTTCATAGAATATGTATATACACATCATACTTGAATCCTCTCGGATTCAAATCGCGTAGCCAGCCCGATCAACATGGCCTTAAGTTCTCTATCATTTTATACAGCCCGACAGTTCACTAGTTCGATCTCTGGTCATCATTAAAATTCAGAGCCTCAATTAGCTTTTTCAATAATTCACTATATAAATCTCGGATCGCAATCCAATTAAAAAAAAACTAGCATTTTAAAAAATTCAACAATCTCAAAGATACTTAATCCCATAAGTCTGATGAGCAAAAATTCAGTACTTACCGACATGATTTGCAGATTCATCAATTACTTAACAACAAGTCATATGACATCTTTCTCTTTCAAAGATAGGAATAACTTTAATATGAAATCTATAGTAATCTCATTCTCAGAGATCATACCATAACTATCTTATCATCCTTTAACAATTCAAGTCAGCTACACTATCTCAACTTAAGTCTTTCTATGACAGCAGACACTTTAAGCTATCACGCTGCCCTTCTTGTCTTAAAACACATCACTAAAAATCAAGAAGTCTTTGCTCAATGCAGACTAAACTAGTTTTAAGGCTTCAATTAACAATATTCTCGTATATTCAAATCGTTACCAACATGTAGTAGACCATTCAACTTTCACAAGACAAAAACTTTATCATTCAAAGTAAATTTAAATCGTATCAAAGTCTTCTAAGATATATACACTTTCATTCAGACTATCTTTCTTTTACCCGGAGAGATAAAATCTTATTCTCAGACTTGGAAAAGGAATTCAGACATAAATATCCCATTAAATCTTTCAAACAATAACCCATACAAACTGAACAACCAAGTCGGTCTTAATTATTACTTGATAAAGTTTTAGGAAATCCTTCCTTTCAGTTGTCAAAACGATTTAACATGTAATCATGCAAAAATTCACTCATCATACTAATCAAAGTTCATTTCAATTGCATTAGCTCAAGGTAATATAAATGTTCCCAATCGAAGGCATTAACTTGATTAACTTTCTTGAGAAAAGAAATCCATCATACAAGCCGATACTAGCAATTTCACCACTTATGCCTTTGCCGATGTCAAATCCTTCACGAAGATTTAGAGAAATCCAGATACTAGAATTACCACATTACTATAATCAAAGCATAATCATAGTCACATTTGACATGATTATCACAACTGAAAAACACACTGTAGATATGAGCCATGATTGATAAATTCTGGATATAGATAACAAGAAAACCAGGATTAAGAAGTCCAAGATAGAGAAATCCAAGATACAATATCATAATGAAATACCTAAAACAAGGCTCGTAAGAAAATATGGAAGATTTCGATAATTTCCTAGAAGAAGGAAGTCCAGAAGAATACATCATTCAAGCCTACTAGAACCAAATACAACAAGGATAATGTACCTTCCTATATATTTATATCGAACAGAGCATCCATTAGAAGGAACATAATCATAACATCAGGTACATTATCTCATAAAATCCCAACAGACGGAACGTAATAGAATGCCAGAGGGAAAATAGAGCAATACAAATTATATACCAGTCAGACTATCAATACTTTCGTCTTATTCCAAGATTAGAAAACATTTTCGCACGATAACAATTTATCTAAAAATAGATAGCCCCAGCAATACTTTCGAGAGTAAATGAACTCATAGAGTACCTCAAGAGAGACAGTCATAATCTGCTTACTATAATTACCATATTCCAATATCTTACATGTCAAGATTTATTCCTCCAACTATTTCTATTATTACAAATCCCACATTATGATTTTCATTGAAGAAGATTTGTTCTGAAGAAATTCCAGTTAATACGTTTCTCGACATCGTACTTTACTATCTCTGTCTTTACTTATCAATCCAATAAATCTCTGATCATAGTTATAATCATTCTACATCTGAACTCTTTGGTCTCATACTTGTGAGCTTATTCAACACTGATCTTATAAAATTCGTTACAAAACACCACTATGGTAAGGAGGTGGGGTTGTAAGGTCCCTAACTCTTCTCTCATACACATATACATATAACATTATTTCATCATCAAAGTAACATTTTCACAAGCATATCATCCATTTCAGGCAAACTATTATTCACGTTCGTATGACACAAACTTTTCAGTTATCTTATTTAAACCAGTGCATTTATGCATGCATTTTATGGATTCTGAATAACTTTATTTATCCCATTCATTCAATCCAACAAGTCATGCACATAACATCTTATGAGGGCCAAACAAACATGGATAAGTATGTCACAATCAAAACTTTTATCTGGTAGTTCATCATATACATATCATTACATTCATATGAATCAATCCATCAATTTAACGTAAATAAGTTCATTACATTATAATCATTTGTCTCATTTAAAGATATCGTTAAAATTTATCAACATTCAACGTCTAATCGAGAAAATGGAATTTTTATCCGTAACATGATATTATAAACCTTTATTCATACCTTTATGAATTTCTTTTTATCACATTTACTTAATCAAACAAGTCAAGTGCACAACATCATATGAATATCAAACAAGCATGAGTATTTATCGTAGCATAAACTTTTATCTTACATGTTATCACATACATATCATGAACTTTTATTCATACTTTTCTGACTTTAGGCTGATCATAACTATACCTTACTCGAATACCTTAGCTATACATTTAACATGATCAGTGTAACTCGGTTGGAGAGTACCTCTGTCTAAACAAGATGGTTCTCATTCGCGTCGGGAGATATCATCCTATCACGGATTGGTGGCATGTATAGCTAGACTCCCAATCATGCTAGGTTAGTCTAAGAACTGAATAAACCATAGCTCTGATACCACTAAATGTAACACCCCTTACCCATATCTGAAACTGGAATGGGGTTCGAGGCGTTACCGAACTTAAACATTCACAAACATGCAAAATCGGGCATAAAATTTCATCCAAATTAAAACTTTTCAAACACATATAAATCGTCCCTTATACAGGCCTTCTAGGCCTAAAACATGCATCGGGGTGGTTCGGGACTAAATCGAGGACTTTAGAAAGCTCTGGGAAAACTTAGAGAAATTTTCATGAACTAGGGTCACCGTCCGTGTGGACACGTAGACAAGCTTGCGTGTCTTCAACACCCCCGTTTCTTCAGGTCGTGTAACTCTCTATTTATGACGTCAGCAAAACAAATTGATCCACACGGCCAAGCCACACGCCTGTGTGCTAGTCCGTGTCCTCCACACGGCTGAGACACATGGCCGTGTCTCTACCCGTGTAGCCAACAATTACGCTATTTTCCAAGCCTTATGTTGTCATTAATTCTCTCTCATACTTATACACATTATAGACACACATTATAACATTAATTTAATGGTTGACCATCCTTTAGTAAAATTCCGTTAAAGCATTTACATGTTGTCATACATGTGTTTATTACCTATACTCATGTTACTCCAAGTTAGACATTCCAATTCACATTCTACAATTGTCCATATTCAATCATTATCAACTTACTACCATGCCACACATTCATTCTATGGCCATGACCACCTCGAATGGTCTTAGAGCATTCATCATGTACATGTGTCATTCATAACAACCAATTATAAACACATCACAAAAAATAACACATAGCAAAAATAATTAGGCTTACAAGCCATAACCATTTAAGCCATATCTCATGGCCATATACAATAAATCAATATAAGCTGATACATTTGGCTAATCATAACAACAACTAACATAAAAACTAGTCCTTATACATGCCACTCACTTGAAAGTATTTAATACACATACGACAATACTTTAAAGTTTTTGGCTTGATAGTGTTATGCTAGCTCCGACGGTCTCTAACCCCGAGCTGACCTGAGAACACTAAGGAAATGAAGAGGAGGGAGTAAGCTTAAAGCTTAGTAAGTCCATATGAAAATAATAAGCAAATTATTAACATAATTCCATGAAAATGTAATCATAATTACGCTTCTGCTGATTTTCTGGTCACGTTATTTTCTCGAGTCATAGTTACTAATTTATTTATATCCAGAGCTACAAAACTCCAAATTAAGTTCCGTTAATTTATGAGAAAATAAGTTTATTAAGCTTTAATTTCATATCTTATTCAACTTCTAATTCAATTTCTACCATTTTTGTTGATTTTTAAAATCACACAACTGCTGCTGTCCAAAATTGTTTTATTACAAAATTTCACTTTTACATAATTTCACTTACTCCATTCTATCTTACCAAAAGATTCGCTCAACTATCGAGCACATTGCTCACAACTTTTCACATAGATATACTTGTACTTATTCATCACATAGTCATGTACATATGTCTTTTCACTTAGTAAATTTCCTGTTGAACTCATCGGAATAATAACAGATACCCAGTGGCCGGTGCATATACCACCCTTGTAACTGAAGCTCTTTGGTACGCATAGTAGCCTGCACTTAGTACTAACTATTAATTTGGTACATGTAGTACCTGCACTTAGTACTACACACGTGACTTAACCATCTGATATACATAGTAGCCAGCACTTAGTACTACACACGTGATCGAAGTTAATGGGTACGCATAGTAGCCTGTACTTAGTACTACGCATGCAACCTATCAATCCAGTACATAGTAGCCTACACTTAGTACTACACACGTGAATTAACCATCTGATACACGTGGTAGCCTGCACTTAGTACTATACACGTGATCGAAGTCAACGGGTATGCATAGTAGCCTGCACTTAGTACTACACATGTGACCTATGAATCTGGTACACGTAGTAGCCTACACTTAATACTACACACGTGACACACAACGGATCATTTGTATCTCTTCTATTCCGAAGGTTCAATCAGGAAATTATTCACTTTTCAACATTTTACTAACTCGTTCTTAGTCAATTTCGATTCGTAGTTTACATCAATTGATCATTCTATATGCAGCCACATCTCATATAACAACAAAAGATAATAACATAAAAAGAATCAAAATATCATTTACATACAAACTTACTTGTTTCAAAGAAACATCATATTCCATCAAACTTCCAAACCTTTACCGAACGTACTCGAATTGTGGCTTCATTCACATAGCAATATCTTATAATCACATGGCATTGCAACATTTTCATCATAATAGCAAAACATCAAGAACATGTTATATCATCAAAAGAATAACATAATATCAAATTATTCACATATATATACTTACAACTCATGTAATATCAAAGCATTAGCATTCAAGTACAATATTGCATTATTAAAATCACAAGAACTTCTTCGGGTTCGAGTACGACTATATATGTTCTGATTTAGTCCATAATCTCATTCATTTCCAATCTATACCCGAATCTCATTTTCCTTGATCTATAATACCACATTTAGCTTACTAATTAGTCACATTATTAATATGGGTCCAAAAATCATACTTTTACAAATTTGTATTTTGACCCCTAAACTTTCACATATTTGCACTTTGGCCCTTATGCTTCTAAAATGATTTTTATTCAATTTCCTTTCATTTTAAGCCTAGGCGAATCATTTTCATAACTGTAACAGCCCTTAATTTTCCACTAAATCATACTTTTATGACAAAATTTTATAACTTTTATAAAACGGTCCTTTTTGACAATTTCACCGAAAATCACTTAGTAAAAGTCGTTTATTACACACCTAGCATTCATATTCTACCATTGACATCAAAACACATGCATATCATCCATGGGTAAATTTTTAAACACAAACCCTAGCTCAAAATATGGGTAGAAATGAGTAGATCTTATTACGAGGATTTCAAAAACGTAAAAATCATTAAAAACGGGGCTAGAACGGACTTACAATCGAGCTTGGAAGCTTGAAAAACCCTAGCTATGTCTTCTCCATGCAAGTTTTGGCCATGGGGTAGAAGATGGACAAAAATTGGCTTTTAATTTTGTTTTTAATTTATTTTAATTACTAGATTACCAAAATGCCCCTAACTTAAAAATATTCTATTTCACCCATTTCATGTCCATTTTTGTCCAACAAATTATCCACCATTTAAGGGCCTCCAAGTTAAAATTTCATAACAATTAGACACCTCTAACATGTAGAACTCAACTTTTGCACTTTTTAAAATTTAGTCCTTTTGACCAAATTGAGTGCTCAAACGCCAAAATTTTTGAATGAAATTTTCACAAAATCATCTCGTAAAATTGTAAACCATAAAAATATAATAAAAACAAATTTTATTATGTCAAATTTGTGGTCCCGAAACCACTATTCCGACTAGGCCTTAATTCGGGATGTTACATTTTTAGAAATTTTCATTACCGATTATTCTTTTACAATTTTTACATTGTTTTAAGAATTGAGCATTTGGTTAGAAAATTGTGTTTTTTTCTCTAAAAATTTTAGTATTTGGTTCGCAAGAGCGCATTGCCACATGGGCAAAAGTACACCCTACTAGACACATTTTCACTAAAAGCACATCCAATAAAGTGTGTTTTTACCCAACATATTTTTTAAAAACAAAAAATTCAAATCGTTGGATGTCAACAATTAAAAAACCAGGGCTCTTGATTTTTAACTGTTGGCTTAATGGTTAAATAATAAATTAAAATATATAATTTCAACGATGAAAGGAAAAAAGAAAAATTTCCCAAAATTCCCTAAAATCCTCTATATATACCCAAACCAAATTTAATGTTTTCTTACTCCATTCAATCAATACCATAATTAATTTTCATTCTCAAAATTCATTTCCTCTCAATTTTCTATCTCAACTCCTAAATAGATTAAACAATATTATTCTATCTCAAAATCTATTTCGATTTTAATCATCTCAAATATCTCCAAGTAATTAACATAAGGTAATTTACATTTTGAAAGTGTTTAAAATCTTTAATAATAGAATTAAGTTGTTTGCATATATCAATATAGGGTCGAAATATATTATTTTCATGTTAAATAAATTGTTAACTTAATGATGTTTTAATAGTATTATAAAATTTTAAATATTTCATTGTTAAATTAATTTATTATATTTAATTTGATAAATGTTACAAATTTAAAAATGTCACCGTCCCTGATTCGTTTGGATTATACACAAATATTTTGCATCTAATTAACAGATGGTAAGAAAATATTATTATATTTTTCATATTTTTTAATATCATTATTAAGTTTTTGAAATTTATTTAGTATTTTGATTGAGTTTTATGTTTATATAATTACGACAAAAATTGAATTATTGAAACATAAATATACAATTTAAGTATGAGAGCACCATGTGTTATAGAATGGTAGTTGAGTGAGGCAAGATTCTTACACGCATCCCACACTTAGTAGAGCCTTGTTGGAGAGATGAAAACTCCAAATACACACATTTTATCTTTCGTGCGATGAGTGTACGATTACACTTAAAGATGTGACATTACAACTCAGTCTGCTAGTTCATGGAGTAGTCGTTACAGGATTAGTGCATGTTGAGGATTGGAGGCCAATTTGCCACCACCTATTGGGCAAGTTGCCAAACAGGTTTAGTGATAGTCGGATATATATGAAATGGATAGAAGATAATTTCTCACATCTCAACAACTCTTTTTGAAGGTTGAAAGACAAAAATTCACTTGAGCATTTATATTGAGGTTGATTGGGGGTTTCTAATGCTAGATAAATCTCAAAATAAGGTACATTTAAGGTGGCTTCTACAACTAATTGACCAAAAAGGAGTCGATCGACTCAGTTGGGGATCAGGTGTCTTGGCTACATTGTACCGAGAGATGTGTCAAGCCCCTATAGCAACGAAAATTAATATTGGTGCATGTATACTTCTTCAATCAAAGGCATGGTACCGTTTACCATTTTTACGTCCCTGAGTAAACTTTCTCCACCAATTTCCACTCATAATAAGGTAAGATTCATTTAATAATATAGTTATCATATTATTGTTTTCATTATTATATTTTCAAAATAACATAGTATTTGAATAGGTGGAACAATGACACAAACCATGTGGGTATGCCAAATTAGCTTCAAGATATCAGATTATTGTTAGATCAACAATCAGAAGCTGAAGTTAGATTTTGAGTTTTTCAGTTACATAATAATAATGTAAAGATTTTAAATCTATTATTAGAGACATAATGAAATTTATAATTTCATATTATAGTTTGAAAGGATGTCATACTCTAGTTCAAGAATTGAAAAATGCATCTTAGCTGAAATTTTGACAAATCGCAATATTTGACACGTTAAATTTCCATTGATAGTTTTTGCAATAGTTGAGATGTATGAATTTGATCAAGTGATACTATAATAGCCCGGTTTTAGCTAAATCGAAACAGTGGTTTCGAGACCACAAATCTGAGGTCATAAAATTAATTTAATATTATATTTTTTTGGTGTTTACAGCATGTGAATTTATATGTGTGAAAATTTCGTGAGCTAATTTTATCTTTTAATAGCTCAATTTGAGAAAAGGGACTTAATCGAGTAAAATGCAAAAGTTGCATTCTCTATGATAAAGGTGTCTACTTGCCATGGTTTATTAAATAGGAGGTCCTATGATGAAATTAGACCATAGATAGTGTTAATGGACATTAACGGACATCCATTAGTTGATTTTATATGTTTATAACTAAGGGTAATTTTGTAAAATGGTAATCAATTTATATTAATTAAAACAAAACAAAATGGTGGTCATTTTGTTCATTTTTTTACACTGAAAATAGAATAGAGAAGAATTCATTTTAGGGCTCAAACATTCAGCACTTCTCTAGCTTGATTGAGGAATGTTTTGAGCTCGGTTTTTAATGATTTCTATGTTTTTATGATCATTGCTTTGAGTACTAGCTAGCCCATGGCTCAATTTTTGAAAGTTATGATGATTTTGAAAGTTTTCATTGATGAATTCATGTGTTCTTGAATGTTTGATGATGAAAAATGAGTATTTGTTGATAGATTATCATGTTTTGTAAAGTGATTTTTAGTGAAAATGCATAAAAGGTACTAATTTGTGAAAAGATGAAAATGTGTGGTTAAATGTGTGAACTATTGATAAATATGGGCTATTATGGAGCCTATATAAATCCAGCTAGCATAAAATTAGAAAGAAATTGTGTAATCTGTGATTTTGTGAAATAAGGACTAAATTGAATAAATGTGGAACTTTAGGTGCTAAAGTGCAAAAATGCCTAAATGTGTGTTGTGGACTAAATTGAAATATTATGTGATTAAATGAGTTGAATTTTTTATAATATAGATCAAGAAAAGAAGAACCCGGACTTAGATCTTGGCAAGAACAAAGTACTCGACTAATCGACTAGTTTTGTCGTTTTTACGTCCGAGGTAAGTTCGTATGTGATAAACATTGTTACAGTTATGTTTTTAAAGCTTTAATATTGCATAAATTGTATATATGCTACTATGATTGCGTACGATGACAAATCGACTATGTTTGGCACTTACTGTGCGTTTCAAGATAGCTTCGGCTATATAAAGCACTTAGTGTGCGAACTAGAATAACTTCAGCTATATGTGGCACTAAGTGCACGATACTGAATGAGTTTTGGTTTAATTTGATGGCACTAAGTGTGCGTTATCGATAAAGCTTCAGCTAATCATTTATGCACCAAGTGTGTGAGTTCTTTGAGTATTGAAAAATTTCCAAATGGTTTAACGTATTGAACAATGAGGTGAAAATAAAATAAATAAATACGGGAAAGTACAGGTACGTACAAAACCTATGTGGTAGTTGATACTATGTGTATGAAGTTTGAGGGATTTGAAAGTACATGATAAATGGTCATGGATTAGAATCGAATGATGATATGAGACTTACTAAGTGTTTATTAATTGATGATTAGTATATTATGAACTGTTGAGTAATTATTTAGTACGAACTTACTAAGCTATGAAGCTTACCATGTGTTATTTATCTTTGTTTTATAGAGTATCAAAGCTAGCTCAGACATCAGGGATCATCAGGAACCATCATCACACTATCAACTACTTGTTGGTATTTTTGGATGCTTATAAATATGATATATGGCATGTATAGGCTAGTGAGTTGATATGTTTTGAATTATGATTTAAGGCATGATATTTGGCTTACTTTTGGCTTAAAAATGTTGGTATGTATTTGGTCATTTAAGTTGGCCTAAGTGTTGTGCATAATGCCTTATATATATTGGCTTGTTTTGGGTATGTTAGTCATTTAATAATGTGTTTTGTGATATGAAATAGATGAAAATATGATGAATTAATGTATATGGAACTTATGCAAGTTATGATTATTTTGGCATAATGATTTGGTATGTTTTGAATGTGGAATTGAGTAGTTAAAATGGTTGATGATAGATGGTATGATATGTGTGTGAATTGATATGTTTTGGGTTGCCTATAAGTGTATGGAAATGATTTCAAATTGGTTGCTATGTGTGCACGAGTGAAGGGTCGCAAATTGGCTTTACAAATGGCCTATTTTTGTCCACACGGGCAGACACACGGGCGTGTGTCTCAGTCGTGTGCGACACACGGTTATGTTACACGGCCGTGTGTCCTTTGGGGTACCCTTTCGAATTAAAGCAGTATACCCTACATTTTTTACCCGGTCTAGGCACACGGGCGCGTCTATTGACCATGTGTGGCACACAGGCTAGCACATGGGCTTGTGGCCGGCCATGTGACCCAAGTCAGTAACCTTCCTAGTTTTCCCACAGCCATAGCACATGAGCGTGTCCTCGATCGTGTGGTACAAGTCAATATATATGCCCTATTTTCACATGGCCTGTAACACAGGCATGTCTGGTGGTCGTGTGAGGCACACGACCTGTTCACATGGACGTGTGACCCTAAAATCAAAGAAAATTGTCTATGTTTCCCAAAGTTTGCATATGTTATCGGTTTAGTCCCGAACCACTTCTAAGTATGTTTTAAGGTCTCATAGAACCTTATCAGGGACGATGTGAATAATTTGATTGGATTTTGATTATGAATGCTTAAATGTATATGAATAATGTGTATTATCTGGTAATGCCTCGTAACCCTATTCAAGCTACGGATACAAGTAAGAGGTGTTACAGATATGCTAGTTTGAACTTGTGCAATATATTTAGCCCTCACCTCAAAAACTCGATGAACTTCATAAGATTGACTTTTGGGGGTTAACCAATGAAGATTGATCTAGACTTCTGGGCACATGGGTATAATTTTCTACCTATACACAAACAAATTGTCATATCGGGTTTGGTGACGTCTTTTGATTACATAACATGATTTAGACTTAATAGTAAGTCATATATACTATTTGAAGAGGAAATGAATAGAAAAATTCATTTTAGAAGGCTAACACGACCTTATATGAGGCCGCGATCAGGAGTACATGCATCAAGTTCATCATCATCAACTCTAGCCCCAAATCTTATACTGATGGATGCACCTCTGGGTCAGTATGGTTCATATTCTTCTTGTTTTTCACACATGCACTGAATTATCCACCATCATTGATATATACCCCGTCATCTATTTCACCATCATACCATGCATCAACACCTTCCCCAAGAATAATGTTTACACCACCTCCATCTGCAAGAGCATATTACAACACCATTATATCCAAGATCGCCTATAATTTTAGCATTCCATGCACAACCAGGTAGTTTGATACCATATATTTCTCTACCGATAGTATCACAAACACCATCAAAATCACTATTCTTCAGAGGCAGATCATCTTTGCTTTCGCAACCACATACTAATGCAATTGATGATATACGATGACAACCTAGGATGCAAATGCAGTCTAGCATGGAAAAACAAGATGAAGGTGATGATAAAGATAACGTTGGAGATGGAGATAGAGATGAAGATAATGATAATGATGATGATGACAAATATGGAGACGATGAAGATGATGAGGATAGATGATAATGAGTTGAAAGCCCAACAATAATGGATCCTCCTCATAACCGACACCCATCAAGTTGTGGCATGCATTTGGCCTAGAGATGATTTTTCATATTAAATTTGGTAAAAGCTTTTACTAATTTTTCTAACTGACGGTAGAATGTAACACCTATAACCTGTATTTGACGCTGAAATAAGGTTACAGAGCATTCCCGGACTTCTAGATTAAAAAATCATACATTTCATATTCATTTCTCATTCAAATAAAAAACCATTAAAATTCATTCAGATAGTCCCTAATACGAGCCCTTAAGGCCCAAAATAGACAATAAAAATAGTTTAGGAATAAACTGAGTACTCAAGGAATTTTTGGAAAACATGGAAAATTTTCAAAGGTGTAAGGGACACTCGCCCGTATGGCTAGGCCATGTGGACATTCAAAATGGGGCCACATGCTCGTATCCTAGCCCGTGTCCAAACTAGAGAGCATACTGACTTGGGTTACATGGCCAAACCATAAGCCCGTGTGGCAGGCCTTGTGAAAACTAGAGGGTATACTGACTTGTGCCATACAGCCAAGCCATACGCCCGTGTGCTAGGCCGTGTGAAGCTACTGACTTGCATCCTTTAGAAATCATAGGGGACACACGATCGTGTCACCTGGCCGTGTGTCACACACGGCGGAGACACACACCCGTGTCTCTACCCATGTGGACAAAAATAGGCCATTTTCCAAGCCGTATTTCTCATCCAGTTGGTACCAACTTACACAAAAAAAATTGCATATAACCATGGCATAATTAGACATTCAAAACCAACCAATATAAAGCTTATAACATGTAATATCAACACATACAAGTATGATACTAATAGGCACCTCAATTAGCCACTTTAAAACTTGCCAATTATGCATCCAAAATCTACCTAAATGTCAAACACATATATGCATCATTGTGCCTAAAAATTATCATACATGCCACTTATCAATCTCAACCATTTGGTACCCAAAATACCAATTCACAAACAAGACATTCACATGGAAACCATACATCACATACAATAAAGTCGTTTACATATTTATATAACAAAATATACCAAATTCAAGCCAAATCAAATGGCTAAATAAAAGACAAAACACTTAGGCTACCATTAGCCAAAAAGACTTATACATGCCATTTAACCCAAAATATATAGTCAAAAGTACCAAAATAGCGTTTGATAGTGTCATGAGATCTTCGACAACTTCCAATCCAAACGAGCTTCAAAATCACTATAAAACACGAAAAATAAAACAGAGTAAGCAATTAAGCTTAGTAAGTTCGTATAACACATAATTAAATTTACCATTTAACCATAATTTAGGTAAGTAACTCAAAGCATAACACAATTCAATTTGGCCAAAGCCTATCACATAATCATTAACCAAGTTAGTCATGTATTCATATAAAACTGACAACCATTTATGAATTTATCAATTATTGAATCCCATGTACATGTATCATATATACCATGTATACGTATATCATATATAACCATTTCCATGTAAATACCTGTACTAGTTCATATCGAGCTCAAATAAACTCGTAACAGAATTGTGCCCGTTGAACCACTTAGAATATCGTTAGATACACGGGTAGTACACTCAAGGTGTACTGAACTGTAATTTGTCAATTCTTGTACATGTAAGCTCATACGAGCCATAAATGGTAAGCTCCTCTGAGCTGAATAACGATAAGCTCATACGAGCTGAGTATCAATAAGCTCATAAGAGCTAGAATCAGTAACCCTAATGACATGTCATTTGTATCTTATGAATTCCTAAGGTTCAAACGGGGCTCGGTATTCTTCGTACTTTGTTGGTTATGCGTTCGATAATTATACATAGTAATTACACCATCCACATACATATATTTCAATTAAAACATATAAATGCGCAATTTAATAATACAAACTTACCTCGAACTCGTACAAAGGAAAACGATCGTTCAATCCAATACTTTATCTTTCCCCCGATCTAATTCCGTGTGCTGCTTTTCTTCATCTATATAATCAAATTTAACTAATTTAGTCTTTATTCTATTCAATTCAATCCAAAATTATTGTTTGGCATAATTACTATTTTGCCCCTATACTTTTAACTTATTTTCAATTTAGCCCCTGGGCTAGTAAAATGAAATTCATGCAATTTCACACTCAACCAAGCCTAGCCAAATTTAATACATGCTCATCACGGCCCATATGTTTCATAGTTTCACACATTTACCACACAATTTTCACATTTCTCAATTTAACCCCTAATTAACAATTTCATCAAAACTCACTTAACAAAAGTTGTTTATTTAACAACAAGGATTCATTTTCTTCCATTAAACTTAAAAAACCTAACATATTCATTAATGGAAAATCTCAAACTATTAAATAGTTTGAAAATTAGTCCTTTAGTTAGCTAGGTTAACCTACAACGATCCCGAAAATATAAAAATCAACAAAAACGGGATAAGATGTCACTTACATGCAAGGGATTTTGTGGCTGAAAAATTCAAGCTTTACAAGGCTTATTTTTTTGGTGAAAGAAACACAAAGATCAAGGCTTGATTTGTTTTATGTATTTTATTTATTTATTACCTAATTACCATTTTAACCTTACCTAACTTTAAAAATAACAAAATTGCCAAGCCATGCTCATCCATTATCACCTTTAATGGTCTATTACCATATCAGGACCTCCACTTTAAAGTTCTATTGCTATTTAACACCTTTAGCTAATAGAACATAACTTTCGCACTTTACGCGATTTAGTCCTTTTTCACAAATTGAACATACAAACGGTAAAATTTCTTAACGAAAATTTTATAATATAATAATATCATGCTGTAGATATTAAAATAATATTAAAATAAAATTTTCTAGGAAAAAGGTTGTTACAACTCTCCCCCTTAGGAATTTTCGTCCCCGAAAATCTTACCATAAAATAGGTTAGGGTATTGTTTTCTCATAGTTTCCTTAGGTTCCCAAGTAGCCTCCTCAATCCCGTGACATTTCCAAAGCACCTTCACTAAAGCTATACTTTTATTTCTTAACTTTTTAATCTCTCGTGCCATAATTCAGATTGGTTCTTCATTATACGACATGTTGGGCTGAATCTCAACCTCTATTGGAGAAAGTGTATGCGAAGGGTCTGATCAGTACCTCATAACAAAGATACATGAAACACATTATGAATCTTTTTCAACTCTAACGGTAATTCAAGTTGATATGCCACTAGCCCTATTCTCTCGATAATCTCGTATGGTCTGATAAATCATGGACTCAATTTTCCTTTGCAACCAAATCGGAGAATTCTATTCCAATGTGATACTTTTAGAAACACTCTATCACCAATCTAAAATTCAATATATTTACGTTTCAAATCCACATACAATTTTTGTCGATCTGAAGCAGCTTTCAAACTGTCGTGAATCACTTTCACTTTCTCTTCGGTCTCTCTAATCAAATCAACCCCGTGTATCTTTTTCTCACTAAGCTCGGTCCAGTACAACAAATTTTGACATTTATGACCATTTAAAGCTTTATACGGTGCCATTTTTATGCTCGATTGAAAACTATTATTATACACGAATTCAACCAACGGTGAATATATTTCCCAATTACCTTTAAACTCTAAAACATAGAAACAAAGCATATCTTCGAGAATTTGAATCACTCTCTCAGACTGACCATCGGTTTGAGGGTGAAATGCAGTGCTAAAATACAACCGCGTACCCAAGCTTCTTGTAACTTCTTCCAAAATTATGATGTAAATCGCAGATCCCTATCCGAAATAATGGAGACTGGCACTTCGTGTAATCTGACGATCTTAGAAATATACAGTTCAACTAATCTGTCAAGTGAAAAGTCTGTACGTACCGGAATAAAATGTGCAGACTTCATTAAACAATCAACAACAACTCAGATAGCATCTTTCTTTTTTGGAGATAGGGGTAACCCCCATACAAAGCCCATCGTAACTCTATCCCATTTCCACTCCGGTATCATCACTGGCTGTAATAGTCCTGAAGGCATTTGATGTTCGACTTTGACCTATTGACAAATCAAACATCTGGACACAAAGTCAGAAATTTCGGGTTTCATACCTGACCACCAGTACATCTGTCTCAAATCACTGTACATATTATTACTCCCTGGATGAACGGATAAGCTACCACTATGAGCTTCATGCAAGATTTTCTGTATAAGCTCAGGATTCTTCTGTACACAAATTCTACCTCAAAACAACAAATAGTAATCGGGTCCAACTTGAAATTCAGAATCAGAAGTTGACTCGCATTGTACTCGTTTAGCTTGCAATTTATTATCACATTTTTGAGTTTTGCAAATTTGCTGAAGAAACATTAGTTTAGCTTTTAACTTAGCTAATATCGAACCATCATTGAAAAAATCCAATGGCATATTCATCACTCGCAAAGTAAACAAATATTTTCTACTCAAAGCGTCTGCAACTACATTTGCTTTCCCCAGATGATAATCAATCATTAACTCATAATCTTTCAACAGTTCGAGCCATCTTTGCTGTCTCAAATTCAAATCTTTTTGTGACATCAGATACTTCAAACTCTTGTGATCGGTAAATATGTGGCATTTTTCACCAAACAAATGGTGTCACCAAATTTTTAATGTAAACACAATAATAACCAACTCTAAGTCGTGTGTCATAAATTCTTTTCATGCAGCTTTAACTGTTTGGAAGCATAAGCTATCACTTTGCCTTCTTGCATTAAAACAAATCCTAAATCGTTCAATGATGTATCACTGAAAATCACAAATTCTTTACTCAATTCAGGCTAAACTAAAACTGGTGCTTCGGTTAATAGTGCTTTCAACTGGTTAAAACTCTGTTGGCATTTATCAGACCACTCAAACTTCACATCTTTTTTGTAATAACTGAGTCATCAGTGTAGCTATCATTGAGAACCCTTTTACAAATCTCTAATAATAGCCCGCTAATCCCAGAAAACTTCTGACCTCGGATATGTTTCTTGGTGGTTTCCAATCAATAACTGCTAAAATGTTACTCTGATCAACTCTCATGCCTTCTACCGATACAATGTCCCAAAAACCCAACTTCGCAGAGCCAAAACTCGCATTTGCTGAATTTAGCAAACACTTGTTTATCTCTCAAAGTCTATAACATAATTCTCAAATGCTCGGCATGTTCAGACTCGTGTCAGGAATAAATCAAGATATCATTAATGAATACAACAATAAATCTGTCTAAATACGGTCTGAAGATTCTATTCATCAAGTCCATAAATACTGCAGGAGCGTTAGTTAACCCAAACGACATAACAAGAAATTCATAGTGTCCGTACCTGATTCTGAACGCAGTTTTCAGCACATCCGAATCTTTAACCCGCAACTGATAATAACGAGAACGTAAATCAATCTTTGAAAATATTGTTGCACCTTTCAGCTGATCAAACAAACCATTGATTTGTGGTAATGGATACTTATTCTTAGTCATAACCTTGTTAAGCTGTTGATAGTCCATAAACAATCTCATTGATCCATCTTTCTTCTCTACAAACAAAACTGGTGCACCTCAGGGTGAGAAACTCGATCGTACAAAACCTTTCTCTGTTAACTCTTGCAACTAGCTTTTAACTCTTTCAACTCTGTAGGATCTATTTTGTATGGAGCTATCGATATCAGTGATGTTCTCGGTACTAACTAAATAGTAAACTCAACCTCTCTGATCGGTGGCAACCCGAGTAACTCTTCTGGAAACACATCTAGATATTCACAAACCACTGGCACTGATTCAATCTTCAATTCAGACACTTTTGTATCCAGTCCATATGCAAGGTAAGCATCACAACCTTTTCTCACATACTTTTGCGCTAACATAGCCGATATCACAATAGGCAACCCACTCGAATCATCGGATTCAATACAAAAAGTCTCACTGTTCTGACATTTTAATACAATAAGCTTTCATTTACAGTTTACAACTACATCATGCAGAGTCAGCCAATCCATACCTAAAATCACATCAAATTCATCAAACAGTAAAATCATCAAATCGGCTAGAAAACTATAACCCCAAGTCATCAAAAGACAATTCTTGCAAACCTCATCAATCAGGACATACTGACCTAAAAGGTTTAACACTTTAACCAAAAATTCAGTAGACTCAACCGATAAACTCCTACTAGACACCAAACTCGTACATATATAAGAATGGGTTGATCTGGGATCAATCAAAGCAGTTACATCAATGTTATAAAGAGAAAAAGTACCAGTGATAATAACTAGCGCCGATGCATCTTTGCAAGCGTGAATGGCATAAGCTCTGGCTAGCTCTTGTACCTTGGATCTCACTTTAGAATCTCTCGTTGCACCTCGACTACCACTTATATTTCCAGTATTTCGGGGTGGTCTCCCTCTAGCATCTGTATTGCTAGGCCTGGCGGTTTGAGCTTTTTCCTTCTCAGACTTCTTAGGGCAATCTCTAAGCTCATGGTCGAAAGAACCAGGTCTAAAACATGCTCCACTTTTCACTTGACACACGCCTTAATGTGGCCTGTTACAGTGCTTGCACTCGGGTTTAGCATTTCTAACACTACCCACACTCACTACAGATGTAGCTTGGGGTTTAGGACTGGAGTGTCTCGCACCTCTATCTCTATTAGAATGCCCCGCAGAAATAGTAGAACGATAGAGATGTTCTTTAGATTTCTTCGATGTTGTCTTATGTGACTTTCTTGTAAATCTCTTTTTTGAATCTCTAACCTCAGAATCGGCTTTTCACTTTTCTTTACTAAGCTTCTTGACTTTGTGTGCTCTATTGACTAAAACAACAAATTCTTTTAGTTTAAGAATTCTGACTAAAATTTTAATGTCTTCATTCAACCCATCTTCAAAACGTTTGCACATAACCACTTCGGTTGGAATGCACTCTCAGGTATACTTGCTTAATTGGACAAACTCTCTATCATATTTAGATATCATCATACGACCCTGTTTCAGCTCTAGAAATTCTTTGCGCTTTTGATCAAGAAACTGTCGACTTATATATTTTTTTCTGAACTCTATTTGAAAGAATTCCCATGTGACTCATTCTCTCAGTACTATAGAAATTAACATGTTCCACCATTGATATGCAGCATCTTTCAAAAGAGACATGACACATTTAACACATTCTGCTAGTGTACAAGATAACTCATCAAAGACTCTAATTGTATTCTTTAGCCAAAACTCGGATCTCTCAATATTATCATCAACTGTAGCCCTAAAATCTTCGGCCCCATATTTGTGAATTTTATCAACAGATGATTTACTTATGTGTACTAGCTCTAAAACTTGAGGAGCTCTGGAGACCGGTTGGGGAAAAGGTGGGGTAGAGGTTGCAGAGCAGCCAGATTAGTTCGGACAAACTCAATGAGCCACTCGTTTATTATATGGAAGAAGGCTTCCTTTTCCTCTCTTTCACGACCCTCAAATACGAGTCTCGATTCAGACGGTGCTACTTCACAAATGGAGGCCAACGCATTACTTTCAACATCATCAGAGTCTAATCGATTGGAATCCATTACTATATGAAAACATGATTTAAACTGTCAGGAGAAATCACACTATCACAAGTTATAAAATGGTATGAATAGCTAGACTCACGCACACTACATTATTTTCAGAATCGACAAAATCGTAGCTCTGATACTAACAAATGTAACACTCCTAACCCTTATCCGACGTCGAAATAGGGTTACGAAGCATTACCAGACTTATAGATCAAACAATCATACATTTCATATTCATTTCTCATTCAAATAAAAAACCATTCAAAGTTATTCACATAGTCTCTAATACGAGCCCTCAAGGCCAAAAATAAACATTAAAAATAGTTTAGGACTAAACCGAGTAATCAATGAATTTTTCAAAAAACATAGAAAATTTTTTTAGGTGCAGGGAAGACATGCCTGCGTAGTCAGGCCATGTGGGCATTCGAAATGGGGCCACACACCCTTATCCTTGCCCGTCTCCTAGCCCATGTTCAAATTAGTGAGCATACTGATTTGGGTCACAGGGCCAAACCACAAGCCCGTGTGCCAGGCTGTGTACCCTTCGAAATGGTCTTACACGCCTGTGTGCCAAACTGTGTACTAGGCCGTGTGAAAACTAGAGGGTATACTGACTTGTGACACACGGCCAAGCCACACGCCCATGTGCTAGACCGTGTGAAGCTACTGACTTGCATCCTTTAGAAATCATAGGGGACACACGGCAGTATCACCTGGCCGTGTGTCACACACAGCTGAGATACACGCTCGTGTCTCTACCTATGTGGACAAAAATAGGCCATTTTCCAAGCCATATTTCTCACCCCAATTGGTACCAACTTAAGCACAACAAATTTCATATAATTATGTTATAATTAGACATTCAAAACCAACCAATATCAAGCTTATAACATGTAATATCAACACATACAAGTATGATACTAAGACGCACCTCAATTAGCCACTTTAAAACTTGCCAATTATACATCCAAAATCTACCTAAATGGTCAAACCCATATACGCATCATTGTGCCTAAAACTTATCATGCATGCAACTTATCAATCTCAATCATTTGGTACCCAAAATACCAATTAACAAACAAGACATTCACATGGAAACCATACATCACATACAATAAGGTCATTTACATATTTACATAACAAAATATACCAAATTCAATCCAAATCAAATGACTAAGTACAAGAAAAAACACTTAGGCTACCATTAGCCAAAAAGACCTATACATGCCATTTAACCCAAAATATATAGTCAAAAGTACCAAAATCGCGTTTGATAGTGTGATGAGATCTCCATCAACTTCCAATCCAAACGAGCTTTTGAATCACTATAAAACACAAAAAATAAAATAGAGTAAGCAATTAAGCCTAGTAAGTTCATATAACACATAATTAAACTTACCATTTAACCATAATTTAGGTAAGTAACTCAAAGCATAACACAATTCAATTTGGCCAAAGCCTATCCCAGAATCATTAAGCAAGTTAGCCATATATTCATATAAAAATCGATAATCATATATGAATTTATCAATTATTGAATTCCATGTACATACATCTATACCATGTATACGTATGTCATATATAACCATTTCCATGTAAATACCTGTACTTGTAATAGCTCAATTTTTAGTGGTGTCAGAAACAGTGATTCGAGATCAATAAAATTTGTGAATTTGAAAAATTTTATTATTTAGAGTTTATGAGCCAATCATGAATTTAGAAAAGCTATGAAATAGTGATTTATGCTTTAGAAATAATTATTAGGTTAATTAGCCTTGAAAATGAGGAAACGAGACCTTCATTTCATAAATCGAGTCGTATATATTTTTATAAATAATTATAGAGTATTAGTGAGTTGGTAGTAAAATTTTGTTAGAAAATTTTAAACATTTTGATAGTTAATTAATTAAAAAGGGACTAAAGTGAAAAAGGTGCAAAACTTATCAATTAAAGAAATGGAATTAAATAGCTTAAGTGGTAAGCAAGGGAGGACCAAAAGGGTAATTAGGCACCTATGGAATAGGTTGGACAGCATGTGTGAAGAAGAAAATAACAAAACTAGCGTGAACAAGGGGAAAAATTGAAAAAGAAATAAAATTTAATAGATAAAAGTGGACTAAATCGAATCTCTAGACATTTCTTCATTTTTCTTCAACCAAAACACCATTAGAGAGTCTCTCTAAGCTGGTTTTTCATATTCTTTCTACAAGTAAGTTCAATTCTTGATTATTTCTTGTGATTTTTGTGATTTTGATACTTTTACAACTAGGTCCAACTATTTAATTCATTAGTTTTTGATTTTATAAGTGATTTTGAAAGTTACCATGGATAAGTGCTGGAAGTTTATGATGAATTAACATAGATTTGAAGCTCTAATTTTATTATATGATGATTTTATTATGTGATTTTGATAGAAATTGATTTTAGGATCTAATTGTGAAAAAGTTAAGAATTAGGTTTTGGTGCTAAAATTCTGAATATCAAAGGCTGTGTGGTAGCCTAAAATGATTAGATAAAGTGTTAATTGAGAAAAATTAACTCAATTGATGGGTTAATTGAACAGGGATTAAATTGTAAAAAATATAAAATTTAGGGTAAATGTGTAATTTCAAATTTTGAAGGGATAAATTGTGAAGTGAATTAGAATTAAATTAGATGCTAATGAATAAGCAATTTTATATTATAGATCAAGAACCTGAAGATAAACGTGAAAAAGAGAAATTAACAGATTAGTCCCTGAATTTCTACAACCTTTACAAACTACCCCAGGTAAGTTCATACGGTTGAACTTTCTTGATTAATTGTTAATTTAGGAATGATATAATGTATTATTTCATATTTTTGTTATTGAATTATGATTATTGTATAAATATGAAAATTGAATTGAAAGTTCAAATTAAGTGGAACGCAAGATTGAGTACGATTGTTCCGTGATACAAAATGAATTGACGGATAAGACCATGGTTGGACCATGGAAAAGTTTAAATGTAAGACCATAGCTGGGCTATGGAATTTCAGTAAAAAAACCATAACTAGGTTATGGCACCGTGTGCATAAGACCATGGTCGGACCATGTTAGTAAATACATGTATAAGACCATAGCTGGGCTATGGCATCCTAATGATAAGACCATAATTGGGTTATGGCTTTACAACTGTAAGACCATGGCAGGGCCGTGGCAATATTTGTGTAAGACCATAGTTGGACTATGGCATCAAGAAAACGATGTACTCAAATCCATAAGACGTTCTCTAATTTGACAAGTATTAGTATGTGACATATAGATTATTTGTGGAAAATTCAAAAAAAAATATTGATATTGAGCTCAATCAATTGAATTTTATTAATTAAATTTGTGATTGGCAGGAAATGTTAGTGAAATATTTTTCTTAATGTCTATTATAGTTTTTTCAGTAAGATTTATTCCTAAAATCTGTAACACCCCAAACCCGGCCTAGACGTTATGACCGGATCTGATGCACCACATTGAAGCATTCAAAGCATTCCGTATTACTTAGTTTGGAAAAAACTTAGTTGGTGTTGTAAAAGACACTTTTAAAAGTAGGTTAAAGTGAACGGAAGCTGTGCACCAGGTAGGAAACCAGGAAGGAGAGGAGGTGAGTCCGTCGGACTGCTTAAGTACCAAGCTCCCTTCGGATCCAATCCTAGACATGCACACCCCATTGCCACACTCTAACATCTCGTATGATTTGGAGAAAACCGTTTGGTTATGTCCCATTTTAAGAAAATGATTAAGGTTGAATAACGTTTGCTGAAAATATTTATTTTCTTGGAAAAAACATTTACTTTGCGGAAACTTTGCGCGTCATCGTGATCTTTTAAAAACAAGTAGTTTTTATAAAACGAACCCTAGTGCTAACCAGTTTAATAATCCCCAAAATAAAATTAATTAAAAAGAGCGGTCTTATTACAAATTTGAGCATAATAAAAATAATCCAAATTAAATGCTAAACTTATTTAAAATCGGCAATCAATCTTCATGGCCACTCTGAATCCCGCCCAGCTCCAAGTCCACCAACTAGGGCTCAGCTGCAAGGATGGAAGAGGAAGGGGTGAGTTTGGGAAAACTCAGTGTATACAGAAACCCATCCAAAGCCCAAATCAGCTCGAGCCCATTGGGCCTAAGCCCTATTCAGATAACAGTACACAGTGGAACGACGCCCTTTTCAGAATACAGTAGCAAGGCCTTAGCCCTTTTTAACATAACAGTATGGCCCATAGGCCCAGTTCAGTAACATATGTAACAATATTAGTAATGAATGCAAGCCCAACTGGGGAGACTACTCAACCCACCAACCGCTACACTGCCCCGTACCAGCCCTACACTCCATGTGGGGAATATCTCAACCCACCCAGCCCTACACTCCACAGTTGCAGTAACGCTGCTCAAATATCAGTGAGTTGAGGCAAAGCCTCCAGTACGTGGATAAACCACTTTCAATACTTCCTCCATCAATACCCCAATCCCATGCAACAGATATTAATAAAGCATATCATGTACAATACAGTATTAATCAATCATGCAGTTTAGCCAATTCAAACCCTAGGGGTATTTCGGTAATTATGCTCTTTAGGGGTACTTTCGTACTTACGCAACTACACACGTTATTTCAGTAATTTTTAGCAGTTTTAATGCAATTTGTTTCCACCATCTAACTAACATGCTACTTTGCCCATCTCTTACCCATATTGGTCCGTAAGCCCATTGGGCCCAGTTTTGGCCCATTTGGCCCCTTTTTCCGAAGTACGCTAAAATGTCACACGAACTTACTTACCACTTTGCGGTGCTAGATCTAACAATTACTCTATGTCTTGAGAGCATTCGCATACTCACAAGCCTATGAAATGCCGGAATTTCGGCATTTCGGCTTTTTGCCGAATTGAACTAAGGAAGGGTGTTCGGTACACACCTGTTTCGCGACGACTGCTACTGAGATCTCTTCCGATGTCCTACAATTGGTTAGCACAGTTCTTATTTAAAAACCATAATCACTAAACCCCAAAACTTACTCATCCATGCGCAAACCATGTCCCTAAAAGCCTTTGAAACCTTACCTTTTTGCCAAAATCGATAGATAGCTCTGAATCCGATTGCTCCAATGATTCACGCTTTTGATCAAACACTTAAGAAGACTCTAATCACTGAGAGAAAACATCAGTTACAAACCCTTAAAGCCTTATGCTCAAATCGACAGCCTCCCTAATTTTTAGGGATTTCGACTTTTCCTAACATCGTAAAATAAGAACAGATCTGAGATGATAAGTACTTACCCCTTACTCCTACTTGATTTCCACGCAATCCGGTGCAGATTTATCTATCAAACAACGGTAGAACTCGATTCCCAAAGTCTTGAAGTTTCGGCTATAAGCCCCCAAATCTATGGTTTTTCGGCTTTTGGGTGATGAAGGAGATGACAATATGGAACTATAACCTTAGAGTAAAATTGCCGTCAGGTATCTAAGATTAAGAAAAGATAATCGTAGATTAATAAAAACAAAGAACATAGAAGGACCTGGCTTTGAAGAAATTGGCACAAGCAGTGATCACAGGATTTCGGCTTTTATGGATTCGGCAAAAGTATTGATGAATAGTAGGTATGATGAATGGTTTTGAAGAAGAAAAATAGAAAAAGAAGAATAGGGGAGGTGGTAGTTTCGGCTAGAGAGGAAAAAGAGAGAAAAGAAAACCTTGTGATGTCCGAGCAGAAGAGAACGGCACCACTCAATACCCTAGGTGCCGAAATACTAACCTCAAAACCCTCTACCGATTTTTCCCCCCTCAATTCCCAATTTCGGCCAACTCCTATCCTCTCTCCTAATCCCTTAAATCTCTCCCCTTATCACTCCTTAATCCAAGCGTTTGGACTAATCCAAACTTTCCTTTAGCAGGATCCATTTGGACTCCAACACTTACCCCTCCTGCACTTAAAAATAAATGCATCTATTTGTCAACACAGGGAATCGATCCCATGCCTCCCTCTATGCTCCACACGCCACCTTTTTAGGAGCTTAGTGGCGTCACCCTTACCACTTTACTACAGCTCTTTTGTGATGCAATTTACCCATCACTCCACTTAAGGCCACTTAGCCAGAACCCCTAACCTTTAAGTCCAAAAATTTCAAAAATTCAACCGGGTTTTGGCCAACACATGGGGCTTCTATAAGCCCATTTACCTACTCAAAATATTAATTCCACATCCAAATACAAAATTTTAAAAATCTTAACAAAATATTGAAAACCGTGAATAAATCCGAAAATCAGGATGTTACAACTCTACCCTCCTTAAAGAAATTTCGGCCTCGAAATTTTACCTTATTAGACCAGTTGAGGGTACTGTTGACGCATAGCCTCCTCAGTCTCCCAAGTAGCTTCTTCTTTGCCATGGTTTCTTCAAAGTAATTTCACTAGTGGAACTGATTTCCTTCTCAACATCTTGACGTCACGATCAAGTATTTGCACAGGTTCCTCTTCGAAAGTTAAATCTAACTGTACCTCAATTTCTGCAACTGGTATGATATGAGTTGGGTCAGATCGATACCGCCTTAGCATGGATACATGAAAAACGTCGTGGATACGATACAGTTCTGGTGGTAACTCTAGCTGATAAGCCACTGGTCCAACGCGCTTAACAATTCGGTAAGACCCAATAAACCGTGGGCTCAACTTACCCTTCTTACCAAATCTCAAAATTTTCTTCCAAGGGGAAACCTTCACGAAAACCATATCCCCAACAGCGAACTCAATCTCTTTGCGCTTCAGATCCGCATACGACTTCTGTCTATCTGATGCCACCTTTAACCGTTCCCTTATCAGCCTAACCTTGCTTTCAGTGTCTGCCACCAATTCCGGTCCAAGCACTCGTCGTTCACCCAACTCTGTCCAACACGTCGGCGTACGACATCTTCGCCCATAAAGCGCTTCATATGGTGCCATCTGAATACTTGCTTGATAGCTGTTATTGTATGCAAACTCCGCCAATGGTAAGTAGTCCTCCCAACTTCCACGAAAATCAATGATACAACCCCTCAACATATCCTCCAGAACCTGAATAACCCTTTCTGACTGTCCATCTGTCTGTGGGTGAAAAGCGGTGCTAAAATCCAATCGTGTACCCAACGCTTCCTGCAACTTCTGCCAAAACCGAGACGTAAACCTAGGGTCTCGATCAGATATTATCGACACTGGCACCCCATGCAGTCGCACTACCTCCGCCACATATAACTTGGCCAACTTTTGCGGTGAGTAGTCGGTACGAACAGGTATGAAATGAGCAGATTTTGTTAACCTATCCACAACCACCCACACCGAATCTTTCTTGGTGGGTGTCAAAGGTAACCCACTCACAAAATCCATTGTTACTCTTTCCCACTTCCATAACGGAATTTTCACAGGTTGCAGTAATCCCGACGGCAATTGGTGTTCAGCCTTAACCTGCTGGCACGTCAGACATTTCCCAACAAATTCAGTCACCTCTCTTTTAATCCGGGCCACCAGTACATCTCTCGCAAGTCTCGATATAACTTATTCCCTCCAGGATGCATGGCACAGAGTCCACCATGAGCCTCTTCCAGAATTAACTGCCTCAATTCAAGGTCCTTTGGAATACAAACTCTTCCACGAAAGCACAGAACTCCTTCAGTGTTCAACCCAAAAACCTCATTCTCACCACTCTCAACTTGCTGGAATCGGAGAGCTAATGAATCGTCCTTCAACTATTTTTCCTTAATCTGCTTAGTCCAAGTAGGCCTTACTTGCAGTTCTGCCAACAAGCTTCCATCATCGTACAGACTTAATCGTGCGAACAAGGCTCTCAAATCAGTAACAACCCTTCGACTCAACACATCCGCCACCATATTAGCCTTTCCTGGGTGGTACTCTATCGAACAGTCGTAGTCTTTAAGCAACTCCACCCATCTTCGTTGCCTAAGGTTTAACTCCTTCTGAGTCAATAGATACTTTAAGCTCTTATGATCTGTGTATATGATGCACTTCTCCCCATATAAGTAGTGTCTCCAAATTTTTAACGCAAAAATCACCGCTGCTAGCTTTAAATCATGCGTAGGGTAATTCACCTCATGAGCCTTAAGCTGTCGCGATGCATAAGCGACCACCTTGCCCTCTTGCATCAGTATGCAACCTAACCCCACATGCGACGCATTGCTATATACGGTAAAGTCCTTCCCGAACACCGGTTGAATCAACACTGGCGCTTCAGTCAATACCTTTTTCAACCGATCAAAAGCTTTTTGCTGTTTCTCGGTCTAGACAAATGGTACTCCTTTCCTTATGAGTTTTGTCAAGGGTGCCGCCATCACCGAGAAACCCTCCACAAACCTTCTGTAGTAACCTGCCAACCCTAGGAAACTCCGAATTTTTTATACTGACCTAGGTGGCTTCCATTCCAGAATTGCTTCAATTTTACGAGGATCCACCTTAATCCCCTCGGCAGAAACCACATGCTTTAGGAAGGTTACCTCCTTCAACCAGAATTCACACTTGCTGAATTTCGCATAGAGCTCCTTTTCCCTTAACACTTGCAGCACAATACGGAGATGCTCATCATGCTTCGCCTCTGTTTCAGAGTATACCAGGATATCGTCGATAAAGACGACTACGAACCGATCCAAGTAAGGTTGGAATATTCGATTCATCAGATCCATAAAAGCTGCAGGTGCGTTCGTCAGCCCAAACGGCATGAGCACAAAATCATAATGTCCATATCGAGTTCGGAATGCTGTTTTATGAATATCCCCTTCTTTTACCCTTAGCTGATGGTATCCAGAACGAAGATCGATTTTGGAGAATACCGAAGCTCCCCTCAGTTGATCGAACAGATCGTCAATCCTTGGTAGTGGATACTTATTCTTAATCGTCAGTTTGTTCAACTGGCGATAATCGGTGCACATGCGCATCGTTCCGTCCTTTTTCTTCACAAACAGGACCGGTGCTCCCCAAGGAGACACACTAGGCCTAATGAAGCCTCTATCTAACAACTCTTGAATTTGAGCCTTCAGTTCCACCAACTCCTTCGGTGCCATCCTATAGGGTGCAATAGATACTGGAGCTGTTCCAGGAAACAAATCGATTCCAAACTCAACTTCCCGATTCGGAGGTAATCCATGAAGCTCTTCCCGAAAAACATCCCAGAATTCCCTAACAGTTCTGATGGTCTCCACAGTCAGATCCTCAGTTTCAGCTTGGCTTACCAAAGCCAGATATGCCTCGCATCCCTTGCGCATCAGTTTCTCGACCCTCAACGCTGATACTACATTGGATAAGTAATCCCTCCGTTCTCCAATAATCATTACCTCTTCATCATTGACAGTCCTTAATACCATCCTCTTAGCTGCACAATCCAAAGTTGCCTTATGCTTGGTCAACCAATCCATCCCTAGTATCAAATCGAATTCTTCAAACGGTAACTCCATCAAATCCCCACAGAAAACCCTGCCTTGAATCTCCAGAGGCACCTCCTTGAAGAGTTTCTCTACCTTAACGGAATGACCTAAAGGACTTATCATGGACACCCCACATACAGTCTCCTCGAAGTGCACACCCAGTGCCCTAGAAATGTTATGTGCCACATATGAATGGGTTGATCCCACATCAATCAGAGCAGTATAAGGTACACCATATATAAAAAACGTACCAGTTATGACATTAGGTACGTCACCCTCCTCGCAACGACGAGCAGCATACACCAAAACTGGCTGACGAGCATCCGCGTTACCAATACCCCTGCCAGGTGCCCCACGTCCACGGCCATTACCACCGCGACCTTGTCCACGACCTCTTGGCAGCGGCGGTCCATCCCTCACAGGTTGAGCCGGTCGCACAGCCCCTTGTTCGGCCCCCTGAGCCTGAGTGGCCCTCCTAGGACAATCCTTAATCCTATGCTCCTTAGACCCACAACGAAGACAAGCCCCAGAACGCTTCCAGGATTCTCCTTGATGTGTTCTGCCGCAATCCCCACATGCTTGCGGTCTACCTGTGTTCACCGAAACTGCTCGAACCGGTTCCTCCATCCTAGCTCTCTTAACATTTCGATTTGCAGCACCCGCTGGTCCAGCATCCCTCCTGAACCGATTCCGATCCTTATCACAATTCCTCCATTTGGTTTGCTTCACCTCCTCGGCTATCTTAGCCTTCTCTACCAGTGCAGCGAAATCTCGCTCTCTCTGCGGAGCTATGAGCACCCTTAACTCATCTCTGAGGCCATCCTCAAAACGAACGCTGCGCTCGTATTCGAGGGAAACGATGCCATTAGCATACTGACTCAATCGTAGAAACTCCGCCTTATATTCAGCAATGGTCTTATTTCCCTGAGTCAGATTCAAGAACTCCTTTCTGCGTGCATCCACATAGCTAGCTCCAACATATTTTGCCTTAAAGGTCTGTTTGAACAGCTCCCATGTTACCCTCTCAGCTGGGGTACCCTCTCTCACAGTAATCCACCACTGATACGCTTCATCCTGCAACAACGACACCGCCCCTTTCAACTTCTGTTCTTCTGAGTAGTCCAGGTCATCCATGATCCACTCTGTGGCTTCCAACCAGTACTCAGCCATATTTGGGGCCACTCTAGATACGCCCCTAAAAATCTCAGCTCCGTTGGCCCAAAGTCGTTCAGAAATGGACCCCCTATTCATGGGCCCGATGTTAGCTTCGGCCACCCTTTCCAAAACCCTCAACATGGCCTGAGACAAAGCGTCATCCCCTGCGGCCCGGTCATACGGCCCATTGTCATTAACCGGTGGTGGACGTACCTCGCCAGCTGGTATGTGTTCAGATGACGCAGACCCAGCTTGGGTGCTACCCCGACCTCGACCACGGCCTCTTCCCCGAGTAACCCTTGTACTCATAACGATTTATTTGATTACGAATTTTATGACATTAGTTTACTGGTTTCACTATTTATTACAGAATGTCTTATGAATAGATAGAGTTTCAGAGTTATTTTCGCGCAATCACAATTTAGCTACGGTCCCAGTTTTGTAGCCCTAATACTATATTATCAATAGCACTATCTCTAAGGCTCAGTACTATCTACAGTATTATTTCCAGTCCAATTCCATATAAATATTTAAAGCAGAAAAAAACACTTACAGACTTGGTGCCGGGGATTCAGTGTGCCACTTCCTTATCAGTCCATTTAAAATTTTTTTAAAATACCCATGTTTTCGTTTACCGAAAATAAAAAGATTTGCTTTGAAAACACTTTTTATTTTAAAACTATTGATTTAACCCCGTTTAACAATAGAAAAACTTGAACATTCTTCAAAAAAACTTACCATTTTCAAAAATACCCTTTTTAGGCCTAAGTTTTTTTTTGAAAAGATTTTCGGACCCGATCCACGGCCGAGTTGTTGCAACCTGGCTCTGATACCACTAAATGTAACACCCCAAACCCGGCCTAGACGTTATGACCGGATCTGATGTGCCACATCGAAGCATTCAAAGCATTCTGTATTACTTTGTTTGGAAAAAACTTAGTTGGTGTTGTAAAAGACACTTTTAAAAGTAGGTTAAAGTGAACGGAAGCTGTGCACCAGGTAGGAAACCAGGAAGGAGAGGAGGAGAGCCCGTCGGACTGCTTAAGTACCAAGCTCCCTTCGGATCCAATCCTAGACATGCACACCGCCATTGCCACACTCTAACATCTCGTATGATTTGGAGAAAACCGTTTGGTTATGTCCCATTTTAAGAAAATGATTAAGGTTGAATAACGTTTGCTGAAAATATTTATTTTCTTGGAAAAAACATTTACTTTGCGGAAACTTTGCGCGTCATCGTGATCTTTTAAAAACAAGTAGTTTTTATAAAACGAACCCTAGTGCTAACCAGTTTAATAATCCCCAAAATAAAATTAATTAAAAAGAGTGGCCTTATTACAACTTTGAGCATAATAAAAATAATCCAAATTAAATGCTAAACTTATTTAAAATCGGCAATCAATCTTCATGGCCACTCTGAATCCTGCCCAGCTCCAAGTCCACCAACTAGGGCTCAGCTGCAAGGATGGAAGAGGAAGGGGTGAGTTTGGGAAAACTCAGTGTATACAGAAACCCATCCAAAGCCCAAATCAGCTCGAGCCCATTGGGCCTAAGCCCTATTCAGATAACAGTACACAGTGGAACGAAGCCCTTTTCAAAATACAGTAGCAAGGCCTTAGCCCTTTTTAACATAACAGTATGGCCCATAGGCCCAGTTCAGTAACATATGTAACAATATTAGTAATAAATGCAAGCCCAACTGGGGAGACTACTCAACCCACCAACCGCTACACTGCCCCGTACCAGCCCTACACTCCATGTGGGGAATATCTCAACCCACCCAGCCCTACACTCCACAGTTGCAGCAACTCTGCTCAAATATCAGTGAGTTGAGGCAAAGCCTCCAGTACGTGGATAAACCACTTTCAATACTTCCTCCATCAATACCCCAATCCCATGCAATAGATATTAATAAAGCATATCATGTACAATACAGTATTAATCAATCATGCAGTTTAGCCAATTCAAACCCTAGGGGTATTTCGATAATTATGCTCTTTAGGGGTACTTTCGTACTTACGCAACTACACACGTTATTTCAGTAATTTTTAGCAGTTTTAATGCAATTTGGTTCCACCATCTAACTAACATGCTACTTTGCCCATCTCTTACCCATATTGGTCCGTAAGCCCATTGGGCCCAGTTTTGGCCCATTTGGCCCCTTTTTCTGAAATACGCTAAAATGTCACACGAACTTACTTACCACTTTGCAGTGCTAGATCTAACAATTACTCTATGTCTTGAGAGCATTCGCATACTCACAAGCCTATGAAATGCCGGAATTTCGGCATTTCGGCTTTTTACCGAATTGAACTAAGGAAGGGTGTTCGGTACACACCTGTTTCGCGACGACTGCTACTGAGATCTCTTCCGATGTCCTACAATTGATTAGCACAGTTCTTATTTAAAAACCATTATCACTAAACCCCAAAACTTACTCATCCATGCGCAAACCATGTCCCTAAAAGCCTTTGAAACCTTACCTTTTTGCCAAAATCGATAGATAGCTCTGAATCTGATTGCTCCAATGATTCACGCTTTTGATCCAACACTTAAGAAGACTCTAATCAGTGAGAGAAAACATCAGTTACAAACCCTTAAAGCCTTATGCTCAAATCGACAGCCTCCCTAATTTTTAGGGATTTCGGCTTTTCCTAACATCGTAAAATAAGAACAGATCTGAGATGATAAGTACTTACCCCTTACTCCTACTTGATTTCCACGCAATCCGGTGCAGATTTATCTATCAAACGACGGTAGAACTTGATTCCCAAAGTCTTGAAGTTTCGGCTATAAGCCCCCAAATCTATGGTTTTTTGGCTTTTGGGTGATGAAGGAGATGACAATATGGAACTATAACCTTAAAGTAAAATTGCCGTCAGGTATCTAAGATTAAGAAAAGATAATCGTAGATTAATAAAAACAAAGAACATAGAGGGACCTGGCTTTGAAGAAATCGGCACAAGCAGTGATCACAGGATTTCGGCTTTTATGGATTCGACAAAAGTATTGATGAATAGCAGGTATGATGAATGGTTTTGAAGAAGAAAAATAGGAAAAGAAGAATAGGGGAGGTGGTAGTTTCGGCTAGAGAGGAAAAAGAGAGAAAAGAAAACCTTGTGATGTCCGAGCAGAAGAGAACGGCACCACTCAATACCCTAGGTGCCGAAATACTAACCTCAAAACCCTCTGCCGATTTTCCCCCCCTCAATTCCCAATATTCGGCCAACTCCTATCCTCTCTCCTAATCCCTTAAATCTCTCCCCTTATCACTCCTTAATCCAAGCGTTTGGACTAATCCAAACTTTCCTTTAGCAGAATCCACTTGGACTCCAACACTTACCCCTCCTGCACTTAAAAATAAATGCATCTATTTGTCAACACAGGGAATCGATCCCATGCCTCCCTCTATGCTCCACACGCCACCTTTTTAGGAGCTTAGTGGCGTCACCCTTGCCACTTTACTACAGCTCTTTTTGTGATGCAATTTACCCATCACTCCACTTAAGGCCACTTAGCCAGAACCCCTAACCTTTAAGTCCAAAAATTTCAAAAATTCAACCGGGTTTTGGCCAACACATGGGGCTTCTATAAGCCCATTTACCTACTCAAAATATTAATTCCACATCCAAATACAAAATTTTAAAAATCTTTACAAAATATTGAAAACCGCGAATAAATCCGAAAATCAGGATGTTACAAAATCCTATGAACTTACTAAGCTTCTACAAGGTTACTCTTGTGCATTTCATATTCTTTGTAGACTAACGTGAAATCGAATGATCAGATCAACACATCAAGCTACACTATCCAGTACACTCCAGAAGATTTTGTTATGCATCTTAAGGTTTATATGCATGTATAGGGTTGAATTGAAAGGAAGTAAACTTGTAATGTGATTGTGAGTGGCACATATATATTTATGTTTGTATGCATGTATTTAATAGTATCTTTAATAATTAATGGATGGAGTTATTGTGGTAAGTTTATGCAAATGAGTTGTGTAATGACACATTAGGTCTAAAACTTGATTTTTGGCTTGCATTTGTTGCTTGGTTGGATTATATTGGTATATGAAAGTATTGTGTGTAGGTTGACAGTAAAAAGGGTGAGAAAAGTGGCCTTAAAATAGTCTATTTTTGTCCACGTGGGTAAAGACACGGGCGTGTGTCTCAACCGTGTGTGACACACGGCCATGCACATGGGCGTTTCATCTAGCCATGTGTCCCTTGCATCTTAAAATTGAGAAAAAGAATGCTCAGAATTGAGCACACGGGTGGAGACATGGGCATGTATCTCAGCCATGTGAGGTACACGGGCGTGTGACCTGGTCATGTGAAACCTGCACCTAATTTTTTTAAAAATAAATTGACCACGTGGCCTAGCACACAGACGTGTGGTTGGCCTTGTGACCTAAGTCAGGGAGTTACACGGGGTAGGACACAGCCTAAAGCACGGGTATATCAAAGGGTCACACGGGCATGTCCCTTAACCACACGAGCGTGTGTGCCCTGCACCAAGGAAAAATTTTGGAATTCTGTGAAAAATTCTCCGAGTTCCCGATTTAGCCCTGACTCGTTTCTAATATTTAAATTGGGCCTCGAAGGCTCATTCAAGGGACGATGTGATTAATTTCAGAAAATGAATAGTAAGTGACATGATTTATTTATGATTGTTCTATAAACTCTGGTAATGCTTCGTAACCCTGTTTCAGTGATGGATATGGGTTAGGGGTGTTACAGTACTAGTTTATCGAACTCAAATAAACTCGTAATAGAACTGTGCCCATCGGACCACTTAGAATATCGTTAGATACGCGGGTAGTACACTTGAGGTGTACTGAACTGTAATTCATCTTGTACATGTATGCTCATACGAGCGATAAACGGTAAGCTCTTCCGAGCTGAATAACGGTAAACTCATACGAGCTAAGTATCGTTAAGCTCATAAGAGCTGGAATCGGTAACCCTAACGACATGTCATTTGTATCCTACGAATTCCTAAGGTTCAAACGGGGCTCTATATTCTTCGTACTTCATCGGTTATGTGCTTTAAAATTATACATAGTAATTACACCATCCACATACATATATTTCAATTAAAACATATAAATGCGCAATTTAATTACACGAACTTACCTCGGACTTGTACGAAGGAAAACGATCGTTCAATCCAATACTTTATCTTTCCACCAATCTAATTCCGTGCGTTGCTTTTCTTGATCTATATAATCAAATTTAACTAATTTAATATTTATTCTATTCAATTCAATCCATAATTCATGTTTTGGCAATATTACTATTTTGCCCTTATACTTTTAACTTATTTACAATTTAGTCCCTAGGCTCGTAAAATGAAATTCATGTAATTTCACACTCAACCAAGCCTAGCCAAATTTATTATATGCTCATAGCAGCCCATATATTTCACAACTTCACACATTTACCGCACAATTTTCACATTTCTAAATTTAACCCCTAATTGACAATTTCATCAAAACTCACTTAACAAAAGTTGTTTATTTAACAATAAGGATTCATTTTCTTCCATTAAACTTTAAAACCCTAACATATTCATGAATGGAAAATCTCAAACTATTCAATAGTTTTGCAAATTAGTTCCTTAGTTAACTAGGTTAAGCTACGACAATCCCATAAACATAAAAATCAACAAAAACAAAATAAGATGTGACTTACATGCAAGGGATTTTGTGGCTGAAAAATTAAATTTTTCCAAGGCTTATTTTTGCTGGAAATTTCAGTGGAAGAAACACAAAGACGAAGGCTTGATTTGTTTTATGTATTTTATTCATTTATTACCTAATTACCATTTTAATCTTACCTAACTTTAAAAATAACAGAATTGCCAAGCCATGCTCATCCACTATCACCTTTAATGGTTTAATTACTATATAAGGACTTCCAATTTAAAGTTCTATAGCTATTTAACACCTTTAGCTAATAGAACACAACTTTCGCACTTCACGGGATTTAGTCCTGTTTCACAAATTGAACATATAAACGGTAAAATTTCTTAACGAAATTTTTATACTGTAATAATATCATGCTCTAGATATTAAAATAATATTAAAATAATTTTTTACATTGAATTTATAGTCCCAAACTACTATTCCGATTTTACTGAAAATAGATTGTTACATAGAAGCTCCCCTCAAAGCCTACCATAATCTTTGGGTCATTATTGTTGAAATTGGCCTGCATGCAGCACATAAAGCAAACAAGGAACAGACAATGCCACATAAGTTATGCAGATAAAGTACATACAGTCCAAGTTATGTGGATGAAGTATGAAGATCAAGCTGTTGTAATATTTCTGGATAAAGTACATGAAGCTACTGTAACGCCCCGTACCCGAGACCATTGCCGGAGTCGAACACGAGGTGTTAATAGACTTAATTCATTACTTAAACAGCTCATACAATTCATTTTAAAATTTCCAGACAAGCTGGCTAACTGCATCACAGTCGCTTTAAAAATTATATCTCGAGTTACGAAACTCGAAATCCAATTCCGTAAATTTTTCCTGAAACTAGACTCATATATCTATCGACTAATTTTTTCTAGAATTTTTGGTCGGGCCAATTAGTACAGTTTATTAGTTAAAGTCTCCCCTGTTTTAGGGTTCGACTACTCTGACCTCTGTGTATTACGAATCAGATATCTCCCTCTACAGAGCTTCAATGACTATGCTGTTTGTCTCTAATAAAACTAGACTCAATAAGGAATCTGTACATATAAATCATGACTTCTAATTATCTTTGTAAAGTTTATGGTGAATTTACAAAGTCAAAACAGGGGTCCAGAAATCGCTCTGGCCCTGTTTCACAAAAATTTAAACATCTCATAAAATATAACTCATATACCTGTTTTGTTCCATCCATATGAAATAGACTCATAATTCTTCAATTCCATATATTATTCATCATCTAATTGTATCTCTACTATTTTTAGTGATTTTTCAAACTCACGTCACTGGTGCTATCTGAATCTATTTTATGGTAAATTTTACCTATTTCATGGTTTCCATGGATTAGCTAGCAATTTAGCATACATAACACCAAATATGATCATGAGTAGCCATTCCAATGGCTAATCATTACCAAGCATTTCCATACCACTCAATAACCATATCATAAGACCATATATACAAAATGATTATAATGCTATACATGCCATACTCAAAATATACAAGCCATTATGCCATGATGGTATACGGATAGTGTGAGCGAGCCTTCGACCGTTCCCGATTTCCGAGCTGGCTTGTCAAAACTACAAGGAATGAAAAGGAGGGAGTAAGCATAAATGCTTAATAAGTTCACATGCAAATAGCAAGTAACATAACCATATAAGCAAACATAAAACATCATTTGCATAATCATCACCAAGACATTCATATCACATTTTCATTTATCATCTTACCATATTGTTGTTATATCGATTTTTCAACCCGAGGGTTAAGTACATACCTGTTCAAAGTATCCATTTCACAACACTTACCAATACGTCCCTTTCATCTTAAGTATTCCTCTATTTCAGTAGAACTTTACCCGTTGAACACATCGGAATATAATTCGGATACATGGAAAGTTTGTACATAAGTGCCACATATGTAGCCAAGCTACCATGTAACTCGCCCATAAGTGAACTCGGACTCAACTCAACGAGCTCGGGCGTTCGCATCCATAAGTGAACTCGGACTCAACTCAACGAGCTCGGATGCCTAGTTACATCTCTCGAACTCGGACTCAACTCAACGAGTTTGGGCATTCGCATCCATAAGTGAACTCGGACTCAACTCAACGAGTTCGGATGCTCAACCATCCTAGTGACATGTCACTTGTATCCTAATCTATTCCTAAGGTTCAAACGGGCTTTTTTCCTCGATCTCACATCTTTTCCATCTTCCACAGAATATCGGAACCGATACTCGGTGATAGTTCATACTCATCAAGTAATTCACATCATTACATATTATTAAACAATAACCACAAAACATAACGTTTCATGATAATAATAAGCATCATATCATATAAACAACATTAAATTCCTTAAAACAACAATTATGTTACTACATTTACACATGAACTTACCTCGTATGCGAAAATGGCTACTTTTACCATTTCGTCCACAACTTGGTATTTTCCCCATTTTAGCCCGAATTTCAGTTTTCCTTGCTCTATCATTTAAAATATAGTCTAATTAGGACTCACATTATTCAAATTGACCCAAAATCATATTTTGGAAAAATTACAATTTTGCCCCTAAACTTTTGCATATTTACACTTTTGCGCCTAGGCTCGGGAATTAAACTTTATTCCTTATTCTTATGTTTTATAACATGCTGATCATTTTTCCCTTCTATGGCAACATCAAATTCTCACTCTAACATGTACTTATGACTATTAGGTATTTTTACCGATTAAGCCTTTTGCTCGTTTTCACTTAAAATCGAGTAGCACAAGTTGTCTAACATAATTTAAAACCTCATATTCTATCATAAAACACCAAAATACACAAATTTCACCTATGGTTATTTTTCCAAATATGAACCCCAGGTTGAATTATTGCTAGCATAAGCTTAATTGCGCTACCGGGACTCCAAAAACGTAAAAATCATTAAAAACGGGGCTTGGAATCACTTACTATGGAGCTTGGAAGCTTGAAACAAACCCTAGCTGTGGAGAGCCCTTGAAATTTCGGCCTAATGAAGAAGATGGACAAAAATTGGCTTTTAATTTTGTTTTTAATTCATTTTAATAACTAAATGACCAAAATACCCTTACTACTAAACTTTCCAAAAATTCCTTCCATGTCCTAGTTTTGTCCATGAACTTAAAATTTGTAAAATTGCTATTTAAGACCTCCTCATTAATATTCCAAAACAATTTCATACTAAAAACTTCTAGAATGCAAGTTTTGCAACTTATTCGATTTAGTCCCTACTTCAATTTAAGCACTTTAGGCATAGAATTTCATCACGAAATTTTCACACAATCATGCAATCATATCATAGACCTTAAAATAATCATAAAATAATTATTTCTATCTCGGATTTTGTGGTCACGAAACCACTATTCCGACTAGGCCCAAAATCAGGATATTACAACTCTCCCCCCTTCAGGGATTTTCGTCCCCGAAAATCTTACCAGAAAAGTGGTTTTCACTTTTAATCTCATATTCGGTGCCGTAGAACTTGCACTTAAACTATACCTCCAATACATCTCTTCAATTTCTCATATGATCTAAAAGCTTACAGTCTCAACTCTCAACTGTTCTTAAACTTTCAACCCTTCTCAGTTTCCCATGATATCATGACATAAAACCCGAATCTCAACTTGATTTAATGGAGACCAGAATTCCAAGAAATCCAACAATCAAAGAGACCTAAAATTCCATGAATCTGATGAGTAGGAATTCATTCAATACAGATATGATTTATAGATCTTGCCAAACATTTAACAATAGGATACATCACATTTTCCTCTTTCCGCCATAGAAATAATTCTGATATGGCCTCAAGAATAATCCTTCTCATTTCCATCCCAATATCAACACTGACAAGGATAATTTTGATAGATCCCAATGCTCGGCTTTAACCCCTTTAACAACTCCGATTTTATGTAACATCGGATGCTCTAAACTATCACATTACCTCACTGTCTTGAAACACATCACTATTCATACAACAGTACATTACTGAAAGTCAGGAAGTCTTTACTCAATGTAGACTAGTCTAGTTCAGACGCTTCAGTTACCAATATTCTCATCTATCCGAACTCTGTCAACATGTAATATACTTTTCAGCTTTCACAAGATGGAAACCTTATCATTCGTAGTGACTTAAACTAATATCCAACTCTTTTCTAATAAATATACACTTCTCGTTCAAACTATTTACTCTTTTATCCGTACAAACTGAAATTCTATTATCAGACTTGGGAAAAATAATCCTGACATAATTGTCACATGAAATCTTTCAAATTAATAATTTACCATACCGACTGAAACTCGCGCTTTTATCACCTATGCCTTTACTGATGTCAAATCCTTACACAGAAATTAGAAAAAATCCCAATACTAAAATCACCACATTACTAAGATCAAATTAGAAGTATAGTCATATTTGACATGATTATCACGAGCTGAAGAACGCACTTCGAACACGAGTCATAATTGACAAATTATGGAACAAAGATAACAAGGAAACCGAATAAAGAAATCCAAGATAGAGAAATCCAGAATAAAGAAACCCAAGATACGATACTATGCCGGAGAATCGAAAACCAAACTCATAGAGAAAATACAGAATACCCCGATAATTCTTCAAAGAAAGAAAGTCCAGAAGAAAACATCATTTAATCCCACTGAAATCAAATATAACAAGATTAATATATCTTCCCATACATATATATCAGATGAAGCATCAAGTAGAAGAAACAGAATCATAATATCATACGTATTCTCTCATCAATTCTTATAAGACGAAATGAAATAGAATACCCGATGAAATAAAGCAATATAAATTATAAACCAGTCAGATTACCAATGCTTTCATCCAACACCAGAATTAGAAGACATTCCCATATAACAAGAATTTCTTCAGAAGATCAATAGCCATAGAAATATTTCTGAGAACGGGTAAACACATAGAACATCTCAAAAGAGACTGCTAAATCTGTCTAGTCATAACTGTCACACTCAGATAGTTCACATTTCAATTATCATTTCCCCAACTAGTTTTGCCGTCACAAATTTCATATTAAACCATTCACTAAAGAAGGCCAATTCTGAATAAATTTTGATTTACACTTTTGTCGACCTTGCACCTGAGTAATTCGGTTTACCAAGGAGAATTCCTTTTCTAACTGGGACAATGCATAACTCCAATAATCTTTACGTCAATCCGATACTTTACTGGCTCTGACTTTACTTATCAGCTCATTTTCAATCTCTAATCATACTTATAATTATTCTATCACTGTACTCTTTGGGTTCTCAACCGGAAACTTATTCAATACAAATCTCATGAAATTCCATTAGAAGTACCACTTCGGTAAGGGGGAGGGGTTGTAGGACCTCTGACTCGACTTTCTTATACATACACATATGACACAACTTCCATCATCATAGTAACATCATCAAAATCATGTCATTCATTCATGTTGGCTTACACAAATTTTCCTATTGTCCCATTTAGACAATATACTTATGCATACATTCTATGTTTTCTAGATAGCTTTACTTATCCATTCATTTAATTAAATTAATTCATGCTCATGACATTATATAAGGCCAAACAAACATAGATATTTGCATCACAATCACAACTTTCATTTCGTGCATCATCATGTACATATCATTACAATCATATAATTCAGTCCAACAATTTAACATAGATAAGTTCATTTCATTATAATCCTTTATCTCATAAAAATTATATATTATTAACATTTATCAACATTCGACGTCCAAATCAAGACAAGGACATTTTCACTTGTATCATAATATTATGACCTTTATTCATACCTCTACTACTTTCTATTTATTCCGTTCATCTTATCAAGTAAGCCACATACACTACATCATATGAGCATTAAGCAAATATGAATATTTATCACAACATGAACTTTCATCTCACATATTATCACATATGTATCATAAACTTTTATTCATACTTTTCTGAACCGGGACTTATCATAATCATAACTTTACTCAAATACCTTCACATAACATTGAACATGGTCGGCAGAGCTCGGTTGGAGAGTACCCTGTCTAAATAAGACGGTACTCATACGCGTCGGAAGACATCATACTATCACAAATCAGTGGCATGTATAGCTAAACTTTTACACATGCTCGGTTAGTCTGAGAACCGACTAAACCTGCTCTGATACCACTAAATGTAACGCCCCTTACCCGAGACCATTGTCGGAGTCGAACACGAGGTGTTAATAGACTTAATTCATTACTTAAACAGCTCATACAATTCATTTTAAAATTTCCAGACAAGTTGGCTAACTGCATCACAGTCGCTTTAAAAATCATATCTCGAGTTACGAAACTCAAAATCCAATTCCGTAAATTTTTTCTGAAACTAGACTCATATATCTATCTACTAATTGTTTTCTAGAATTTTTGGTTAGGCCAATTAGTACAGTTTATTAGTTAAAGTCTCCCCTATTTCAGGGTTCGACTACTCTGACCTCTTTGTATTACGAATCAGATATCTCCCTCTACAGAGCTTCAATGACTATGCCGTTTGTCTCTAATAAAACTAGACTCAATAAGGAATCTGTAAATATAAATCATGACTTCTAATTATCTTTGTAAAATTTATGGTGAATTTACAAGGTCAGAACAGGGGATCCAGAAATTGCTCTGGCCCTGTTTCACAAAAATTTAAACATCTCATAAAATATAACTCATATACCTGTTTTGTTCCATCCATATGAAAATAGACTCATAATTCTTCAATTCCATATATTATTCATCATCTAATTGTATCTCTACTATTTTTAGTAATTTTTCAAACTCACGTCACTGGTGCTGTCTGAATCTATTTTATGGTAAATTTTACCTATTTCATGGTTTCCATGGATTAGCTAGCAATTTAGCATACATAACACCAAATATGATCATGATTAGCCATTCCCATGGCTAATCATTACCAAGCATTTCCATACCACTCAATAACCATATCATAAGACCATATATACAAAATGATTATAATGCTATACATGCCATACTCAAAATATACAAGCCATTATGCCAAGATGGTATACGGATAGTGTGAGCGAGCCTCCGACTGTTCCCGATTTCCGAGCTGGCTTGTCAAAACTACAAGGAATGAAAAGGAGGGAGTAAGCATAAATGCTTAATAAGTTCACATGCAAATAGCAAGTAACATAACCATATAAGCAAACATAAAACATCATTTGCATAATCATCACCAAGACATTCATATCACATTTTCATTTATCATCTTACCATATTGTTGTTATATCGATTTTTCAACCCGAGGGTTAAGTACATACCTGTTCAAAGTATCCATTTCACAACACTTACCAATACGTCCCTTTCATCTTGAGTATTCCTCTATTTCAGTAGAACTTTACCCGTTGAACACATCGGAATATAATTCGGATACATGGAAAGTTTGCATATAAGTGCCACATATGTAGCCAAGCTACCATGTAACCCGCCCATAAGTGAACTCGGACTCAACTCAACGAGCTCGGGCGTTCGTATCCATAAGTGAACTCGGACTCAACTCAATGAGCTCGGATGCCTAGTTACATCTCTTGAACTCGGACTCAACTCAACGAGTTCGGACATTCGCATCCATAAGTGAACTCGGACTCAACTCAACGAGTTCGGATGCTCAACCATCCTAGTGACATGTCACTTGTATCCTAATCTATTCCTAAGGTTCAAACGGGCTTTTTTCCTCAATCTCACATCTTTGCCGTCTTCCACGGAATATCGGAACCGATACTCGGTGATAGTTCATACTCATCAAGTAATTCACATCATTACATATTATTCAACAATAACCACAAAACATAACGTTTCATGATAATAATAAGCATCATATCATATAAACAACATTAAATTCCTTAAAACAACAATTATGTTACTGCATTTACACATGAACTTACCTCGTATGCGAAAATGGCTACTTTTACCATTTCGTCCACAACTTGGTATTTTCCCCATTTTAGCCCGAATTTCAGTTTTCCTTGCTCTATCATTTAAAATATAGTCTAATTAGGACTCACATTATTCAAATTGACCCAAAATCATATTTTGGAAAAATTACAATTTTGCCCCTAAACTTTTGCATATTTACACTTTTGCCCCTAGGCTCGGGAATTAAACTTTATTCCTTATTCTTATGTTTTATAACATGCTGATCATTTTTCCCTTCTATGGCAACATCAAATTCTCACTCTAACATGTACTTATGACTATTAGGTATTTTTACCGATTAAGCCCTTTTGCTCGTTTTCACTTAAAACCGAGTAGCACAAGTTGTCTAACATAATTTAAAACCTCATATTCTATCATAAAATACCAAAATACACAAATTTCACCTATGGGTATTTTTCCAAATATGAACCCTAGGTTGAATTATTGCTAGCATAAGCTTAATTGAGCTACCGGGACTCCAAAAACGTAAAAATCATTAAAAACGGGGCTTGGAATCACTTACTATGGAGCTTGGATGCTTTAAACAAACCCTAGCTATGGAGAACCCTTGAAATTTCGGCCTAATGACGAAGATGGACAAAAATTGGCTTTTAATTTTGTTTTTAATTCATTTTAATAACTAAATGACCAAAATTCCCTTACTACTAAACTTTCCAAAAATTCCTTCCATGTCCTAATTTTGTCCATGAACTTAAAATTGGTCAAATTCTATTTAAGACCTCCTCATTAATATTCCAAAACAATTTCATACTAAAAACTTCTAGAATGCAAGTTTTGCAACTTATTCAATTTAGTCCCTACTTTCAATTTAAGCACTTTAGGCATAGAATTTCATCACGAAATTTTCACACAATCATGCAATCATATCATAGACCTTAAAATAATCATAAAATAATTATTTCTATCTCGGATTTTGTGGTCACGAAACCACTATTCCGACTAGGCCCAAATCAGGATATTACAGCTACTGAAGTTGATGCTACTGTTCAATTTTAGTTTCATTTTGTTACTTTAAGTAATATTTTTTAACGTAGTTTAATTAGATCTAAGTAGGTAATGTATTTAATGCATTCGGTGCTGATAAGATTGATAGATCAGCTTACCTAATTGTGCAAGTTGTGATTTGCAAGTTGCAAGCGATGCAAGTTAAAAATAGTAAATATGTTAAAGCTGACCAGCTTATAACTGGTATATGTATTGGCATTATGCCATCTTTTCTAATCAATGAATTTCAGTAGAAATCATTCAAGAAAAATACTCTCTCAATTTTTGCTTTCTTTTACCAAGTAAAATTCTGTTTGTTTATCCTGCAAATATCGAGCCTTTTAAAGCTCAATCTTCCTTCATTCCTTATCTGGATTTATTACGTTGTTGCTCAAGTTTTACACTGAGCTTCATACTTCCTCCGGATAAATTGTTCAAAAACTCAACAATTATCATCATATTCCTTGCAAAGGGCACTTGATTTTGCCCATTTCCGGTAATCATCACAAATAGAAGTAATGTTCATCTTCAACCCTAACTATGTTCCATCAAGGTCAGTTTGTCTTTAATTAATATGGTTGACTATTTTTTCCCTTATTTATTTGGTCTTGAATCATGACGCTATATATTTTTGTTGTTCAACTCAAACTTAGATGAATTACTTCTCTCGTCATACTCTCCTTTGTAGGTGATTTTTATTTCAATATAACATACCACCTTGAAATACAAGTCCGAAGTTTTGTAGTGCTGTTGATAGTAAATGAGACAATAAGGGCAATAATAACGCCGCACTTTCTTGTCATTGGAATATGATTAGGAGGGTGCAAGGAGAACAAATTGATGCTGTAAAATATACATGACCTGCATTAGCTTTAAGCTATAATGACACGCATAATATCCATAGCTACTTACATTTATTTCATGCTACAAAGTAAGGCTTAGCTCAACTGTTAATCTCCATCTCCATTATTGATGGATTCATACTAATGACATAAACTAGTTATTTGCTTTTTCTTGTATCGACACTCAGGTTATTTGCTTTTGCTTGTGTCGACATTGAGTTTTTTCATCATCAGGTTGTCAATGGCAGCTAGTTGAAGAACAACACGGTGAATTGGCTTCTTTGTTTGGTCAGACTGATTTGCATAAAGAATGTTATCGGCTGAAGTGTTTGAAGGATTTTAAAGCAGCAGTCTGGATGCCGAGCTAACATTTTGAAGGTCATGGCAATGGCGAATGAAGTATAATGAGCTGCAAACACCAACAAAACTCCATTGTCAATCACCTCTTCCTCACTGAGATCCCATCGAATCATTGCAGCCACCAATCATGATAGTAACATACATCCATTCTCTTCTCCAACCATGTTGAGGTTTTCCATTTTTTTTTCTTCTCGACCACTAGTTTCTCCAACATCTCAAGTTTTGGGTCAAATATGCCAGGCTTTAGGTTATGTTAAGCAGGAAGAACATGAAAAAGTGAGGAAAGAGAATAGAAAGAAAGAAAATGAAAAAGAAGGAAAGAAACGATAAAGAAAGGGGAACAAGAAAATTAAAAAAGAAATTGATAAAAAAACAATTGGAATGACAAAATAAGAATGACCCACGTTGGTTTAACTTTTTTATATAAAAACATACTAAGATATAAATCATTAAGCATTTTGGCCGTGGAATTTCGAAAAATACAAAGTTGTTATTATCTTCTTGTTTAGGTGACCTAAAAATATATCCCTTGATAAAATTTTAAAATTAAATCCCAATTTATTTTAAAAATAATTTTTTTAGATTGTAAAGCGAAAACCGAATTTAAATGTACAATTACATATGCATAAAGTTAAAATGATATTAAGTAATAATGTGTTATCGTTAATTTTGAAATAATGAATTCAAATTTGATATTTAAAATTTTTTATTTTTATAATTTTTCAATAAAATGAATTTAGTTTCTAAACAAAAATTGTTGGAAACTAATAAGTAAATTTCTTTTAAAAAATTCTATTTCATTCTTGAAAATGATTAATTTTAATGATAAATAAGTGATGGGTGTTCTACTCGCATTTGATAGAAACCAAAAATTATAATAGTTTTAAAATTTGGATAAATATTTAATATACTAATAGTGCACTTTTTTAACTCCACAAATAAAGTTATAAATTATTATGTATCTCATTTTTTATATATTTTTTTCTTAAAAATTTATTTTGCTATATTTTATATACACTTATAATTAATTCAATCTTAATTTTTGAAAATTATTTAACTTGTTACACTCACTGACTTTTGAAAAATCTTTTTGAAAAGAAAATTACATTGTTTTGAAAATTAATTAATGTGTGCCTTAAAAAAAATAAGAAACCAAATTAAATTTATATATTTTTTAAATTAATTATTTCATGATACATCAAGGACCATAGAAAATCCTAATATGTTATTGTTGTTGGTTTTTTTGCCTGTATAATAGAAATTAAAAAATTAAATATTTTAATAGTATGTCAATATCATTATTTATCAAAATGGGATGTTTGAAATAGTTCCAAGGGGTGGAGGGAGAGAAATGGGCAGCACTCATGTTTTTTTCTGACACAATAATTGAAACATCATTACAAAATGATGTGTCTTAAAACAAATATTTTTTTAAGGGTGGAGAGAGAGAGATGAGCAGCACCAATATAAAAAAATATTTTTTTATGGGTGGAGGGAGAGAGATGGGCGGCACCAGTATAAAAAAAAATTTTGGTAAGAGAGAGAGATGGGTGACACTAGTATTTTTTGGTGCAAAAATACGATCTAAATGGTAGATGGTGAATTTTGTACCATTTTGCTATTTTTTGAAGAATTTTTAATATTTTTACAAATATAAACAAATCAATAACAACGTAATTTGAAGAATTACTAATATTTTTACACACTTTTTCAAAGCAATCTCATTTATTTATTTTTTTTCTTTTTTTATCGCAATAAATTTTTTATTACATAACATATCTTCAACATTTGTAAAATTTAGTTCTTTTACCATAATTATCTAAAAAAATTAAATACCAAAATGGATCATCGTAAAAAATTCAAGCAAATAACTCATTTCGGTATTTATTTTTGTGCTTTAAATATATATATATATTTTACGGTGATCGCCGTAATTTAAAAAAATTTAATACCAAAATGGATCACCTTAAAAATATTAAAAAAACACAAAAATAAATACCGAAATGGGTTTACAAAAATAAATACCGAAATGAGTTATTTGCTTGAAATATTTATGGTGATCCATTTTGGTATTTAATTTTTTTATGGTAAATGAACTACATTTTACAAATATTGAAGATATGTTATGTAATAAAAAAATTTATTGGGACAAAAAATGAAAAAAAAATGAGATTGTTTTGAAAAGATATGTGTAAAAATATTAGTAATTCTTCAAAAAATATCACAATAGTACAAAATTCAGCCTTCACTATTTAGACCGTATTTTTGCACTAGAAAATATTAGAGCCACCCATCTCTCTCCCTCCACTGAAAAAAATATTTTTTTTATATTGGTATTGCCCATCTCTCTCCCTCCACCCATAAAAATATTTAAAAAAAAACACATCATTATGTAATGATGTTTCAATTATTGTGTCAAAAAAAATATAGGTGCTGCCTATCTCTTACCTTCACACCTTGAAATTGTTTCAAATACCTGATTTTGGTAAATAATGATATTAGCATACCATTTCAATATTTAATTTTTTAATTTGTATTATACAAGTAAAAAATCCATTATTGTTGCCATTGCCAGATTCATTGTTGTAATTGCTATGTTTCTTCTTACTTCCACAAGCAACTGATATTTCAAACTGGATTGCCTTAAGCTAAAGGCTGATGACAATTAAATCAGAATAAAATAATCAAAAGAAAAAGAGAAGAAAAGTTCAAAGGTTTCTTCTCTAAGCCAGGTGAGATTAGAATGAAAATTTGAGTTTCTTTGAGAAAGTAATATTCTAAATTAATTATTATATTTTAATTTAATTAAAACTAATTATTGATTATTTTATTTATTTTTATTACCATTAACTTTGAATCCTTATCAAAGTAAAATTCTTTAATTGATTTTTATTAAAGATAATTTATATTGTTATAAATTGAACAAAATAATTTACTTTCCATAAATATTATTAATATTATTTAGTTTTTAATAAAAACGTATTTTATTAACAATAATCATATATCAAATGCTTTGCGTACGTCATAGAGCAATTGGGGTTCCAAGACGTAAATGATCTCGGCAATTATTTGGGAGTGCCTCTATTCCATCATATATAGAGTCAAGAAGAGAACATTTCAGTTTGTTATTGATAAGGTTCAGAAGAAGTTAAATGGATTTGATGTTAGATTATTATCCATGGCCGGAAGGGTGACTTTAGCTAAATCCGTCTTATTGGCTATATCGGGCTACTTTATGCAATCTGCCATGGTTCCCGTGGGAGTTTGCGAGAAGATCGAGCAAATGGTGTGGAATTTCGTTTGGGGCTCAACTAGCAATACTAGGAAAATACACTTAGTGAATTGGGATACCTGTCGTCGACCTATGGTAAAAGGGGGGCTTGTTCTCTGGAGATTAGTTCCGCAGAATCATTCTTTCCTTATGAAGTTGGATTTTCAAATAACGACTAATGTGGTTGCACTTTGGGTACGTATACTAAGTACAAGTTAGTGAAATATGTCCTATATCTATTCATCGTTGTTGTGCTTCTTATGTTTGGCGGTCATTGTCGAAAATATGGGGGCAGTTCGGGAGAACATCGTTTGGAGTCTGGGGAATCAACTGATTTACTCAATTACACTTGGATCCCAGAGCTCGGGCCACTTCGCAATTATATGATGGGTAACACGACTACCATCTCGAGTATGAAGGTTGCTGAAATGGTGATGAATAATGTTCAATGGAATTGGTCAAGGTTGCAAAGGTTGTTTAATGGAGAGGTTTTGGACTTTATTAGTGCCTGCCATCCTCCAAGTGAAGTGCTAGGGAACGATTGTTGCCTGTGGAAACTTAATAGTTCTGGTAAGTTCTCCATAAAGTCGGCATATTTTAAGATGGGCGGGAAGCTTGTTTCCAGGAATTCGTTTGATTGGATGGGTGTATGGAACTAAAATTACCACCTAGAATTAAACAATTTTTTTGGTTGGTTCTACATCAGAAGCTCCTAATTAACCATGAGCGAGTGAGGAGAAATCTAGCAGCCAATGGCGACTATGCGCTGTGTGGGTGTGGTAACGAGACAGTTCTTCATGTTTTGTGCGACTGCTCATTTGCAAAAAAGGTATGGACAATGGTTATTCCTACGCATTTGTTACCATTTTTTTTATGTTGATTTACCGAACTAGGTGTTTGCAATTCTAAATGGCGAATTTGATGACAATGATTTTAATGTTTTAAAGCATGCTATCTTGTGTTGGATACTATGGAAGAATAGGAATTGTTTTATTTTTCAGCAAACTATAAGCAGACCTGAGGAGATTATAAGGAGGACAAACTGTTTTGTTGCTAGTATTAAGGAGTCCATGACAAAAGGTGATGTAATGAACGGAAGACGGGAAGAGGATATCAAATGGAGATCTCCGAGCCATGATTGGGTTAAGATTAATATGGATGGGTCCACAAGTATGATTGATAATTGGTCGACAGCTGAAGGGGTTATACGTGACTCGTTGGAAAATTGGAATGAAGGTTTCATAAAACATTTGGGTAGGTGTTTTATCCACAATGCTGAATTATGGGCTATATTTTGCAGTCTTGAGGTTGCTAAACTAAGAGTATAGGAAATTTATTGTGGAAAGTGATTGTTTAGAGGCAATGGAGTGCCTTACGAATAAGTTTGGGGAAGGTAACTCGTTGTCTTTGGTCCAGAAGATTTCTATGGTTAAGAGATGCTTTCAATTTGTGAAGTTCCAGCTTATTCAAAGAGAGGGGAATGTGGTTGCTAATTGGATAGTTAGAACTTGTCCGAGAGGGGAATCTAAACTTTCGATTATTGATTTTCCTACTTTTCATGTTAGGAAGCTTTTGTTAGAAGATAAATTGGATAATTCCTTTGTAAATGATAAATAAAGACACTTGGTTGCTTTCTTTATTATTAAAAAAATGCTTTACATACATCATAGGTGAGTGAAGGGTAATAAATATAAGGGTAAACTATTAAAGTAGTTATTTTTATTTGTCTCAGGTTACATTTTAGTCACTTGTGTTATTATTTTGTGATAAGTGCTAAAAGTAACATATATTAACCTTGTTCTTAATACGTTTTTGAGTGATTATGCGACATAAATTATGAATTTTATGCTTTTAATCCTATAAATTCATGTTTTTATACTTAGAAAAGCATTAGGAAGTATAAGGAGAAAAAACCGAAAACTCGGAGCAAGCTACAAGAGCCACATGGGTTGACCCCTTCCACACCGTCATGTGACCCACACGGGCTGCCACACAGCGATGTTGCAGGCCGTGTCAATTTCGTGAATTTGCACTCTGAACTGCGGAAAAATGTGATTTTTAGGTTTTTTGACCATTCTAAGACGTATAAATGACAAAAATAAAAAGATATAAGAGGGTCGTCAAAGAATACTCAAGAAAACAACTCAAAAAACAATATTGAAGCTGATTCTGAAACAGGTTTCCGTAAATATTGAAGATTTGCAGTTGATCTTTTAGGAGATTATCATGAGTTTCTTTAGTTCTTTCGGTTATACTGTCTCTGGGATGTTTTTATTTTCAAGCATGAACTAATTTTCTAAATACCTAGAGGATATGAACCCTATGATGGATTCTATCGTTTGATTTTTATTTTACGTAATAAATACTTAGTTTCTTGTTCTCAATTATGTGTGCTAATTTCTTGGTTTAATATTTCTAGATTATTAATCAGTGTTTGATGTGCTTAAATTAGAGGATGAATAAAGCCTATTTAATAGTAGATCGTGCGTAGTTGAGTGGAGTTGTATGCAATACTAGAAATAGGATGACATAAATCTATTGGATTAGAGTCAAATCTAAGAGGGGAATCCATAGATCAAATAAATGTGATAATAGGGGTTTTAATTAGAAAGAAATTTCAATTAATCAACCAAGAGTCAATTTCTGTTATTCTCGAAAGAGATATTAGCATAATTTATGGATTTCTACAGATCAAGTTACTAAGTAAATAAATTGCGTAATTTAGATATTAGCATAATTTTTTCCTTGTTTATTTTCCTAAATTGTTATTTGTCATATTTGTTAATTAATTAATTTAGTTAATTTTAGTTTTAATAAATTATTTGAATTTACCGGTTAAATAATAGAAAGACGGTAATTACTAGTACTTGTAGTCCTCGTGGGAACGGTATCTTTGCTCATCGTAGCTATACTATTAATTGATAGGTGCACTTGCCTTAGTCAAATTTTTAGTTGGTTCACAACACAATCATTTTGTTACGAAATTGTCAGTCTGTCGTTAAGATTTGTTACCTCACAAACGACAGTCCGACGTGACAGTTAAAATGTATTTTAAATGCCAACTTGGATGTCCGGCTAGGATGAGAAAAATTAATTTTTTTATGAGAATGGAATATAAAATTTTGCCCTAAAACCCAATTTTCTCCTGTTTAAAAAGAAGCAACAATTGAGTTTTTTTTTGTTACCATCAGAGAAGAGAAGAGTAGAACGACAAAGAAGAAGAAGAAGAAATGGATGCACCAACATCTATATTTTCTTGCTATTGTGGTTGTCTACAATGTACAGATAAACAAAGATGAAACATGTCATTTTTTTTCTATTACATATACATAAAAAAATGAAAAGATGGACCACCTTTTTTGTAAAAAAAAAACTGCCATATTTGAACCCATAACCCAGGTAAAGACAAAAAAAAATCATCACTTACTGTAATCCATGCCTCGACCCTCTATTGAATCGATGATTTGTTCTTCCATTTTGAATTTAAAAAAATGCAACCAATTGATGAAACACTCAATTTGATTCCTACTATTTTGATTCAACAAAGATGACTATGAAAATGAATGGTTTTCTTAGTCAAAATGGAAACAAAAACTAAAAGAAACAGGAGACAAGGGTTCTTTTTTTCCAGTTTAAGGATTAATCTGATGCATTGGTTTTGATTATTTCGGGAAATCAAATTAACATTTTCCTTTAATTAATTTAGAAAATTCAATTAATTAAATTTATTTAATTAAAAAATCAATCAAGTTATTTGGCTGGAACTTCACGTTGGCATTTCAAACCCATTTTAATTGCCACGCCAGATGATATGTCACGAAACTAACTACAAATTTGATTAAAGCAAACACACCAATTAATAGTATAGCTACGGTGAGCAAAGATATTATTCCTACGAGGACTACAAGTACTAGTAATTATCATCTTTCTATTTTTTAACCAGATAATTCGAGTGGTTGATTAAAAACTAAAATTAACTAAAGAACACGCAAAGAACAAATCAGGAAAATAATCAATTAAAAACCAAGAAGCGAAACAATGTCCAGGAAAGAATCCACCTAGATTTCATCTATTATTATCAATTTAAATTACACAATTTCTTTACTTAGCACCTTGATACGTAGAAATCCTTAAATTAAGCTAATATCTCTTTTGAGCATAAGAACAACTAACTCCAGATTGATTAGTTGAAATTTCTTTCGAATTAAAACTCCTATTATCGCATTAACTCATGCTGTGGATCCCCCTTTAGATTTGACTCTAATCCGGTAGATTTATGTTATCTTATTTCTAAGATTGCATGCAACTCCACTCAATTACGTAAGATCTACTCTTAAATAAGATTTATTCAACCTCCGATTTAAGCACATCAAATATGGATTAATAATCTAGAAATATTAAACCAAGAATTAAGCATGCATAATAGAGAACAAGAAACTAAGTATTTATTACGTAAAATAAAAAGTTGCGGAATAGTCCCTAAATTTTAATATCTTCTACAAATCAGCCGGGTAAGTTTTATGGTTGAATTTAGATGTTTATTTGTGAATGCTTGAATGATATAATGTGTTATTATATATGAATTTGTTGTGGGATTGTGAAAATTTTGTTAATGAAAGAATAAATGTGGAAATGCAAATTAGGAAAAACGTAGGATTGAGTACGTTTGTATCATGACATGTGATGAATTGACGGATAAGACCATGGTTGTTCCATGGCAAAGTGTGAAATGTAGGTATGGTATTATCAAATCCATACAGAGTCAAGAAACGTAGGTATGACATTTGCCATACCGAGTTGTAAAATGTAGGCATGGTATTTCAATGAGGAAAACCATACTGAGTTATGAATCATGGCACTGAACAACGACGTACTCAATTTCGTAAGTCGTTTCCTAATTTGATAATAAGTAATACAAGAGAAGTGAACCAAATGAAAGAGATTGAGTAGTTGTTAATGTTAAGCTTAACTATGTGAAGTATTATAACAGTGGTTGTGAATGGCAGGAAACTTTAGTAAATGTTTTGGTATTGTTTGGAAATATTATGTTTGGTAAGTATTACTTTTAAACCTGTGAACTTACTAAGCTTCAATAAGCTTACTTGTGTGTGTTTGATATTTTTATGTCGATTGAATTGAAGTGAAGTTGGTAGATCGGATCAACACAACAAGGCACACTATCCAGATCAATTCCAGTAGCTTTTGTTTTATGTTTAAATATTTATATGGCATGTATAGAGTTTAAATGAATTGATGTAAAGATGTTATAAACTAGTTAACAATATTTTGTACTAAAATAGTTTTTGGTTAGTAGCAGTAGTTTGACTTTGAAAATTCACCATAAATTATGAAAATCTAATTAAAGGTTGAATAAGATCTTAAATTAAAGCCTATTGAATCTAGTTTCACATAGAAGAAACAGCGTAAGCAAAAAGATTTTCATATCAGGAGATATTTGAATTTTTGTGAGACAAGGTCAGAGTGATTTCGAGCTCCCCTATTCTGACTTGTAAAAATCAATAAAAATTGTAAAAGATAAATTATGGGACATAATTTATATGGTTAGATTCCTTAATTAGTCTATTTTTAGGATAAACAATCAATAACATTATTTGAATTCTTTACAGAGAGATAATTAAATTTTAGTAAAGAGTGGTCAGAACTATCGAGTAGTGAAACAGGGGAGACTTTAATGAATAAACTGTACTTATTGACTAAACCAAAAATTCTGAAAATTTATGTTAGAAGGATACGTGAGTCTAGTTTTAGGTACAATTAGCGGATCTTAATTTGAAACTCTGTAGCTCCAGATATAAATAATTTAGTGACTATGACTCGAGTGGACAGCTTTGATGTGAATATAGGTAAATAATGGAATTTTTGTATAATTATTCCGTAAACTTCGGTAACATCTTATAACCCTGTTCCGATGACGGATGTGGGTTAGGGGTGTTACATTTATTGGTATTAGAGCTTTGGTTTAGTCGATTCTCGGAATGAATGTGATGTGTAAAGTGTTTAGAAATACATGCCATATTAATCTGTGATAGTGTGATGTGAATGATCCGATCTAACTACTAATTTTTGTTATAGATTGTAAAGATGTCTGATAGACCTAAGGGTGCTAGTCAATAAGAGGAAGTTAATAGTAGAATACAGACTTCTGAGCAGGGAACAAGTGGTAATGTTCCAATTTCTTTGATGAGAGAGGAAGAACTTAAAAATATGATTTACGGGTTAATGAATCAGTGGTATCATGAAACAATACAAGGAAGAAGTCAGGCACAACAACCTCCTCCTCCCCCTACTGTCCCACCAGTTACAACCCCGGTTGCTCCTCCTTTAATAGATGAATCTAGTAAAAGAACACCGATTGAGAAACTCAGAAAGTTTAGAGCTAAAGAATTTTGAGGGAGATCGGACAATGATCCAGTTAAAGTAGAGTATTGGTTAAAGAGTTTGGAGAGAGTTTTTAAATAGATGGTGTGTTCTCTAGAGGACTATCTGAGGTGTGTGGTTTCACTATTGAAAGAAAAAGCGTATAATTGGTGGGAAACCATTGAGGCAGTGGTACCTGTAGATAAAATTACTTGGGAATTCTTTCAAAATGTGTTTAAAAAGAAGTATGTGGGAAAGATATATGTAGATAAGAAGAAGAGGGAATTTCTTGATCTTCGACAAGGGAATAAAACAGTGGCTGAATATGAAAGAGAATTTATGTATCTCAGTAGATATGCTCGGAATGTTGTGCCGACAGAGGAAGAAATGTGCATTAGATTTGAAGAAAGGCTTAATGATGAAATCAGAATGATGATTGGAGGCACAGAGATTCGAGAATTTGTGGTTCTGCCTGATCGAGCTCAAAAGACGGAAGAAGTGTATAATAGAAAGATGCAAAGAGAAAGAAGAGGTAAAGAAGTATACAAAAGAAGTTTCTCTAGACCAATTTTGACTTTTCTGGCTAAAAAGTTTAGAGATGATTCTAGTCGACCTGTTACAATTTTGGAACGATTGAATAAAAGTAAAACAGCTCAACAAGATGTCGGAGTAACTAATAAACCAGCAGCTAGTGCTAGTAGTGTGAAAAATATTCCGAGACCTAGATGCAAAAATTATGGTACATTTCATATTGGTGAATGTTGCGGAATAATCGGAGCTTGCTATAAATGTGGTGGAACTGATCCTTTTATTCGGGACTGTCCTCAATTGTTAAAAGAAGATAGAGAACAAGGGGAGAAGTAAGCAAATACTCCTCAGAAAAGTAAACGTTTGGGTCAAACTAGTGCTGTTGGGATTGTTTGTTCGGGAACGAGAGATACTGCAGCCCGATCAGAAACAAGAGCACCTGCACGTACATATGTTATCCGAGCAAGGGAAGAAGCTTCTGCTCCAGATGTGATAGCTAGTAATTTCTATCTTTTTGATGATTCTGTGTATGCTTTAATTGATCCTGAATCTACGCATTCATATATTTGCACTGCATTAGTGTTAGAAAAGAAAATGATTGTTGAGTCCACTGACCTTGATGTGCAAGTCACTAATCCACTAGGGCAAAGTGTGTTAGTTAATTTAATATGTCAGAATTGTCCACTGAAAATACAAGGCTATGAATTCTCTGCTGATTTAATGTTGTTACCTTTCCGAGAATTTGATGTTATTCTTGGAATGGATTGGTTGATTAAACATGATGCCATAGTGAATTGTAGAGAAAAACGGATTGATTTAAAATGTCAGACAGGGGAAATTGTTTCAGCTGAGTTTGGAGATAAAAAGAATGATGTCAGAATTATTTCAGCCTTTACAGCTCAGAAATTGATTCGGAAGGGTAATGAAGCATTTTTAGCTTATATTCTTGATACTCGGGGTTCTGAATTAAAGATGGAACAATTGCCAGTTGTTAATGAGTTTACTGATGTGTTTCCTGATGAATTACCTGGTTTACCCCCAGATCGTGAGGTTGAATTCGTAACTGATGTGATTCCAGGTACAACTCCGATATCAATAACACCGTATAGAATGGCACCAGCTAAGTTAAAAGAGTTGAAGACACAGTTACAAGAGTTATTGGATAAAGGGTTCATCAGACCAAATACATCACATTAGGGCGCACCTGTCTTATTTGTGAAAAAGAAAGATGGCTCGTTGCAATTTTGTATTGATTACAGACAGTTGAACAAGGTAACAATTAAAAATAAATATTCATTACCTCGTATTGATGATTTGTTTGATCAACTGAAAGGTGCTATAATGTTCTCAAAGATAGACCTTAGATTTGGGTATTATCAGTTCAAGGTTAAAGAGTGTGATGTGCCAAAGACTGCTTTTCGAACTCGGTATGGTCACTACGAATTTTTAGTAATGCCTTTTGGTTTAACAAATGTCCCTGCCGCATTTATGGATTTAATGAATCAAATTTTTCAATCCTATTTGGACAGATTTGTGGTGGTATTTATTGATAACATATTGGTCTATTCAAAGACAGAATCTGAACATGCACAGCACTTGAGAATTGTACTACAGACTTTGAGAGAAAAGTAGTTATATGCAAAATTTAGTAAATGTGAGTTTTGGCTTCATGAAGTTTGATTTCTAGATCATATTGTATTAGCTAAAGGGATTCGTGTGGATCCAAGTAAAGTTTCAACAGTGGTGAATTGGAAGACACCGAAGAATATAGCTGAAGTGCGAAGTTTTCTGGGATTAGCAGCATACTAACGCTGTTTTGTAAAGAATTTTTCCATGATTTCTTCACCAATGACTCGTTTATTACAGAAGAATGTTAAGTTTGTGTGGTCTGATGAATGTCAGCAAAGTTTTGATTAGTTAAAGAAAATGTTAACAGAAGCTCCCGTCTTGACTCAACCAGAATTAGGTATATCGTATATTGTGTACAGTGATGCATATTTAAGTAGTTTGGGTTGTGTGTTAATGCAGTCGAGAAAGGTGGTGGCTTATGCTTCACGGCAGTTAAAACCACATGAAAAGAATTACCCTAAACATGATCTTGAGTTAGCTGCAATTGTTTTTACTTTAAAAATTTGGAGACACTATTTATATGGTGAGAAGTGTTATATTTATACGGATCATAAAAGTTTCAAACACTTAATGACTCAAAAAGAACTGAACTTAAGACAAAGACGGTGGTTAGAGTTGCTAAAAGACTATGATTTGGTTATTGACTATCATCCAGGGAAAGCTAATGTAGTTGCTGATGCACTTAGTCGAAAGTCATCCTTTTTTGCACTTCGGGCAATGAATGCTCATTTGGCTCTTAATGAAGAATGTGTTGTATTAGTAGAATTGAAAATAAAACCAATGTTCCTTCAATAAATTCAGAAGCTACAAAATGAAGATCCAAAATTGGTGCTGAAACGACAAATGGTTCGGGATAATTTAGATTCAGAGTTCAGTATTGATGATGAAGGTATGTTGCATTATCATAATAGAATTTGTGTTCCAAATAATTCTGACTTGAAGAATGATATTCTTTCTGAAGCACATAATAGTATGTATTCTATCCATCCGGGTAGTACAAAAATGTATGGTGATTTGAAAAAGACATATTGGTGGCCTGGTATGAAAAGAGAAATTTCAGAATTTATTGCAAAATGTTTGATCTGTCAGCAAGTTAAAGCAGAGCATCAAGTGCCAACGGGATTATTACAACCTATTATGATTCCTGAATGGAAGTGGGAGCATGTTACAATGGATTTTGTGTCAGGATTGCCTATGACTCCAAGAAAGAAAGATTCGATATGGGTGGTGGTTGATAGATTGACAAAGTCAGCACACTTTATTCCAGTCAGAACAGATTTTTCACTTAAGAAGTTAGCAGAATTGTATGTGTCAGAGATTGTGAGACTACATGGAGTTCCAGTATCTATCATTTCGGACCGGGACCTAAGGTGTACTTTGAGATTTTGGAATAAACTGCAAGAAGCTTTAGGTACCAGATTGAATTTTAGTACATCATTTCATCCTTAAAAAGATGGACATTTAGAGCGAGTGATTCAAATTTTAAAAGATATGTTAAGATGTTGTATACTCGAGTTTGGTGACAGTTGAGAAAGGTATTTACATTTGGCTAAGTTTGCTTATAACAATATCTATCAGTCTAGTATAAAAATGGCACCATTTGAGGCTCTTTATGGTAGGAAATGCAAGACTCCATTGTGTTGGTCTAAATTGAGTGAATCAAAAATAGTGGGGGTTGATTTGATTCGGGAAACTGCAGAAAAAGTCTGGATTATTCGAGATAGTCTAAAAGCTGTTTCAGACCGTCAGAAGTCATATACGGATTTAAAACGAAGAGATATAGAATATGCAGTGGGTGATCGAGTATTTTTAAAAGTTTCACCGTGGAAGAGTGTAACGCCCCCACGCCCGAGACCGTCGTCGGAGTCGAGTATGAGGTGTTACTAAGCTTAATTTAACATATTTAGAACTTTGGATTATTTATTTCTACATTCACAGCTTTTAAGCTACTTGCATCACAGTCACAAGAAAAATCATATGTCGAGTTACGAAACTCGAAATCAAGATTCATAAATTTTCCCTAAATCTAGACTCATATACCTATCTACTAATTTTTTTCTAGAATTTTTGGTTGGGCCAATTAGTACAGTTTATTAGTTAAAGTTACCCCTGTTTCAGGACTTGACTGGTTTGACCTCTGTTTACTGCGAACCATATTTCTCTCTGTACAAAATCCATATGACTATGAGGTTTATTTGTCCTCAAACTATACTCAATAAGGATTCTGAGAATATAAAATACACTACCTAATTATATCTTTACAATTTATGGTGAATTTCTAAAGTTGGAATAGGGGATTCAGAAACTACTATGACCCTGTTTCACTAAAATTCAAATATCTTGTACCATATAATTCCTTTACCTGTTTCATTTATTTCATGTGAAACTAGACATAATAAGCTTCAATTTGATATGTATTCCATCACCAAGTTCAATTTCTATGATGTTTAGTAAATTTTTAAACTCACGTCAGTGTTGCTGCAGTATTCTGTTTATGGCAAATTTCATCCCTTTTATGAGTTTTTATGCACTAAGTATCTTAATAATTTTCCTTAACATCAAATATAATCTAAACTAACTATTTTCATAATTTATCATTATCAAGCATTTCCTCAACCATTCCATCACCATACCATAAGATCATTTACACAAAAAAGGTATATTGCTATACATGCCATACTTAAATTTACAAGCCATTACCAAAAGTCTTCCGGATAGTGTGACTGAGCCTTCGACCTATCCCAACTCCTGAGCTGGCTTGTCCAAAACTACAATGAGTAAGAAGGAGGGAGTAAGCATAAATGCTTAGTAAGTTCATACGCAAATAATAAGTAACATAACAAACAGTCATACCAATCAACATTAGCATGTATCACTAAAACACATATCACATTTTTAATCATTTTTCATCATTTTTCATCATCTTATTACCTTATCGTGGTTGTATCAATACTCAACCCGAGGGTTAAATACATACCTGTCCAAAATATTCATTTCACATCACTTACCAATACGTCTCTTTACATCTCGAATATTCCTCCATTTGAGTAGAACTTTACCCGTTGAACACATCGGAATATAATTCGGATACATGGATAACTTGCACATAAGTGCCATATATGCAATCAAGCAATCATGTAACCCGCCCATAAGCGAACTCGGACTCAACTCAACGAGCTCGGATGCCTAGTTACATCTCACGAACTCGGACTCAACTCAACGAGTTCGGACATTCGCATCCATAAGTGAACTCGGACTCAACTCAACGAGTTCGGATGCTCAACCATCCTAGTGACATGTCACTTGTATCCTAATCTATTCCTAAGGTTCAAATGGGCTTTTTCCTTGAACACTTATCCTTGCCGTCTTCCGTAGAATGCCGAAATCAATACTCGGTAATAATTATATTTAACAAGTAGTTCACATAATTTACATATTATTTGAAATTAACCACAAAGCATACATTTCATAATAAAATTCAGCATAACATATAATTAACATCAATAACTTAAAAATAACCATTATGCTACATTATTTACACATGAACTTACCTTGGTACCAAAATACAAAGATTTTGCACTTTAGTCCACAATCTTTTCTTTTCCTCGATTGAGGTCGATTCCACGTCTTTCTTGATCTAAAATAACACATTTAGCTTATTTAATACTCACATTATCAAATTAATCCTTAACTCAAATTTTGGCAAAATTACAATTTTACCCCTAAACTTTTGCATATTTACATTTTTGCCCCTAGGCTCGGGATTAAACTTTATTCCTTATTCTTATGTTTTACAACATGCTGATCACTTTTCTCTTCTATGGCAACATCAAATTCTCACTCTAACATGTACTTGTGACTATTAGGTATTTTTACCGATTAAGCCCTTTTACTTGTTTTTGCTTAAAATCGAGTAGTACAAGTTGTCTAACATAATTTAAAACTTCATATTCTATAATAAAACATCAAAATACACAAATTTCACCTATGGGTATTTTTCCAAATATAAACCCTAGGTTAAATTATTGTTAACATAAGCTTTATTGAGTTACCGGGATCTCAAAAACGTAAAAATCATTAAAAACGGGGCTTGGAATCACTTACTATGGAGCTTGGAAGCTTGAAACAAACCCTAGCTATGGAGAACCCTTGAAATTTCGGCCTAATGAAGAAGATGGACAAAAATTGGCTTTTAATTTTGTTTTTAATTCATTTTAATAACTAAATGACCAAAATACCCTTACTACTAAACTTTCCAAAAATTCCTTCCATGTCCTAATTTTGTCCATGAACTTAAAATTGGTCAAATTGCTATTTAAGACCTCCTCATTAATATTCCAAAACAATTTCATACTAAAAACTTCTAGAATGCAAGTTTTGCAACTTATTCGATTTAGGCCCTACTTTCAATTTAAGCACTTTAGGCATAGAATTTCATCACAAAATTTTCACACAATCATGCAATCATATCATAAACCTTAAAATAATTATAAAATAATTATTTCTATCTCGGATTTATGGTCACGAAACCACTATTCCGATTAGGCCCTAATTCGGGATATTACAAAGAAGGTGTTACAGTTTGGTAGAAAAGGAAAATTAAGTCTGAGATTCATAGGGCCATATGAAATTGTGGAAAGGGTTGGTCCTGTAGCTTATCAGTTGGCTTTACCTCTAGAACTTGAGAAGATTCACAATGTGTTTCATGTGTCTATGCTCAGACGGTATAGGTTAGATCTTTTACACATAATTCCTTATATTGAAATTGAGCTTCAACCAGATATGACTTATTCAGAAGAACCAGAGAAGATTTTGGCTCATGAAGTTAAAGAATTGTGGAACAAAAGAGTACCATTGGTTAAAGCATTATGGCATCGACATGGTATGGAGGAAGCAACCTAGGAAACAGAGGAGTCAATGAGATCACAGTATCCAAATCTATTTTCAGGTAACAAATTTTGAGGACGGAATTTTTAAAGGGGGGAGAGTTGTAGCGGCCTAATTTTTAGTGGTGTCAGAAATGGTGATTTGAGATCACTAAATCCGACAAGTAAGATTAAACAAGATAGTAATTTAATATTTATGAGTCAAGAATTTAGAAGAATTTGTGAATTGGTGAATTTGGTGAATTAAAAGAATTTATTAGGTCAAACGAGTCAAAAACGGGGTATCGAGACCTCAAATTTAAAAACTGAGCTATAAATATTTTTATAAATATTTATGGAATGTCATTTAGTTAATATTAAAGTTTGGTTGAGAAATTTTAACGTTTGGGTAGTCAATTAAATAAAAAGGACTAAACTGTAACAAAAATAAAATTTGCTAGAAGGATTAAATAGCTCAAGTGTTAAAAGAAAGTGGATTTAAAAGGCAATCAACCCTAAAAGTGAATAGGCTAGACGACAAGGGCAAGAAAATCAGTAGAAAAATAAGGGAAATAAGGACAAAATTGGAAATTTTACAATTTTAACATTTAAAATAAGGACAAAATTGAAAAATCTAGAGATCTCTTCATATATTCTCAGCCAAAACGCCATAGAAGGTCTGGAGAAAGCTAGTTTTTCATATTTTTACATCATATCAGGAATCCAAAGAAGAATGAGGAAAAGAAAAAGTTGCGGAATAGTCCCTAAATTTTAATATCTTCTGCAAATCAACCGGGTAAGAATGATATAATGTGTTATTATATATGAATTTGTTGTGGGATTGTGAAAATTTTGTTAATGAAAGAATAAATGTGGAAATTCAAATTAGGAAAAACGCAGGATTGAGTACGTTCGTATTGTGACATGTGATGAATTGACGGATAAGACCATGGTTGTTCCATGACAAAGTGTGAAATGTAGGTATGGCATTTCCCATACCGAGTTGTAAAATGTTGGTATGGTATTATCAAATCCATACTGAGTTAAGAAACGTAGGTATGGCATTTCCCATACCGAGTTGTAAAATGTAGGTATGGTATTTCAATGAGGAAAACCATACTGAGTTATGAATCGTGGCACTGAACAACGACGTACACAATTTTGTAAGCCGTTTCCTAATTTGATAATAAGAAATACAAGAGAAGTGAATCAAATGAAAGAGATTGAGTAGTTGTTAATGTTGAGCTCAACTATGTGAAGTATTATAACAGTGGTTGTGAATGGCAGGAAACTTTAGTAAATGTTTTGGTATTGTTTGGAAATATTATGTTTGGTAAGTATTACTTTTAAACTATGAACTTACTAAGCTTCAATAAGCTTACTTGTGTGTGTTTGATATTTTTATGTAGATTGAATTGAAGTGAAGTTGGTAGATCGGATCAACACAACAAGGCACACTATCCAGATCAATTCTGGTAGCTTTTGTTTTATGTTTAAAGATTTATATGGCATGTATAGAGTTGAAATGAATTGAGGTAAAGATGTTATAAACTAGTTAACAATATTTTGTACTAAAATAGTTTTTGATTAGTAGCACTAGTTTGACTTTGAAAATTCACCATAAATTATGAAAATATAATTAGAGGTTGAATGAGAAATGAAATCAAAGCCTATTGAATCTAGTTTCATATAGAAGAAACGGTGTAAGTAAAAGATTTTCATATCAGGAGAAATTTGAATTTTTGTGAGACAAGGTCAAAGTGATTTCGAGCTCCCCTATTCTGACTTGTAAAAATCATTAAAAATTGTAAAACTAATTATGGGACATAATTTATATGGTTAGATTCCTTAATGAGTCTATTTTCAGGAGAAACAATCAATAATAACATTATTTGAATTCTGTATAGGAAGATAATTAAATTTTAGTGAAGAGTGGTCAGAACTATCGAGCAGTTAAATAGGGGAGATTTTAAAGAATAAACTGTACTTATTAGCTTAGCTAAAAATTTTGAAAATTTTATGTTAGGAAGATACATGAGTCTAGTTTCAGGGAAAATTAGCGGATCTTAATTTGAAGTTCCATAGCTCCAGATATAAACAATTTAGTGACTATGACTTGAGTGGACAGCTTTGATGTGAATATAGGTAAATAATGGAATTTTTGTATAATTATTCCGTAAACTTCAGTAACATCTTATAACCCTGTTCCGATTACGAATGTGGGTTAGGGGTGTTACAAGTTTACTTTGATTTTCACTTGTTTTTCACTCCTTTTGCTCCAAAGTGCTATAGTAAGCATTAAAATATGAATTTAAAGGATTAAGAGCATAAAATTCACAATTAACATCGAATAATCACCCAAAAAAGTATTAAGAATGATGTTAAAATATGTTACTTTTAGCATGTATCATCAGACTATCGTTTTTCGTTTGTGAGGTAATAGATCTTAACGGTAAAGTGACCATTCCATAACAAAACAATGACGTGAGTAAAACATAACATTTCAAACATATGTGTAACACCCCTCACCTGTATTCAATGCTAAAATAGGGTTTCGGAGCATTACTGAACTTAAAATACAATAACACATATATTTTTCATACAATTAATCAATTCATAAACAATTCAATCAAAATTAAACATTTTGTCCCTAATACGAGCTTACGAGGCCCTAATCATGTATTGGGAGTGGTTATTCGGGACTAAACTGATAACTTTAGAAACTTTTGAAGTACTAGGGGACACTTGCCCGTGTGGCCCACCGTGTGAGACACGCCCGTGTCACAGGCCGTGTGGACATTCGAAATGGGAACACATGGCTGTGTCCTAGCCCATGTAACTCTCTAACTTAGGTCACACGGCCAACACACACGCCCGTGTGACTAGCCCGTGTGCCCTAAAAATGGTCATACACGCTCGTGTGCCAGACCGTGTGGTAGGACGTGCCAAACCTGTAGGGTATACTGACTTATGCCACAAGGCCAAGTCACATGCTCGTATGTGAGGCCATGTGGAGCATACTGACTTGATTTTAATTTCAACACTAGGGGACACACGTTCGTGTAACATAACCATGTGTCAAACACGACTGAGACACACACTCATGTCTCTGCCCGTGTGGACAAAAATAGGCTATTTACCAAGCCATTTTGCACCCAAAATAGTGCTCACCTATATCAACTGAAATGGCACAAAAAATAGCATATAATAGGCATTTAATAACAACTCCAACCAAGCTCAATTCACTATTTCAACACCAACAATTTACATATTCATATCACCATGTATTGCCAAATTCAAAACATAACAATTACACATTCACAAAACATCTATATGCATTATTTCAACCAAAACATTTTACCTTACCTAAAATCACTAACATACAATAACCATTTCCAATCATTAGCTACCTTAATTGCTAAAATATCACAAACCATTTGCAAGCAATTATGAACCACATCATAAGCCATTTTCACATATATACATATACCTCCAAAACAACCAAATTACGCCAACTCTCATGGCTATAAAAACAAACCACAACATAAACATTTACAAGCCAATATATACGGCTAAAGTCATTACCAACACATAATCAAAATGACCAAAGTACCTATACATGCCATATACTCAAAACATAAACTCAAAAGTATCAAAATGATAGATGGATAGTGTGATGGAGTCTCTGACGGTCCCCGAATCTGAGCTAGCTTTGAAATAACTATAAAACATGAGAAAATAAACAATGTAAGCTTTATTCTAACACCCCTTACCAATATTCAACGCCAGAATAGGGTACGAGGCATTACCTGACTTATTACACGAACAAACATTCAAATCCAAGTTATACATTTGAGTCCAAATTAAAACTTTTCTTAGTCAATCACAATGTCCCTATTACGAGCCTACGATGTAACACCTCTAACCCATAACCATCGCCAGAATAGGTTAAGAGGTATTACCAGACTTGTAACTTAATTCAAAATAATTATTTATCCAGAAACTTCATAATTCAATCAATAATATTCATTCACATCCATTATGTACTTAAAACAAAAAAAACAAACATATCAAGCTTTAATCATACATTCGAGACTAAATCGTAACATATTACAAATTTCAGAAACTTAGAAAATTTTCAACATTTCAACTATCACACGCCCGTGTGAACAAGTTGTGTGCTTCACACGGCATTAGACACACCCGTGTGTCTAGGCCGTTGCAAAACAGGGCATACACATTGACTTGTCCACACAGCCACAAGACAAGCCCGTGTGCTAGGCCGTGTGAAAATTAGGAAGGCTACTGACTTGGCTACACGGCCAATCACACGCCCGCATGTCTAGCCCATGCTCAAAACTGACTTGGCCACATGGCTTAGTACACGCCCGTGTGTGAGTGACCGTGTGGTCTGCTCAGGCTCATTTCTAAATGGCCTTCGAGCAACATAACTGAGACACACGCCTGTGTCCCTACCCGTGTGGGTAAAAATAGGCCATTTGAAATGCCAATTTTGCCACCCTACAATCACAAGCAATCCCAAGCATAAATGACCACATTTCATAACTCAATTGACAGCCAAATCATAACCATTTCATATACAATATATGCTAATTCATCTTGATATATAACTACCTATTTAATGCCATACAAAATCCATTCATTTAGCAACACATAACAATGTCTCATTTGCATATTTTCATTCAAGCTTTACCATTCCAAAACATAACATATTCAAACACAAAACATATAACAAAACATGATACTAGATAAGCCACATCACATGGCTTAGTTCATACACAAAACATACCAAAACCATGTTGTCAAGTATCATATGTAACATCATTTAAACTAGCCTATACATGCCATATTTACACAATCCACAAGTTTCAAAGTACCAATTGGAAATTAGATAGTGTGATGTGCAACCCCGACTTGTCTGGAACGAGCGAGCAACGAACCTCTATAAAACATAGAAAAAGAAATAGAGTAAGCTTATGGCTTAGTAAGCCCGTATAATTTAGAATTAAACTTACCATTTAATTAATCAAAGTAATATAAATATATAATGTAACAGTCTGGTTTAGACCCTAGTTGGAATAGCCGTGCTTATGATATATGAATTAGCATGTGTGAAAGTTTCGTATAAAAATTTGATTGTTTGTGTATTTAATTTGCAAAAAGGACCTAATCGCATAAAAAGTAAAAGTGGCATTCTATTTGTTTAAGTGCCTATTTGTTATGGCTTTATAATTGAAAGGTCCTTATGTTGATATTTGACCATTGTAAGCTTGAGTGGACATTAATGAAATTGTATGTTAATGGTTTAAATGTTAATTAACTAAGGGTAAAATGGTAAATGGATTAGTTATGTTTAATTAATAAAACAAATGCATGAAATTTAGTTCATTCATGCTTATTATTGCTGAAAATCAAATAAAAAAGGAAGAAAAAAGATTCTTAGGGTTCGGCCAAGCAAATTGATGATTAAGGTATGGTTTTTGATCCGTTTTTTATAATTTCTACGTTTTTGTAATCATTGCTTAGTGTTTTATCAAGCCCATGCCTAAATTTCTGATTTTGATGATTATTTTAAGTTATTCCATTTTTGATTTTGTAAGCTTTGTGAAGTTAGTTGATGGAAAATGAAAGATATGTTTTGGGTTAGTAAGTTTTGTCTTTGAATTTTTTATGAATTTGAGTAAAATGGACTAAATTGTAAAAATGAGTTTTTGAGGGACTAAAATATGAAATATGTGGGATTGTATGAGCTATATGAAAATTCGGCTAAACATGTGTATAAAGAAATTATGTGCATTTTGTGATTTTGTGAAATAGGGACTAAAGTGTCAAAAAGTGAAAATGTGAGGGCTAGTCTGTAAAGTGGCCTAAATATGTGTTTTTGGATTGATTTGAATGAGTATGAAAGTAAATATGTTAAATTTGAAATGATATAGATCAAGAACCAAAGAAAACGGAATTAGATCGGGGAAAGTAGAAAGTCGTTGAATAGTTGTACATTTCCGTTCATTTCTGCACGAGGTAAGTCTATATACAAATAGACATATTTGAATTTATTTATTTATGCTCATATGATATTAAATTGTGTTGGATGAATATGGAAGATGAATATGTGAAATTCGAGAAAGTATCGACAAAGTTCTAACGTCTGAAAAGCCCCGTACGAACCATAGGAATAGTTAGGATACATATATCATGACATAGGATCCGATATGTGTTATCGTGTAAGACCACGTTTGGGACGTTGGCATCGACTTATGATTTATGTGTAAGACCACGTCTGGGACTTTGGCATCGTATTTGATTTCATGTAAAACCCTGTCTGGGACAATGGCATCGATATTTGATTACATGTAAGACCACATCTGGGACGTTGGCATTGTACGAGCTTTCTGAGTTATCCGTTTATCCTTATGATTCCGAACGGTTCAAGGGGCATTCTGAGAAATGAATGAATATATGAGATATGTATTTGATTCAGGTACGTTTGAATTGTATACTATGTTTGAGAATGAAAGGTAAGTATACGTGCAAATGGATATATACGATCTAAATATGTGAATTTATGCTATATGAGCAAATGATTTGAGAATATGGGAAAGGTATATGAACTATGTGGATAATGATAGCATTTGGCTTTGAATATATGTAATTTGATGATGTTTTTATGCTTTGAATGATAAGTTTATTTGTATATGGCTTGTTAAGCTTTTGAAAGTTTATTTTGTGTGTGTTTGCTTTGTTTTATAGATATCGTAGCTACCGGGAGCTCGCGGATCATCGAAGGTAATCACCGCACTATCGAACTATATTTTCGTACCATTTGAAAATGTATATATTGAAGTATGACATTTATAGGCTAGAAGTACTTTGATTACATTTTAAGATGTATATATATTTAGACATGTGATATGCATTAGTTTGGTTAAACTTATGGTTTGATTTTGGTATATGAAATGTGATGCAATATTGGTATGTTTGATGTGTTCATGAATGGCCTAAGAAATTGGTCAAATTGGTAAGTTTTTGAATTGTGCTTATTTGGAGAAAAGGGTAAAATTATGGCATGAGATTGAATAATGGATATTATAGTTATAAATCATATGTTTTGGTATGTATTTGGCTTATTGAATGATGTGATTTGGTAAGTGTTACAAGCATGATTTTGTTGTCAATGATATGGTATGAATAATGTATATGTTGGTACTGAAATTGGCTGAAATTATAGTGCAAATGTTGTGGTTTTGATGCTTGTAGGTTTGACCCAAATTGGGTGGCAAATTGGCTTGTGTGCGACACACGCTCATGTTGCATGGCCGTGTCCCCTGGGGTACCCTACGATTTTAAGTCAGGCTTGAGCACTGCCAAGGCACACGGGCGTGTGGTTAGTAGTGTGACTCAAGTCAGTTTCGACCACGGCTAAGGCACACGGGCATGTCTTGTGGCCATGTGAACAAGTCAATATGTATGCCCTGTTTTGACACGACCTAAATACATAAGTGTGTCTAAAGCCGTGTGAGGCACACGGCCTGTTCACACGGGCGTGTGACCTGTAAAACTTGGAAAAATGTTTAAGTTTTGAAAAATTGGTAACAGCCCTTACCCGTACCCGAGACCGGGATAGGGTACGAGGCATTACCGGACAAACATACAAACATCTAACTAAAATACGGACTATAAAATTTCACTCTTATTTTGAAACATTCATTCGCATGCACATAGTCCCTTATTTGGGTCTACGAAGCCCAAAACATACTTTAGAAAGGTTTTGGGACTAAATCGAGAACTTTGGAAAGTTCTGGGAAAACATAGAAAATTTTACCATAAAACAAAGTCACACGCCCGTGTGCCTTTGACACGCCCGTGTCCTCAGGCCGTGTAACTCTCTGTTTATGATGTCAACACACAAATTGAACCACACGGTCAGGCTACACGCCCGTGTCTCTAGGCCGTGTCCCTCACATGGTTGAGACACACTGCCGTGTCTCAACCTGTGTAATTAACTCTTAGGCCATCATGCATGTAATACACATTCTTACATTAACCAGAACTAGATATACCAGATCTTGTTCTCATTTTATACCAAGCCTAGACATACCATTTCACCTTCATTTGGCCTTATCAATTATATTACCACTTATACTCTCATACCATAGTTATCTTCATGTCAAACAATCTCAACTTAACAACAAACTTATATATTTATATATATATAAAACTAAGGCACGTCTTTATAGAATACCAACAATTCACATACGTAGAACAACATGCTTGACTAAGACATTCCACACCAATTTCATGTTTAACAACAGTATTATTTATTCTTACTTTACACCTTTACATTAAGAATATGGTCACATCTAATGATCATAATTTATTCACCACATAAGCATGACATATCATATAGCAATGGATCAAGCATGCATAATCAATTATGTTTACAACCCAATGATCGAATATAAACCATATCACATGGCTATATACGATTTAACCATCATAAGACAACACGTTTGGCAAAATCATACTAACAACTATCATAAAGATTAAGTCTCTATACATGCCACTCACTCGAAACCACTTGAAGTTTATCGACGCTTCACATTAACATTCTGATAGTGTGATGCTGCCTTCGACGATCTCCAACCCCAAGCCGACCTACCAATACCAAAAGAAATGGAAGGAGGGGTAAGCTTTACGCTTAATAAGCCCATATGAAATTAATAAGCAATTTACCAATATGTTTCCTTAGGTAAAACAACTATAATTACATTTTCAGTCATATTCTAGTCAAGTTATATAATCGAGTCATAGTTGATAAATTATTTATAAATCAAGCTACAGGACTCCAAATTAAGATCCGTTAATTTTCCTAGAAACTATACTCACATATATTCTTCCCATAAAATTTTCAAAATTTTTGGTTCAGCCAATTAGTACAGTTTATTCATTAGATTTTCCACTGTTTTGCTGTCAAATAGTTCTGCCCTCTCTTCACTAAAAATTACTTATCTCATAATAAAAAACTTAGATAATGCTCCCATCTATGTTTATAGAAAATAGACTCAATAATTATTTTAACCATATAATTTATAACTCGCAATTATTTTTTTACAATTTCTAGTGATTTTCTAAAGCTAAGACAGGGTATTCTGGAATCACTCCGACTTTGTCTCACCAGAACTCAAATATCTCATAATACAAATATTTTTGCTTATAACATTTCCTTTATGAAAAACAAGATTCATTAAGCTTTAATTTAATATATTACTCAGCCTCTACTTTGACTTCCACTATTTATGGTGATTTTTCAAAGTTGAGCTACTTCTGCTATTCAACACTGTTTCGGTGCAAATTCACAATAGCTATCATAAAATTCATTGTTACTTTATACTCATAGGCATGATTTAATATCATACATGTATCTTTCCACAAACCATCATACTTTCATCAACTCATATAACATTACCGTTCGTATCCATTCATACATAATACATGATAAACCATAATTTATATGTATTTTTACCCCATGTTTAATGCATTTTATGGATGATTTTCCATTAAAATTGGTGAATTCGATGCTCCTAATGCTTTAATTTCATGGCTTATACTTAGGAAAGCATATGAGAGTGAAAGGAATGAGAAACGGGCCAAAAATGGAGAAAATGGGCCAAAGTACGAAATCAACACGGCCTGGACTTCCTCAAACGAGCAGCCCACACGGCTGTGTCAATTTGGCAGAATCGAAGCACGACTCACACCGGTATAACACATGCCCGTGCCATTCTAACAGGCTCGAACACGGCCTGAAATAATCGTACACGGGAGTGTCACACGGGCGTGTCCTTGCCGAGCCCAAGTTGAGTCCAATTCAGAAAAGGCTAATTTTGAGGGCTCTTAGGCATTCCAAAGCCTATAAATACACCCTAGAAGAGGAAGAAAAGAGAGACACAAAATAGGGAGTAAGGAATTACTCCAAGGAAGCCGATTGATCCATCTTAGAAGCCGAATTCATTATTAAGAATGAAGATCTCCCCTCAATTTCCCCTTTAGGAGTTTTGGGTTTTCTTTATGTTTTGTATTCTTTATTATTCTGAGATGTTTTCTTATTTAGTTATGAACGAAATCCCCTAAATACCTAAGGGGAGTGAAACCTAAGACGATTCTTGTTATTATTTTCTGAATTGTATGATAAATATTTAACTTGTTCTTAATTATGTGTTCTTAATTCTTGTTTTGATATCCCAGGATACTGATTCAAGATAAGCTCTTATTCAGAGGAGGAATAGACCCTGTCTAAGAGTACATTTGTCATAATTAAGTGGAGTTGATTGTGTGCCTAGACATAGGGTGATAAGATTTTGTCGGATTAGGGTAAAACCTAATAAGGGGATCCATAGATCGAGTTAATGTAACCCTGAGTGTTAATTAGAGAAAGGTCTCAATTATTCAATCTAGGGATTAGACGTTATTAGTCTTGAATAGGGATAATAACATAACTTAGGGATCTCTACGGAACAAGTTAAATGAATAATTCGTCCGATTCGGAGCAAGAATAACAAGTACACTCTAGGTGGATTTTTACTTAGGTATTGTCTCAATTCAATCGATTTTCCCAAAAGCAATTCCCCAATTCCATTCTCTGTGAATTCTTAGTTTAGACAATTACTTAGTTAAAAATAAAACCCCTTTATTCTTAAGCTAGATAATAAAAAAACAGTCATTACTAGTACTTTTAGTTCCTTTGGGTTCGACAATCCGGTCTTGCTAAAACTATACTACTGTTCGATAGGTATACTTGCCTACGTCATGATAATAGTTAGTTTCAAGAATGATTAATTATAAATATTTAAAACCTATCACGAAATCAAGCGATCAATACACAAGGACATATGTCGCCATAAATCATCATAGTCATATGAACACATAATGGCAGATACATACCTTTGCGCTCTTCCACATATACATACCTTACTTAGCTTACGTTCAAATTTCATATACATTACCCGTTGAACATTTGGAATAATGAACAGGATACTCGGATACAAACGCACTGAAGTGCCATAATCACAACATAGCACGCCTCTCAACAGGGCTACATAAGAGCACCCAGACCTAGCATGCATCTCATAACCATGCCTCTTAATAAGGCTACATAAGCTCCCAGACCTAGCGTGTGCCACATAATTACATGCCTCTCAACAGGGCTACACAAGCTCCCGGACCTAGCATGTATCATGTTATCAAATGAGCTCATACATACATAGCTATCCTAGTGACATGTCACTTGTATCCTTACCTATTCCTAAGTTCAAACAGGTTTTCGGACTTACGTCTCTTTGTCGAACATTCTCGGAATTTTGGCCTTATAACATATGACATTATCATATACAAATGGTAACATGGCAACACTTGGAACATAAGAATAAAACATCGAAACTTATTATAGCAACAAGATAACCAAATAATATATTAATCATATAAATGTTATTTAAACATTTAAAACATCAATTAAGGTATTTATTTGTCCATGTACTTACATCTCATGTACTATTAAAGCAACAACATTAAAATACACATTGCATTATTAAAAATCATATGAACTTACTTCGTATACAAAAATGACCATTTTTACCATTTAAGTCCACTATTTGGTATTTTCTCGATTTTAGCCCGAATCTCGATTTCCTTGATCTAACAATACAAATATAGCTCATTTATTACTCACATTATTCAAATGGGTCCATAAATCATATTTTTACAAATTTTCATTTTGACCCCTAAATTTTTTCATATTTACACTTTTGCCCCAAGGTTCTGAAATTAAAATTCATCCTATTTTATTATGTTTTAAGACATGCTGATCATTTTTCCCTTCTATGATAACATCAAATTCTCACTCTAACATGTACTCATGAACATTAGGTATTTTTACTGATTATGTCGTTTTACTCGTTTTCACGTAAAATCGCTTAGCAAAAGTTGTTTATCTAACACCCAACACTCATTTTCTACCACTAGACATCAAAATTCATGCATGTCACATACGGGTCAATTTTTAAACATGAACCCTAGCTCAAATTAATGGTAGAAATGGGTAAATCGAGCTACGAGGATTTCAAAAATGCAAACATTAAAAACGGGACAAAGATGGACTTACAATCAAGCTTGGAAGTTTTACAAACCCTAGCCATGTCTTCAATCTCCATATACGGTTATGGCATGAGAAAAATGAAGAAGATGACATCTTTTTCTTAGTTATTTTGGCTTTATTTGCCAAATTACTAAAATACCCTTAATGAAAAATAAATAAAAACATATCATGCCATGCCCATTTTTGTCCACTAATTACAAAATGGGCTATTTACCAATTAAGAACCTCCAATTTAAAAACCCTTTACTCACAAGTACTTAGTGCCTTTGTGAACTAGAACACACATTTTACAACTTTTTACAATTTAGTCCTTTTAACTAAATTGAGTGCCCAAACGTCAAAATTTTCGAATGAAATTTTCACGAAATTATTTCGTGAAATCGTAGACCATAAAAATATAATAAAAATAAAATTTTCTTTATCAGATTTGTGGTCCCGAAACCATTGTTCCGACTAGGCCCAAATTCGGGATGTTACACACACGGCCTATTCACACGGGTTTGTGACCTATACAACTTAAAAAAATGTTTAAGTTTTGAAAAAAATTGTTTGAGCTCAGTTTAGTCTCGACCCCTTTCTAATGCATGTTTAAGGTCTCAATGACCTATATAAGGGACTCTATGATAATGTTTGACTATGATGTGCATGAAATGTTTGTAAAATGTTTCGATTTGTCCAGTAACGCCTTTAACCCTAGTCCGGCGACGGATACGGGTTAGGGGTGTTACATGTAACCAATTCGATTAACTAACACCTAATCACCAATATTCATCAAATGTTAGTCATTTATCAAGTACCTATAAACATCCATCAATACAATACTTTATTCATTCCAAATTCACATATCATACATATAACCTTTAAAACACTTATAACTCGTAGCTTATCCGCATAATATTATTTAGGCCCATTGAATCTATTAGAACTTCAAAGGATACTTGAGTGAACTATGTCATTAATCCGTCAATTCATCATCATACATGCTTTTTCAAGTCATGGTCGGTAAGCTCTTTTGAGCCGAACATTAAGCTCTTTTGAGCTGAATATTAAGCTCTATTGAGCTGAAATGGTAAGCTCTAATGAGCTAAAACGGTAAGCTCCAATAAGCTGAAACGGGAGCTGAAAAGGTAAGCTCTTATGAGCTATTGTGAGTCCACAACAAATGCTGGAGCTCGACTAATGTGGTAATCTCAGTAACAATTCACTCTTATCCAAAGAATTCTCATAGTTCAAACGGGGCTCCATAACGAATACAATATATCTTCTATGCATTCATATTTCAAGTATTTCAATAATTTACATTCAATTCAACAATTACAAGTATAGAAAATTCAATTCTAATTATACGAACTTACCTCGTATTTACTCGTATAACCGTCGTCTACTCCTCTATCTTTCATTTCCCCCGATCTAATTCTGGTATTTGTTTATCTTGATCTTAATCAAATATTGAAGTTTGTCGAAACCATGAAAGCTCAAAAACCCTTATTTTTTTCTCAACTTTCGGGAAGAAGATGGATAGAATAACATGATTTTAATTTTTGTTTTATTAATATTAACTTAATACATAAATTACCATTATAACCTTAAAATTAAACTTAATATATCATGTAATTTATGGAAATAAATTTCCACTAACTTAAAAAAGGCTATAATAACAACTTAAGGAGTTATAATATAAATTTCATACCTATTTGAGTCATTTAACTAATAGATCTCATATTTTATGTATTACGCGATTTAGTCTTTTTTACCGAATTGAGCATTTAAACAATAATGTTTCTTTACGAAACTTTCACATAATTAATCTATCATGCTGTGAACCTTATTAAAATAATAAAATAAACATTTTGACTTTAGATTTTTGGTCCCGAAACCACTGTTCTGATTTGCCCTAAAAACGGGCTGTTACAACTCTCTCCTTTAGGGATTTTCATCCCCGAAAATCTTACCGATAAAGACGTTAGGGTACTGTTTTAGCATAGCTTCCTCGGGTTCCCACGTAGCTTCCTCAATTTCGTGTTTATGCTAAAGAACCTTCACAAGAGCTATACGTTTATTCCTTAATTCTTTAATATCTCGAGCCAGAATCCTGATCGATTCTTTGTTGTACGATAAATTAGACTGTATCTCTACATCAACAGGAGAAATCACATGTGACGGATCCGATCTGTATCGACATAGCATTGAAACATGAAAAACATTATGTATCTTTTTTAACTCAGATGGTAACGATATTCAATATGCTACAGGTCCTATTCTTTCAACAATCTTATACGGCTCGATGAATCACGGACTTAATTTTCTTTTACGGCCGAAACAGAGAATTTTCTTCCACAGTGACACTTTTAGAAATACTCGATCTCCGACCTGAAATTCTATTTCTTTATGTTTCAAATCTACATAGGATTTTTGTCAATCTGAAGCTACTTTGAAACTGTTGCGAATTACTTTCATTTTTTTTCAGTCTCTTTGATCAATTCAACCCCGTGAATCTTTTTCTCACTCAATTTAGTCCAATATAATGGTGTTCGACACTTGCGACCATAAAAAGCTTCGTACGGTGCCATCTTTATACTCGTTTGGAAACTGTAGTTATAAGCAAATTCAATCAGAGGCATGTATTTCTCCCAGCTACCTTCAAACTCGAGAATGCAACAACGCAACATATCCTCATGTATCTGTATAATTCTTTCAGACTGACCGTTCGTCTGGGAATGAAAAGTTGTGCTAAAATTCAATTTCGTTCCAAGAGCTTCTTGTAATTTCTTCCAAAATCTTGACGTAAATCTTAGGTCTCTATCGAAGATAATAGACAGTGGTACACCATGTAATCGTACGATTTCAGATAAGTACAATTCAGCTAACCTATCCAGAGAGTAATCCGTACGTACCAATATGAAATGATCAGATTTTGTTAGTTGATCAACGACAACCCAGATAGTATCTTTCTTTTACGGAGTTAGGGGCAGTCCCGATACGAAATCCATAGTGACTCTATCCCATTTCCACTCAGGAATCAGTATAGGCTGTAACAAACCAGATGGTACTTGATGTTCAGCTTTTACTTGCTGACAAATCAAACATTTCGATATAAACTCCAATATATCTCGTTTCATTCCTGACCACCAATATTGCTATTTCAAATTATTATACATCTTTGTACTACCTGGACGAACAGAAAAATGACTATTGTGTGCTTCATGCAGAATTTTATGAATAAGCTCTTAATTTTTCGGTACACAAATTATGTTTCGGAACATTAAACAATCATCAGTTCTAATATAAAATTCTGAATCAGAATTAGACTCACATTGAATTTGTTTAGCTTACAAATCACTTTCATTTTTCTAAGCTTCAAAGATTTGTAGCAGAAATACCGATTTAGCTTTCAATTCAGCTAAAATAGACCTGTCATCACATATTATCAACTGAGTATTCATGGCTTATAACACAAATAATGATTTTCTACTCAGGGCATAAGCAACAACATTAGCTTTTCCCGGGTGATAATCAATCACAAAGTTATAATCTTTCAAAAACTCAAGCCATCTTCGTTGTCGCAAATTCAAATCCTTCTATGACATCAGATACTTCAAGCTCTTATGATCCATATAGATGTGACATTTTTCACCGTATAAGTAGTGTTGCCAAATCTTTAATGCAAACACAATTGTAGCAAATTCTAAATCATGCGTTGGATAGTTCTTTTCATACGGTTTCAGCTGTCGGGAAGCATAAGCAATAACTTTCCATCTTATATCAAAACACACCCCAATCAGTTTAATGATGACGCGACACTATAGATCACGAACTCTTTACCCGATTTAGGTTGAACCAAAATTGATGCCTCAGTTAATAGTGCTTTCAATTGTTCAAAACTCTGCTGACACTTTTCTAACCATTCAAACTTCACATCTTTTTGTAGCAACGAGTCATTGGTATCACGATCATTGAGAATCCTTCAGAAATCTTGCTCGGATCAACTCTAATACTATCGACTGAAACAATATGTCCCAAGAATCTAACTTCTTTGAGCCAGAATTTGCATTTACTGAACTTTGTGAATAATTATTTTTCACGTAGAGTTTGTAACACAATTCTCAAGTGCTCGATATGCTCAATTTCATCTCGTGAATAGATCAGAATATCATCAACGAATACCACAACAAATTTGTCTAAATACGGTCTGAATATAAGATTCATCAAATCCATAAAAATGGTAGGAGCATTATTTAAACCGAAAGGCATAACAAGGAATTCATAATGGCCATACCTTGTTCTGAAAGCGATTTTCGGTACATCCGACTCTTTAACTCACAACTGGTAGTAACCTGATCTTAGATCAATCTTTGAAAATACTGTAGCCCCTTTCAACTGATCAAATAAGTCATCAATCTATGGTAGAGGGTATTTGTTCTTTATAGTCACTTTATTGAATTGTCTATATTTGATACACATGCGCATTGTGCCATCTTTCTTTTTCACAAACAACACTGGTGCACCCCAAGGAGAATAACTCGGTTGTAAAAAGCCTCTATCTATCTTGCAACTGAGCTTTTAACTCTTTTCATTATGTTGGAGCCATTCTGTACGGAGCTATCGATATCGAAGTTGTTCCCGGTATTAACTCAATACCAAATTTGACTTCTCTAATCGGCAGTAATCCCGGTAATTCTTCTAGAAATACATCCGAGAACTCACAAACAAAAGGTACAGATTCAATCTTTGATTCTGACACTTTCATATCCAACACGTATGCAAGATATGCATCATGGCCTTTTCTCAAATATTTATAAGCTAATATACACGATATCACAGTAGGTAATTCATTTGAATCATTAGACTTAATACGAAGAAGTTCACCATTTTTACATTTCAATTCAATAGTCTTCTGTCTACAATTCACAACTGCATCGTGCATAATCAGCCAGTCCATACCCAGAATCACATCAAACTCATCAAACAGTAGAAGCATCAAGTCAACCCGAAAATAGTAACCTCAGATTATCAAAGGACAATTCTTACAAATTTTATCAACTAAAACAAACTTGCCTAAAGGGTTCGATACTTTCATTACAAATTCTGTAGACTCAACATGTAAACTCTTTTTAAATACTAAATTCATACAGATATATGAATGGATTGATCTAGGATCTATCAACACAACTATATCAGTATCAAAAAGAGAAAAAGTACCAGTAATAACATCTAGTGATGATGCTTCCTCTTGTGCACGAATAGCATAAGCCCTGGCAGGTGCTTGTGCCTCGGATCTCACAGTCGAATCCCTCGTAACACCTCGATTACCACTCACATTTTTGGTGTTTCGGGGTAGTCTCCCTCTAGCAGTCGTATTACTTGATTTCACTATTGTTCTCTTTCAGTTGTGAACTTTTTTAGACAATCATAGAGAAAATGATCTAAAGATCCACATTTAAAGCAAGTTTCGCTCACTAATCTGCATTCACCGTAATGCTTTCTATTACAATGTTTACATTCAAATCCAGTGTCTCTAACACTTCCCACACTGGCCACAAATGTCGCCTAAGGTTTTGAACTTGTTTGTCTCGCATTTCTATCTTTAATAGAAATTCTTGCAGAGGCTGTGGAACGAGGATGATAGTCTCTAAATTTCTTCAATGATGACTAATGTGATTTACCCGCAAATCTCTTTTTAGAATCTCTAGCCTCTGAATCGACTTTTCTTTTCTCTTTGCAGAGCTCTTTGGCTTTACAAGCTCGATCAAACAAAACGACAAACTCTTTCAACTCAAGGATTCCAACTAACACTCTGATTTCTTAATTTAATCCATCCTCGAAACTTTTACACATTATAGCTTCAGAAGAAACACATTCATGAGCATATTCGTTGAGTCGTACAAACTCCCTCTCATACTCCGTAACTATCATATGACCTTGCTTCAATTCAAGGAATTCTTTTCTTTTCTGGTCGATGAATCTTTGGCTAATGTATTTCTTTCTAAATTTAACTTGAAAGAAATCCTAAGTGACTCGCTCCAGCGAAACTACGGATATTAAGGTATTCCACCACAAATATGTAGTATCTCTTAACAATGATACAACACACTTCATACATTCTTCGAGTGTGCAGGACAATTCATCAAACAACCTAATTGTGTTCTCTAGCCAAATTTTGGCCCTCTCAGGATCATCATTAGTAGTGGCTCTAAATTTCTCAGCTTCGTGTTTTCGAATTCTATCAACATGTGGTTTATTTAATTGCAAGGGATCAATACCTTAAGGAGCTACTAGGATCGGTTGGGGAATAGGTGGGGGTGGAGGTTGTGGAACAACCGGGTTCGTACGTATATACTGTGTAAACCACTCATTTAATATTTGAAAGAATGCTTCTTTAGCCTCACCCTCGTGACTACTCATCACAGGTCAGGATTCAGTAGGCACTACTCCTTAAGCGAGAGTCGGTGCATTACTTTCTACGTTATCCGCTACAGCTCATTCAGGGTCCATTTCTATACGAAAACACATTTAAGAGCGTCAAGAGTCATCACACTATCACAGTTTTATATACGGTATGTATAGTTAGACTCACATATGCTACGTTAGTCCTAGAATCGACTAAACCGTAGCTCTGATACCAACAAATGTAGCACTCCTAACCCGTAACCGTCGTCGGAATAGGTTAAGAGGTATTACCAGACTTGTAACTCAATTCAGAACAATTATTTATCCAGAAAATTCATAATTCAATCAATAACATTCATTCACATCCATTATGTACTTAAAACAAACATATCAAGCTTTAAACATACATTCGAGACTAAATCATAACATATTACAAATTTCAAAAATTTAGAAAATTTTTAACATTTCAACTATTACACGCCTGTGTGAATAGGCCGTGTGCTTCACACGGCATTAGACACACTTGTGTGTCTAGGCCATGGTGAAACAGGGCATACATACTGACTTGTCCAGACAGCCACAAGACATGCCCGTGTGCTAGGCCGTGTGAAAATTAGGGAGGCTACTAACTTGGCTACACTGCTAGTCACATGCCTGTATGTCTAGCCCGTGCTCAAAACTGACTTGGCCATACGGCTTAGCACACGCCCATGTGTGAGTGACTGTGTGGTCTGCTCAAGCTCATTTCAAAATGGCCTTCAAGCAACACGGCTGAGACACATGCCCGTGTGGGAAAAAATAGGTCATTTGAAATGCCAATTTTTCCACCCTACAATCCCAAGCAATCCCAAGCATAAATGACCACATTTCATAACTCAATTGACAGCCAAATCATAACCATTTCATATACAATATATGCTAATTCATCTTGATATATAACTACCTATTTAATGCCATACAAAATCCATTCTTCTAGCAACACATAACAATGTCTCATTTGCATATTTTCATTCAAGCATTACCATTCCAAAACATAGCATATTTAAACTTATATATATAACAAAACATGATACTAGATAAGCCACATCACAAGGCTTAGTTCATACACAAAACATACCAAAACAACGTTGTCAAGTATCATAACTAACATCATTTAAACTAGCCTATACATGCCATATTTACACAATCCACAGGTTTCAAAGTACCAATTGGAAATTAGATAGTGTGATGTGCAACTCTGACTTGTCTGAAACGAGCGAGCAGCGAACCTCTATAAAACATAGAAAAAGAAACAGAGTAAGCTTATGGCTTAGTAAGCCCTTATAATTCAGAATTAAACTTACCATTTAATTAATCAAAGCAATATAAATATGTAACCAATTCGAGTAACCAACACCTATCACAAATATTCATCAAATGTTAGTCATTTATCAAGTACCTATAAACATCCATCAATATAATACTTTATGCATTCCAAATTCACATATCAACATATAACCTTAACAACACTTATAACTCGTAGCTTATCCGCAAAATATTATTTAGGCCTGTTGAATTTATTAAAACTTCAAAGGATATTCGAGTGAACTATGTCATTAATCCATCAATTCATCATCATACATGCTTTTTCGAGTCATGGTCGGTAAGCTCTTTTGAGCTGAACATTAAGCTTTATTGAGCTAAAACGGTAAGCTCCAAAGAGCTGAAACAGTAAGCTCTTATGAGCTGTCATGAGTCTGCAACAAATGCAGGAGCTTGACCAATATGGTAATCTCAATAACATTTCACTCATATCCAAAGAATTCTCATAGTTCAAATGGGGCTTCATAACGAATACAATATATCTTCTATGCATTCATATTTCAAGTATTTCAATAATTTACATTCAATTCAACAATTACAAGTTTAGAAAAATTCAATTCTAATTATACAATTTACCTCGTATTTACTCATATAACCGTAGTCTACTCGTCTATCTTTCGTTTCCCCCGATCTAATTCCGGTATTTGTTGATCTTGATCATAATTAAAGATTGAAGTTGCCGAAACCATGAAAGCCCAAAAACCCTTATTTCTTTCTCAACGTTCGGCAAAAAGATGGATAGAACAACATGATTTTAATTTTTGTTTTATTAATACTAACTTAATACATAAATTACCATTATAACCTTAAAATTAAACTTAATATATCATGTAATTCATGGACATAAATGTCCATTAACTTAAACAAGGGTATAATAACAACTTAAGGACTTATAATATAAATTTCATACCTATTTGAGTCATTTAACTAATAGATCTCATATTTTACGTATTATTCGATTTAGTCCATTTTACCGAATTGAGCACTTAAACAGTAAAGTTTCTTTACGAAACTTTCACATAATTAATCTATCATGTTTTAAAACTTGTTGAAATAATAAAATAAACATTTTGACTTCAGATTTATGGTCCTGAAATCAATGTTCTGATTTGACCTAAAAACGGACTGTTACATTCGAGGCCCAAAACATGCTTTGGAAGTGGTTTGGGACTAAACCGAGAACTTTAGAACATTTTGTAAAACTTAGAAAAAAATTTCACTAAACAAGGGTCACACGCCCGTGTCGATAGAGGACACGCTCGTGTGGGCGCCGCGTGGTCACACACGCCCGTGTCTTAACCCCGTGTAACTCTCTGTTTGTCACCCATGAACAAAATGAAGACACACGGCCAAGTCGCACACCCATATGCTAGGCCGTGTGGTTGATTTAAAATTTATGATTTTTCATAAAATAGGTGCAGCCTTTACACACTAATCGCGATTTTCGTGTGACAGGGTTTAAATACTTATAATTAATCGTTCTTGAAACTAACTATTATCACGATGTAGGCAAGTGTACCTATCGAACAGTAGTATAGTTTTAGCAAGACCAAATTGTCGAACCCAAAGGAACTAAAAGTACTAGTAATGACTGTCTTTTTATTATCTAGCCTAAAAATAGGGGGTTTGGTTTTAACTAACTAATTATCTAAACTTAGAATTTGTAGAAAGTAAAATTGGGGGATTACTTTTGGAAAACGATTGAATTAAGACAACACCTAAGGAAAAAATCCACTTACACTTTACTTGTTATTCTGGCTCTGAATCGGACGATTTATTCATTTAACTTGTCCCGTAGAGATCCCTAAGTTATGTTCTTATCCCTATTCAGGACTAATAACGTTTAATCCCTAGATTGAATAATTGAGACTTTTCTCTAATTAACACCCTAGGGTTGCATTAACTTGATCTATGGATCCTCTTATTAGGTTTCACCCTAATCTAGAAAAATCTTGTCACCCTATGTCTAGGCACACAACCAACTCCGCTTAATTAAGACAAATGTACTCTTAGACAGGTCTATTCCTCCTCTGAATAAGAGCTTATCTTGAATCAGTATCCTGGGATATCAAAACAAGAATTAAGAACACATAATTAAGAACAAGTTAAATATTTATCATACAATTTAGAAAATAATAACAAGATTCGTCTTAGGTTTCATTCCCCTTAGGTATTTAGGGAATTTAGTTCATAACTAAAAAGGAAAACATCTTAGAAGAATAATGAATACAAAACATAAAGAAAACCCAAAACTCCTAAAGGGAAATTGAGGGGAGATCTTCAGTCTTGATTGTGACTCCGGCTTCTGAGATGGATCAATCGGCTTCCCTTGAGTAGTTCCCTGCCTCCTTCTCTCTGTGTGTCTTTTCTTCCTCCTCTAGGGTGTATTTATAGGCTTTAGAATGCCTAAAAGCCCTCAAAATTAGCCTTTTCCGAATTGGACTAAACTTGGCCTCGGTAGGGACACGTCCGTGTAAGTCGTACTTCAATTTTGCCCAATTGACACGGTCGTTTGGTCTGGCCGTGTAAGGAAGTCTAAGCCGTGTTGATTTCGTACTTTGGCCCATTTTCTCCATTTTTGGCTTGTTTCTCCTTCTTTTCGCTCACCTATGCTCACCTAAGTATAAAACATGAAATTAAGGCATTCGGAGAATCGTATTCACCAATTCTAAGGAGAAATCATCCATAAAATGCGTTAAGCATGGGGTAAAAATATGTATAAATTACGGTTTATCAAATACCCCCACACTTAAGCATTGCTTGTCCTCAAGCAAAATCCTCAGCTCATAATCAAAATAAATCCTTCTCAACTCATAATTTCTATCGATAATACCTCAAAATAATCCATAAGTAATCATACACTGAGAATTCAACTAAAAGAATATCAAAGTTTCAAACATTCCAAGTTGAGTATTTAATCACGCAAAACATAAGCATCTCCCCTTATCTAAGTAATTACCTTTGATTCAGAATATCACAGAGTTTCACATCCTCACTAAAGATTCACTCAAATCACTCAAGGTATTTAAGGAAAATAAATGAAGCACTCAATAGTTAATAATAAAAAATTATTACCATAAGCTTGCATGAAAATCAAATCCCCACTACTATAAATTGAGATGATACATCAATCAAAAGGTCTTTAGAGGGTTGTAACGAGGCTTGGTTAGGGGGTGTGGTCTCAAGCTGAAAGGAAAGTTTAGAATTGAGATTGAATTGAAAAATCGTCTAACTAGAAAAATAGCTAATCATCACTTGCGTACAACAAAGCTTTTCTTAGAATATGGAATTTAACTTCTTTGGCTTAAAATATTACTACTACTAATATGTATATATGTTTTTTTTAAGAACAAGTTAAATTACAAAGTAGAATAAAACATAGCTAAGCAACTATTTCAATTCCAATCTCGACAAAAGTGGGGATCAATTTAATTTAGGGGATTTGAATAGTAATGGGTTAAGGGTTAATATTAAGGGTAATACAAGGAATGGCTTGTTAGCTCAACGGGGTTTACTAAAGGTTAATCGTGGAGGTAGGCTTTTCATGGCATGAGTGGGTTAATCCTAAGTGCCTTAATCATTTTGACATATCAAATCAAATGGTGTGGTCTTGACATGCATAATCAAGCAAGTTCTAGAACAATAGTTCAATACTGACGCACTCAAAGCAATAATAAAAGTGAGCATGAAAGAATTAATAGATGCTCAAAAGGCTAAAAAATCTCACAAGAATTATGGCTTTTTGGTGTTTAAAACTTGTGAATCCCAACTCAAAGTAATACCTAAACTTTGGGGAAACAACCTAAAATTTTAAATTCTTAAAAATCAACTTATCATGTTTGATTCTCTATTGTCTTAAAGTTTAAACAATCAATGCATAAATGCCTATGTTTTAATTCAAGATATATCAATCAAAATCATAAATCAATAAAATTTATCCTAGATATGATATGAGAGCTTTTCAAGAGAACAAGACAGTCATTCAGGGATTTTTCTGATAGTAAAATGAATACCCCCCACACTTAAGATGTACATTGTCCTCAATGTACAAAGATAGATATAAGAATATAAAAATAAGATAGAGAGAGGGGTAAAACTTCTTGAGTGATGAATGAATTTCCTTGAACTGGAGTTTTGGAGAATAGTTGGCGTGAGGGTGGAGGAGGATACTCTGGCGGTGGTAGAGGTTCATTAGTCCATAAGTCCTGTGCCAAAAGAATATTATATCTAAAGTTGGTTATGATCGTGGTCGAGCAGGACATGGCAGTTGTAGAGAACCTTTCCCAATGCAGTTTCGAGTTCCTAAGTAATAGTGAGCTGTAGAGCTCTTTATAACTGTGATAGAATCAGGAACTCTTTTAGGAAATATATAAGGAAGGCTAAGTACTCAATAGGAATTAGCCAAAATTTAAAATTGTAAAATAATAATTATAAATCCTAATAAAAATAAGGTGAAAGAAAAATAAAAAGTAGCCTTAAATTAAAATAAAAGTAAAAACATAAAATAATAAATAAATGTTTTTAAACATCTTCATTGCTAAATGGTTCGCGCGGCGGGGGCGGCGATGAGATGTGGAGGTGCTGACAAATCTACTGTAGAGTAGCATCAATGTTGTCAAATCGTTGAAAAAACTGCTACTCGAATCGAGTGAGGCGCTCAGAGATGTCAGCATATGAAGCCACCGCATAAACTGGATGAGAGGGTGGTGGTGGGTCCTCATGCTGTAGGGGGACATCATCAGTAATGTCCTAGGAGGCCTCCTCCTCGGTAGATTGGGCGAGACAATATTGAGGAGGGTAGGTTCCTCGGCGCTTTTCAATCATCCTCATGCTAAGAATGCTCGAGATGCCTTGTGGAGACATCTGGCCAATGAGGGTCAAGGATGATTCTTGGGCTGCGGTATTGAGCAGCCCGTAGTGTCGAGTCAACTGCGTAACATAGGGGCCAATAGAGATGACCCCCTTCCTATGCCGCTCCGTCTGGTGTTGAATTGCAAGGGCAATGAAATAGGAAAGGTTGATGACGTGCCCGTACGACATGCACCATAGAAAGTAGGTGTCGTGAGTATTAATGACGCCAGTGCTCTCTCGCCTTCCTATTATCGTGTGAGCCAAAATGGCGTGTAGGTACCTTAGAGATAGAGGGAGAGTCGATGCTTTGGAGCGACTAGGATTATAAGTGGCTGCACCTGGTACTAGTGAAGGAGAATGATAGATATGGCAGTTAAGAGTATCTAAGTCATTTTCCTCCATGAATTCCTCCGTATATAAGCCCAGTGCCGTACCAAATTCTGGGACCTTGAGTTGGCGGACTAATCCGCCTAGGGAAAATTGCATCGTACCGAGATCATCGTAGTTCGTCATCACGATCTGAAAATGAAATGTGGAGCATAATTCCATCGTGACCTCGAGATACGTCGGCTCGATGATCCCAAAGAAAAGCTCCCAAGGATCGATGGTTAGGACGGCCCGAATCGCATCAGCCAACTGACCTTGTTCTATTGCAGCCCAGTTAATGCAGCGGCCCGTAATTAAAGGTCGGGCCCGGAGTATTTGGAAGAGTTCTTCTTGGGGCCCGATGGGGAACCTCAGGAAAGGGTGACGAACTTTCGCGGTAGGACCCGAGGAAGATGACGCTCCCTTCCTTTTCTTTGAAGTAGGGACAGGGGCATTTTTACCACATGAAGACGACATTATATACCTGTAAGTTGAAACATCAATTCATCTTGATGAGTAGACAAGGAAAGAAAATGTGACTAAATTCGAAGAGGAAAATGCATAAATATGTTCAGCCACAACTACTAAGTTTAACTAAAACAATAAGTTCAATGACCTATTTTTGTGGCATTAGCATGGTGACATAAGTAAAAATGGCAAAGAATGGAATGCAACATATTATATGAATGAACAGAAATGTCAACACAAGAAACATGAAAATTTCAGCTATCCTAACCATGAATATGCACTTCTAACTAATCAAATGGAGTAGAGAAATCATGTAATGAGTAAGAATTTGAACAAGAAAAAGATGATAACTTGTTCTATAAATGAAATTTAAGTGATAGAAAGATGAAAATAAAATGAAAAATATAGATTACTTATGATAAATAGTATTATCAATCAATGAAATAAAAGAGAATGGAGTAAACAAACGTTAAAGGAGATAGATTGGGTGTCAAAAATAAAGTTAGAAGTAGCGCACGGGCGTGGCGGGGAGGGCGTGTGGACTTGAAGCGACTAGGGTTAGGGTTTTTGGGTGAAGAAGATAATGAATAGTGCAGCCTATTTATAGATTTTGGGGTACACGGCCAGGGAACACGCCCGTGTTCCCCAATTTTTGCTCGTGTGACTCGCAAATTTTGAATTTGGGCACGTTTGATAATTTTCGCACGCCCGTGTTCCTTGGGCATAGGGGTGCACACGACCGTGTCGACAATCGTGCCTGGCTTCATTCGCTTCTCCCACGCCCGTGTATGTAGGCCCACGCCCGTGTTAATTTAACAGGTTCGCCCATGGTTGCTTGGCACAGGCGTGTCGCACACTCGTGTTAATTTGACAGGTTCGGCCACGGGTTAAAGGCACGAGTGTGTTGCACGCTCGTACTATTTTGGTAGGCTCGCCCACGCCCATGTCGCACGACCGTGGCGCTTTATCGTAGCCCATGTTGGGGAAATCTTTTCCCTATTTTCACACGGCCTCAGCATGCCCGTGTGCTTGGCCGTGTATAGGTGGTAAACCTGTATTCAAGAGCTCCGTTAGTAAGTTAGGTGTTAAACATTAAAATTTAAAGAAGTTAATACAGTTAGTGCTCGAGTTGCCTCCCAAGAAGCGCTTATTTATAGTCTAAGCTCGACTTACCTCTCCATTGAATGGTCATGGGGGTTCGAGGAGTTTATACTCCACATTCCTACTATCATTCTCACCAAAATAAGGTTTTAGACAGGTGTTGTTTACCTTAAAAGTGCCGAACTTGGGATGACTTACCTCGACTGTACCGAATGGGAAAATGCTAAGTAACGTAAGGGGGATTTCTTCATTCGGTGTGGTAGTGACAATGTGAGGATCTGCAGTATCTAATAAGACTTTATCTCTAACCTTAAGTTGATGTGAGAAGGTGTTGAGCTCGTTCTGGCGTAGTTTTGATTTATCATGTATTCTCGGTTTATTCATCCGCCATTCATCTAGGCCCTCAACTTGTAGCCTTCGGTCTTCATGAATAGGTACTCTACTATTGCTTGAGAATGGCTCATGTGCTTCCCTCAGACTCATTTCCTGCAGAGTAGGTTGCACCATATTGTCAGTTTTACTAGAATGGTCTAAATAATCACTTTCAATTTTTGATGTGTTGCCAGAATTGCAAGCTTGAAGGGTGATTGTTTCGTCTCCCACATGGAGTGTGAGTTCACTTGTGCCAACATCAATAATCGTTTTAGCAGTTGCCAAAAAGGGCCTTCCTAAAATCAAAGGAGTGTTGCTATCCTCCTCTATGTCTAAAACAATGAAGTCAACGGGAAATATGAATTTATCGATTTTAACTAGCACATATTCAATAATACCCCTAGGGAATCTTATAGTTTTATCTGCCAATTGAATGCTTATCCTAGTCTGTTTGGGTTTCCCAAGACCTAATTGATTGAACATTTTTTAGGGCATGACGTTAATACTAGCCCCTAAATCAGCTAATGCATTATTAACATCTAAACTACCAATTAAGCAAGGAATCGTAAAACTCCCTAGATTTTTTAGTTTGTTGGGTAGTTTATTCTATAGAATAGCTGAGCAAACTGGGTTTAGCTCCACATGCTACGCCTCATCCAACTTCCGCTTATTTGCTAAAAGCTCCTTTAAAAATTTCATTGCATTTGACATCTGCGATAGAGCTTCAATAAACGGTAAGTTAATGTGTAATTTTTTTAAGAGTTTAAGGAATTTACCAAATTGTTCATCTGAGCAGTCTTTCCTTGTCGCATTGGGGTATGGCACACGAGGTTTATATTCGACATTCACTGATTTGTTTTTATTATGACCTACCTTATCTTGATCTCTGCTCACCACAATTTCTTGCTTCGGTTCTGGCTTAGGCTCAACAAATTCTTCTTCATCTTGAACATTAATTGCATTGAGCTGTTCCCTTGGGTTGGGTTCAATATTACTTGCCAGGCTACCTTGTGGTCGTTCGAAGATTAGTTTGGATAGCTGGCCTATCTGCGTTTCGAGCCCTTGGACCGATGCTTGTTGATTCTTAAGTGCTATCTTGGTATTCTGGAAATGAGTTTCTGACACCGATACAAACTTTGAGAGCATTTCTTTAAGGTTTGGCTTCTTTTCCTATTGGTAGGGTGGTTGTTGGTAGCTTGGAGGTGGTCTCTGATTTCCTTGGTCTCCCCATGAAATTTGGGTGGTTCCTCTAACCTGAATTGTAAGTGTTACTATATGGATTGTTTTGAGATCGAGAATTATTATCCATATAATTTAACTGCTTGTTATCCATGTTGTGGCCATAAAGTTGGTATTCCGAATTTCTTGATCCACCTTCACTTGCTCTGCACTGCATTGCTGGGTAAACCTGTGAAGAACTAAGAAAACCATCAATTTTCTTATTCAAGAGTTCTACCTGATTAAAGAGCATGGTGACCGAATCAAATTTATAAACACCGACTGTTTTTGCTGGTTTTATCCTCATGACATTCCACTGATAGTTATTTAGTGACATCTCTTCTATAAACTCATAAGCATCTTCAGGTGTTTTATTATTGATGGTTACGCCAGCAGCTGCATCAACCATTTGTCGAGTCGAAGGATTCAGGTCATTATGGAATGTTTGAACCTGAAGCCAAAGCGGTAACCCATGGTGAGGTTAGTAAGTTCTTGTATCTCTCCTATGCATCGTAAAGAGTTTCTAAGTCCATCTGTACAAACGAAGAGATATCTTTACGTAATTTAGCCGTTTTAGCCGGCGGAAAATATTTTAGTAAAAATTTTTTGGTCATTTGTTCCCAAGTAGTAATTGACCCTCGTGGTAACGAGTTCAACCACTGTTTAGCTTTGTTCCTCAATGAAAAATGGAATAACCAAAGACAAATGGCATCGTTGGAAACACCATTAATTTTAAATTGATTGCATAGTTCTAAAAAGTTTGCTAACTGAGCGTTGGGATCCTCATCCTGCAAACCATCAAACTGAAAAAATTATTGTATCATTTGAATAGTGTTAGGTTTTAGTTCAATAGTATTTGCAGCTACAGCAAGTCTAACTATGCTCGATTCAGTTCCTATTAAAGAAGGTTTAGCATAATCATACAAGGTGCGCAGAGCAGGATTTTGGTTAACTGCAATTGCAGGAGGTAGCTGATTGTCTTGGTTTTCAGCCATCTCTTCGGTCCTCTTGCTCATTTTCTGTGTATCTTAAGCTTCACCTTATTTCTCTTTGGTTTCTGCGAACTGTGCGATCGATTTCTTCGTCAAAGAGTAGTGGTCTTGACGGGTTTCTTCTAGTCATAAACTATAAAAACCTGCTAAGAGAAAGAAAAAGTAAATTAATAAATAATAAAAAAATTAAATTAAATTAAATTGCAAGAAAAATAAATGGCTAAAGTAATAAAAATTAAGCGTTCCTAATATCTTAGTTCCCCGGCAACAGCGCCAAAAACTTGACCGCGATTTTCGTGTAACAGGTTTTAAATACTTATAATTAATCATTCTTGAAACTAACTATCACCATGATGTAGGCAAGTGTCCCTATTGAACAATAGTATAGTTTTAGCAAGACCGGATTGTCGAACCCAAAGGAACTAAAAATACTAGTAATGACTGTCTTTTTATTATCTAGCCTAAAAATAGGGGGTTTGGTTTTAACTAACTAATTATCTAAACTAAGAATTTGCAGAAAGTAGAATTGGGGGATTACTTTTGGAAAACGATTGAATTAAGACAATACCTCAGGAAAAATCCACCTAGACTTTACTTGTTATTCTGGCTCCGAATCAGACGATTTATTCATTTAACTTGCCCCGTAGAGATCCTTAAGTTATGTTATTATCCCTATTCAGGACTAATAATGTCTAATCCCTAGATTGAATAATTGAGACTTTTCTCTAATTAACACCCTAGGGTTGCATTAACTCGATCTATGGATCCCCTTATTAGGTTTCACCCTAATCTGGAAAAATCTTGTCACCCTATGTCTAGGCGCGCAACCAACTTTGCTTAATTATGACAAATGTACTCTTAGACAGGGTCTATTCCTCCTCTGAATAAGAGCTTATCTTGAATCAGTATCCTAGGATATCAAAACAAGAATTAAGAACACATAATTAAGAACAAGTTAAATATTTATCATACAATTCAGAAAATAATAACAAGATTCGTCTTAGGTTTCATTCCCCTTAGGTATTTAGGGGATTTAGTTCATAACTATAAAGGAAAACATCTCAGAAGAATAATAAATACAAAACATAAAGAAAACCCAAAACTCCTGAAGAGAAATTGAGGGTAGCTCTTCAGTCTTGATGGTGACTCCGACTTCTGAGATGGATCAATCGGCTTCCCTTGAGTAGTTCCCTGCCTCCTTCTCTTTGTGTGTCTTTTCTTCCTCTTCTAGGGTGTATTTATAGGCTTTGGAATGCCTAAAAGCCCTCAAAATAAGCCTTTTCCGAATTGAACTCAACTTGGCCTTGACAGGGACATGCCGGTGTGACAGCCCATGTGAGTCGTGCTTCGATTCTACCCAATTGACACGGCCGTGTGGTCTACCCGTGTTAGTAAGTCCAGGCCGTGTTGATTTCGTACTTTGACCCATTTTCTCTGTTTTTGGCTCATTTCTCGTTCCTTTCGCTCTCCTATGCTCACCTAAGTATAAAACATGAAATTAAGGCATTAGGAGCATTGAATTCACCAATTCTAAGGAAAAATCATCCATAAAATGCGTTAAGCATGGGGTAAAAATAAGTATAAATTACGGTTTATCACACGCCCAAGGCACACGCCTGTGCCTAAGGCTGTGTCATCTACACGGCAGAGACACACGCTCGTGTCTCTACCCGTGTGCTCAATTTCGAGCATTCTGTTTTGCTAAGATTAGGGTGCAGAGGACACACGGCCTAAACACATGCCCATGGGGTAAGCCGTGTGTCGCACACGGCCTATACACATGCCCGTGCGCCTTCCCATGTGGACAAAAATAAGGCTATTTACCAAGTCATTTTGCCACCCTTTTAAGCACACACCTACACAACGCAACATAGCACCAATTCATGCATATACATACAACCAAATTAGCCACAACCAAGACATCAACACAACATTCACATGCTACCATCTAACATACAAAAACATAACATACACATCAACTCAAATCATGTAAATTTCCACATTCATGAAAGACATCATCATATAAATTACTTATACAAATAGTAGCCAATTTCAAATGGCCTCATACAAAATGAACTGTCAACCAATATAAGCAAACACATTTGGCCAATTCGATTATGACACATAACAAAATTACCAAGTCCACTATACATGCCATAACTCAAAATGTTGAAATCATTGGTACCAAAATATTTGTTGATAGTGTGAGTGGATCTCCGACAGTCTCCGATCCCCGAGCTAGCTTGGTGACACTATAAGACAAGGGAAAGGAAGGGGAATAAGCTTTAAAGCTTAGTAAGTTCCTATGCAAATAATAGGCATCATAATCACACATTAAACATACAATTAACATGATGAAATATGGCATGAATGTCATTAAATTCTTATACTCATATCTTACTCAATCACAACCTTACCAAGGGTTCATCACATATCGAGCTTATTACGTATGAGTTTTACGTACATACCTGTACCACTCGCAACATAACCATAATCTTTCACAACTTTAACATTCCCCTTGAACACTCAGAATATTAATGAATACTCGAAAATATTGCACATAAGTGCTATATATGTAGCCAAAGCTACCTCATATCTCATAATACATATAGGCTCGTTTTCGAGCTATTCACGTGCCTGCTCACACAAGCTGTCAGTCAAGATGTAGCTACACAGTGCTGCTCACACAAGCTGTCAGGTATGCGCAACTCATGCCTGACTACCCAGCCACTAGTAGGAAGTACAAGACCAGCACCCGGATCACATAAACATATGGGTTCCTAGTGACATGTCAATCGTATCCTATTGTATTCATAAGGCTCAATCAGGAATTCTCGTTTGTCAAAACTTCGTCGAGTACGTTCAAAGAGTCATTCACAGTTCATACAATATTAAAGCATTTAGAATATAAATATAACAATTCATTATTTACATACGAACTTACCTCGGTACAAAAATAGTAGAATTTGACCTAATCGTCAAACACTTTTTTTTCCCTCGGTCTAGGTCCGAACCTCTTTTTCTTGATTTATAATAACAAATTTAACTTATTTAATACTCAAATTGTTCAATTCAGTCCAAAAAAGCATATTATGGCAAAATTACATTTTGCCCCTAATGTTTCACATTTTTACAATTTAGTCCCTAGACTCGTAAATAGAAATGTATTCAATTTCTTCAAAATCCAAGCCTAGCCGAACTATTTTCATACTTATACCAGCCCACATTTTCCACTAAATCACACTTTTACTACTTATTTTATAACTTTTACAAATAGGTCATTTTTTACATTTTTATCGAAAATCACTTAACAAAAGTTGTTTATCAAACACCAAACATGCATTTTTTATCCAAACATACATTTTCTATCATTAGAAATCAAAATACACAAATATCTATCATGGGTAAAATTTTAAACTTCATCTTTCTTTCAAATTAGTCATTGAGTAAGCTAGATTAGGTTACAAGGATCTCAAAAACATAAAAAATCATTAAAAACAGGGCTAGAACGGACTAGAATCGAGCTTGAAAACTTGACAAACCCTAGATATGGAAACCCTTGAGAAATTCGACCATGGGAGGATGAAATTAAGAAGATGACATCTTTTATATGTTTTATTTTGTCTTTACTAGCCAAATGACCAAAATGCCCTTAACTTAAAACTTTTAAATTTCACCCTACCATGTCCATTTTTGTCAACTAACTTAGGAAATGGTCTAACTACCATCTAAGTACCTTTAATTTAAAATTTCATAGTAATAAGACACCTCTAGCTTCTAGAACTCAAGTTTTGCACTTTTTTCAATTTAGTCATTTTTGCTAAATTGAGTGCTCAAACGTCAAAAGTTTCGAACGAAATTTTCCCAAATTAATTCCATAAAATCGTAGATGATGTGCATGATAAGTATTATATTTATGATTGATCGTACTTGAAAACTAACTATTATCACGATAAAGGCAAGCGCACCTATTGAACAGTAGTATAGCTTATAGCAAGACCGAAATGTCAAACCCACAGGAACTAAAAGTACTAGTATTAACCTTCTTTTTATTATCTAGCCTAAAAATAAGAGGATTTATTTTATCTAAACTAATTAACTAAGCTAAGAATGCACATGAAGTATATTGGGGAAATACTTTTAGGAAAACTGATTGATTTGGACAATACCCAAGGGAAAATCCACCTAGATGTCACTTGTTATTTGACTCTTAATTAGACGATTTATTCACTTGACTTGATTCGTAGAAATCCCTAATTTATATTTTATCTCTCTCGAGACTAACAACGTCTAACCCTAGGATGATTAATTAAAATCTCTTTCTAATTAAAACCCCTGGTGTTGCATTAACTCAATCTATGGATTCCCTTATTAGGTTTGACCCTAATCCGGCAGATTTATGTCACGCTATGTCTAGGAGTGCAATCAACTCCGCTTAATTATGCTAGATCTACTCTTAGACAGGGACCTTTGCTCCTCTGAATAAGCACATCAATACTTGAATCAATATCCTGGAATATTAAAGCAAGAATTAAGAACACATAATTAAGAAAAATATAGTATTTATCATATAATTCAAAAAATAATAACAAGATCTGTCTTAGGTTTCATCCCCCTTAAGTATTTAGGGGATTTAGTTCATATGTGTAAAATAAAACATCTCAGAAGAATAATAATAACAAAACATAAAGAATCCCAAAAACCCTTAAAGGAAATTGAAGGGAGATCTTCAGTCTTGAAGAAGAATCCAGCTTATGAGATGGATCAATCGACTTTCTTCAAGTAATTCCTTGCCTCTTATTTCGTCTCTCCTTTTAATTCTCCTCTAGGGTGTTTATATAGGCTTTAGAATGCTTAAGAACCCTCCAAAGTGGCATTTTCCGAGTAGAACTAGACTTGGGCTCGACAGGGACACGCCCGTGTGGGGTGGCTTAGGTCATGTTAGAGCCTGCTAAATAGACAAGGGCGTATGGTCTACCCGTGTGAGTAAGTCCAGGCCATGTTGATTTCCCACGTTGACCCATTTTCTCCGTTTTTGGTTCGTTTCTCGCTCTTTTTACTCTCTTATGCTCACCCAATATAAAACATGAAATTAAAGGATTATGAGCATCAAATTTCACAAATCTAATGATAATTCATCCAAAAATATGCTTAAGCATGGGATAAAATATGTATAAATTACGACTTATCAAATACCCCCACACTTAAGCGTTTGCTTGTCCTCAAGCAAAGTCCTCAATTCACAATTGAAAATTCATTTTTCTCAACTTATAATTCCTATCAATAATATCTCAAAATAAACGATAAGTAATCATACATTGAGAATTCAACTAGAAGAACATCAAAGTTTCAAACATTCCAAGTTGAGCATTTTATTACGAAAACATAAGTGTATCCCCTCATCTAAGTAATCACCTTTGATTCAAAATATCAAAGAATTTAACATCCTCACTAAAGATTCACTCAAATCACTCGAGGTGTTTAAGGACAACAAATTTAGCACTCATCAGTCAATATGAAAAGTTATTACCATAGGCTTGCGTGAAAATCAAATCTCCACCATTATATATTGAGATGATACATCAATCAAAAGGTCTTTCGATGGTTGTAACGTGGCTTTGGTTAGGGGGTGTGGTCGCAAGCTGAAAGAGAAAGTTAGAATCGAGATTGAATTGAAAATTTACCTAACTAGAAAAATACTAAAACTGAAAAATTACATCCCTAATTAGATGGTCCTAGAATTGAGCTTTTCTTCATGGATAACATCGTTTTAATCCAAGCATTACATTATTTTGTCATATGCTAGACGAAAAATCTCAATTGTAGCACTTTATTTTTTTTTAAGAACATAGAACTTTACTAACTATCAAAAATAAAACATAGCTAAGCAATTTATTCAAATCAAATTTCGACAAAAATAAGGATCAAATTAAATGAGTGGATTTCAACAATAATGGGTTATGGGTTAATATTGAGGGTAAATCAATGAATGGCTTGTTAGGCTCAAGAGGTTTCACTAATGGTTAATTATGAAGGTAGACTTTTATGGAGTGAGTGGGTTAAACCTAAGTGCCTTTATCATCTCGACATATCAAATCAATGGTGTGGTCTTGACATGCATAATTGAAGCAAGTTCTAGAATAACAAATCAATATTAACATATATTAACATACTCATAGCAACAATAAAAGTGAGCATGAAGAAATAATATATACTCTAAAGGCTCAAGATCTCACAAAAATTGTGGCTTTTTTATGTTAACCCTGTGAATTTCAACTTCAAGATAATACCTAAACTTGGGGAAATAACCTAAAAATTTTTAATTCTCAAAAATCAACTTCTCATGCTTGATTCTCTAATTTCTTAAAGTTTAAACAATCAATGCATAAATGCCTATGTTTTAATTCAAGACATATCAATAAAAATCATAAATTAATCAAAATTTCATTCTAATAGTGATATGAGTGAGTCACGTGAGAATAAGACAAAATTCAAGGATTTTTCTGATAATGATATAAATAACCCCCACACTTAAGATGTACATTGTCCTCAATGTACAAAGATAGATTTACTGAAAAATATAAATATAAGATCATAAGATAGGGAGAGGAGTGAAACTTCCTAAATGTTAAATAGAATCCTTGAATTAGAGTCATGGAAAGTAAACGGCTAAAGCAAGGGTGAGATTTGAAGGAGGATACTCTGGTGGTAGTAGAGGTTGTTAGTTCACAAGTGTTGTGCCAAAAGAATATTATAACTTGTGATAGCTATGGTCGTGGTCGAGCAGGGCATGGAAGTTGTGGAGGACCTTTTCCAGTGGAGTTGCAAATTCCTATGTAATAACTGCGATAACTCTTAACGAAATGCCCGAAAACATAAATTGCTTACTATAAATTGTAAAATCTAAAGATGAAGTAAAAATAGTATTAAAGAGAAATAGGATAAAAATTAAGTTAAAAAGATAAATAAAGATAAAAATAAAAATAAATAAAAGATGAATAGTAGGGGTTTATAAAGATATTGGGGCACACGGCTGTGGGGCACGACCGTGGGGCACGCCTATGTGCCCTTTATTTCAGCCCGTGTGTTTCGTGGTTTTCAAATTTGGGCGCGTTGGTGCACACGACCGTGTTGCAAAGTCGTGTCATTTTGACAGTTTCGACCACGGGTGGTGGGCACGGGCGTGTCACACGTCCGTGTTAATTTTTCAGTTTCTACCACGGCTTATAGACACGGGCGTGTTGTACACCGTGTCCTGCTTTGTTCGCTTCTCCCACCCCGTGTATGTATGCGCACACCCATGTTATTTTGATAGTTTTGACCACGGGTGGTGGTCAAGGGCGTGTCGCATGCCCGTGTTAATTTGGCAAGATTACCCATGGCCATGTCGCACAACCGTGGCAAAGTATTAAATCTCGTGTTTTGGGAAAAAGTTTACTCTGTTTTCACACGGCCGTATCGCACGGCCGTGTCGCCTCCCGTGGTATGAGCACGGCCTAAGGCACGCCCGTGTGTCTGGTCGTGTGGATTTGGAAAACCTGTGTTTAAGGACTCAATTAATGATTTAGATGTTAAAAACTAAAATTTAAAGAAATCAACACTGTTAGTGCTCGGGTTGCCTCTAGAGAAGCGTTTATTTAGAGTCTAAGCTCGAATCTACCTTATGGGTATATTCAGGTAAGTTCATGGAGCCGTAGCTCCTCTTTATTGTCTTTAAAATTCTCACTGTTATAGAGTTTGAGATGATGTCCATTTACCTTGAAAGTGTCATGTGATGGATGACTTACCTCTACTGTGCCATATGGAAACACAGTTTGGACTACGAAAGGACCTGACCATCGTGATTTAAGCTTTCTAGGAAACAATTTGAGCCTCGAGTTATATAACATGACAAGATTTCCAACTTCAAATTGCTTGTGTTGCCTCAAACGAGCATCGTGGCGGCACTTTGTTGCTTCCTTGTATAGGCGTGAATTTTCATATGCATTGGTTCGCCACTCATCTAACTCATTCAACTGCATCAACCTGTTTTCACCTGCAAGTTTTAGATCAAGGTTTAGAAATTTTATAGCCCAGAATGCCTTGTGTTCTAACTCAAACGGTAGATGACAACTTTTTCCGTAGACAAGCCTGTAAGGGGATGTTCCTATGGGGGTCTTAAAAGCAGTTCTATAAGCCCATAAAGCATCATCTACTTTCATCGCCCAATCCTTCCTTTTGATTGTACTGTCTTTTCTAGGATACGTTTGAGCTCTCGGTTTGCTACTTCGACTTGTCCACTAGTTTGAGGATGATAGGGGGTAGTTGTTCTGTGGTGAACTTCGTATTTCTTAAGGGTCTTATCAAATTGGGCGTTACAAAAATGAGTACCCTTATCATTGATAATTGCTCTAGGTGTTCCAAATCGAGAGAAGAGTTTCTTAAGGAATCGTATTACCACTCCAGCATTATTAGTAGGTAAAGCTTGGGCTTCCACCCATTTAGACGTATAATCAACGGCTACTAATATATATTTATTCCCAAATGAGCTGGGGAATGGACCCATGAAATCAATACCCCATATGTCAAATATTTCACATGAGAACATGTATGTTTGCGGTATTTCATCACGTTTAGAGATATTACCAATTCGTTGGCATTATTACAAGTAGCAACATACCTGTTGGCGTCCTTTAAAAGTGGAGGCCAATAAAAACCTGCTTCGAGTGTTTTATGTGCGGTCCTATTTCCACTGTAATGTCCTCCAATTGGTCATGAGTGGCAATGTTCCAAGATATTCAATGCTTCTGACCTTCTAACGCATCTCCTAATGACTTGATCTGCACATATACGGAAAAGGAAAGGGTCTTCCCAAAAGTAGTTTTTCACATCAGTAAAGAATCACTTCTTTTGCTGATGTGTCAACCCTTTTGGGATAATGTTAGCAGTTAAAAAATTCACAATGTCTGCAAACCAAGGTACCTCAGAATCAGATATAGCGAAAAATTGTTCTTCAGGAAATGAATCATTTATTTCAACTTCATCTGGCTCTTTAGTACTTGAATTTTCAAGCCTGGAAAGATAATCAGTCGTGAGATTTTCAGCTCAATTCTTATCCTGAATCTCTAAGTCAAATTCCTGCAATAAAAGAATCCATCGAATAAGTCGAGGTTTTGCATCAGTCTTAGTTAAACGGTAGTGAAGAGCAGAATGGTCAGTATAAACGACAACTCTAGACAATATTAGATATGGCCTAAATTTATCGAATGCAAAAACCACAGCTAGCATCTCTTTCTCTGTGGTGGTGTAGATTTCTTGTGCAGCTATCAAGGTTTTACTAGCATAATAGATAGGTTGAAAATGCATGTCTCTTTACTGTCCCAAAACTGCACCTACTGCAAAATAACTCGCATCGCACATTAGTTCGAAAGGTAAATTCCAATCAGGTGCGATTATAATTGGAGCTGATAAACAGTAATTTATACATATTTTTACCCCATGTTTAATGCATTTTATGGATGATTTCCCATTAGAATGGGTGAATTCGATGCTTCTAATGCTTTAATTTCAAGTTTTATACTTAAGAGAGCATAGGAGAGTGAAAGGAACAAGTAACTGGCCCAAACCGGAGAAAATGGCCAAACTACGAAATCAACACGGCCTGGACCTCCTCACACGGGCAGACCTCACAGCCGTGTCAATTTGGCAGGCTCGAGCACGGCTTGAAGTAATCACACATGGGCGTGTTACACGGGCGTGTCCCTACCGAGCCCAAGTTGAGTCCAATTTGGAAAAGGCTAATTTTGAGGGCTCTTAGGCATTCCAAAGCCTATAAATACACCCTAAAGGAGAAAGAAAAGGGGGGCACAGAATAGGGAGTAAGGAATTACTCCAAGGAAGCCGATTGATCCATCTCAGAAGCCGGATTCACCATCAAGACTGAAGATGTCTCTTCAATTCCTTTTCAGGAGTTTTGGGTTTTCTTTATGTTTTGTATTCTTTATTATTCTGAGATGTTTTCTTATTTAGTTATGAACTAAAACCCCTAAATACCTAACGGGAATGAAACCTAAGACGAATCTTGTTATTATTTTTTGAATTGTATGATAAATGTTTAACTTGTTCTTAATTCTTGTTTTGATATCCCAGGATACTGATTCAAGATAAGCTCTTATTCAGAGGAGGAATAGACCTTGTCTAAGAGTACATTTGTCATAATTAAGCGAAGTTGAGACATAGGGTAACAAGATTTTGCCGGATTAAGGTGAAACCTAATAAGGGGATCCATAGATCGAGTTAATACAACCCTAAGGTGTTAAGTAGAGAAAGGTCTCAATTATTCAATCTAGGGATTAGACGTTATTAGTCTTGAATAAGGATAATAACATAACTTAGGGATCTCTACGAAACAAGTTAAATGAATAAATCGTCCGATTCGGAGCTAGAATAACAAGTACAGTCTAGGTGGATTTTTCCTTAGGTTTTGTCTTAATTCAATCAATTTTCCCAAAAGTAATTCCCCAATTCTATTCTCTGTGAGTTCTTAGTTTAGATAATTAGTTAGTTAAAACAAAACCTCTTTATTCCTAGGCTAGATAATAAAAAGACAGTAATTACTTCTACTTTTAGTTCCTTTTGGTTTGACAATCCGGTCTTGCTAAAACTATACTACTGCTCGATAGGTACACTTGCCTACATCGTGATAATAGTTAGTGTCAAGAAAGATTAATTATAAATATTTAAAACCTATCACGAAATCACGAGATCAAGTTTTTAGCACCGTTGCCAGGAAACTAAAATATTAGGAACACTCAATTTTTATTACTTTAGCCATTTATTTTTTTTTTTGCAATCTAATTTTATTTTTAATTTTATTCTAATTTACTATTTTTCTTTTTCTTTCTTCTGACAGGTTTTTATAGTTTATGACTAGAAGAAACCCGTCAGGACCACTACTTTTTGACGAAGAAATCGATTGCGTAGTTCGTAGAAACCAAAGAGAAATAAGGCGAAGCCTAAGATACATAGAGAGCGAGCAAGAAGACGATACTCAACCCCCAACCGAAGAGATGGCTGAAAACCAAGACAATCAGCTACCTCCTACAATTGCGGTTAATCAAAATCCTACTCCACGCAGTATGTTTGATTATGCTAAACCTTCTTTCACAGGAACTGAATCGAGCATAGTTAGACCTGCTGTAGCTGCAAATACTTTGGAACTAAAACCTAACACTATTCAAATGATACAGTAATTTGTTCAGTTTGATGGTTTGCAGGATGAAGATCCCAACCCTCACTTAGCAAACTTTTTGGAACTATGCGATACGTTTAAAATTAATGGTGCTTCTGACGATGCCATTCATCTTCGGTTATTCCCTTTCTTATTGAGGAGCAAAGCTAAACAGTAGTTGAACTCGTTACCGCGAGGGTCAATTACTACTTGGGAACAAATGAGCAAAAAATTTTTACTAAAATATTTTCCGCCGGATAAAACGGCTAAATTACGTAATGGTATCTCTTCCTTTGTGCAAATGGATTTAGAAACACTCTACGATGCATGGGAGAGATACAAGGACCTTTTAAGAAGGTGCCCTCGCCATGGGTTACTGCTTTGGCTTCAGGTTCAAACATTCCATAATGGCCTGAATCCTTCGACTAGGAAAATGGTTGACGCAGCTGCTGGTGGAACCATCAATAATAAAACACCTGAAGATGCTTATGAGTTTATAGAGGAGATGTCACTGAATAACTATCAGTGGCAACTCATAAGGACAAAACCAACTAAAACAGCAGGCGTTTATAATGTCGATTCGATTACTATGCTATCAAACCAGGTAGAACTTCTAAATAAAAAGATTGATGGTTTTCTTAGTTCTACACAGGTTCACCCAGTAATGCAGTGCGAAGCAAGTAGAGGTGGAACAAGTCATTCAGAATACTAACCTTATGGTCACAACATCGATAACAAGCAATTAAATTACATGGGTAATAATCCTCGACCTCAAAACAATCCATATAGTAACACTTACAATGCAGGTTGGAGAAGCCACCCCAATTTCTCGTGGGGCAGTTGATCGCGTGATTCGTAACAAGTAATAAATATTTATAATGAAGATCAAACCTAAACTAACTATTATCATGACGAAAAGGAAAGCGCACCTATCAAACAATAGTATAGTAATGGCAAGACTGGGATATCATACCCAAGGGAACCAAAAGTACTAGTAATAACTATTTTTTTATTATTTAACCTAGAAATAAGGAGGGGTTGTTTATTAAACTAATTAACTAATTAAACTAAAGCAAAGAGAAAATTTGGAAAAGGCTTGAAGAAAAGTAATTGATAAAGACGACACCCAAGGAGGAATCCACCTAGATTTCACTTGTTATCTGACTCTGAACCAGACGATTTATTCACTTGACTTGATCCGTGAGACTCTCAAACCTATATTATTATCTCTTTCGAAACTAATAATGTCTAACCCTCAGTTGAATTAATCGAAATCTCTTTCTTAATTAAAACCCCTAGGGAAGCAATAAATCAATCTATGGACTCCCATATTAGGTTTCACCCTAATTTGGCAAAATCTCGTAACCCTATTTCTAGGCGTTCGATCAACTCCGCTTAATTATGCCAAATCTACTTTTAGACAGGGACTTTTGCTCTTCTGCATAAGCACATCAAATTATGAATTAATACCCGAAATATTAATTCAAGCATTAAAAACACATAATTAAGAAAAAATCAAGTATTTATCATATAGTTCAGATAATAATAACAAGAGTCATCATAGGCTTCAACCACCTTAGGTATCTAAGGGGTTTAGTTCATAATAAAATAAAAGTACATCTCAAAAGTATGAAAATAACAAAACATAAAGAAAACTCTAAAACCCCTGAAGAAATTCTGAGAGAAATCTTCAGTCTTGGAGTAGCTCCGGCTTTTGGGATGGATCATCTAGCCTTCTTCAACTATTTCCTGGTGTGCGGTTCTGTACTCTAGAAAAGTTCTAAAGAGAGCAGCCCCTTTCTAAGTCATACTTAGGGTGTTTATATAGGTTTTGGATTGGCTTTCTTCCTCCCTAAGTATCCTTTTCCGTGTAAAATAAAACTCTTTGAAAAAGGGACACGCCCATGTGCCACGGCCGTGTGACGTAATTGCCAGGCAGTGTTTGATCCGTTAAATTTCACACAGCCGTGTGGGTCAATGGCCAGGCCGTGTCAATCGTGAAAGCCTTGGTCGACACCCTCGAAAGACATGGGTGTGTGAGCTACCCGTGTGGCAAGGCTTAGGCCATGTCATCTTTTCGATTTGGTCAGTTTTGTCCCTTTTTGGCTCGTTTTTGGCTCCTTTTGACTTTTGGTGCTCTCCTGAGTACAAAACATGAAATAACTGAATTAAGAGCACCAAAATCCATAAATATAGTAATAAACATCCATAAATATGCTAGGTATTTGGGGTAAAAATATGTATAATTTGGCGTTTATCAAACACCCCCACACTTAAGCATCTGCTTGTCCTTAAGCAAAACTCTCATTTACTACTAGAATTCATACCTCTCAATCACATAATCATTACTGATAATGTTACAAGTTATTCCACAAAAAATTATACAGTGAAAATTCAACTATAGGGGCATTAAAAGCCTCAAACAATCTAAATCGAATATTTTGATAATAAAATCATAGGTAATCTCCTTCCTCTAAGTAATTAACTTTAGTCCTAAATATACAAGAGATGACATCCTCACTAAAGATTCACTCAAATCACTCAAAGTGTTTAAGGTTCAAGATTAAGCACTCGATTGTCTAACATGAGAAGTTATTACTATAGGCTTACGTGAAAATCAAATCTCCACCACTTGTAAATGATATGATACACAAATCAAAAGGTCTTTGCATGGTTGTAACGAGGTTTAGGTTACGGGTATGGATACAAGCTGAAGAGACAAAGGTTAGAATCGAGATAATTTCAATATATTACCCCACTATCAAAAACTTAATTACTGAATCACAAACAAATATCTAGAACTATATTACATGAGCTCATGGCAACTTTAGCTTGCTGAGAATTACAATAATAATACTGAGGTTTTTTTTTTAAGAACAAATCAAGTCAATACAATATAGAAATCATATTTCCTGATTTAGTAACAAAAAATGGTGAACATAGTGAGGTAACAATATTAAAAATAATCCCGATAAAAAAAAGGTAAATTAAGTAAGAGGATTTCAACAATAATGGGTTAATGGGTTAATGATGAGGGTTAATTAATAAAAAGGGTTGTAGGCTCAAAGGGGTTTACTAAGGGTTTAATTATGTGGGAAGGCTTTTTATGGAGTAAGTGGGTTAAATCCTAAGTGTCTTTATCATCTCAATATATCAAATCATACGTGTGAACTCGACATATATAATCGAAGCAAGTTCTAGAATAACAGTTCAATGTTGACACACTCAAACCACAAAAGAAGTGAGCAAGAAAGAAAGCTATATGCTCAAAAGGCTCAAAAATCTCACCAAAAATTTAGGTTTTTGATGTCATTCCTGTATACTTAAGATTTCAAGATAATACCTCAATTTAGGAAAATAATCTAAAAATTTTAGTTCTCAAAATATCAATTTATCATGCTCGATTTTCTAATGTCCTATAATCAAATAATCATGCATAATTCCCATGGTCTAATTCATGGCATATCAACAATAATTATAGATCAATCAGAATTCATTCGATCAATATTTTGAGAAAATCACTTAAGCACAAGATCATATTTAGGGATTTGAGAATAATGCAAAAAGTTAGGCATCATGTTCATGTTCACCCCCTACACTTAAGATGTACATTGCCCTCAATGTACAAAGAAAAATTATTCAAAATAAAGAAAATCATAAGAGGGAAGGAGGTGAAACTCCCTGTTATATGGATGTGGAGCTTGATTCTGAGGCTGGAGTGTTTGGGGAAAGTGGTAGCTGCCACTGTTCTTAGCTAGATGAAGAAATTAGGTCGTTGAACATGGCACTCGTGAGGTGTTGTGTAATATCCCGAATTAGAGCCTAATCGGAATAGTAGTTTCGTGACCACAAATTCGAGATAGAAATAATTATTTTATAATTATTTTGATGTTTATGATAAGATTTCATGAATGTGTGAAAATTTCGTGATGAAATCCTATGCCTAAAGTACTTAAATTGAAATTAGGGACTAAATCGAATAATTTGCAAAACTTGCATTCTAGAAGTTTTTAGTGTGAAATTGCCTTGAAATATTAATTAGGAGGTCTTAAATGGTACTTTGACCAATTTTAAGTTCATGGAAAAATTTAGGACATGGAAGGAATTTTTTTAAAGTTTAATAAGGAGGGGCATTTTGGTCATTTGAATATTAAATGAAATAAAAAGGGAAAAATAACACAAAATTTGTTATCATAAGCTAAAATTTGAACTCTAAATGTATAATTTTGCTAAAATTTGAATTAAAGACTAATTTGATAATGTGAGTATTAAATAAGCTAAATGTGTTATTTTAGATCAAGAAAGACGTGGAATCGACCCCAATCGAGGAAAAGAAAAGATTGTGGACTAAATTGCAAAATCTTTATATTTTGGTACCAAGGTAAGTTCATGTGTGAATAATGTAGCATAATTGTTATTTATAAGTTATTGATGTTAATTATATAATATGCTGATTTTAATCATGAAATTTATGCTTTGTGGTTATTTTCGAATAAAATGCAAATTATGTATATTATTTGTTAAATATAAAGTGCTACCGAGTATTGGTTTCGGTATTTTATGGAAGATGGCAAGAATATATGTTCGAGGAAAATCCCATTTGAACCTTAGGAATATATTAGGATACAAGTGACATGTCACTATGATGGTTGAGCATCCGAACTCGTTGAGTTGAGTCCGAGTTCACTTATGGATGCGAATGTCCGAACTCGTTGAGTTGAGTCCGAATTCGAGAGATGTAACTAGGCATCCGAACTTGTTGAGTTGAGTCTGAGTTCACTTATGGATGTGAACGCCCGAGCTCGTTGAGTTGAGTCCGAGTTCACTTAGGGGCGGGTTACATGATTGCTTGATTACATATATGGCACTTATGTGCAAATTATCCATGTATCCGAATTATATTCCTACGTGTTCAACGGGTAAAATTTCTAGTGAAATGGAAGAACATTTAAGGTGCAAGTGATGTTTTGGTAAGTGTTGTGAAATGGACACTTTGGACAGGTATGTACTTAACCCTCGGGTTGAAAATAGATACAACAACAATAAGGTGGTAAGATGATGAATGATGTTTAGAAATGTAATATATGTTTTAGTGATACCATGCTACGGTTGTTTGGTAAAATTTTATTGTTATGTTACTTGTTATTTGCATATGAACTTACTAAGCATTTATGCTTACTCCCTCCTTTTTATTCACTGTAGTTTTGAACAAGCTGGCTCGGGAATCGGGACAGGTCGAAGGTTCGATCACACTATCCGAAGGACATTTTTTAGTAAATGGCTTGTAAAACTTAAGTATGGCATGTATAGTAATATACCTATTTTGTGTAAATAATTTTGTGATATGGCAGTGAATTGGTTGAGAAAATTCTTGATAATTATAAGTCATGGAAATGGCTAATTTAGATTATGTTTGATGTCTTGGAAGGTAAATAGGTTATCTAGTCCATAAAACTCATGAAAAGATGAAATTTGCCATAAATAGAACATTGCAGCAACACTGACGTGAGTTTGAAAATTTACTAAAAATCATAGAAATCGAATTTGGTGATGGATTAAATATTAAATTGAAGCCTAATATGTCTAGTTTCAAATAAAACAAACGAAATAGGTAAAGAAATTATATGTTAGAAGATATTTGAATTTTAGTGAAACAGGGCCAGAGCGATTTCTAGATCCCCTGTTCCAACTTTAGAAATTCACCATAAATTGTAAAAAAATAATTAGGTGGTTCATTTTATATTCATGGAATCCTTATTGAGTCTAATTTCAAGATAAATAAACGGCATAGTCAAATACAGTTTTCACAGAGATAAATATGGTTTGTTGTAAACAGAGGTTAGTCCAGTCAAGTCCTGAAACAGGGGTAATTTTAACTAATAAACTGTACTAATTGGACCAACCAAAAATTCTAGAAACAAATTAGTAAATAGATATATGAGTATAGATTTATGGAAAATTTACAGATCTTGATTTCGAGTTTCGTAACTCGAGATATGATTTGTCTTGTAACTGTGACGTAGGTAGCTAGAAAACTGTGAATGTAGAAACAAATGATCCGAAGTTCTTAATTTGATAAATTATGTTCGGTAACACCTCAAGCTCGACTCCGGTGATAGTCTTGGGCATTGGGGCATTACATTTCGTGGTATCAGGCAGGTTTAGTCAGTTCTCGGACTACATGTTGTATGTACGAATTTTGCTATACATGCCATATGTATAAATTGTGATAGTGTGATGACTTCTGACCTTTTTAAATGATTTTTTATAGTAAATAGATCCCGATCCAGCTGTGGCAGATGAAGTAGAGAGTAATGCACCAGCTCCGGCTGAAGGGGTAGCGCCGACTGAAAATCCACCTCCTACTGTTGGTCAGGGAGGAAGAGAAAGGGATCGGGAAGCCTTTCTCCAAATGATGAGTGCATGGTACACTGAGTTCGTTCGTACGAACCCAAATGTACGACCTCCCCCACCTCCCCCAATTCCTCAACCTAAACCCCCGATGTCTCAGGGTGTGGATATGATAAAATTTCACAGAACTCCAGTTGACAGAATTCGTAAACAAGGGGATGAAGAATTTAGGGCAAATATTGATGATGATGTCGAGAAAGCAGAGTTCTGGCTTGAAAATTCTATCGGGTATTTGATGAATTATCTTGTACACCTGAAGAATGTTTGAAATGTGTTGTATCTTTGTTGAGGGATTCAGCCTATAATTGGTGGAAGACTTTGATTTCGGTGGTACCGAAAAAGAGGGTAACTTGGGAATTCTTTCAAGAAGAGTTTTGGAAGAAATATATTAGTGAAAGATTTATTTATCAGAAACGTAAAGAGTTTCTTGAGCTGTATGACAGTCACATAATATGAGAGAGAGTTTGTTCGATTGAGTAAGTATGCTAGAGAATATGTTCCTACAGAGGCCAAGATGTGCCGACGATTTGAAGACGAGCTCAACGAAGACATCAGGGTATTTGTTGGGATCCTTGAACTAAAAGAAATGGTGGTGCTTTTCAATCGAGCTTGCAAGGCTGAAGAACTACTTAAGGAAAAGAAAAAGGTAGAATCTGAGACACGAAATTGGAAGAAAAGACCAATGAGTAATGCACCCTCACAACAACCCGGAAAGTCAAGAAATATGAATCCTCATTCCCAAATTTCAGCGGGGCAATCATATGGGAATTTTAAGAAGCAAAATGTGGGTCCTAAGTCCCAGACTACTTCGGCAGCCAGTGTAGGGAACTCAAGACTTTTAAAACCAGAGTGCCAGTGGTGCAGTAGGAATCATTTTGATCCGTGCAGAGCAAATGAATGTTTTCGATGTGGTTCTTCGGATCATTTTATTAGAGACTGCCCAGAGAGAGCTGAGAAAGAAAAATTTCAGTATACAAAAGCAAGTGGTGCAGATTCGAGGGGAAGGTATCCAAGAAAAGCTGGGAGGGAAGCAGGCAGTAAGAATGTAGCCAGAGATGCAGCAGTTAGACCTGAAGGAAGGGCTCCGGCTAGAACTTATGCTATTAAAGCGCGTGAAGATGCTTCCTCACCTGATGTGTTTACCGGTATATTTTCTCTTTATGATGTTAATGTTATTGCTTTGATTGATCCCGGTTCTACTCATTCATATGTATGCATGAAATTGGTGTCTAGTATGAATATACCTGTTGAGAACACAGAATTTATGATTAGAGTGTCGAATCCGTTAGGCAAATGTGTGATAATTGATAAAGTATGCAAGAATTGTCCTTTAATGATTCGGGGTCATTACTTTCCGGCTGACTTGATGTTGTTGTCGTTTGATGAGTTTGATGTTATTTTGGGTATGGATTGGTTGACGTTGCATGATGCTATAATAAATTGCAAAGAATAGGTTATATAATTAAAGTGTGAAAATGGTGAAACTTTACGGGTTGAATCAGATAAATCAGAGGCATTGTCTAGTGTGATTTCTTCAATGTCGGCTCAAAGATATTTGAGAAAGGGTTATGAAGCTTATTTGGTGTATGTAATTAATACAAAAGAAGTTGAAAAGAAAGTTGAATCAGTGCCAGTTGTGTGTGAATTTACGGATGTATTTCTAGAAGAATTGCCGGGTTTACCTCCAGTCAGGGAAGTAGAATTTGGTATTGATTTGATACCGAGAACAACTCTGATCTCGATTGCTCCATATAGAATGGCACCTAAAGAGTTAAAAGAGTTAAAGTCGCAGTTGTAAGAGTTGACTGATAAAGGCTTTGTGAGACCGAGTTTTTCACCTTGGGGTGCTCCCGTGTTATTTGTTAAAAAGAAGGATGGTTCTATGAGGTTGTGTGTTGATTATCGATAGTTAAACAAGGTGACAATAAAAAACAAGTATCCGTTGCCAAGAATTGATGATTTGTTTGATCAGCTAAAAGGAGCGACATGGTTTTCTAAGATTGACTTGAAATCTGGGTATTATCAGCTGCGAGTAAAAGAGTCGGATGTGCCTAAAACTGCTTTTAGAACAAGGTACGGTCACTATGAATTTTTAGTTATGCCATTCGGGTTGACAAATGCTCCTGCTGTGTTTATGGATTTAATGAATCGCATATTTCGGCCATACTTGGACAAATTTGTTGTGGTGTTTATAGATGATATTTTAATTTATTCAAAAGATGAGACAGAGCATGCTGAGCATTTGAGGATAGTTTTGCAAACTTTGAGAAATAAGCAACTGTATGCTAAGTTTAGTAAAAGTGAATTTTGGCTCCGGGAATATGGATTTTTGGGTCATATTGTTTCAGGTGATGGTATACGGGTTGATCCTAGTAAAATTTCAGCCATTATTGATTGGAAACCACCGAAAAATGTAACCGAAGTTAGAAGTTTCTTGGGGCTAGCTGGGTATTATCGGTGGTTTGTAAATGGATTTTCTATAATTGCTGCTCCTATGACTAGACTACTCTGAAAGAATGTTAAATTCGAATGGATGGAAGAATGTCAACAGAGTTTTGAAGAATTGAAAAAGTTATTAACAGAGGCACCAGTGTTAGTACAGCCCGAATCAGGTAAAGAATTTGTGGTGTATAGTGATGCTTCTCTAAATGGTTTGGGGTGTGCACTCATGCAAGAAGGAAAAGTGGTGGCTTATGCTTCGAGACAGTTAAACCCTCATGAGAGGAATTATCCTACTCACGATTTGGATTTGGCTTCGGTGGTGTTTGCTTTGAAGATTTGGCGACATTATTTGTATGGTGAAAAATGCCAGGTATACACCGACCACAAAAGTCTTAAGTACTTGATGTCACAAAAAGACTTGAATTTGAGAAAGTGAAGATGGTTGGAATTATTGAAAGATTACGAGCTTGTTATTGATTATCATCCGGGAAAAGATAATGTGGTTGCCGATGCTTTAAGCAGAAAGTTGTTGTTTGCTTTGAGAGCTATGAACACTCAGTTGAAAATGTCAGATGATGGTTCGATTCTAGCAGAGTTAAGAGTAAGACCGATGTTTTTACAAGAGATTTCTGAAGCTCAGAAAAATGATCCAGATTTGCAAGCCAAGAGAAGACAGTGTGAAGCTGATATGGGATCAGATTTCAGAATCAGTTTTGATGGTTGCTTGATGTTTAAAAATCAGATTTGTGTATCGAAAAATGATGAGTTGATTCAAAACATTTTGCATGAAGCACATAATGGTTGTTTGGCAGTTCATCTGGGTAGTACGAAAATGTATAATGACTTGAAGAAAATGTACTGGTGGAGTGGAATGAAAAGAGATATTTCCGAGTTTGTATCAAAATGATTAATTTGTCAACAGGTGAAAGCCGAACACCAAGTGCCTTCGGGATTACTTCAGCCTATTATGGTTCCTGAATGGAAATGGGATCGGATTACTATGGATTTTGTTTCAGGGTTGCCATTGACTCCAGGAAAGAAAGATACAATCTGGGTAATAGTTGACAGATTAACTAAGTCGGCTCATTTTATCCTGGTACGTATGGATTATTCTCTTAACAAGTTGGCTGAACTATATGTTAGAGAAATTGTTAGACTACACGGAATACCATTGTCGATCATTTCGGATAGAGATCCGAGGTTTACCTTGCGGTTTTGGCAAAAGTTGCAAGACGCGTTAAGTACGAAGTTAAATTTCAGTACTGCTTTTCATCCACAAACTGATGGGCAATCAGAGAGAGTAATTCAAATTCTTGAAGATATGCTTAGATGTTGTGTTTTGGAATTTCAAGGAAGTTGGGAAAGATATTTACCGTTGGTAGAATTTGCTTACAATAATAGTTATCAGACGAGCTTTAAGATGGCACCTTATGAAGCATTGTATGGTCGTAAGTGTCGAACGCCTTTGTATTGGACTGAACTCAAGGAAAATTTGATTTATGGAGTTGATCTAATAAAAGAAATCGAAGAAAAAGTGAAGATAATTCGAGATTGTTTGAAAGCTGCTTCAAATAGACAAAAATCTTATGCAGATTTAAAACGAAAAGACATTGAATTTCAAGTTGGTGATAAAGTATTTTTAAAAGTGTCTCCGTGGAAAAAAGTTCTCAGATTTGGACGGAAGGGCAAATTAAGTCCGCGTTTTATCGGGCCGTATGATATTATTAAAAGAGTTAGACCGGTAGCCTATCGGTTAGCATTGCCATCTCAATTGAAGAAGATTCATAATGTATTCCATGTGTCTATGTTACGTCAGTATCATTCAGATACTTCACATGTGGTTTCACCGACAGAAATTGAACTACAACCAGACATGACCTATGAAGAAGAACCGATTAAGATTTTAGCTCGAGAGGTCAAACAACTAAGGAACAAAAGTATTGCACTTGTGAAAGTGTTGTGGCAAAAGCATGGAGTAGAAGAAGCTACATGGGAACCCGAAGAAACTATGAAGAACCAATACCCACACCTGTTTACCGGTAAGATTTTCGAGGACGAAAATCCTTAAAGGGGGAGAGTTATAATATCCCGAATTAGGGCCTAATCGGAATAGTGGTTTTGTGACCACAAATCCGAGATAGAAATAATTATTTTATAATTATTTTGATGTTTATGATAATATTTCATGATTGTGTGAAAATTTCGTGATGAAATCCTATGCCTAAAGTACTTAAATTGAAATTAGGGACTAAATCGAATAATTTGCAAAACTTGCATTCTAGAAGTTTTTAGTATGAAATTGCCTTGAAATATTAATTAGGAGGTCTTAAATGGTACTTTGACCAATTTTAAGTTCATGGACAAATTTAGGACATGGAAGGAATTTTTTTAAAGTTTAGTAAGGAGGGGCATTTTGTCATTTGAATATTAAATGAAATAAAAAGGGAAAAATAACACAAAATTTGTTATCATCTTCCTTAGTTGTTGCCGAATGCTCCCTCTCTCCATAGCTAGGGTTTCTTCAATTTTCAAGCTTCATAGTAAGTGATTCCAAGCCCCGTTTTTAATGATTTTTACGTTTTTGAAATCCCGGTAACTCGGTATAGCTTATGATAGTAATATTTTGAGTTAGAGCTCATATTTGGAAAAATACCATAGGTGAAATTTGTGAATTTTGATGTTTTATGATAGAATATGAGGTTTTAAATTATGTTAGACAACTTGTGCTACTCGGTCTTGAGTGAAAACAAGTAAAAGGGCTTAATCGACAAAAATACCTACTAGTCATAAATACATGTTAAAGTGAGAATTTGATGTTTCCATAGAAGGGAAAAGTGATTAGCATGTCATAAAATATAAGAATAAGGAATTAAGTTTAATTCCCAAGATTTGGGGCAAAAGTGTAAATATGCAAAAGTTTAGGGGTAAAATTGTAATTTTGCTAAAATTTGAATTAAAGACTAATTTGATAATGTGAGTATTAAATAAGCTAAATGTGTTATTTTAGATCAAGAAAGACGTGGAATCGACCCCAATCGAGGAAAAGAAAAGATTGTGGACTAAATTGCAAAATCTTTATATTTTGGTACCAAGGTAAGTTCATGTGTGAATAATGTAGCATAATTGTTATTTATAAGTTATTGATGTTAATTATATAATATGCTGATTTTAATCATGAAATTTATGCTTTGTGGTTATTTTCAAATAAAATGCAAATTATGTATATTATTTGTTAAATATAAAGTGCTACCGAGTATTGGTTTCGGTATTTTACGGAAGATGGCAAGAATATATGTTCGAGGAAAATCTCGTTTGAACCTTAGGAATATATTAGGATACAAGTGACATGTCACTATGATGGTTGAGCATCCGAACTCGTTGAGTTGAGTCCAAGTTCGAGAGATATAACTAGGCATCCGAACTCGTTGAGTTGAGTCTGAGTTCACTTATGGATGCGAATGCCCGAGCTCATTGAGTTGAGTTCGAGTTCACTTAGGGGCGGGTTACATGATTGCTTGATTACATATGTGGCACTTATGTGCAAATTATCCATGTATCCGGATTATATTCCTACGTGTTCAACGGGTAAAATTTCTAGTGAAATGGAAGAACATTTAAGGTGCAAGTGATGTTTTGGTAAGTGTTGTGAAATGGACACTTTGTACAGGTATGTACTTAACCCTCGGGTTGAAAATAGATACAACAACAATAAGGTGGTAAGATGATGAATGATGTTTAGAAATGTAATATATGTTTTGGTGATACCATGCTAAGGTTGTTTGGTAAAATTTTATTGTTATGTTACTTGTTATTTGCATATGAACTTACTAAGAATTTATGCTTACTCCCTCCTTTTTATTCACTGTAGTTCTGAACAAGCCGGCTCGGGAATCGGGACAGGTCGAAGGTTCGATCACACTATCCGAAGGACATTTTTTGGTAAATGGCTTGTAAAACTTAAGTATGGCATGTATAGCAATATACCTATTTTGTGTAAATAATTTTGTGATATGGCAGTGAATTGGTTGAGAAAATGCTTGATAATGATAAGTCATGGAAATGGCTAATTTAGATTATGTTTGATGTCTTGGAAGGTAAATAGGTTATCTAGTCCATAAAACTCATGAAAAGATGAAATTTGCCATAAACAGAACATTGCAACAACACTGACGTGAGTTTGAAAATTTACTAAAAATCATAGAAATCGAATTTGGTGATGGATTAAATATGAAATTGAAGCCTAATATGTCTAGTTTCAAATAAAACAAACGAAATAGGTAAAGGAATTATATGTTAGAAGATATTTGAATTTTAGTGAAATAGGGCCAGAGTGATTTCTGGATCCCCTATTCCAAATTTAGAAATTCACCATAAATTGTACAAAACTAATTAGGTGGTGTATTTTATATTCATGGAATCCTTATTGAGTCTAGTTTTAGGATAAACAAACGGCATAGTCAAATAAATTTTTCACAGAGAGAAATATGGTTCGTTAAACAGAGGTTAGTCTAGTCAAGTCCTGAAACAGGGGTAACTTTAACTAATAAACTGTACTAATTGGCCCAACCAAAAATTCTAGAAAAAATTAGTAAATAGATATATGAGTCTAGATTTAGGGAAAATTTACGGATCTTGATTTTGAGTTTCGTAACTCGAGATATGATTTTTCTTGTAACTGTGACGCAGGTAGCTAGAAAACTGTGAATGTAGAAACAAATGATCCGAAGTTCTTAATTTGATAAATTATGTTCGGTAACACCTCAAGATCGACTTTAACGACAGTCTCGGGCGTTGAGGCGTTACATGTTGTTTTCCATTTGTTTCCTTATTCCGTAAAATATTCCTAGCAGCTTTGCTTGGAAGTGTGTAGAATCATGAAGAGCTTATTAAGAGTTGGTGTGGAAGAGAGTGTAGTGGGATTACTTGTTAGAGACACCAGAAAAATGAAGAAAGTAAAATTTACTAATAGAGATATGTCTTTCAAAAGAAAATAATAAAATTGAAATGAAAATAAAAATAAAAATAAAAATAAAAAGATAAGAGGATTCAATGATCCTCGTCAGTGGGGCCCTCAGGTGGCGGCGCTAGAGTGGCAATGTGAAAGTGCTGGCACAACTGCTGCATCATGGCCTGCATGTTGTCCATCTGTCTATTAGTCACCGATCTCACTCGTGAATCATCTCGAACTGTGTAGTGCAATACTGCTCGAACTGACCGAGTCGGTCGGAAAGGTGTGCCAATGAAGCAGCCGCATGAACTGGTTGCTCCCTAGGTGGCGTGGTAGAAGGCTCCTCGTGCTGTGGGGGGACATCATCAGAAATGTCCTCTAGATCCTCCTCGTCAATGGCATGAGTGAGATGGTACTAAGGAGGATCGGTCCCACGGCGGCGCTCAATCATCCTCATGTGTAACATAGTCGTGATGCCCTGTGGGGGCATCTGACCTATCAGTGTAAGCGCTGATGATTAGGCCACGGTGTTGAGGATACTGAAGTGTTTGGCAAGGCGCGTCACGTAGAGGCCGATAGAGATTACTCATTTCTGATGCCGCTCAGTCTGATGGCGAATGGAGAAAGCGATGAAGTATGCCAAGTCAGTCACGTGTGCATTCGCCATGCACCATAAATAGTAGGCATCATGGGTGTTGACAACGCCTATGCTCTCTCTCCTTCCGGTCAAGGTATGTGCCAATATGACATGGAGATAGCGTAGGGAAGGGGCGAGAGCTGAGGCCTTCGAGCGGCTGGGGTTGTAGGTGGAAGAAAGTGGTGCCACAGCTTTCCAGCACAAGGAGGGAGAAATGTGGATATTGCGTGGTAGTGCATTCATGTCCTCCTCCTCCATAAACTCATCAGTGTAAAGTCCCAAAGTGACTCCAAACTTTGGGACACTCATCACGCGAACTAGACCGCCTAATCGGAAGTGAATGGTAACAGGGTCATCATTTTTCGTCATCCCCACCTGTAAATGAAAAGTAGAGAATAATTCTAAAGTTAGCTCTAAATGAGTGGGTTCGGTGATATCAAAGAACCGTTCCCATGGGTCTGTAGTCAGAAGGGCGCGGATGGCATCAGCTAGTTGGACTTGCTCTACGGCAGCCCAGTTGATGCAGCGACCTGTAGTGAGGGGCCGTGCGCGTAGTATATGAAATAGCTCCTACTACAAAGCTTGCGAAAACTCAAGGAATGGGTGCCAAACTTCTGCTGTAGCACATATCGAGGAAGAACCCGGTCCCCTACGTCTCTTTGAGGATGGGACCGCGGCCTTCTTTCCTCTCGATGATGACATAATGTACCAAAAGCTGTTGTAGGGTGGCACACGGGCGTGTTGGTGGTGAGCACGGGCGTGTGGCGTGGGTGTACAGCCGTGTGGAGGAAAAATGGAGGGGAAAGTGAGGATTAATTCAGGGGGAGTGGATTTTAGGGTGGTTTGAGGGTTAGGGAAGTGAAAATCTGGGTAATGGTGGCCGGAATAGGGATTAGGGAGTGGGGAAAGGAAGATTTTGGCTAGGGTTTTGAAAGGAAGAAGAAAATGAAAAGTGATTTGCTTATATAAGGGAGCTATACACGGTCTAGGGCCACGCCTGTGTACTCTGAAAGTGACCCCGTGTTTTTTGAATTTTCCAATTTAGGTCGTGCCCGGCTACTATCCCACGCCCGTGTGTCTGGGGCGTGTGTGGCACACGGCCATATCGGACAATCGTGCCTAGCCTTGTTCGCTTCTCCCACACCCGTGTGTTAGGGTACCACGCCCGTGTATTGTTGTCCACGACTTAACGGCACGGGCGTGCCTCACGTTGTGTCGAAGAAACAGAATCGAGCCTTGCCCCTGGCACGCTCATGTTTTTCCATTCCCACGCCCGTGTTCTCCTATCAAGTTGACCCACGGCCATGTCGCACAGCCATGGGGATTTATCGCATCCTGTGTTTTAGGGAGATCATGTCCTGCTTCCACACGGCTGTATCACACGGCCGTGTTTCTTCCCCTGCTTGGCCATGGTCTTAGGCACGCCCGTGTGCCTGGCCGTGTGTGTTGAGAAACTTTGGAATTCAAAGATAAAGTGAATGATTTAAAGTGTTAGAAATTGAAAATAAAGAAATCAGAATATATTAGTGCTCGGGTTGCCTCTCGAGAAGTGCTTATTTATAGTCTAAGCTCGACTTACCTTTCCGGTGAATGGTCAGGGTGGTTTGAAGAGTTTATACTCCTCATTCCTGCTATCAATGTCATCAAAATAGGGTTTTAATCGGGTGTTGTTTACCTTAAAAGTGCCGAACTTGGGGTGACTCACCTTCACCGTACTGAATGGAAAAATACTGAGTACCGTAAGAGGGATTTCCTCATTCGGTGTGGTAGTGACAATGTGGGGATCTGGGGCATCTAGTAAGACTTTATCACCAACCTTAAGTTGATTAGGAGAGGTATCGGCCTTGTTTTGACGTAGTTTCAGTTTATCATGTGTTCTCGGTTTGTTTACTTGCCATTCGTCTAGCTCATCTATTCGTAGCCTTCATTCTTCATGAATGTGTCCTCTATCATTTCTGGAACATGGCTCGTGAACTTCTTTGAAGCTTAATTTCTGCAAAGTCATATTGTCAGTTTTAGTAGATTGGTATGGACTATTACCTTCAGTGTTCGATGTGATGCCAGAATTACAAGCTTGAAGGGTGATCGTTTCGTCTCCCACACGAAATGTAAGCTCACCTGTGCCAACATCAATAATTGTTTTAGCAGTTGCTAAAAAGGGCTTCCCTAAAATCAAAGGGGTGTTATTATCCTCTTCTATGTCTAGAACAACGAAATCAACGGGGAATATAAACTTATCTACTTTCACGAGTACATCTTCAATAATACCCCTAGGAAATCTTATAGTTTTATCTGCCAATTGAATGCTCATCCTAGTTTGTTTAGGTTTCCCAAGACCTAGTTGCTTAAACATTTTGTAAGGCATTACGTTAATACTAGCCCCTAAATCAGCTAATGCATGACGTATATCTAAACTGCCAATTAAGCAAGGAATTGTAAAACTCTCTGGATCTTTCAATTTGTGGGGTAGCTTATTCTGTAGAATAGTTGAGCAGACTGCATTTAGCTCCACATGCGACGCTTCGTCCAACTTCCGCTTATTTACTAAAATCTCTTTTAAAAATTTCATTGCATTTGGCATCGTCTTTCCTTGTCGCGTTAGGGTATGGCACACGAGGTTTATATTCGACAATCATTGGTTTGTTTGTATTTTGACCTACCTCATCTCTCCATTTGCTTATCATAGTTTCTTGCCTCGATTCTGGTTCAGGCTCAACGACTCTTTCGTCATCTTGAGTATTAATTGCGTTGAGTTGTTCCCTTGGGTTAGGTTTGGTATTACTTAGCAAACTACCTTGTGGTCATTCGGAGATCAGTTTGGAAAGCTGGCCTATCTGATTTTCGAGTCCTTGGATCGATGCTTGTTGATTTTTAAATGCTGTCTTGGTATTTTGGAAATGGGTTTCTAACACTGATATAAACTTTGAGAGCATCTCTTCAAGATCTGGCTTCTTTTCTTGTTGGTAGGGTGGTTGTTGAAAACCCTGAGGATTTTGTGGCTTTTGATTCCCTTGACCACCCCAGGAGAAATTTGGGTGGTTCCTCCAACCTGCATTATAAGTATTACTGTATGGGTTATTTTGAGATCTAAAGTTATTGTTACCCATATAGTTGACTTGTTCCTCTTCGGTTATGGGATTGAAGGATTGATATTCTGTATGCACACCTCCTCCGCTTGAGTCACACCTCATTACTGGATGTACCTTCGTAGAACCAAGTAAACCATCAATCTTTTTATTGAGAAGTTCTACCTGATTTGACAGCATAGTAACTGAGTCGACGTTATAAACGCCGGTTGTTTTTGTTGGCTTTGTCCTCATAATTTTCCATTGATAGTTATTCAGTGACATCTCCTCTATAAACTTATAGGCATCTTCCGGTGTTTTATTGTTGATGGTTCTGCCAGCAGCCGCGTCAACAATTTGCCGAGTCGAGGGATTCAGACCATTATGGAATGTTTGTACTTAAAGCCAAAGCGATAACCTATGGTGAGGGCACCTTCTCAGTAAGTCATTGTATCTCTCCCATGCATCGTAAATTGTTTCTAAATTCATCTGCACAAAAGAAGAGATATCATTACGTAATTTAGCCGTTTTAGCCGGCGAAAAGTATTTTAGTAAAAAAATTTCGGTCATTTGCTCCCAAGTAGTAATTGACCCTCATGGTAACGAGTTCAACCACTGTTTAGCTTTGTTCCTTAATGAAAAAGAAAATAACCGAAGATAAATGGCATCATCAGAAACGCCATTGATTTTAAATGTATCGCAAAATTACAGAAAGTTTGCTAAGTGAGCGTTGGGATCTTCATCCTGCAAACCATCTAACTGAACAAACTGTTGTATCGTTTGAATTGTGTTAGGTTTCAGTTCAAAAGTATTTGCAGCTACAGCCGGTCTAACTATGCTAGACTCAGTTCCTGTTAAAGAAGGTTTAGCATAATCATACATAGTGCGTGGAGCAGGATTTTGATTAGCCGCAATTGCAGGAGGTAGCTGATTGCCTTAGTTTTTAGCCATCTCTTCGGTTGGGGGTTGAGTATTGTCTTCCTACTCGTTCTCTGTGTATCTTAAGCTGTGCCTTGTTTATCTTTGGTTTCTACGAACTGTACAATCGATTTCTTTGTCCAAAAGTAAAGGTTCTGACCGGTTTCTTCAAGTCATAAACTATAAAAACCTGCCAAGAGAAAGAAAAAGTAAATTAAGAAATAATAAAATTAATAAAATTAAATTAAATTGCAAGAAAAATAAATGGCTAAAGTAATAAAAATTGAACGTTCCTAATATTCTAGTTCCCCAGCATCGGTGCCAAAAACTTGATCGCGTGATTCGTAACAAGTAATAAATATTTATAATAAAGATTAAACCTAAACTAACTATTATCACGATGAAAAGGCAAGCACACCTATCGAACAATAGTATAGTAATGGCAAGACCGGGATATCGTACCCAAGGGAACCAAAAGTACTAGTAATAACTATCTTTTTATTATTTAACCTAGAAATAAGGAGGGGTTGTTTATTAAACTAATTAACTAATTAAACTAAAGCAAAGAGAAAATTTGGAAAAAGGCTTGAAGAAAAGTAATTGATAAAGACGACACCTAAGGAGGAATCCACCTAGATTTCACTTGTTATCTGACTCTGAACCAGACGATTTATTCACTTCACTTGATCCCTGAGACTCCCTAACCTATATTATTATCTCTTTCGAGACTAATAATGCCTAACCCTCAGTTGAATAAATCGAAATCTCTTTCTTACTTAAAACCCTTAGGGAAGCAGTAAATCGATCTATAAACTCCCATATTAGGTTTCACCCTAATCTGGCAAAATCTCGTAACCCTATTTCTAGGCGTTCGATCAACTCCGCTTAATTATGCCAAATCTACTCTTAGACAGGGAATTTTGCTCCTCTGCATAAGCACATCAAAGCATGAATTAATACCCGAAATATTATTTCAAGCATTAAAAACACATAATTAAGAAAAAATCAAGTTATTATCATACAGTTCAGATAATAATAACAAGATTCATCATAGGTTTCAACCACCTTAGGTATCTAAGGGGTTTAATCCATAATAAAATAAGAGTACATCTCAAAAGTATGAAAATAAAAAAAACATAACATAAAGAAAACTCTAAAACCCCTGAAGGAATTCTGAGAGAGATCTTCAGTTTTGGAGTAGCTCCAGCTTTTCGGATGGATCGTCTGGCTTTCTTCAAGTAATTCCCGGCGTGCGGTTCTATACTCTAGAAAAGTTCTAGAGAGAGCGGCCCCTTTCTAAGTCATACTTAGGGTGTTTATATTGGCTCTGGATTGGCTTTCTTCCTCCCTAAGTATCCTTTTCCATGTAAAATACAACTCTTTGAAAAAGGGACACGCCCGTGTGCCACGGCCGTGTGACGTGATTGCCAGGCCATGTTCGATCCGTTAAATTGTACACGGCCGTGTGGGTCAATGGCCAGGCTGTGTGAATCGTGAAAGCTTTGGTCGACACCCTCGAAAGACACGGGCGTGTAAGCTACTCGTGTGGCAAGGCTTAGGCCGTGTCATCTTCTCGATCTGGTTCGTTTTGTCCCTTTTTGGCTCGTTTTTGGCTCCTTTTGACTCTTGGTGCTCTCCTGAGTACAAAATATGAAATAACCGGATTAAGAGCACCAAAATCCATAAATCTAGTAATAAACATCCATAAATATGCTAAGTATTTGGGGTAAAAATATGTATAATTTGGTGTTTATTAGCAGTTAAGGAAATCAAAGACCACAACCACCTTCAGGCTACCAACAACCGCCCTACAAACAGGAAAAGAAGCCAAACCTTGAAGAGATGCTCACAAAGTTTATCTCGGTGTCAGAAACCTGTTTCTAGAACACCGAGACAGCACTTAATAATCAACAAGCATTGATCTAAGGGCTCGAAACTCAGATATGCCAGATTTCCAAACTAATCTCCGAACGACCACAAGGGAGCTTGGCAAGTAATACTGAACCTAACCCAAGGAAACAGCTCAACGCGATTAACGTTTAAGATGAAGAAGGATTTGTTGAGCCTACGCCAGAACCAAGGCAAGAAACTGTGGTAAGCAAAGGTCAAGGTGAGGTAGATCACAATAAAAAAAAATCGGTGAATGTCGAATATAAACCTCGTGTGCCATACCCCAACGCGACAAGGAAAGACCGCTCAGATGAACAATTTGGTAAATTCCTTAAACTCTTAAAAAAATTACATATTAACTTACTGTTTATTGAAGCTCTATCACAGATGCCAAACGCAATGAAATTTTTAAAGGAGCTTTTAGCAAATAAGCGGAAGATGGACGAGGCATCGCATGTGAAGCTAAACGCAGTTTGCTTAACTATTCTCCAGAATAAACTACCCAACAAACTTAAAGATCCAGGTTTACAATTCCTTGCTTAATTGGTAGTTTAGATGTTAATAATGCATTAGCTAATTTGGGGGCTAGTATTAACGTCATGCCTTACAAAATGTTCAAACAATTAGGTCTCAGGAAACCCAAACAGACTAGGATGAGCATTCAATTAGCAGATAAAACTATAAGATTTCCTAGGGGTATTATTGAAGATGTTTTAGTTAAAATCGATAAATTTATATTTCCCGTTGACTTCATTGTTCTAGACATAGAGGAGGATAGCAACACTCCTTTAATTCTAAGAAGGCCCTTTTTAGCAACTGCTAAAACAATTATTGATGTTGGCACAAGTGAACTCACACTCTGTGTGGGAGAAGAAACAATCACCCTTCAAGCTCGCAATTCTGGCAACACAATGGAAATTGAAGGTGATCATCTAGACCATTCTATGAAAACTGACAATATGGTGCAACCTACTTTGCAGGAAATAAGTCTGAAGGAAGCACATGAGTCATTCTTAAGCAATAGTAGAGGACCCATTCATGAAGATCGAAAGCTACAAATCAAGGAGCTAGATGAATGGCGGACGCATAAACGAGAACACCTGACAAACCGAATCTACGACAGAACAAGCTCAATCCCTTTTTAAATCAACTTAAGGTTGGAGATAGAGTCTTGTTAGATGCCACAGATCCCCACATTGTCGCTACCAAATCGAATGAAGAAATCCCTCTTACGGCACTCAGCATTTTCCCATTCAGTACGGTAGAGGTGAGTCATCCCAAGTTCGGCACTTTTAAGGTAAACAACACCCATTTAAAACCTTATTTTGATGAGATTAATAGGAGGAATGAGGAGTATAAACTCCTTAAACCACCATGATCATTCAACAGAGAGGTAAGTCGAGCTTAGACTGTAAATAAGTGCTTCTCAGGAGGTAACCCGAGCACTAACTGTATTAACTTCCTTAAAATTTAGTGTTCAACATCTAACTTACTAACAGAGCGCTTGAATACAGGTTTTCCACAGAGACACAGCCAAGAGCACTGACGTGCTTAGGGTCGTGTGAAAATAGGACAACAATTTTTCCCAAACATGGGCTACGATAAAATTCCACGGCCGTGCGACATGGCTGTGGTTGAACCTGCCAAAACAACACGGGGGTAAGACACACCCGTGTGAAAGAACCGTGGGTAAATCTATTAAAATAGTACGGGCGTGCGACATGCCCGTGTCTAGCATCTGTGTTCGAACCTGTTAGATTGACACGGGCGTAGGTCTGAATACACGACTGTGGGAGAAGCGAACCGCGCCAGATACAGCCGTGCGACACGATCATGTATCCACACGGCCTAGACACACTGGCGTGCCAGAAGGCCGTGTGACGACATCTTAATTCACGATGAACATGGATGGGACATGATCCACACGGGCGTGTGCACCGACCGTGCCACTTGAAAAATTCGATTATTTATCTTATTTTATTTTATTTTTCTTTTATTACGTTTTTAAGATTCATTTGTTTTTTTTAAAACACGGCTTATCTTTATCACTACTATCAGATTATTCCCTTAACTCTCCTTTTATCATTCAAAATCATGCTTGCCCTCCAGCTTTATTTCCAATACTCGATCTCGCTAATCCAAGAATATCAACCATTCTTAATTCAGGAAGTTTCACTTCTCTCCCTATCTTATTTTTATATTCTAATATCTATCTTTGTACATTGAGGGCAATGTACATCTTAAGTGTGGGGGTATTTATTTCATTATCAGAAAAATCCCTGAATGACTACTTTGTTCTCTTGAAAATCTCTCATATCATATTTAGGATAAATTTTGATTGATTTTTTATTTTTGTTGATATATCTTGAATTAAAGCATAAGAATTTATGCATTGATTGTTTAAACTTTAAGACATTAGAGAATCAAGCATGATAAGTCGAATTTTAAGAATTTAAAATCTTAGGTTGTTTCCCCAAAGTTTAGGTATAACTTTGAGTTGGAATTCACAAGTTTTAAACATCAAAAAGCTATAATTTTTTTGAGATTTTTGAGCCTTTTGAGCATCTATTAATTCTTTCATGTTCACTTTTATTATTGCTTTGAGTGCGTCAGTATTGAACTATTATTATAGAACTTGCTTGATTAAGCATGTCGAGACCACACCATTTGATTTGATATGTCAAAATGATTAAGGCACTTAGGATTAACCCACTCATGTCATGAAAAGCCTACCTCCACGATTAACCCCTAGTAAACCCCTTTGAGCCTAACAAGCCATTTATTGTATTACCCTTAATATTAACCCTTAACCCATTATTGTTGAAATCCCCTAAATTAATTTGATCCCTATTTTTGTCGAGATTTAAGTTGAGTAAATTGCTTAGCTATGTCTTGTTTGTAATAAGTTAGTCTATGTTATTTAACTTGTTCCTAAAAAAAAAAAAAACAACAACAACAACTATGTATACACATTAGTAATTCCATATTCTGAGAAGAAGCTTTGTTGTACACAAGTGATGATTAACTCTTTTTCTAGTTAGGAAATTTTTGAATTCAATCTCGATTCTAACTCTTTCTTTGACACCCCCTAACCAAGCCTCATTACAACCCTCTAAAGACCTTTTGATTGATGTTTCATCTTAATTTATCAGTGGTGGAGATTTGATTTTCATACAAGCTTATGGTAATGACTTTTCATTATTGACTATTGAGTGCTTCATTTATTGTCCTTAAAACACCTCGAGTGATTTGAGTGAATCTTTAGTGAGGATGTGAAACTTTGTGATATTCCGAATCAAAGGTAATTACTTAAATGAAGAGGGACACCTATGTTTTCAGGAGAAAATGCTCAACTTGGAATGTTTGAAACTTTTATGTTTTTTTAGTTGAATTCTCAATGTATGATTACCTATGAATGATTTTGAGATATTATCAATAGAAATTATAAGTTGAGAAGAATTTATTTTGATTATGAGTTGAGAATTTTACTTGAGGACAAGCAAATGCTTAAGTGTGGGGTATTTGATAAACCGTAATTTATACATATTTTTACCCCATGTTTAACACATTTTATGGATGATTTCCTATTAGAATTGGTGAATTCGATGCTCCTAATGCTTTAATTTCATGTTTTATACTTAAGAGAGCATAAGAGAGTGAAAGGAACGAGAAACGGGCCAAAACCGGAGAAAATGGGCCAAAGTACGAAATCAACACGGCCTGGACCTCTTTACATGGGCAGACCACACGGTCGTGTCAATTTGACAAGCTTGAGCACGGCCTGAAGTAATCGCACACGGGCGTGTTACACGGACGTGTCCCTACCGAGCCCAAGTTGAGTCCAATTTGAAAAAGGCTAATTTTAAGGGCTCTTAAGCATTCCAAAGCCTATAAATACACCCTAGAGGAAGAAGAAAATGGGGGCATAGAATAGAGAGTAAGGAATTACTCCAAGGAAGCCGATTGATCCATCTCAGAAGCCGAATTCACCATCAAGACTGAAGATCTCTCATCAATTTCCTTTTCAAGAGTTTTGGGTTTTCTTTATGTTTTGTATTCTTTATTATTCTGAGATGTTTTCTTATTTAGTTATGAACTAAAACCCCTAAATACCTAACGGGAATGAAACCTAAGATGAATCTTGTTATTATTTTCTGAATTGTATGATAAATATTTAACTTGTTCTTAATTATTGTTTTGATATCCCAGGATACTGATTCAAGATAAGCTCTTATTCAGAGGAGGAATAGACCCTGTCTAAGAGTACATTTATCATAATTAAGCGGAGTTGATTGCGCGCCTAGACATAGGGTGACAAAATTTTGCCGGATTAGGGTGAAACCTAATAAGGGGATCCATAGATCGAGTTAATACAACCCTAAGGTGTTAATTAGAGAAAAGTCTCAATTATTCAATCTAGGGATTAGACGTTATTAGTCCTGAATAGGGATAATAACATAACTTAGGGATCTCTACGGGACAAGTTAAATGAATAAATCGTCCGATTCAGAGCCAGAATAACAAGTACAGTCTAGGTGGATTTTTTCCTTAGGTATTGTCTTAATTCAATCGATTTTTCCAAAAGCAATTCCTCAATTCTATTCTCTATGAGTTCTTAGTTTAGATGATTAGTTAGTTAAAACAAAACCTCTTTATTCCTAGGCTAGATTATAAAAAGACAGTCATTACTAGTACTTTTAGTTCCTTTGGGTTCGACAATCCGGTCTTACTAAAACTATACTACTGTTCGATAGGTACGCTTGCCTACAGCGCGATAATAGTTAGTTTCAACAACGATTAATTATAAATATTTAAAACCTATCACGAAATCACACGATCAGGAGCATTAATCAATTTATCCTTTAAAGTATTAAGTGCCTCTAAACATTCCTGATCAAAATTAAAAGGCACATCTTTTTTCTAGTAATTTAGTCAAAGGCTTAGTTATTTTAGAAAAGTCGTTAATAAATCTTCTATAAAACTCAGTATGTCCTAAAAAGCCTCTAATAGCCTTAACTGAATTAGGGGGAGGTAGTTTTTCAATGGTTTCAATTTTAGATTTATCAACGTCAATCCTTTTACAAGAAATTTTATGACCTAACACAATACCTTCTTGAACCATAAAGTGACATTTTTCCTAGTTCAGTACAAGGTTCGTTTCCTCACATCTTATTAAAACTTGTTTCAAATTTTTAAGGAAAAGATGGAAAGAGTTACCGAATACCAAGAAATCATCCATAAATACCTCCATGATGTATTCTACGAATTCGTCAAAAATGGCCATCATGCAGCGCTGAAAAGTAGCAGGAGCATTACACAATCCAAAAGGCATTCTACGATAAGCAAACGTACTGCATGGACATGTAAATGTCGTCTTTTCTTGATCTTCAGGAGCTATTGAAATTTGAAAATACCCAGAGAGTCCTAAAAAGCAGTAGTACATGTGCCCGGATAATTTTTCCAACATTTGGTCAATGAATGGAAGGGGGAAGTGATCTTTTCTTGTAGCGTCATTCAGCTTCCTATAGTCAATGCAAATTTTCCAACCTATGACTGTCCTTGTTGGGATTAATTCATTCTTCTCATTGGCTACAACTGTCATGCCTCCTTTCTTAGGAACAACCTGCACTGGACTTACCCAAGAACTGTCAGAAATAGGATAAATTATTCCAGCATCTAGGAGTTTAATTATCTCAGCTTTAACAACTTCTTTCATGTTGGGGTTCAGTCGTCTTTGAGCTTGCACACATGGCTTATAATCATCTTCCATTAAAATTTTGTGGGTGTAAAAAAAAGGGCTAATCACTTTAATGTCAAAAATTTTCCAAGTTATGGCTCTTTTATGTTCTCTTAATACTTGGAGCAATTCCTTTTTCTCCTTGGGTTGCAAGTAAGAAGCAATGATCACTGGTAACGTAGAATTATTTCCAAGAAATGCGTATTCCAAGTGATTTGGCAATTGTTTAAGTTCCAGTTTGGGAGGTTCTTCAATAGAGGGTTTTTGCTTAAGTTCATTGTTTACCTTAATGCCCTCATATTCTGCTTGTCTTGGGGAGGATTCATTGGAATTTAGTTCAGCTTTTATCTTACCTATCTCAGAATCATCATCATCTATCTCCTTTCCTTGGGGAAGACACAGTTCCAATGTGTCCTTATGTACGATTTCCTAAAAAGAATTTTGAGTAGCATGATCAATAGAGTCAATAAAATAATCTCATGGCATCATAAATTTTAAAAATAATCTCTTCAACACCTACTCTAAGTACCAATTTACCATCACCCACATCAATAACAGCCCTAGCAGTGGCTAAAAACGGACGACCTAAGATTAAGGGCACTTCAACATCTTCATCCATGTCAAGCACAATGAAATGAATAGGGAATATAAATTTATCTACTTTTACAAGTACGTCCTCTATAATACCCCGAGGATATTTAACAAATCTATTAGCTAGTTGAATACTCATCCTAATGGGTACAGGTTCCCCAAGACCAAGTTGTTTAAACATTTTATATGGCATCAAATTAATGCTAGCGCCTAAATTAGCTAGTGCCTTATCAACATTCAAACTACCAATGAAGCAGGGAATAGTAAAACTTCCTGGATCTTTCAGTTTGGTTGGTAGTTTATTTTGGAGTATGGCCGAGCACTCCTCATTAAGTTCCACTGTAGATAGGTCTTCAAATTTCCTTTTGTTTGTTAGAAGCTCCTTTAAAAATTTTGTATATGTAGGCATCTGCGATATAGCTTCAACAAAAGATAAGTTAATATGTAGTTGCTTAAAAAGTTCAAGAAATTTACTGAATTGTGCATCCATACGGTCTTTCTTCAAATTTGTTGGATATGGGATTGGTGGTTTATATTCCTTTGGAATTGGATTGTAATTATTTTTGGTTTTTACTTCCTATCCTTCGTTTCTGTCAGCTTCTTGTGGTGGCTTCTTTTCAGATTCAGCTAACACTTTCCCACTCCTTAGTGTAAATGCTTTCACATGCTCTTTTGGATTGGGTTCGATGTTACTAGGTAGACTTCCTGATGGTCTTTCTAAAATCAATTTAGCAAGCTGGCCTATCTGAGTTTAGAGCCCTTGGATCGACGCTTGTTGATTCTTAAGTGCTATTTCGGTATTCTGAAAATAAGTTTTTGACACTGAGATGAATTTCATTAACATCTCTTCAAGGGTCGATTTCTTTTCCTACATGTAAGGTGGTTGTTGAAAACCTAGGGGATGTTGTGGCCTTTGATTTCCTTGGCCACCCCACGAGAAGTTGGGATGGTTCCTCCAACCTGCATTATAAGTGTTACTATAAGGATTATTTTGAGGTCGAGGATTATTACCCATATAATTCAATTGCTCTTTTTCCATGTTGTGGCCATAAGGTGGGTATTCTGAATTGCTTGTTCCACCTACCTTTGTATCATACTGCATTATTGGATGAGCCTGTGAAGAACCAAGTAAACCATCAATTTTTCTATTCAAAAGTTCTACCTGATTAGAGAGCATAGTGACCAAATAGACGTTAAAAATGCCGGCCATTTTCGTCATTTTTTCCTCATGACTTGCCACTGATAATTATTCAATGACATCTCTTCTATAAATTCATAAGCCTCTTCAGGTGTCTTATTATTGATAGTCCCACCGGCAGCTGTGTCAATCATCTGTCTAGTCGAAGGATTCAGGCCATTATGAAAAGCTTGAACCTGTAACCAAAATGGTAACGCATGGTGAGGGCACCTTCTCAATAGATCCTTGTATCTTTCCCATGCATCATAAAGAGTTTCTAGATCCATCTGCACAAAAGAAGAGATATCATTCCTCAATTTAGCCGTTTTAGCCGGCGGAAAATATTTAAGTAAAAATTTTTCGGTCATTTGTTCCCAAGTAGTGATCGACCCTCGTGGAAACGAGTTCAACCACTGTTTAGCCTTATTCCTCAATGAAAAGGGAAACAACCGAAGGCGAATGGCATCATCAGAAACGTTATTGATTTTAAAAGTGTCCCAAAGTTCTAGAAAATTCGCTAAATCAGTGTTTGGATTCTCATCCTGCAAACCATCAAACTGAACAAACTGTTGTATCATTTGAATTGTGTTAGGTTTCAATTCAAAATTATTTGCAGCAATAGCAAGCCTAACTATACTCGATTCAATTCCTGTTAAATTAGGTTTAGCATAATCATACATAGTACGAGGAGCAGGATTCTGATTTATTGGATTTGCGGTAACCACAAGAGGTAGCTGATTATTCTGATTTTCAGTCATTCCCTTGGTTGTAGTTTGACTATCGTCCTCTTGCCCTTCCTCTATGTATTGTAGGCTTCGCCTTATTTCTCTTCATTTTCTGCGAGCTGTGCTTTCGATCTCACCATAAATAAGTAGAGGTCCTAACGGATTTCTTCTAGTCATAAATTATAAAAACCTGCCAAAAAAATAAAGTAAATTTAGTAAAGTTAAAATAGAATTTAAATTGCAATAAAATAAATAGCTAAAGTAATAAAAATTAAGCGTTCCTAATATCTTAGTTCCCCGGAAACGGTGCCAAAAACTTGATGTGCATGATAAGTCTTATATTTATGATTGATCGTGCTTGAAAACTAACTATTATCACGATAAAGGCAAGCACACCTATCGAACAGTAGTATAGCTTATAGCAAGACCAGAATGTCAAACCCACAGGAACTAAAAGTACTAGTATTAGCCTACTTTTTATTATCTAGCCTAAAAATAAGAGAATTTTTTTTATCTAAACTAATTAACTAAGCTAAGAATGCACAAGAAGTAAATTGAGGAAATACTTTTAGGAAAACTGATTGATTTGGACAATACCAAAGGGAAAATCCACTTAGACTTCACTTGTTATTTGACTCTGAATTAGACGATTTATTCACTTGACTCGATCCATAGAAATCCTTAATTTATGTTATTATCTCTCTTGAGAGTAACAACGTTTAACCCTAGGTTGATTAATTGAAATCTCTTTCTAATTAAAACCTCTAGTGTTGCATTAACTCGATCTATGGATTCCCTTATTAGGTTTGACCTTAATCCGGCAGATTTATGTCTCCCTATATCTAGGAGTGCAATCAACTCCGCTTAATTATACTAGATCTACTCTTAGACGGGGACTTTTGCTCCTCTGAATAAGCACATCAATACTTGAATCAATATCCCGAAATATTAAAACAAGAATTAAGAACACATAATTAAGAACAAATCAAGTATTTATCATATAATTTAAAAAATAATAACAAGATCCGTCTTAAGTTTCATCCCTTTTAGGTATTTAGGGGATTTAGTTCATATGTGTAAAAGAAAACATCTCAGAAGAATCATAATAACAAAACATAAAGAACCCCAAAAACCCCGGCCCTGAAGGAAATTGAAGGGAGATCTTCAGTCTTGAAGAAGAATCCACCCTCTGAGATGGATCAATCGACTTTCTTCGAGTAATTCCTTGCCTCCTACTCTGTCTCTCCTTTTAATCCTCCTCTAGGGTGTTTATATAGGCTTTAGAATGCCTAAGAACCCTCTAAAGTAGCCTTTTCCGAGTAGAACTAGACTTGGGCTCGACAGGGACATACCCGTGTGGGGTGGTTTAGGCCGTGTTAGAGTCTGCTAAATAGACACGGGCGTGTGGTCTTCTAGTGTGAAGAAGTCTAGGCCGTGTTGATTTCCCACGTTGACCCATTTTCTCAGTTTTTGGCCCGTTTCTCGGTCTTTTTACTCTCCTATGCTCACCTAAGCATAAAACATGAAATTAAAGGATTAGGAGCATCAAATTCCAAAAATCTAATGATAATTCATCCAAAAATGTGCTTAAGCATGGGATAAAATATGTATAAATTACGACTTATCAGTAGACCATAAAAATATAATAAAAATAAATTTTTTTGTGTCAGATTTATGGTCCCGAAATTATTGTTCCGACTAGACCCAAAATCAGACTATTACATTTATAGCTTAGTAAGCTCGTATGAAAATAAGAAATAATTATCACCATTCATTTACATTTCAAAATAAATAACATATCTTGAATTTAAACATTAATCACCAAGTTAACATACAATTTAACCATATAAATGATAGTAAGCTCTCAACTTTCTTTAACTCATTGTTCGAATAGTTTTCCGAACATACCTGTACCGATACGTATCTATTTCTCATCAATTCACATCTTCAATATACCCATTGAACCATTCGAAATAGAAGCCGGATACTCAGGAGTCTCGCACACTAAGTGCCAATATCATGACCCGAAGCCAACTCAACATATCTTGCACCTGAAGTGCTAATATCATGGCCCGAAGCCAAATCAATGAAGCTCGCACCTGAAGTGCCAATATCATGGCCCAAAGCCAAATCAATGAATCCCTTAATGACATGTCACTAGTAATTCTAATCTATTCCTAAGGTTCAACCAGGAATTCGAATGCTAATTTGTCGTCGAATCACTATCGAACATATCCATAGTCTCGTATTCACAGTTTATGCATTATCAAAGCATATAAAACACATTTATAATGAAACTTATAACATACGAACTTACCTCAGATACAAAAACGGCTAAACAAGTCAACTATTTCGTAACCTTGTTCTTTCCCTAATCTAAGTTCGTATTTCACTTTTCTTGATCTATATGTAATCAAAATCAACTTATTTAATCATCTCTCTATTCAATTTAATTCAAAATTCACTTTAAGGCAATTTTACACAATTTCCCCTAATGTTTCACATCTTTTACTATTTAGTCCTTATTTCATAAAAACACAAATTCACACTTTCAATCAAAACCCATGCTAGCTGAATTTCAATTAGGTCCCTAACAGCCCATATTTTCCATTTATTTCACATTCTAACCTCAAAGTTTCCACATTTCACAATTTAATCCCTATTTTGCATTTTCACTAAAAATCACTTAACAAAACTTATATGACTCACAACCAACATTCATAATCTATTATCAAACATCAAAGAACACATGTATTCATCAATGGCATCATTCAAAATCTTTAACAGTTTTGCAAAATAGTCCCTGGGCTAGCTAGACCTAGCTGCAACGATCTCAAAAATATAGAAATCATTAAAAGCGGAACAAAAATGGACTTATAATTAAGCTTGCATGTGGCCGAACCGTAAAACTCTCCCATGGCTTCTTAAGCTTTCAATTTTCGGTGAAAATATTGAAGAAGAAAGATGATAGCTTTAGTTACTTAATTATTTTACTTATTAATTCACTAAATTACAAATTTAACCTTAGTTATATAGCTTAAAAATCATTTAATACTTTTCCATATTTGTCCACTCAAGCTAATAATGGTATAATTACAACATAATGACCTTTACTTTAAGGTTCTATAGCTGTTAGATACTTTTAACTAATAGAACAGCACTTTTGCACGTTACGCGATTTAGTCCTTTTTATCAAATTAAGCACTTAAATGATAAAATTTCTAAAGAAACTTTCACACAAACACTTTATCATGTTGTAAATATTAAAATAATAATAAAATAAATATTTTGATCTCGAATTTGTGATCCCGAAACCACTGTTCTGATTTGACTAAAAACGGGATGTTACAATAAGTGACTAAAATATAACTTGAGGGAAACAAAAGTGATTATTTTAATAATTTACCCTAAATATGAAGTATTTTAATGTAATAATGATATGGTTAAATATATAAATCCCATTGAGATACTTTATTCAATTCATTTCAAAGGGAAAGATGAGCAAATGTTAACAAACAGAAGAGAATAAAAGAAAATAAAGGGATATTGGAGAGGTTTAGTAATGCTTTTGAAAAATGTTTTAAAAAAGTGTTCTGGAAAAGTGTTTTTGAGAAGTTTGGTTTAAGATTTGAGTGTTTAGCATTGTTGCCAAAAAGTACTTTTGAAAAATAAAATGTTCATTTTAGACATGGTATTATCAAGTAACAAATGTGCATTTAAATAATGTTCAAATTAGTTAATATTATTATATTTAAGTAAGAATATAAAAATAATTTATTATAACTTGTTGTTAATATTTTAATATATGAAATATAAATTTTAAATATTTTTAATAAATAAATATTAATTATTTATAAAATTTAATTAGAATATATAAATTATATTTTAAATATTTAAATAAAACCATTAAATATTTTTAATTAGATATTGACACATTTGTATTATTTTAAAAAATATTTTTTATTTTTAATTAATAATTTTAATACATTTGTAATTAAGTACCAAGAAAGAAAAAAAAGGGAAAGCACTATGTTGTTGGAATGGTGAAAAAAATAATTAAACACTAAAAATATTGTTGGGAGAGAAAAACTAAAAATTTTAACTTCTTTTTTTCAATAATGCTTTTGAAAAATAAAAAATTTCAAAAATAAAAAACATTTATTTATAAGCACTACTAAACTAACCCTTCTTTATAAAATAAAATTTAAATTTAAAACAATATTAACAAATGCTTGAGATTTAAATTTTATTAAAGAAAAAATAGTATGCTCGAATTCAACACTTTGTGGCGCCGCTCATATTCGTCTACCATTTAAAATATAAGAAAAAAAAACCTCATACGTTTCAATACAGATTAAATATGATGCCTGTTTGGTTTGACCGATTTCACATATATGGTATGGTGGTTTCTTTGGGTTATTGGTCAATACTCCATTGGGGTTATATTCAGGTCCCAACCAAGCAAAATAATAACAACCACCACCACCACTTAGATCCACGAACTGACTGACAAGATTTGGTCAAAGGTTTTGGAAGCAGCCTAAATTGAAACTAATTTTATATCAAGGCATTTTCGGAGCTAAATTGGCTTAAACTAAAAAAGATTCCCTTGGCCTTGCAATAAATGAAACATTATCAACAAAAGTCATAACTCTCTCTTAAAAAATTTACATTCATGGAGCACCAATTCTTCTCCTTCCCAATACTCTTCACCTTCAGTATCTTTTTGTTGATGCTGGTGAGACTAGGGAAGAGACTCAGATCCAGTAAGACTCTAAATCTACCACCAGGGCCATGGAAGTTGCCTGTCATAGGGAGCTTGCACCACCTTGCTGCTGGCCCTCTACCCCATCAAACATTAAGAGACATGGCCAAGAGATATGGCTCCTTGACGCATCTTCAGCTTGGAGAAATTCCAACCATCCTAGTTTCTTGCCCACAAACTGCTGCAGAAGTGATGAGAACCCATGACATCATTTTCGCGAGTAGGCCTTCTCTACTTACTTCAACCATTTTAACTTACAATGCAACAGATGTTGCATTTGCACCCTACGGAGACTATTGGAGACAGCTTCGCAAAATTTGTGTGCTGGAAATGTTAAGTTTAAAACGGGTGCAATCGTTCACTCCAATCAGGGAAGAAGAGGTATCAAAGCTGGTTAGAGCAATCTCTTCAAAAGAAGGATCACCAATCAACCTTAGTCAGATGCTATATTTCCTCACATTCGAAATTGTTTTAAAGACAGCTTTTGGTGGGAAATGTAAAGAGCGAGATGAATTCACAGTACTTTTCAGGGATGTTTTACGGTTAGGTGCAGGTTTCAATGTTGCAGATTTATTCCCTACACTCAAATTTCTTGAGTACCTCACTGGATTAAGGCCTAAACTTGAGAGACTGCACCAAAAACTAGATAAGATTTTTGCAAGTGTCATCAATGAACATAAGGCTAGCAAGGGAATTGAGGGTGAAGCAGATGATCTTGTATATGTTCTTTTGAATCTTCAGGAGAATGGAGACCTTGAATTTCCTTTAACAACTGACAACATCAAAGCAGTAATCATGGTTAGTAAGTCCATTTGCCATATGCCTTTTTACATGTTGAATTGTAAAAATTGGTCTATTGAGTAGTGATCTTCATATGAGTAAGTTAAATCCCATTTAATTATTGATGGTTGATCAATTCCAGGATCTTTTCATTGCCGGAAGTGATACATCATTCACCACGCTAGAATGGGCAATGTCAGAAATGCTGAAAAACCCAAGAGTTATGAAGAAGGCTCAAGTAGAGGTGAGGCAAGTTTTCAATAGGAAAGGGAATGTTGATAGTAGAGGGCTGCATGAATTAGAGTATTTGAAACTTGTAATCAGTGAAACTTTGAGATTGCACCCTCCCCTTCCATTGCTACTTCCAAGAGAGTGCTCACAGGGATGCAAAATCAATGGATATGATATTCCAGTGAAGTCCAGAGTCATCATTAATGCATGGGCTATTGCAAGGAACACGGAGTATTGGAGTGAAGCTGAGACATTTTATCCAGAGAGATTTGTCAACAGTCCAATCGACTACAAAGGAGCTAATTTTGAATTTATCCCATTTGGTGCTGGAAGAAGGATGTGTCCTGGTATGTTGTATGGAATGGAGAATGTAGAGTTACCTCTTGCACACTTGCTGTATCATTTTGACTGGAAACTTGCTGGTGGGGTAAAGATGGAAGATCTTGACATGGACGAGGTTTTTGGGGCTGTTGTTAGAAGAAAAAATGATCTGTGTTTGGTTACAACACCTTATTCTTCCCCTAAGTCCTAACAACTGAGTCAAGGAATGCTGGAGAGAGTCTATGTTAGTTAGATCCTGGATTGCCGCTTTATTACCAATTCATTTTGTAACAGCCCAAATTCGCCCGGGCCCGTATAATGAAATAAACAAAATTTGTAAATTAAATAAATAAATCTCCATGTTGAAATGTCCAGTTTACAAATGGGCCTAAAGGCCTGATGATACAAGACCCATTTAGCCTAAGACCCTATGCCCGGTTACAACCCAATAAGCCCACACCCAGTTATACCTAAACCCACTAACCCATTACACCCTTGACCCAACTCAGAGAAGCCCAAGTGGCCCAAATCGTAAGCCAAGGACGGAAGACCTAGGGTTTCACAAACCTTAGGCGCCGCAAACACTTCAATCAACGCGTTTGTTCGTCTCGCATCGTTCCAGTTACCCACTATCAATGCCGTGATTCCAGGCCATGATTCCAGGCTTTGAATCATGCCGTGGTCGACGCCCGAATCAACGCCGGTGAGCCGTTGTCAGCGTTCGTTCATTGCTAAATCTCCTCGCTGGTACCTGCAAAAGGGGAAAGAAGAACGACAGAGGCAACACAAATATGGCAGGAAATAACATTAAATATGTAAAATACTATGTACAGTGGCTATAAAAAGCCCGAATTAAAACGATGTAGGGTTTTTTTTTTTGGAGAAAAAAAGAAATACAAATATATACAACAGTTTATCGACGAAAACAAAAGGTGATTAGTTCTTTACCTGTTCTTCTTGCAAACATATACAAATGTTATAGAAATAAAAGAAAGGAGCGTTTACCGTTGAATGTGCACAAAAAATGGAAGTTTTTCAACTTCCGGCAGTCGTATACGGCGAAGTCGGTGACAGCGCATGGGCGCGTGAGTCCGATGACCGGGGCTTGGCCCGACGGAGACCGGAGCCCGGAGGACTGCCCTCTCCTCTCTTTCAGAGAGTTTTCAAAGTTTTTTTTTTAAAACAGTTTCCTAAAATGAATTTTTGGGCCGAAATTTGACTTAAATAGTGTAATTAAAACGGTGTCGTTTTACTTAATCTGATAAGTACCAAAACGGCATCGTTTAAGCTGGGATCCGCGCGTTGACCCGAGACCCGGGGAGGATCCGCATGTTTTGGGAAAAGGGATAATTTACCAATTGGTCCTTCCTCATTTTTAATCTTTATAATTTCATTTTATTTTTATTTTAATTCGGCCCTAATCTTTTATATTTGTTTCAATTTAATCCTAACGGCCATTAAAATTCATTCTGAAGAACGACGTCGTTTTGGGATTAGGGAAAATTGCCTAGTGAGTCCCTTGTAGTGTTGAACGCGTTCCAATTAGGCCTAAACTTTTTTTTATTTTAAAATCAGCCCTAGAACTTTAGTTTTATTTAATTTCAATCCTTTTAAATATTTTTTGCATAATTTATTTATTATATACTTTATATATTATTATTTTTATAAATATTAGTTATATAAAATAACATATTATTTTTATTATATAAATTATCCATTATATTATTTTTATTATTATAAATTTTATTTATAAATTATATCATACATTATATTTTACTATATATATTATTTCTTACATTGTTTTCCTTTTTCAATTTTATATTTATTTATAAATTATGTATTATTATTCATTAATTGTGTAAATTTTAAATCTTTAAAAAATTATTATTAAATAATAGTATATATATTATCCTCACTTATATGATAGTATTTATATTTCGTTATATTTTATTTATATATTATTACATATTATATTTTCTTATATATTATTCCTTATAATATCTTCCTTTTATTATATATTATATTATATACATTTTATATATATATATATTTTTTATATATTACTTATCATATGGTTATATTATTATATACTTTGTTTATAAATTTTATTATATGCTATATATTTTACCATATATTATTCCTTACATTACTTTTATTTTTATTATAAAATATACATTATTTTATTACTCATTAACTACAGATGTTTTTTTATTAAATAAATATGTGCAATATTACTATTTAGTACATTATTTTTTTAATATATATTAAGTTATTATATTCTGTAACATGATTTATATATTAATCATTTTCTTTTTTAAAAAAAAGGGTTCTCTTTTATCATTCTTATATTATTTTAAATATTTTTAAATATCTCTATTTTTATTCCATTTGATTTATATTTTATATGTTTATAATTTGTTTTTTTTTCTTTTATTTTGATATTGTTTTAGTAGGTTAAATTTTCATAGATTATTTGTTATTTTATGTTATTGTTTTTATATATTCGCATGAAATTAATTATTTATGTTAATTTAAGTTACATTTGCATAAAATATCATCATATATATTGTAATTTATATTTGTTGTATTCATTATGTTCTACGTTGTATTTTGCATGTAACGATAATGCATGTACATTTATGTTATTTATGATCATATATGCATAAGATAATAACGTATATTGTGTAATTTATGCCATTATTCATCTTTATTATATTTGCATGAAATGTTAAAATAAGTATCATGTAGGTTAATATTGATCCTTTGTAATATGACAAATGCATCATCACTTTAAAAGAACTTTTATTGTAACACCCCGAACCCGAGACCGACACCGGAGTCGGACACGAGATGTTAACAAACTTTGAAAAAATTTTCCAGACACTGCCCAGTCTGAGTACTAGTCGCTTCAAAAATCATATCTTGAGTTTCACAACTCGAAAATCAGTTTTGTGATTTTTCCCTGAAACTAGACTCATGTCCCCACCTATGTATTTTTTTCTAGAATTTTTGGTCGGGCCAATTAGTACAGTTTATTAGTCAAAGTCTCCCATGTTACAGGGGTCGACTACACTGACCTTTTCCCATTACGACTTGGATATCTCTCTGCACAGAGCTTCAATACTGATGCCGTTTGTTTCTATGGAAACTAGACTCAGAGAGGAATCCATACATATATGGTATGACCCCTAATTATCTCTGGTCAATTTATAGTAAATTTCCAAAGTCGGAACAGGGAATCCAGAAACTGTTCTGGACCTGTTCCACAAGAACCCGAATATCTCTTACTGTACTGTTCCTATGATTGTTTCGTTACTTCCATATGAAAGTAGATTCATCAAGGTTCGATTACATAATTTATTCACTATTTAATTCCACTCCTACGAATTCTTGTGATTTTTCCAATCCACACCACTGCTGCTATCAGCTTCTGTGTTCAAAGTAAACCTTACCTAATTTGGGGTTTCATGGACCAACTAGGGCCTTGTCATACATAAGCCCACATATGATCATACTTAGCCATTCTAGTGGCTGGTCATTTGCTCAACACTTCCATTCCAACTATAGTTACATCATGAAACCATCTATACATTCATAAATACGCATGGTCTAATGCCATACTCCACTTCTACAAGCCATTTTCGCATGGCTGTACACTTATACATTTCATAAAGTACTCGAAAGACAACGATGGGTAGTCCTATACATGCCATATCAAAATTCAACCAAAATAGTACCCAAAAGAGCCTTTGATAGTGTGGGCGACTTCGACTTCAAGATCCCGAGTCCGATAGCTGGAGAACCAAAAATCTATAAAACAGAGGAGCAATGTAACGAGTAAGCAATTTATGCTTAGTAAGTTTGAGCAAGGAATTCCAGCATGCACAAATAATAGCACACATTTAGCTAAACGGAATATTTCATAATACGCAATTTACCGATATCAAACTTGCTTCACAACATTAACAACCCTTATGTACATACACAATAAACTAACTTGGCCGAAGGCCGGTAGCTCGTTTATCAACTGAGCGAACATTTATTTGTAAGGGCTCGATTAATATTTAACACATACGTAACATATCCCCATATTGGGATGTTTTTCGAGTATTCGCTGGAATTTTACAGCAAGCTCATTCATTACCAAATCACGTACCTTCGGGATTTAACCGGATATAGCTCCTCGGTCAAATGCCTTCGGGACATAGCCCGGTTTTAGTAACTCACACAATGCCTTCGGGACTTAACCCGGATTTAACAACTCGCACGAATGCCTTCGGGACTTAACCCGGATTTAACAACTCGCACGAATGCCTTCGGGACTTAACCCGGATTTAGTATCTCGCACAAAGGCCTTCGGATCTTAGTCCGGATATATTCACTTAGCACAAAGCCTTCGGGACTTAGCCCGGACAGCATTCAATTAATCATGCACATCTAACAATAATTCATGGCACATTCATATTTCATTTTCGTTTACGAAACTCAAACACAAGGCACATATTGTCCTTGTACATTCGGCTCAATAGCCACACATAGAGCATGATTTAATCACATCGAAATTTAAGCTCTCTTACTCAAGAACTTACCTCGGGTGTTGTCGAACGATCCCGCTAACTATTCGACCACTTTTTCCTTCCCTTTATCGGATTTATTTCCCCTTTGCTCTTGAGCTTAATCAAACAAATAAATTGATTTCATCATTTAGGCATCAAAAGATGAACACAAGGCACTTAGCCCATATTCATACATTAGACATTAAAGTCTCATACATGCAAAAATCATGCATCAACACAACATATTAGCTAATTTCTTTCCCCTTGGCCGAATATGCATGTCCATTTTTGGGGTCGATTTCAACACTTAATACACACATATACACACTAGTAAAGCATCCTCCCCCTTTTCATCGATTTAACACATGCATTGCTCATCAACATGCAAAGTTACATTCGGCCTTAGCACACATCTTGCTAGCCGATTCTTCTCCCTTTAGCAACCAATGCACATATGTGCTCACACAAAAATGCTAAAAAAGGAGGTTCAAGAATCATCAAGCCATCATCACATGCATCATTAACAAGCTTCATATTTTGCATGCAATGGCATTAACACAACCTCCACCTAGGCCGAATCTTAACTCATCCTCATGCCTCATCACCACAACATCAAACACCAACCAAGAATGATGCATCCATGGTCAAGTGCCATTTCCATCACATAGCAAGATTTAGACCATGGGCTAGGTAGAACTCAAGCTAACAACTAAAACATGCATGCATCTCATGGAACATCATCAAACATACCTTGGCCTAGCTACATGCATGGCCGAATCTCTTCACTTTTCTTCTTCTTTCCTCCTTAAAATTTTTGGCCAAGGATGAACCAAAGGATGAGAAATTTTTTTTCTTTGTTTTTCTTTCTAATTTAGGCTAAAATGGAGATGAGAAAGGATGAACACAAACTTTTCTCCTTTCTTCTCTTGAGCTCACGGCAATGGGGGGGGAACAAACACTACACACACATTTTTTTTTCTTTTGTTTTCCATTTCTTTATTACCCATACTTCTTATTTTATTCTTCCACTAACAAAACATGTTTCATGACATGTTTTGCCCATCATTCTTTGTCATGGCCGGCCACTACTCATTAGGGGGGAATTTGACATGCAAGTCCCCCCTTTGTCCACATGCACTAGTAGGTCCTCACACATTGACCTATCACATTTTAGAATTTTCTCACATAAGTCCTATTGACTAAATTCACATGAAATCAACCCAATTGAAGCTTGAAATTTTCACACATTCATAATTACATATTCTACACAATAAGTATCACATTCAAACATTTCGGTGACTCGGTTTAGCGGTCCCGAAACCACTTCCCGACTAGGGTCAACTTTGGGCTGTCACATTTATATTTCATTCGATCCAAAAGATTTTTTAAAAAAAATAAGGCAATGTTTTTGGTATTTAGGAATTCTGGAGGTAGTGCCCTAACATGCTGGGTTGCGATTTCCTATTTGTCTAAATACCTAAAATATCATTCTAAATAAGTTTTGAAAATTACAAGATGATTTTAGTTACAAAAGTTAAAAATATCATGTCCAATCATGCTGGATATGATGTTTATATTCTTTCGAAGCCACAGAATCTTGATTCTATTCTAATTCAAATTATTACGGTTTTAAAGAGATCTTATTTCTAAATTCTTTTAAACTTTTGACATTAAGACAAAATTATTCAATTTGGTACCAATTTTGGGCATTACGAGGGTGCTAATCCTTCCTCGTGCGTAACTGATTCCTGAACCTATTTTCTCGTAATTTCGTAGACCAAAACGTTTTATAAAGTGATCCAATCACACTTTAAAAGGTTGGTGGCGACTCTCGTTTTCAAAATACCCTCCCCAATTTCAAAAGAGGTTTCGACAGCTTGGCGACTCCACTAGGGACTTATAAGAGAGTCAAGCCAAGAAATTGAGTTTTTGTGTCTTAATGTCAAAAATTTGGAAAATTTTAAAAGATTGATCATTTTACAAGTGTATGTTGCATATGTTGATTTCGCACATTGCATTTTCATGACCGTTGGTCACACCTTTAAGTGGGAGTAAGAAACTAAGCTTTCGTGAGGTTTTCACCTCCGCATGAGTTAGTGGATTGCTTCCGAGATACTGTACCTATGTCTTCGTGAGATTTTCATCTCCGCATGGCCATAGGGAAATGTGTTCCCCTGAGCTGAACTTGGTCTATATGAGCCTATAATGGGTGAGGACCGAGGAATCTGCTGGTTCAGGTACCCTCGCTTTAGAACTGAAACTCATATAGTGAACCTTAAGTGCTTACCCTAGGGAAAATAGTGATAGCCTTTAGTAAGTTACCCTTGTAAGTACTTGTTTATCATTTCTTATATATGATACTGACCTATTTTATTTTGCTATCATTGCATGTCATGCAAAAGATATCGATTCACGATTCGATTTCTCAGTTAGAAAGTTTTGTAATGGGGAACGAATATCTTAATAAAGTGGAGGACAATCCTCTGTCTGTACCTGGTCAGAGAAAACCCAGTTAGAGAAAGGAGACAGTGTCACTGAGGGGCATACGTTAGAGTTATGGGACTTCACCCGTATTAGTTCGACGCAGAATGAGTTTCAGGAGTTGAGAGACATTTGGGCCCAATGGGATGACGAGGCTAAGCAACTTTTCTATCAGAATTATGGAGACCTTCCCTATTTGCTAGACGTCAAAGTAGATAGGCACTTGTTTCGAGCTATGGTACAATTCTGGAACCCTGCTTATAGTTGCTTTACATTTGGTGATGTTGATCTTGTACCTACTTTGGAGGAGTATACGACTTTACTGCGTTGCCCGAGGATTCAGGGTCACAAGGCTTATGTTAGGCCTGCTAGTCTTCCAACTTTTGCAAAGAAGTTGGTGATGATTATTGGGATGAGTGAGCAATGGGCTGTAGCTCGTGTGCAGCAAAAATGTGATAGTAAGTGTGTTTTATGGGCTGTTTTGAGGGATTTGATATCGATACATCCAAACATAAAGAAAAGGGTCGACGTCCTAGCTTTGAGTATTTACGGCATGGTGATTTTCTTAAAGGCGTTGGGGCACATAGATGAGACAGTGGTAGATTTGTTCGATCGTGTCGGTAAGCAGAATACACCGGTACCAGCAATCCTAGCTGAAACACTTAGATCTTTGAGTGCATGTCAGAGGGCCATCGAGGGTAGATTTATTGGATGTGCGCAATTGTTGCTAGTCTGGCTCCATAGCCACTTCTGGAAGCTTAATAAGGTTCCTTGCCGAGTATTCTTTGAGGGTTATTCTCCCTTAAAGGAAGCAGTAGAAATGCCTAGGAGAGATGACATTTCGAAGGAGAGGTGGATAGACATTCTTCAGAATCTTCGAGAGGAAGATGTTATGTGGAAGGCTCCTTGGTTGGTTCCTAATGAAATCCTTTACCGCTGTGGCAGTTTTGATTGAGTCCCTTTGCCAGGAATTTGGGGAGTGGTTGGATATGCACCATTGCTTGTTCTAAGGTAATATCGAGCGAGGCAGTTCATACCGGCTACACAGGGTTTAGCTCAGAGTGATTTCTCTTATAAGGGAGATCACTATAAGAAGAGGATGCGAGAGATTTTTGAGGCTTGGAAGAAGCCTTTCTTTATGAAGATCTTGACCGAAGGCTCGACGTCATCCCTTGAGTATAAAGGGTGGTTTAGTAGGAGAGTTAACGATAATATCCTTAGGCCGATTTTGGGGGTGGCCCAGTCATTAGAGGAGAGCTTACGAGTGATTCCATCAGAGTTGGAGGTTATGAAGCAAGAGTTCGAGAGAAAAAATTCAGAGCTTGAAAAGAGGATTGAAAAGCTCGAAGAATAAAAAATGTGCTTGAGTGTCAACATCGATGTTCAAAAGATGGAAGTCGAGAAGGTGAAAAAGGAAAAGAGAAAGATCGAGGAAGATCGAGATGATTTAAAGGCGCACTACAAGAAGGCTCAGGTAACGTTGAAAAGGGACGGATTAGGGAGATCTTCAGAGTAGTGGCAGCAAAAGATTCAGGAAGAAATAGCCAAGGCCGAGTATTGGGAGAAGAAGTTCTAAGAGATGCAGTCGCGTAATCAGGCCCTAGAGAAAGAAAATCAAGGATTAAAAACTAAGGTGGCCGAACTTGGACGATCTCTTCATCATCACTGAAGTCGTAACTCTGCGATCGAGTTAAAGGCAAGCTTGAATAAGATCGAGGAAATGAAGCACGATATTGGAGGGTTGGAAGCAGCACTACAGGATTGTGAGCTACGGATTGAGCAGCTCGGGGCAAGAGAAGTACAGTGGAAGGGAGAACTTCGCCATCTTCAGGATCAAGTTGGAAATAGGGATTATCTCATGGGAGAAGCTTTAGTTCAGATTCGAGAGGTTGCTGAACACTTGCAGGATTTGGCGGTACAAGCTAGAACGCTGAGTATAATGTATGAGTCGTCGTCAGACAGAGGATGAGAGTTAGCATTGTTATTAGATAGGGTTAAGACTCTAGGCCTACGGGCGAGAGCGTATTTGTAATCCGTTTTATGAAAAGATTCTTGTTTCTTAAATAACATTTTCTAAAATGAAACTGAACCAGAATCGACATTTTTTACATTCATGCATTTGCATCTCATCACATCATATGCATTCAAGTTTATAGAAAGACCATAATTAGTTAAAATTAAAAGGGAGAAAGAGAGTAAGAGAAAGAAAATCTGGAAGCAACACATCCCTACGGTACACGCGTTAAGTCAAAAAATATGGACTGCAAAAATGCAAAATGACATGAGGGAGCAAATGTTGGAGGCTCAAAGGAACATGATGGCTAAGATGGCTCAACTACTGAGGGCCACTGATAAGGGAAAGGCTCCCATGACAATTACTGGCGAGGATGGTGAGGATCATCCTCCAGGTTTCACCCCACCCCATGTGCTTGCACCAACCGAGGCACTTCATAGGAGGCCGTCTGTCACTATAAGGCCTCAACAAGGGTCAGTCGATGCTGGGATCCCTATAAATTTCCCAACTGGTTCAGGATTTAATTTGGGCGACAATCCTGCAAATCCTATCATTCTTGACTTAGACATGGCTGAAAAAGAGGATTTTAGAATTGAGGCTGCAAGACAGTTAGAAGAACGCTGCAAATGGTTGGAGTAAAAATTCAAGGCTTTAAAGAATGCTGATGGGCATTATAGAGTTGATGCCAAAGATCTAAGCTTGGTCCCAAACTTGGTGCTTCCTCACAAATTCAAGATGCCAGAATTTGAGAAGTACAATGGGACTACTTGCCCAGAAGCCCATATTAAGATGTTCTGTAGGAGGACGACTGGGTACGTGAATAATGATCAACTGTTGATCCACTGTTTCCAAGATAGTTTAATTGGAGCAGCAGCCAAGTGGTATAATCAACTGAGCCGGGCCAGAATAAGTTCATAGAGGGATCTTACACAAGCCTTTATGCAGCAGTACAATCATGTGACTGACATGACTCCGAATAGGATCACGTTGCAAAACATGGAGAAAAAGCCTAATGAAAATTTTAGGCAATATGCACAGAGATGGAGAAAGGTGGCAATACAAGTTCAACCACCGTTGTTGGAAAAGGAGACTACCATGTTGTTCATCAACACTCTAAAGGCTCCATTCATCACTCACATGATTGGGAGCACAACTAAAAGCTTCGCGGATATAGTCATGGTGGGAGAGATGATCGAGAATGCCATAAGGGATGGCAAAATCGAGGGGGAAGCGACCAAAAGATCGGCTCCAAGGAGAAAGGATAGTGAAGTAAATAACACAAGCACCTTCAACATGAAGGCAATCACAGTTGGTCAACCTAAAACAGCTGCGGTTGAGCAACAGAGTTCTCAAAGGCAGGAATCGTATACAAGGCAGAATTCTGAAAGGATGTAGTTCACACCTATCCCTATGACGTATCGTGAGCTTTATCAAAGCTTATACGATGCACATGCTATTTCTCCTTTTCACTTGAAACCACTGCAGCCCCTATATCCCAAATGGTATGATGCAAACGCCAGATGCGAATATCATGCTGGAATACCGTAGCATTCGATCGAAAACTATACCGGTTTTAAGAAGGCCATAGAGAGGCTTATTAAGATGGGGGTAGTGAAGTTCGACAATACCCCTAATCCTGAAAACCCATTGTCAAATCATAGCGATCAAGGAGTGAATGCCATTAGCGAAGCCAGTGAGAGAAGAATGAAGGAAGATGTTGCTGAGGTGAGGATACCTATGAAGGTGATTTAGGAGGAGATGATGAAGAGAGGTATGTTAACCTCTAAAAACGAGAGAAGAGAAACAATGAACTATGGTGAGTTCCATGAGAAAAAAGGACATGAAGTTCAAGATTGTGAAGAATTCAAGGCCTTGGTGCAAGGCTTTATAGACAACAAAGAACTACAAATTTTTGAAGGTAGGTCTTGTGAAAAACAAGTATGTGTGCTGGAGGATAAACAGAAAGGAGATAGTCGGCCAAGGATTATTATTTCCCTGCTGGGGAATAATGAAGTGGGGGCACAAATGGAGCCTAAGGTCATTATCCATAAGCCTACGCCTTTCCCTTATAAGGATAGCAAGAGGGTACCATGGAGCAATGACTGTAGTGTGACAGTGCCGGAGGAGGAGAATATAGCCAGCACGTCTAAAGATGTACAAGTTGAGGGTTCCCATACACGAAGTGGGAAGCGGTATGATACAGTGGGCGTTAGAGAGGAGCCCACAAAAATAAATAATGTTAGTGCAGAGAAGGAGAAAGAGGCCAAAGTGCCTGTCAAGGAGCCAGTAAAGGAGGAGGAGGCTAAGGAATTTCTAAAGTTCTTTAAGCATAGCGAGTATAGTGTGGTTGAGCAGTTGCGTAGGCAGCCGGCTCGCATATCAATATTGGCTCTACTTCTGAGTTCTGAGATGCATCGGGATGCATTGATGAATGTGCTCAACGAAACATATGTCACTCATGACATATCTGTTAACAAGCTGGACCGGTTGGTGAATAACATAAGTGCTGATAATTTCATCTACTTTAATAATGATGAAATCCCACTAGGGGGCAGAGGGTCAACTAAGGCTTTGCACATTACCATTCGATGCAAGGGGTACACACTTCCAAGTGTGCTCGTCGATAATGGATTGGCCTTGAATGTTCTACCATTGGCTACGTTGAATAGATTATCCATTGAAAGTTCTCACATGAAGACATGTCAAAATATGGTAAGAGCCTTCGATGGTACAGAAAGGAAAGTGATGGGAAGAATTGACATCCCCTTGGAAATTGGGCCAAGTATATACGAAGTAGACTTCTTGGTGATGGATATCAAGCCCTCCTACAATTGCTTATTAGGGAGGCCATGGATACATTCAGCGGGAGCAGTGCCCTCATCATTGCACCAGAAATTAAAGTTAGTGACGGATGGACGGTTAGTAACCATTAATGCGGAGGAGGACATTATAATCGCAGTCACTAGCAAGGCCTCTTATGTCGAGACGAATGAAGAGTCTATTGAGTGTTCTTTTCGCTCTTTAGAATTGGCGAATGCAACCTTCATTTCAGAAGGGAGTGAGCCAAAGGTGCCAAAGATAGCAAGAGCTACGAGGATGGCTCTACAAATGATGGTGGGAAAGGGAGTCTTACCAGGAAGAGGGTTAGGAAAATACCTGTAATGAGGGACTCAAATCCCAGAACTGAAAGAGAAGAAAGATCGCTTTGGTCTGGGCTTCAAGCCAGACTATAAGCAAAGGAGGAAGGAAGTTGAGAAGTGCCAAGAGGGAAGAAAGGCGCGCTTTAATGGAAGAGAAGTGGAGTGGGAGCTGATGACATTCCCTCCAATATCCCAAGTCTTTATATCAAGAGGGTTACTTATAGAAGAAAGTCATCAGATTAATGCTATACATGATGAAGGATTGGAGCAAGAAAACCTTGAGGGCATTCGCCCTTACGAACCGGAAAGCTCTCTGAACAATTGGACTGCGGAGAAACTTCCTGTAGTCTTTAGGAATTTTTCACAGTAATTCTCGGAACATTCTTGTTACTCTAGGGCCTAGGAGTAATAGGATTACATTTGTGGAATGGGCTTACAATCATCTATTATTTTTTTAAATAAAACATAACTTTTATCAATTTGAATGAGTATTGTTTCATTTTTATCAACCAATATTCCGTTAAATTTTTGCAATTCTTATTCTTTCATTCATAGTACATAAATAATCATTTTTAAATTCATTCATTCTTTGTATATTCTTTATACTTCACAGGTCCCTAGATATCAATGACATGAGCACTCATATTACAAATCCTGATTTCTCTCGCGAGCAAGACATGTGTTTAGAGGAATCTCAGGATTTTGAAGATGTCCAGGATTGTGATGTGTCTCCAGATCTGTTAAGGATGGTAAAACAGGAAGAGAAACAAATCATGCCCCATGAGAAAGAGGCAATAGAGAATATAGCCCTAGAGGAAGGGAAGGAGGTGAAAATCGGCACGCGTATTGCCAAGGACACAAGGCAAGGACTGATTGAGTTCTTGCGTGAGTTCAAGGATATCTTTGCATGGTCTTATCAAGATATGCCAAGTTTGAATACTAATATTGTGGTACATCATCTCCCCATAAGACAAGATTGTAAGACAGTCCAACAAAAATTGCGGAGGATGAGGCCTGATATTGTGCTAAAAATAAAAGATGAAGTCAAAAACAGTTTGATGCTGGATTCTTACAAGAGGTTAAGTATTCAGAATGGGTGGCTAACATTGTGCCTGTTCCTAAGAAAGATGTGAAGGTACGAATGTGTATTGATTACAGAGATCTGAATAAAGCTAGCCCAAAGGACAACTTTCCTTTACCACACATTGACATTTGGTAGATAGTACAGCCGGATATTCGTTGTTCTCCTTTATGGATGATTTCTCGGGGTACAATCAAATAAAGATCCATCCTAAAGATATGGATAAAACGACCTTCATAACATTGTGGGGCACATTCTGTTACAAGGTAATGCCCTTTGGGTTGAAGAATGTCGGGGCAACATACCAAAGGGCTATGGTGACCTTATTCCATGATATGATGCACAAAGAAATTAAGGTGTATGTTGATGATATGATTGCCAAATCTCGAACGGAGGAGGAACATATTGAAGTTTTGAGGAAGCTATTTCTGAGATTACGGAAGTTTCAATTAAAACTTAATCCAGCAAATTGCATTTTTGGAGCTAGTCGGGGAAATTACTAGGCTTTGTGGTCAGCGAAAAAGGAATAAAAGTTGACTCAGACAAAGTTAGAGCCATACGAGAATTGCCTCTGCCACGTACTCAAAAGGAAGTTCAGGGTTTTCTTGGAAGATTGAATTATATTGCTCGATTTATTTCACAATTAACCGAGAAATGTGATCCTATATTTCGCCTCCTTAGAAAACACAACCAAGGTACTTGGGATGAGGAATGCCAGAATGCTTTTGATAAGGTCAAGCAATACTTGTTAAATGCTTCAGTGTTATCTTCGCCTAGTCCAGATAGACCATTAATTCTGTCCTTATCAGTGTTTAGTAAATCTATGGGATGTGTGCTTGGCCAACATGACAAGTCAGGAAGAAAAGAGAGGGCAATATACTACCTCAGCAAGAAATTCACAGAGTGTGAGATGAGATATTCACCAATTGAAAAATTGTGTTATGCTTTAATCTGGACGACTCGAAGATTGAGGCAATATATGTTATATCATACGACTTGGCTAATTTCAAAACTTGATCCATTAAAGTACATGATGGAGTCAACAGCATTAAATGGAAGAATGGCAAGGTGGCAAATATTGCTTTCAGAATTTGACGTAGTTTATGTGAGTCAAAAGGCTATAAAAGGGAGTGCGAGAGCAGAATTTCTGGCAAGTAGAGCTCTAGAAGATTATGAGCCATTAAACTTTGATTTCCCTAATGAGGATTTGATGTATGTGGCAACTATTGAAGAACGTACATGGAAGCTGAATTTTGACGGCGCATCCAATGCAGTGGAAAATAGAATCGGGGCAGTCTTGGTATCCCCAAATGGTGATCATTATCCATTCACGTGCAAGTTGGATTTTGATTGCACAAACAATATGGCCGAATATGAAGCGTGCATCATGAGACTCCGAGTAGCTATAGAGCGAGGAATAAGAACTTTGGAAGTATATGGAGACTCTACGTTGGTAATTTACCAGCTTAGAGGTGAATGGGAGATAAGGGATTCTAAATTGATCAATAATCAAAAGGTAGTTTTAGGGTTACTTGAGGAGTTCGATGACATCACTTTCAATTATATCCCACGAGATGAAAACCAGATAGCAGATGCTCTAGCGACCTTGGCTTCAATGATTAAAGCGAATAAAAAAGAGGAGATGAGACCCATTTAGATGAGTATCTTTGAGGCTCCAGCTCGCTGTTGTAACATTGAGGAAGAAGAAAAAGATGATAACCCTTGGTATCAGGATATATTGCGAAAGGTGAGAGATCGTAAATACCCAGAATAGGCAACTGAAAATGATAAGCGAACTTTAAGGAGATTAGCCTGCAACTACGTTTTGGATGTGGACATCTTGTACAAAAGAAGAAAGGACCAAGTACTGCTGAGATGTGTTGACGTCGTGAAAGCTAAGTTAATCTTGGAAGAAGTTCACGAGGGTGTTTGTGGGACGCACGCTAATGGTTTCACAATGGCTAGACAAATCATGAGGTTTGGATATTATTGGTCTACTATGGAAGGGGATTGTATCAACTACACCAAGAAATGCCATAAATGTCAGATTTATGGAGACAAGATTCATGTACCACCTTCACCTCTACATGTTATGACTTCTCCATGGCCTTTTTCCATGTGGGGCATGGATGTCATTGGGCCAATATCACCAAAAGCTTCAAATGGGCATCGCTTTATTTTTGTGGTCATTGATTACTTCATGAAGTGGGTAGAGGCTGCTTCTTATGAGAATGTTACTAAGTCGGCTATGAGTCGATTCTTGAAGAAAGAGATCATTTGTCGGTATGGGATGCCTGAAAGGATCATATCAGACAATGCATTGAACTTGAACAACAAAACGATAGCAGAAGTTTGCAGTCAGTTAAGATTAAGCATCATAATTCTTTAGAGAGCTGATCAAAGATAGCAGATCAAAGATAGCATATTTGGCGTCTCTGTATTGTTAGGGAGCAGATCGAAGATAGCAGATTTGGCATCTCTGTATTGTCAGGGAGCAGATCAAAGATAGCAGATTTGGCATCTCTGTATAGTCAGAGAGCAGATCAAAGATAGCAGATTTGGCATCTCTGTATAGTCAGAGAGCAGATAAAAAATAGCAGATTTGGCGTCTCTGTATTGTCAGAAAATAAATTGAAGAAACAGATTTGGCATCTCCATATTCGACGGAGAGCAGATCGAAGACATAGCAGATCTAACCTTCGGATGTTTTTGCATCGAAGCAGATCCAAGATGATTTGGCATCCTTGCGCTTACAAGGAGCAGATCGAAGATAGCAGATTTGGCATCTCTGTATTGTCAGAGAACAAATCGAAAAAATAGATTTGGCATCTCCATATTCGACGGAAAGCAGATCGAAGACATAGCAGATCTAACCTTTGGATGTTTTTGCATCAAAGCAAATCCAAGATGATTTGGCATCCTTGCGCTCACAAGGAGCAGATCGAAGATAGCAGATTTGGCTCTTCTGTTTTTTCAGAGAGCAGATCAAAGATAGCAGATTTGGTGTCTTTGTATTGTCAGAGAGCAGATCAAAGATAACAGATTTGGCATCTCTATTTTATCAGAGAGCAGATCGAAGATAGCAGATTTGGCGTTTTTGTAGTGTCTGAGAGCAGATCGAAGTTAACAGATTTGGTATTCCTAAGTTTGCAAGAAGTAGGTTGAAGATAGCCAATTTGACATTCCCAAAGCTATCAGAATACCTAAAGATGGGGATCAAGATTTCGAGACTTGGCTGGGCCGGACAAATTAGGTCCTTTTATAATCTTTACTCTACTCCTGTTACACAGTAATAAGCAAAGAGGGGCAGCTGTAACAGCCCAAATTCACCCGGGCCCGTACAATGAAATAAACAAAATTTGTAAATTAAATAAATAAATCTCCATGTTGAAATGTCCAGTTTACAAATGGGCCTAAAGGCTTGATGATACAAGACCCATTTAACCTAAAACCCTATGCCCGGTTACAACCCAATAAGCCCACACCCGATTATACCTAAACCCACTAACCCGTTACACCCTTACCCAACTCAGAGAAGCCCAAGTGGCCCAAATCGTAAGCCAAGGGCGAAAGACCTAGGGTTTTAGAAACCCTAGGCGCCGCAAACACTTCAATCAACGCGTCTGTTCGTCTCGCGTCGTTCCAGTTACCCATTATTAGTGCCGTGGTTCCAGGCCATGATTCCAGGATTTGAATCATGCCGTGGTCGACGCCCGAATCAACGCTGGTGTGCCGTTGTCAGCTTTCGTTCATTGCTAAATCTCCTCGCTGGTACCTGCAAAAGGGGAAAGAAGAACGACAGAGGCAACACAAATATGGCAGGAAATAACATTAAATATGTAAAATACTATGTACAGTGGCTATAAAAAGCCCGAATTAAAACGATGTAGGGGTGTTTTTTTTTTGGAGAAAAAGAGAAATACAAATATATACAACAGTTTATCAACGAAAAGAAAAGGTGATTAGTTCTTTACCTGTTCTTCTTGCAAACATATACAAATGTTATAGAAATAAAAAAAAGGAGCGTTTACCATTGAATTTGCACAAAAAATGGAAGTTTTTCAGCTTTCGGCCGTCGTATATGGCAAAGTCGGCGATGGCGCTTGGGCGCATGAGTCCGATGCCCGGGGCTTGGCCCGACAGAGACCGAAGCCCGAAGGACTGCCATCTCCTCTCTTTCAGAGAGTTTTCAAAGTTTTTTTTTAAAACAGTTTCCTAAAATGAATTTTTGGGCCAAAATTTGACTTAAATAGTGTAATTAAAACGGTGTCGTTTTACTTAATCTGATAAGTACCAAAACGACATCGTTTAAGCTGGGATCCGCGCGTTGACCCGAGACTCGGGGAGGATCCGCGTGTTTTGGGAAAATGGGATAATTTCCCAATTGGTCCTTCCGCATTTTTAATCTTTATAATTTCATTTTATTTTTATTTTAATTCGGCCCTAATCTTTTATATTTGTTTCAATTTAATCCTAACGGCCATTAAAATCCATTCTGAAGAACGACGTCGTTTTGGGATTAGGGCAAATTACCTAGTGAGTCCCTTGTAGTGTTGAACGCGTTCCAATTAGGCATGAACTTTTTTTTTGTTATTTTAAAATCAGCCCTAGAACTTTAGTTTTATTTAATTTCAATCCTTTTAAATATTTTTTGCATAATTTATTTATTATATACTTTATATATTATTATTTTTATAAATATTAGTTATATAAAATAACATATTATTTTTATTATATATATTATCCATTATATTTTTTTATTATTATACATTTTATTTATAAATTATATCATACATTATATTTTACTATATATATTATTTCTTACATTTTTTTTTCTTTTTCAATTTTATATTTATTTATAAATTATGTATTATTATTCATTAATTGTGTAAATTTTAAATCTTTAAAAAATTATTATTAAATAATAGTATATATATTATCCTTACTTATATGATAGTATTTATATTTCATTATATTTTATTTATATATTATTCCTTATAATATCTTCCTTTTATTATATATTATATTATATACATTTTATATATATATTTTTTATATATCACTTATCATATGGTTATATTATTATATACTTTGTTTATAAATTTTATTATATGCTATATATTTTCCCATATATTATTCCTTACATTACTTTTATTTTTATTATAAAATATACGTTATTTTATTACTCATTAACTACATATTTTTTATTAAATAAATATGTGCAATATTACTATTTAGTACATTATTTTTTTAATATATATTAAGTTATTATATTCTATAACATGATTTATATATTAATCATTTTTTTTAAAAAAGGGTTCTCCTTTATCATTCTTATATTATTTTAAATATTTTTAAATATCTCTATTTTTATTCCATTTGATTTATATTTTATATGTTTATAATTTGCTTATTTTTGTTTTCTTTTATTTTGATATTGTTTTAGTAGGTTAAATTTTCATAGATTATTTGTTATTTTATGTTATTGTTTTTATATATTCGCATGAAATTAATTATTTATGTTAATTTAAGTTACATTTGCATAAAATATCATCATATATATTGTAATTTATATTTGTTGTATTCATTATGTTCTACGTTGTATTTTGCATGTAACGATAATGCATGTATATTTATGTTATTTATGATCATATATGCATAAGATAATAACGTATATTGTGTAATTTATGCCATTATTCATCTTTATTATATTTGCATGAAATGTTAAAATAAGTATCATGTAGGTTAATATTGATCCTTTGTAATATGACAAATGCATCATCACTTTAAAAGAACTTTTATATTTCATTCGATCCAAAAGATTTTTTAAAAAAATAAGGCAATGTTTTTGGTATTTAGGAATTCTGGAGGTAGTGCCCTAACATGCTGGGTTGCGATTTCCCGTTTGTCTAAATACCTAAAATATCATTCTAAATAAGTTTTGAAAATTACAAGATGATTTTAGTTACAAAAGTTAAAAATATCGTGTCCAATTATGCTGGATATGATGTTTATATTCTTTCAAAGCCAAAGAATCTTGATTCTATTCTAATTCAAATTATTACGGTTTTAAAGAAATCTTATTTCTAAATTCTTTCAAACTTTTGACATTAAGACAAAATTATTCAATTTGGTACCAATTTTGGGTGTTACGAGGGTGCTAATCCTTCCTCGTGCGTAACCGATTCCCGAACCTATTTTCTCGTAATTTTGTAGACCAAAACGTTTTATAAAGTGATCCAATCACACTTTAAAAGGTTGGTGGCGACTCCTATTTTCAAAATACCCTCTTCAATTTCAAAAGAGGTTTCGACAGCTTGGCGACTCCACTGGGGACTTCATCCCCTATCGCCATCCTTTAGTTACCTTGTATAATCTATATGGTGTAGTAGAATAAAGGTGAGTTGGACTTTGGATGCGTGAATGTATAAATCTCCAAAATCTCTAGGCCTGTGAAGCATGTGAATATTGGATGTATTTTAGCAAAGAGACAAAATATAAAATAACCCGTGTAAATCAAAGCATCATGCAAATATCTCGTGAAATGAGTTTTGGCATCTTTTGATCACTACAACAAAACAAGCCTACCGCAGCACTTTTTTTTTACATAAGACGATGTAAAAAAGGTTGGCATAGGTTTCCCGACGCTTCTCCCGAGGCTTCCAAAAAGGTTGCCTATAGTACATTGTTGGTATAGGCTCCACAACACTGTTGAAAAAGTGTCGGCATAAGTCAACATAAGCCGACCCTTATTGAAGGGTTGGGAAAGACCTAGTCAAGACCAACCATTGAAAAAGGTTGGGATAGACCCATCTAACGCAACATTAAAAAGGTTGGAATAGACCAGTCTAAGATATATTTTAAAAAAGTTTGGGATAGACCTTGTCTAAGGCAACCTTTAAAAAAAGTTAGGATAGATCTTGTCTAAGGCAACTTTCGAAAAAGGTTGGAATAAACTTATCTAAAACAACCTTAAAAAAGTTGGGATAGATTCGTTTAAGGTAACCTTAAAAAGGTTGGGATAAACCTTGTCTAAGGTAAATTTTAAAAAAAGTTGGGATTGACCTATCTAAGACAACCTTAGAAATGTTGGGATAGACTCGTTTAAAGCAACCTTAAAAAGGTTGGGATAGACCTTTTCCAAGGCAACTTAAAAAAAGTTGGGATAAACTTGTCTAAGGCAACCTTAAAAAGGTTAGGGTAAACCCATCTAAGGCAAATTTAAAAAGGTTGGGATAGATCTTTGTCTCATGTCCAATGTTTTTTTACAACATTTTCCCCAATTTTTAAGAGCCTATTTTGGCGAAATATGGGCAAATTTGTATGTATTGGGTTTGGAAAAGTTTGAGACAATATTAATTGAACAATTAATTAACATAAAATGATTATATAAATACAAAATTACCATTGAATAATAAAGTTAGTAATTTATATGCAAAATCCTAATAGAAGCAGTTAACAAGTTGAGAACATGTTGTCAACCGGTTTCACATGACATAAAAAAATTCTACAAAATCCTAATAGAAGCAGTAAACACGTTGCAAATATGTTGTCAACCTGTTTCCCATGACATCAAAAAATTATGGGACAACTGCATTCAACCACTATAAATGATACATAATATGCAGTAAGCCTCATTCATCATCTGAACTGAAGGCTTTATCATCAAGTCCGCTACTCTGAAATTCAATTGTAAAAATAGCAATGTACATTTTCTATTTATATGAGTTAGATGAGAAACAACATAAACACATGGAAAGAATATTTTAAATAAAGAATTTTCATTAGTACATCCACAATAATTAATTGAGCAAACAATGAAGACATGAAATAAAAACTTAGTATTCAGTTACAACAATTAATATCTATTAAACCATTAACAAATTTATTGACAATCTAATTATAAAATAGTCACCTTACTATACTTACTATGAAAGGCCTTGTACTTACTTCACATTCCCTTCGTCATACACTCGTTGAGGAGAGCCCTATAGTTTTATGCGTTGTTATGTTCAATTTAATAAGTGGATTCATTGCCTTTCCATTTTCAATCTGTCGATGGCAAGGGAGGACAAGTTTGGATAAAGCACAATGCTTTCCACCCATCTTTAGCCCGGCAAGCTCAAATGCTTGAATAAGTACACCACAGGCCATCATCCAACTTCTTTCTCACAATGGAAGAAGTTTCTACCCAATGTCTCCCAACTCAGTCAAATGAACAGTAAAGCACGGAGAATGATATGGGTTTGGTTTGGTTAAGTTTTTGTAGAGGTTTTGAGTCGCCAATGGTAATTTGATTATATTCAATTCTTGATTTTTTTCTTCATTATAATTATTTGTTTTATATTTTTAGATTTATTTTAATAAAATAAGTTTTGTTTTATGATTTTGAAGTATTATTTGAAAAATTTTTAAGTTTTTTCATATATATATTTCTAAAAAATAATAACTTTTAAATTATTTTGGTTAGTTTAAATATACAATTTTTAATTTTATAGAATAAAAGTTTAAAATTACTTATATATTAAATAAAAATAAATAATTCAATTCAATTCAATTTTAAATAACTGAGATTTTTAAACTTACATTTCATAAATTATCCAAAAACTTCTATCATGTTATGAGTATCTTATCAAATGGATATCCATCAAGATAAGTTTTGATATACTTTAAATTCTAATGGTAATTAGTAGATCTCTACTTCATTTATACTTCTTATGCCTATAAATAGAGACTTTGGAGAAGCTTTGTAAATATTCCTATTGATCAATAAAATATGCTCTCTCTTTGCTCTCCCATTGCCTTTATTCTTTACTTTTTGTCCTTTTATTTTATAACACGTTATCGACTTGATTATCTTTTAATTTTTTTTCTCCATAAGTCACAAAAATATCCCAAAATTTATTGTTGTCGATTGCCTCTTAAAGCTATTGCTATTTCAATTGAGGCCTGCGCACTACAGGTAATCATTAGAACTTTTAACCACTTAAGGTGATGATGATGATGTTAAAGATCTTCAGGTATATTTTATTATGATTTATTTATTATATCATGTTTATTATAATTGGAGACAAACCATGACAAAATGAATAGGTAGATTTTGATTTGAAATCCACGCATGTTTCGATGGTGATTATGAAATAAAAAATCTATTAGGACGTTTATAAGTTCGTCCTAGTAAATCTATTGCATTCCCAAAAGTGAACGCAATCATAAAAGAAAATAAAAACCAATATTATTACAATATTTGGTAGTAAAAAATTAGTCAAAAGCTCCAGAAGAGCTAATATATTAATATCTTGTGATGGTTAATCCAATAATTTCAAAAGATATTTCTAATGGATCTCATATTAAGATCGTAAATGAGGAAAAGATTATATTTCATATGAATCAAAAAAGAATTGGATTATTGATTTATATTTATTACTCTTGTTATAAATTGAATTGATCGCGACTATTTTTGTAATATCCTGATTTTGGGCCTAGTCGGAATAGTGGTTTCGTGACCACAAAATCCGAGATAGAAATAATATTTTATGATTATTTTAAGGTCTATGATATGATTTCATGATTGTGTGAAAATTTCATAAAGAAATTTTATGCATAAAGTGCTTAAATTAAAATTAGGGACTAAATCGAATAATTTGCAAAACTTGCATTCTAGAAGTTTCTAGTATGAAATTGTTTTGAAATATTAATTAGGAGGTCTTAAATAGAAATTTTACCAATTTCTAAGTCTATGGACAAAAATTGGACATGGATGGAATTTTTGGAAAGTTTAGTAGTAAGGGCATTTTGGTCATTTAGGGGTAAAATGAATTAAAATACAAAATTAAAAGCCAATTTTGCTCATCTTCAACCCCATGGCCGAATATAGCAAGGAGAAACCATGGCTAGGGTTTTTCAAGCTTCCAAGCTCGATTGTAAGTCCGTTCTAGCCTCGTTTTTAATGATTTTTACGTTTTTTGAGTCTCGGTAGCTCGATTAAGCTTATGCTAGCAATAATTTAACCTAGGGTTTATATTTGGAAAAATACCCATAGGTGAAATTTTTTTATTTTGGTGTTTTATGATAGAATATGAGGTTTTAAATTATGTTAGACAACTTGTGCTACTCAGTTTTAAGCGAAAACTAGCAAAAGGGCTTAATCGGTAAAAATACCTAATAGTCATAAGTACATGTTAGAGTGAGAATTTGATGTTTCCATAGAAGGAAAAAATGATCAGCATGTCATAAAACATAAGAAAATAGGCTGAAGTTTAATTTACGAGCTTTGGGGTAAAAGTGTAAATATGCAAAAGTTTAGGGGAAAAACTGTAATTTTGCCAAAATATGATTTTGGGTCAATTTGAATAATTTGAGTCCTAATTAGACTATATTTTAAACGATAGAGCAAGGAAAACTGAAATTCGGGCTAAAATGGGGAAAATACCAAGTTGTGGACGAAATGGTAAAAGTAGCCATTTTCGCATACAAGGTAAGTTCATATGTGAATGTTGGTAACATAGTTATTATTTTAAATGTTTTAATGTTATTTAAATGATATGATAATTATTATGAAATATTATACTTGTGATAATTGTTTGATAATATGTCAAATTATGTGATATATTTGGAAAATGTGAAATACTACCGAGTATCGGTGTCGGCATTCCGTAGAAGATGGTTGAGACACATGATTGGGAAAAAGGTCCCGTTGAACCTTAGGAATGGATTAGGATACAAGTGACATGTCACTAGGATGGTTGAGCATCCGAACTCATTGAGTTGAGTCCGAGTTCACTTATGGATGCGAATGTCCGAACTCGTTGAGTTGAGTCCGAGTTCGAGAGATGTAACTAGGCATCCGAGCTCGTTGAGTTGAGTCCGAGTTCACTTATGGGCGGGTTACATGGTAGCTTGGCTACATATGTGGCACTTATGTGCAAACTTTCCATGTATCCGAATTATATTCCGATGTGTTCAACAGGTAAAGTTCTACTCAAATGGAGGAATACTCAAGATGAAAGGGACGTATTGGTAAGTGTTGTGAAATGGATACTTTGAACAGGTATGTACTTAACCCTCGGGTTGAAAACTCGATATAACAACAATATGGTAAGATGATAAATGAAAATTTGATATGAATGTCTCGGTGATGATTATGCAAATGATGTTTTATGTTTGCTTATATAGTTATGTTACTTGCTATTTGCATGTGAACTTACTAAGCATTTATGCTTACTCCCTCCTTTTCATTCCTTGTAGTGTTGACAAGCCAGCTCGGAAATCAGAAACGGTCGGAGGCACGCTCACACTATCCGTATACCATCTTGGCATAATGGCTTGTATATTTTGAGTATGGCATGTATAACATTATAATCATTTTGTGTATATGGTCTTATGATATGGTTATTGAGTGGTATGGAGATGCTTGGTAATGATTAGCCATTGGAATGGCTAATCATGATCATATTTGGTGTTATGTATGCTAAATTGCTAGCTAATCCATGGAAACCATGAAATAGGTAAAATTTACCATAAAATAGATTCAGATAGCAGCAGTGACGTGAGTTTGAAAAATCACTAAAAATATTAGAGATACAATTAGATGATTAATAATATATGGAATTGAAGAATTATGAGTCTATTTTCATATGGATGGAACAAAACAGGTATATGAGTTATATTTTATGAGATGTTTAAATTTTTGTGAAACAGGGCCAGAGCGATTTCTAGATCCCCTTTTCTGACTTTGGAAATTCACCATAAATTTTACAAAGATAATTAGAAGTCATGCTTTATATGTACAGATTCCTTATTGAGTCTAGTTTTATTAGAGACAAACGACATAGTTATTGAAGCTCTGTACAGGGAGATATCTGATTCGTAATATACAGAGGTCAGAGTAGTCAAACCCTGAAACAGGGGAGACTTTAACTAATAAAATGTACTAATTGGACCAACCAAAAATTCTAGAAAAAAAAATTAGTAGATAGATATATGAGTCTAGTTTCAGGAAAAATTTACAGAATTGGATTTTGAGTTTCGGAACTCGAGATATGATTTTTAAAGCGACTGTGATGCAGTTAGCCAGTTTGTCTGGAAATTTTAAAATGAATTGTATGAGCTGTTTAAGTAATGAATTAAGTCCGTTAACACCTCGTGTTCGACTCCGGCAACGGTCTCGGGTACGGGGCATTACAATTTTTATGATCTTCTTTTGTCATCATCCCCAGTAAGGGGTTGAAAGTAAAATATTTGACTATGAAAGATCTACTTATGAGTAATAGAATATGGTAATTCTATCTAAATCTCGTTATGGTTGGATGCCCCTGAAGTTGCAAGTTTTTTTTTTTAAACTGTGAGTATAACTCTACAGTATTCAGAATAAGTTCTCAATTAAAATTACATGGAAAAATATTACTAATGATAACCTTGCAAAAGAGAACTTATTCAACTTTTCATGATTCAAATATGCTCCTACGGTAGCAATATCATGAATTTTTTTTACTTATGATTGAACAAAAGTTTTTAACCACGAAACCTAATCATTCTCTAAAGAGAATGTAATAATATCTAATAAATCCAAAAGAAATAATCTTTAACATAAATGTAGTAAATTGGACTATAATAATAGTCATGGGGAATGGTCATAATAAATTTTCTCACCACTAGAAGTGGAAAATGAAGAAAGCAAGAAAATAACAAGAATTTCTAAGAACTTTTTAAGAAGAGAGACAATTTATTTATGAAGAGTCATTGGTTATGTACCTATTGTACACTTGGAAAATAAGATTCACTCTCAAAGTTTGCTATTAATGGTACGTCTATTAAATCAACTTGGTATATTATTTAAATTTTTTGAGATGGTTTTCTTTTTAAGTTTTTATTACATGTATTACATATTATTTTAAGCATCTCATTTGTTCATGAAAATGAATATTAACTGGTTTATTTATGTTGCTATAGTAGGTTTTATAATTAAATAATATATTTGATTAAAACATATCTAGTATGCAAATTTATGTTCATAAACCAATGAATTTTATTGTTATTCATATTTGATTTAGTTCAAAGAATTGTTCAAGGTAGTAGTTCATATGTTTTATATTATTCCATTTTTTAATTATTTAGAGAAACGATATGAGCAATTGTAAATGAAAAATTCTATGAGCTTAAATGGTTGGATTTTGAATTAAATTTCATGCATGTTTATGATGATGGTTATGAAAAAAAAATTGCTAGTTTTTCATTATGTCATATTTTTATATTTGAGATGTGGAGTTTATTGATATATTTAGTATAGGCTTGTTTCTATATATGACCTAGGCAGTTATTCTTGATAGTTAACTGATTATGCAAAACTCTTGTTAAAAGGGTTTTAAAAGTATTTTGAATCAAACTCGAAACTTTTCGCATCCAAAGTGAGAATCATACCACTAGACCAAATGCCCTACATTTGAAAATTTTGGCATATTTCCTGAAGCGAATATTGCATATAATTATTTGAAAATTATATTTATTGACTTAGTGACATTATAGACTTTACATTTATTTAGACATTTCCAGTAGTAAATGTCACGATAGTACTTATATGTATATACAAAGTAAAAGGAATGATAGTAAAATTATCAATTTGTTACATTTTAGTACAATTGAAACACATGTTTAAGTAAACCAAAAGTTTACTAATACAAATGCATTTAGTACTTAGCGTGATCAGTTAGACCATTCTAGATCATATATGATGCAAAAATTAATTAAGAATTCATATGGACATTCATTGAAGAATCTTCTTTAATTTAAAGAATTCTCATTTGTTGTTTGTTCTCAACGAAAATTGATTGTTAGAAACTCACTAGCTAAAGTTGAGATTTAATGTCTTGCATTTCTGAAATGAATATGGGTCCATTCATCCACCATGTGGATGGTTTTGATATTATATGATTTTGGTTGATGCATCTACAAAATAAAAGTAAACTACAAAAATAGTCACTTTTGTTTGAAATGTTACGTTTTAGTCACTTATGTTTGAAATGTTACGTTTTAGTCACTTATGTTATCATTTTCTTACGAAGTGGTCACTCTACCGTTAAGATCCGTTACCTCCCTAACGACGGTCCTACGTGGCAGTCCAAATGAGTTTTAAATACCTACTTAGATGTTCAGTTGTTGTGACAAAAATAGATTTTTAATTAAATAAATTTAATTTAGACTGTCACATAGGATATCCAAGTTCGCATTTAAAACCCATTTAGACTGCCACGTAGGACCGCCATTAGAGAGGTAATGAAGCTTAACGGTAAAGTGACCACTTCGTAACAAAACGATAACATAAGTGACTAAAACGTAACATTTCAAACATAAGTGACTAAAATGTAATGTGAAACAAACAAAAGTGACTATTTTTGTAGTTTACCTACAAAATAATCATGTATGTGTTATCAACTTGCAACCCGTCGTTTGCAAGAATACTTATTTAAATAATAAATTCCAGATAATACAATTAAGACAATTCATCTTGCTAAAACTGATGATTTTATATCTCGATCTTTTATTGATTGAGTTTGAAAAACTTTTGTAAAAGTTTGTTATTTATACGCATAATGGTTTAGAGAAATTATTGCTTGAATGCCTTTGATTAAGGTCTAAACCATTACTTATGAGAACTAAACTTCCTATTTCAACATGATATTATGTTGATATACGTGTTGTACACATCACTACAGCAAAATTGACTTTTAGCGGCATTTTTTAGGCTTTTAAAGCGCCGCTAAAACTATTTGCGACGTTTTTGCAAGCACCGCAAAAAACGCCGCTAAAGTTTGCAGCGTTTATCTAAAAAAACGCCGCTAAAGGTCATAAAATTTTAAAAAAATTAAAATATTATAAAAGTCATGAAAAATATAAAAAAATTAAAATTCATTATCAAAATATTGAGAAGAATAATATCTATGATATAAATATATATCCCACCAAATAGAAAGTTTATCAATAACAATCAAACAAAATACCGCACTTATCATACAACACCAGAAATCTAACAAAATACAAATAGAACAAAATAATGATAGAATGCACACTTTAAGATTAGCAATTAGCTCAAACAAGTCGTCACTATGCATGAATTCAGCTAATCCTGAACCATGCATCTAACAAAAACTCAAACCTGAGAAAAAAGAAACAAAAGTTAATGAATGACACATATAACGTCAAATTAATAATAAAATATGCAATTAACAAGTCAACATTAACCCCACATATAACATCAAATTGCACAACTTAATATACTCAATACATTAGCATAAATAACATCACATTGAACAATGAATTTAACACATTCGAATAGATCAATTTTAAGCTCACTAATGGTTAATTTAGCATGTGAACAGCATATAAATGTTTTGCATTTACAGCATGGTTTAATCAACTTCAAGCAGGAAATTAAATGCTGCAAATTTCCAGCATTCAAAATCATATATGGACAGCATTCAACTTCAAGCAGGAAACAATAATTAAAACTACCATTTTATTCAGACACCTATTTTTTTTCTTAATTTAGGCTCTCTTATTTAGGAAATCATAATAAACAGCATAAAACAACAAAAAGTAACTCACAGACCACATCAATAAATTTCAAACACATACATTCTAGGATTCAATTATTCAAAGATTTGCAAGAAAATGTTCTTAAATCAAAGGGAAATAAACAATTGAAAAAAAAATAAAACACATAACAGGCAATAAACTATCAAAAAAATGACAACATCCAAAGATTTAAAAAAGAAAAATATAAAAAGTGTTTCATAAGGCTGAACACCGAAAAGTATACCAAAAACACTAAAAAAAAGAAAAAAGAAGCATAAATATGATGGATTATAGAATGAGTTATGCTTTGTGGATAAGTGATCTTCAAAACCAAACCAAAAATAATTTTAATTGATTAAAAAAATATATGCACTAAAATAGATTTGATTATTTTTATTTTTATTAATAAAGTCAATATTATCTGGTTTATTTCATATTTATTGTTATTTAAAAAAATTATATAATATTTATAAATATTAAATATAAAATATTAATCAATAATATAAAATACTTTTTAATAAGCCTTGCAAATACAATCTATCACTAAACAATTTCAAAATGAACAAGTAAAAAAAGTATTCCATAAATTAAACAATAAGATCACCCCATACCATCCATAATTCGAAAAATTTAAAAATATGCCTTAAATCCTTCGACTATTAAAAAATTTAGAATTTAGTCCATATATTTTTTTCTAATTCAAAATTTAAGTCCAACTATTAACGTTGGTTTAAAATCTAAAAAATAGATAAACTAAATTCTTGAAAATAAAAGTATAGGGAGTAAATTTCAAAATTTAAAAGCGTACATGGACTTATGACATATTTTAATCTTCTACAAATCCAAAATAAAGAATAAAATATTTAACTTTAAATCCAAAATTATATTTTAAAATTCATTTTTTTTATCTACCGATATACCATACTTCGGTCGGTAAAGGCGAAATCAATCGGTAAGCACTCATATAATTAGTACCAACTGTATTTTATACCGGAATAACATTGACTACATTAAAAAATTCTGAGCAACATTGACTGCATTGAAAAAATTTTGAATAACATTGACTACATTAAAAAATTGCTGAAATCCTGACTCAATCTTAAGTCACGCAAATAATAGTGGCTAGTTGATTAATAAATTTGACTATTATGTTGGATGGACCCAAATAATTAAGGAGATCAAAAAAATATCATTTATGTTGTTTAATTAATAAGCATAAATTTAATATGCAAAAGAAGATGAAGACATAAAGTAAGAAATGCAGTTCCCTTTTCATGAATGTCAAGACAATGAGAGAACAGTGCAGGAGATAACTAACCTGGTTGGCGTAACTGATACCCATGTTTGCCCAAGCACGCACATAGTTTGGCTTCAAATCTAGTGCCTAAAGATCCAGACATAGACCAAAAGACTAAATTCAATAGTGCTGAAAATATGGCCACTACAGGCAAAGGGAAGTTTATCATCAAATATTTTTAAATGGACAATCTCAGTAACAGAGGCTAAACAAATCAAACTGCATATGCAAGATCTGAATGCATTAAAAAAGGCATTTTGGAAGAGATGATCAAGGGTATATGTAAATTGAGAATGTGCATAATCAAATCATCTAAATCAACCAATAGCTTCAACAAATCAAATAACTAATTACATGGAGCTGAATAGAAGAGCTAGTTTGTCTTCTAAGGTCCAACTAGGTGCAACATGTTATTTGGAGCATCTTTTTAGCAGCCTAAGTTTACAAAGATGGAGCAAGTAAATAATTCAACCCTATAAGACAGCTGTATAACACACCAATGCATCACTTTACCATTGAAAGATAAGAAAGAAGAGAAATAGTGGAAAAGATGATGCAACCCATATGAGTTTGGCACACAGAAGATTAACATGTTGGGTTATCACATGTATGGCAGAAAACACTTTGATTAACACCAGAATATAACAATAACATTTCCAAAATGTAATGTTAGGGATAAGCTTCTAGTAATCTTAAGGAAAATTATATCCTGTCACCGTATGTAAAACTCTAAGTCCAAAATATAATCACTGCAGTCATGGAAATCATATGCAAAAAGACACTCTTGTAATCACAACATTCACAACATAAGCAAATTATCCCACAATAACATTAGAGGAAGCGGCTTACACTCAAACCAAGATTGCAATATCAAGGCATTGTTACAAAAGAAAAAAACTAACCAAAAAAACAAAGAATTATACCCTAGTGTACTTACATATGCATAATACAAAGAATTAGCAAGCTCCGGTGGCGCAAGAGTACCATACTTTGGGTGATGATGTAACCATCCATACAGATACTTTAAAGCAGTAGTCTATTCCAATTCTGAACTTTTCAAACAGTATTATTTGTTTGACACGCCAAAACTTTAATCTCATCTTACTAAGAAATGTTTGCATAAATAACATATATTTCCGGAAGTCTGCAGTATCTTGTCCCGAGAAATAATCTGAACCTTTATCAAAGTAATAATATGTAGGAAAATGTTAAGTAGAGACACGAAAAGATAAATTAGGAACCCATGTATGCTTGTTTATCCAGACATTTATCCATACGCATGCGTGTGAAATGTGCATAACAGTCTAAGTTGAAGTTGTCCAACATAAATAAAAACCCAGAAAAGCATAAACACTGTGAACTTACAGTCCCAGTAGCCAAAATCCAAGCCCTGAAAGTGAGAAGTGGAGGCTTAAGTTTAAGTTCCTTCATGAGAGTGAAGGCTTGTTCCCACTCGTATTTAGCTTTTGTGACAGCTTTCTGAGCAGCCCAGATAGCATAATCCACCTAAGAACGAGATAAATAGCAAGGTTAGAAAGAAAAAAAAGAAAAAAAGAAATACAAGTGAAGCAAATGTGAGAATGCAAAAGCAAAAGCAAAAGAGGTAAAATAAGAGACAGAACTTTCAAGGCTTGCGTTTCAAGTTCACCGAAAGCGGCAAGTATGGAATAACTATGAGGCAAGTGCAGAAAATAAGGGTGCCATGGAGAAGCCTTTCCTTTATTGATTTCATATAACAAACAAACAGTGAATACCTGCCTTGCAAATGAAAATAGGCAAATTGCTTTAGTTCAGTCGTTGTGTTTGGTTGAAATGCAGATTAAAACATACACCGAATACTTAAACACAAAAGCAAACCTGGGTAGAAGAGTGAGAAAGATGGGCTTTGAGTGCAAGAGACAAAGTTTCATTTCTTGAAAGAAGAGAGCCAGTTGTGATTAAGGCAGATTTTGGAACTTTAAGAAGCAACTCTCCTTTGCTAATCGGCCGGAGAGCAGCCACACCTCTTCCTCCGGCGCTGAGGAAGCAAGAGACACCCAGACAATGGAGACGCTGTTGTTAAAGAGTTTCTTTATTGAAAAGGGCAACGGAGAGGTGAGATTGGGGGTGTTTTGAGGATACTGATTTTAGGGGAAAAATTAGGGGATTTAGTGTCGGGCATGAGAAAAAAAAATATTTTAGAAAGGAAAACGATCCCGTTTAAATTAAACAATTATGTTTTTTTGCGGTATTTTTTATTTTACTTAAAACACATTATATTTATAAATACTTAACGTAAATTTACTTAAACTTAATGATATTGTTTTAATTTTTTTTATAAATATATATACTATTTTCATTTGATATTTATTAATTTTTTAAATATAAACAAGTTAAATATTTTTAATTATTATTTTTTTCTATTAGCCATTGAATTATATTTAAGTTGTAGATTTAGTCATTTTACTTTAATTTTGTTATTTTTAGTCATTGTAATTTTGAAATTTTGAAATTGTAGTATTAATTAAATGGTAGCTATTAAATTCATTAAGTTTTGCTATTTCTAAAATATAATGTAACAAACATATTACTCACAAAAAGCCAGTTACGAATTTAACGGTTGTCATTTGTGTCAAAATTAAAATTTTAAAATTCGAAAAGTATAGGGACCAAGAATGATCTAATTGGATAACATAAACTCAACCTACAACTTTACGCACAATACCAAGACTAATAGCAAAATTTAACCAAACATATATAATTGCTATCATTTGAGTGATCATGACTAAAATTTTAAATTTTGAAAAGTACAAAAGATAAAATTGATCGATTTGAAAAATACAGGGACTAAAACTAATCAAATTAAAATATAAAGACTAAATTTTAAGTTTAAATTTCACTTAAATAAATTAAGTGTAGAGGAATTAATTTGAATTGAATTATTTTTAATATATCAAAATATTTTTAGATTAAATCTTAAACCATTTAATTTATATATAAAGTTTATCTATTATCTCTTAAATAATTTAAACTATAATCATAAGTTTAATATATTCAAATTAATATTATCTCATTTACAATTATATAAGAAATCGTTTAATATATAAATTAAAAAATACTAATTAATCTAAACCCTAAACCTCTTAACCCCTATCCCATAAACACTAAACATTAAACACTAAACCCTTAACCCCAAACCCTTACACCTTAAACTTCAACCCTAAACCCTAAACCATAATCTCTAAACTCATAATTCATCTTAAACCTTCAAATACTAATTAACTCCTAAACCTTAAACCCTAAACAATATATCTTAAGCCATAAACCTTAAACTATAATGATAATTAATTCAATATTTTAAATTCAATACTATCTCTTTTTACGATTATATAAGAAAATATTTAATATATTGTATAACCATAATTTTTAATAATTATTGTTTTAGGGGTTATAGATTAGTGTTTATGATTTTTTTGGGGTTTAGGGTTTTAGGGGTTATATGACTTTTAGCGGCGTTTTAGCAAAAACACCGCTAATGCTCTGGTTTTTAGCGGCGTTTTACCAAAAGCACCGCCAATGCTCTGGTATTTAGCGGCGTTTTACCAAAAGGGCAGCTAATGCTCTGGTTTTTAGCGGCGTTTTACCGAAAGCGCCGCTAATGCTCTGGTTTTTAGCGGCGTTTTACCGAAAAAGCCGCTATTGCTCTATTTTTAGCGGCGTTTCTATTGCTTTATATTTTACAATTTTTGCGGCGTTTTTTGCTAAAACGCCTCTAAAAACACTTCTAAAGCCCTATTTTCCTGTAGTGCATCAACCAAATAAGTTATAAATACTCCCGAGTACAATTGGTTTTTGATCAAGAGCTAAATATTGCTCATCTTTGAGTTTTTGTATGTGCGTATACATTCCAATTGCTCCACCACAATGCACAAAGATGAGTGAATCCTTAAAAAAAGTTGGAAATATATATTAATTACAAGTCTCTTTATATTATTAGATGTTTTGAATGTATTGGAGATTCAATTATGACATGATTTGTGAATACCATTTTGATTCGATAGTTTTCTTGACATTAGGGGGAAAACAATAATAACTTGTAATGAGTTAGGGGAGAGTAATTTGAACTAGAAGTTCAACAAGGATAACTCATTACAAGTTAACTGTCAGATTTATTTACAAACTTAATGAGAATAACCAAGTGTTATATACCATCTAATATTTTAATTTGAATCAAAGTCCAGTAGGATAATTAGTTAGAATAAATAATAGATTGACCGGTTCAAAAGGGGAAAATTCTTCTAGATGGTCATAGAGTGGAGGCGGGTGCTCTAGAAGAGACCCAAGAGATAACTAATAAGTAAAACTCCAAAAGATATTCAGATACCTAAAACTAACGATTAAAATAATGAAAATAAGATATCTCGATACGTTATGTCAATTCAAGAAAATGTGGAATCAATTAATAAAAGTGGTCGATAATGATTTTGCATGCAATATTATTATTTAAATAATGAAATAAAAAAAGGATCTTGAATAAATCTATTGAGAAATATAAATATGGAATAAATTGATCAAAATAAAAAGACATAACTCAAGTACAATTAAATTTGTGGAGTTTTTGGACCAATAGTCCAAATATCTAAAGGTATAAAGCCAATGGGGGTGCAAATGAAGTAGTTTTGCAAAAGCAAAATAAAAATATGAAGTCTTTTTGCTAAGTCCTGGTATTAATTATGAAAAGATAAAATATTCCTTACAACATTTTATGAACCACTATATAGTAAAGTTTATATTAAAATCCTTGAAGGATTTAGGATGCTAGAAGCATATTGAAGTTCTAGGGAAATTGTTCATTTATATGAATTGAAATAATTTCAACATATGTGGTAAATAGTAGTTGAAGGAGGATTATAAAATGATCCAAAATGCCTATTTGTGTTTTTATAAAAGAATCATGATTCAATTTTGCTATGAATATTGTTGAAACTCCTAAAGAGATCAAAATATATTTCCCTTAAATTTTTCCTCACTCATGACTTTCAAAAGAATGGTGATATAAATGCTTAGCAAATACATTCAAATAGTCATTTGAAAAACTAGTATTCAAGATTGAATACGTAGAATATGAGAAAGTATATGATGTTTTCATGAGGATGAGTAAATGTCTATTGTGATATTTTTCCTTAAACTAAGGTTTGGTCCCATTGGGTTTTCCTGGAAAGATTTTTAATGAGGCAGCATATTATGCATATTATAGATATGTGTACTATGTTTCCTTCACTAGGATTTGTTTTCCTAAAGGTTTTATCTTAGTAAGGTTTTAATGAGGCATATTATCTACCAATAGACATCCAAGGGAGAGTGTTATGAATATCTTATTAAGTAAATGTCAATTAAGATCAAGACAAGTTTTGATGTACTTTAAATTCTAATATTAATTATAAGTAGATCTCTACTTCATTTATACTTCTTGTGCCTATAAATAGAGACTTTGGAAAAGCTTTATAAATATTCCATTGATTAATAAAATATGCTCTATCTTTGTTCTCTCATTATCTTTGTTCTTTACTTTCTGTCCTTTTATTTAATAACATATCCTAATAAATTTTCAATTTCTTAGTTTCTATTCTCAACCTCACAATAATGTCACTAGAAAAGAAATAGTAAAGATCTACAATTAGCTAATGGGAATTGACCATTAAATGTGGATAATCTCACGATATATTCACCTTTATTATATTGAGAATGGATTATATGAAACTATGATTCCACATCATCTTTATCTTTTCTCAATAAGAGAATGACAAATTAGATTTGTAACACCCTAAACCCGGCCTAGACGTTATGGCCAATTGTAGAGAGGTTAACGTAAATCATTTAGAAACCCAAAATTTGTTTGTCTTGAAAGAAGGTCATTAGCTCTTGTTATGCAAAAATTTAGTTGATTAGAGAAAATATATTTCTTATTCGATTTGATGAAACCGTTGTTTATATATGTAAATTTTTAAACATTTGAGATCGCAGAAAAAAATCTTAGTTCCGAAATCACAATTTGTTATTGTGAATTCCCCCATTTTGTAGATCAAGTCTAAATCCACAAAAAATGTTTAAAATAGTTAAAATCAAAAGATAAAATCCCAAAAGTTAAAACAGTCCCAAAAACGTCTAAGCAGTCCTCCAAAACCAAAATAGTATAGTCATAGAAAATAGAATATTTAATTGAAGGGTTTTTATCGAGGTCCATCACATCTAACCGTTCTAAATCTAAGGGTAACCTAAAAGTAAATAGACATACCAAGAGTAAGCTCACAAGCTCAGTGTGTAACTTAGAAAAAATAGAATCATAGATTTAATTTCATACATAACTCCTAACAGAACAGATGCATAACATATATCATATACAGAAACAGAATCAGAATCAGAATCAGATGCGGACTTACAGTCCTACCCCCATCCGCTACACACCATCTTCGACCATCCCTACACACCATATAGGGTATAAAATATCCATCCAACCCTAGACACCACTAAATTTTGGTATGATACTTTTCAAAATATTTGTAGCTTAACTGCCAGATCATTAGACAATTTATCGCCAAGAACGGATATACATGTAGTTGTGCTACCAAATATGACAAATAATTAAACTACCCACACTTTTTCCATAACACAAATCCACCCCAATACACATACAGAATTAACAAATGCCAAAATTACATGTCACACATGCTCATATAACAAATCATAATTACACAGTACATAACATACTTAACATATATCTTACCAAACATGCGTACATATATCAAATTTTACACTAACAGAATAACAGTAATCATGTTTTACAGTCCAAATTGTACCATACAGACCTTATAGGAGGCCAACAAATGGCCCGTACGACATACACGACCCTAGGAAAAAAATTAAATTTTGGACCTACCGCTCATATGGCCTACACGGCCTACTTGGCCAACACAATTGGCACAGGCCGTGAGGCTCACACGGTCTAGCACACGGCCTGTCCCACAATACACGGCCTACCACGTGGCCGTGTGGCATCTACAGTCTAACTTTTCTGCTTTCATTATTTATTGTTTTCTCGGGTTTTTGTTACACACCTAATCCGATTTTGATGTAAAAACCACCACAAGACTCCCGGTGATGTGCGTGATAAGTTTTATATTTATGATTGATCGTACTTGAGAACTAACTATTATCACGATAAAGGCAAGCGCACCTATCGGACAGTAGTATAGCTTATAGCAAGACTGGAATGTCAAACCCACAGGAACTAAAAGTACTAGTATTAATCTTCTTTTTATTATCTAGCCTAAAAATAAGGGGATTTGCTTTATCTAAACAAATTAACTAAACTAAGAATGCACAAGAAGTAAATTGGGGAAATACTTTTGGGAAAACTGATTGATTTGGACAATACCCAAGGGAAAATCCACCTAGACTTCACTTGTTATTTGGCTCTGAATTAGAATATTTATTCACTTGACTCAATCCTTAAAAATCCCTAATTTATATTATTATCTCTCTCGAGACTAACAACGTCTAACCCTAGGTTGATTAATTGAAATCTCTTTCTAATTAAAACCTCTAGTGTTGCATTAACTCGATCTATGGATTTCCTTATTAGGTTTGACCCTAATCCGGTAGATTTATGTCGCCCTATGTCTAGGGGTGCAATCAACTTCGCTTAATTATGCTAGATCTACTCTTAAACAGGGAATTTTTCTCTTCTAAATAAGCACATCAATACTTGAATCAATATCCTGGAATATTAAAGCAAGAATTAAGAACACATAATTAAGAACAAATCAAGTATTTATCATATAATTCAGAAAATAGTAACAAGATCCGTCTTAGGTTTCATCCCCTTTAGGTATTTAGGGGATTTAGTTCATATGTGTAAAAGAAAATATCTCAGAAGAATAATAATAACAAAACATAAAGAAACCCAAAAAACCCTGAAGGAAATTGAAGGGAGATCTTCAGTCTTGAAGGAGAATTCGGCTTCTGAGATGGATCAATCTGCTTTTTTTGAGTAATTCCTTGCCTCCCACTCCGTGTGTTTTCTAGGTGTCCTTCTAAGGTGTTTATATATGCTTTAGAATGCTTCTAAACCCTCAAAAGTGGCCTTTTTCGAATAGATGCTCGTGTGACACGCCCATTTGGGGTGGCTTAGGCCGTGTTAGAGTCTACTAAATAGACACGGGCGTGTGGTCTACCCGTGTGAGGAAGTCTAGGCCGTGTTGATTTCCCACGTTGACCCATTTTCTCTGTTTTTGGCCCGTTTCTCGCTCTTTTTACTCTTTTATGCTCACCTAAGTATAAAACATGAAATTAAAGGATTAGGAGCATCAAATTCAACAAATCTAATGATAATTCATCCAAAAATGTGCTTAAGCATGGGATAAAATATGTATAAATTACGACTTGTCAAATACCCCCACACTAAAGCGTTTGCTTGTCCTCAAGCAAAGTCCTCAATTCATAATTGAAAATTCATTTTTCTCAACTTATAATTCCTATCAATAATATCTCAAAATAATCCATAAGTGATCATACATTGAGAATTCAACTAGATGAACATCAAAGTTTCAAACATTCTAGGTTGAGCATTTTGTCACGAAAACCTAGGTGTTTCCCCTTATCTAAGTAATCACCTTTGATTCAAAAAATCACAGAATTCAACATCCTCACTTAAGATTCACTCAAATCACTCGAGGAGTTTAAGGACAACAAATTTAGCACTCATCAGTCAATATGAAAAGTTATTACCATAGGCTTGCGTGAAAATCAAATCTCCACCACTATATATTGAGATGATGCCTCAATCAAAAGGTCTTTAGAGGGCTGTAATGTGGCTTTGGTTAGGGGGTGTGGTCACAAGCTGAAAGAGAAGGTTAGAATCGAGATTGAATTAAAAAATTACCTAACTAGAAAAATACTAAAGCTGACAAATTACATTCCTAATTAGATGATCCTAAAATTGAGCTTTTCTTCATGGTTAACATCATTTTAAACCAAGCATTACACAGTTTCGTAAAATGCTAGACGACAAATCTCAATTGTAGAAACTTTGTTCGTTTTTTTTAGAACAAATCAAGTAACATAGAATTTTTCTAATTATCAAAGATAAAACATAGCTAAGCAATTTATTCAAATCAAATCTCGACAAAAATAGGGATCAAATTAATTGAGGGGATTTCAACAATAATAGGTTATGGGTTAATATTGAGGGTAAATCAATGAATGGCTTGTTAGGCTCAAGAGGGTTCACTAAGGGTTAATTATGAAGTTAGACTTTTATGGAGTGAATGGGTTAAACCTAAGTGCCTTTATCATTTCGACATATCAAATCAATAGTGTGGTCTTGGCATGCATAATCGAAGCAAGTTCTAGAATAACAAATCAATATTGACATGCTCATAGCAACAATAAAAGTGAGCATGAAAGAAATAATATATGCTCTAAAGGCTCAAGATCTCACAAAAATTATGATTTTTTTACGTTAATCCTGTGAATTTCAACTTCAAGATAATACCTAAACTTGGGGAAATAACCTAAAAATTTTTAATTCTCAAAAATAAAATCAACTTATCATACTTGATTCTCTAATTCCTTAAAGTTTAAACAACCAATGCATAAATGCCTATGTTTTAATTCAAGACATATCAATAAAAATCATAAATTAATCAAAATTCATTTTAATAGATGAGTGAGTTACGTGGGAATAAGATAAAATTCATGGATTTTTCTGATAATGATATAAATAACCCCCACACTTAATATGTACATTGTCCTTAATGTACAAAGATAGTGTAACAGTCCGGTTTTGACCCTAGTCAGAATAGTGGTTTCGGGACCACAAATCCGAGTTTAAAAAATATTTTAATATTGTTTTTTGTGTCTGTGATATGTGAATTTATGTATGTGATATTTCTGTGTTTAATTTGTCTGTTTCTGTGCTTAACTATGAAAAAGGATTAAATCGCGTAAAGTGTAAAAGTTGAGTGCTAGATGCTAAAGCACCTATTTGGGTTGGCTTTTAAAATAAAGGTCCTTGCATGTCAAATTTACCATTTATATTAATGGTAGACAATGATGGACATTAATGGTTGAAAATTTCATGATATATGCCAAGGGCAAATTGGGAAAATGATTATTAAAGTTATTAAATGAAAATAAACATGAAAATGAATCCATTTTCATGCATGTATTTCCGAAAATAAAAAGAAATAGAAAGAAGAAGACCATCCTAGGGTACGGCCATTGATTTGGTTGATTAAGGTATGTACTTTGGTCCATTTTTGATAATTTCTACGTTTCTGTGATTGTTGCTTCGTGTTCTTCAAAACCCATGTCTGAATTTATGTTTCTGTTAAAGATTTCATGAAATGCCATTGTCGATATCATGAGTTTTGTGATGTTTTTGAATGAATTATGAAAGCTTAGTAGATAGTTCATAAGTTTTGTCTTTGAGTTTTTGATGAAATTGAGCTATTTGGGTTAAATTTTGAAAATGAGGTTTAGAAGGAATAAATTGTGAATTGAACATGTTGTATGGGCTTATATAGAATCCATGAAAATTCGGCTAGCCCTTGTTGCAAAAAATTTTGCATATTGGGGATTTTGTGAAAAATGGACTAAATTGTCAAAGTGTGAAAATGTAAGGGCTAAATGTAAAATGCCCTAAATATGTGTATATGGATTAAATTGAATGAAATGAATGGTTGAATGGTTGAATTTGTATTATATTAGATCAAGGACAAAGAAAATCAGGCTTAGATCGGGGGAAGTCCAAAATAGTTGAATAGTCGATCCGTTTTATCCGAAATCTGTCCGAGGTAAGTCAAATTACAATTACGTGTTAATTGAAATAAATTCTGCACATATAAATTGTAATCTGAATCGGATGCCTTGAGTGCCTGATGAATATCTTTGGAGTAAAGTATGATAATATCTAAAAAGCTCTGTATGTTTCTAAGAAAAGTTGACATCTGTCTGAGACATCGTGTAAGACCGTGTCTGGGACACAAGCCTTGATTGAGATTTACGTATAAGACCATGTCTGGGACATCGGCATCGTATCTGATTTCATGTAAGACCTTTTCTGGGACAGAGGATTCGATATTGAATTACATGTAAGACCACATCTGGGACGTCGGCATTGTACTTGTTTATGAACATTCTGTATCGTTTCTGATTCGTCTGATGATAGCATACGAAATCTGAGTTTGAGTATATGAAATGTATAACCTATGCAGGTAAATTTTTATCGTACTAAATTTCTGAATATGAAAAACTCAGTCTCTGTAAAATAAGTATGGAAATGAAGCATGACATATATGCAAACAAATGAGCATGGTTAAGTTTATGAATTATTCTATGAAATGGTTATGAATCTTTATGGTTGAATTGTACTTATAAGCTTTAGTAGTTAGACCAATTGTATTTGGCTTACTAAGCTCTTTGTAGCTTACTCTATGTGATTAGTTTCTGTTTTCTAGTTATTGTAGCTACTGAAGGCTCGGGGATAGTCGAGGATCGTCAACACACTATCGAACTCATTTTGATACTTTTAAAAGTGTACAGATTTTAAAGTATGGCATGTATAGGCTAGAAGGTCTATGTATTAAGTTGTGGTAGAAGTTGTTAGTCCACAAGTGTTGCGCCAAAAGAATATTATAACTAGTGATAGCTATGGTCGTGGTCAAGCAGGGCATGGCAGTCGTAGAGGACCTTTTCTAGTGGACTTGCAAATTCCTAAGTAATAACTATGATAACTCTTAACGAAATGGCCGAAAATATAAATTGCTTAATATAAATTGTAAAACCTAAAGATGAAGAAAAAAAGTATTAAAGAGAAATAGGATAAAAAGTAAGTTAAAGAGATAAATAAAGATAAAAATAAAAATAAAAATAAATAAAAGATGAATAGTAAGGGTTTATAAAGATATTGAGGCACACGTCGTGGGGCACACCCGTGTGGTCTTATTTCAGCTCGTGTGTTTCGTGGTTTTCAATTTTGGGCACATTGGTGCACACGGTCGTGTTGCACGGCCGTGTCATTTTGACATTTTTGACCACGGGTGGTGGGCACGGGCGTGTCGCACGTCTATGTTAATTTGGCAGGATTGCCCATGGCCATGTCGCACGGTCATGGCAACGTATCGAATCCCGTATTTTGGGAAAAATTTTGCTCTGCTTTCACACGGCCGTATCGCACGGTAATGACACCGCCCGTGGTATGAGCACGGCCTAAGGCACGCTAGTGGGCCTGGCTGTGTGGATTTGAAAAACCTGTATTCAAGGACTCAGTTAATGATTTAGATGTTAAAAACTAAAATGTAAAGAAATCAACACCGTTAGTGCTCAGGTTGCCTCTTGAGAAGCGATTATTTAGAGTCTAAGCTCAACTTACCTCTCTGTTGCATGGTCATGGTGGTGCGAGGAGTTTACACTCCTCATTCCTGCTATCAGTTTTATCAAAATAAGGTTTTAGACGAGCACTATTTACCTTAAACGTGCCAAATTTGGAATGAGTTACCTCGACTGTACCGTATGGGAAAATGTTAAGTACCGTAAAAGGGATTGCTCCATTAGGTTCAGAAGTGGTAATACGAGGGTCTGCTGCATCTAATAGTACTTTGTCTCCAACCTTAAGTTGATTTGGTGAAACTTTGAGTCTGTCATGGCGTGGTTTTGGTTTATCGTGTGTTCTCAATTTCTGTGTCTCCCATTCATCTAGTTTCTTGATCTGTAGCCTTCGTTCTTCATAGATGGGTTCTTTGTTGTTATTTGAACATGGCTCATTTATGCTCTTCGAATGTGTTTCTTGCAAAGAAGGTTGCACCACATGATCTGTATTAATAGCATGATTTATACAACCACCCTCGATATTCGATGTGTTACTTGAATTACGAGCTTGAAGAGTGATTGTTTCATCACCCACACGAAGTGTGAGTTCACCTGTGCCAACATCAATAATAGTTCTGGCAATTGCTAAAAAGGGCCTTCCTAAAATTAAAGGCACATCACTATCCTCTTCTATGTCTAGAACAACAAAATCAATTGGGAATATAAATTTATCTAATTTTACAAGTACATCTTCAATGATACCCCTACGAAATCTAATGGTTTTATCTGCCAATTGAATGCTCATCCTAGTTTGTTCGGGTTTCCCAAAGCTTAGTTGTTTAAACATTTTATAGGGTATGACATTAATACTAGCCCCTAAATCAGTCAAAGCATTGTTAACGTTTAAACTACCAATTAAACAAGGAATAGTAAAACTCCATGGATCTTTCAACTTTTTGGGTAGCTTATTTTGTAGAATGGCTGAGCAAACTGCGTTCAACTCTACATGCGACGCCTCATCCAACTTTTATTTATTTGTTAAAAGCTCTTTTAAAAATTTAACTACATTCGGCATCTGCGAAAGAGCTTCAATAAACGATAAGTTAATATGTAATTTCTTTAATAATTTAAGGAATTTACCAAATTGTTCATTCGTGTGGTCTTTCCTTGTCGCATTGGGGTATGGCACACGAGGTTTGTACTCTTTACTTACCGGTTTTTACACACTGTGGTCCACCTCACCTTTGCCTTTACTTACCATAATTCCTTGCCTCGGTTCTAGTTCAGGTTCAACTAACCCTTCTTCATCTCGAACTGTAATCGTATTGAGTTGCTCCCTTGGGTTCGGTTCGGTATTACTAGGCAAGCTACCTTGTGGTCGTTCAGAAATTAATTTGGCTAATTGGCCTATCTGAGTTTCGAGCCCTTGGATCGACGCTTGTTGATTCTTAAGTGTTGTTTCAGTGTTTTGGAAACATGTCTCAGACACCGCTATGAATTTCGTTAGCATCTCTTTAAGATTCGGCTTCTTTTCCTACTGGTAAGGTGGTTTTTGAAAACCTGGAGGATGTTGTGGTCTTTGATTTCCTTGGCCACCCCATGAGAAGTTGGGATGGTTCCTCCAACCTGCATTATAAGTGTTACTATATGGGTTATTTTGAGGTCTAGAATTATTGTTACCCATATATTGAACTTGTTCCTCCTCGGTGCTAGGGTTGAAGGATTGATATTCTGTGTGTACTCCTCCTCCATTTAAATCGCACCTCATCACTGGATGTACCTAAGTAGAACCACACAAACAGTCAATCTTTATATTTAAAAGTTCTACCTGGTTAGATAGCATAGTAACCGCGTCGAGGTTGAAGACACAGGCTACTTTTGTCGGCTTTGTTCTCATGACTTGCCACTGATAGTTATTCAGTGACATCTCTTCAATAAATTCGTAAGCCTCTTTCGGTGTTTTGCTGTTCAAATTTCCACCAGCGGCTGCGTCGATCAGTTACCTTGTTGAGCTATTCACACCGTTGTAAAAAGTCTGAACCTGCAGCCATAGAGGTAACCGATAGTGAGGGCACCTCTTTAATAGGTCCTTGTATCTCTCCCATGCATCATACAGGGTTTCTAAATCCATCTGCACAAAAGAAGAGTTATCATTCCTCAACTTAGCTTTTTTAGCCAACGGAAAATATTTAAGTAAAAATTTTTTGGTCATTTGTTCCCAAGCAGTGATTGACCCTCGTGGTAACGAGTTCAACCACTATTTAGCTTTGTTCCTCAATGAAAATGGAAACAACTGAAGGCGTATGGCATCATCACAAATGCCATTGATCTTAAAAGTGTCGTAAAACTCCAGAAAATTCGCCAAATGAGTGTTTGGACTCTCGTCCTGCAAACCATCAAACTGAACAAACTGTTGTATCATTTCAATCGTATTAGGTTTCAATTCAAAATTATTTACAGCAATAACAAGCCTAACTATACTCGATTCAGTTCCTGTTAAATAAGGTTTAGCATAATCATACATAGTACGAAGAGTAGGATTCTGATTTATTGGATCTGCGGCAACCACATGATGTAGCTGATTATTCTGATTTTTAGCCATCCCCTCAGTTGTAGTTTGACTATCGTCTTCTTGCCCTTCCTCTATGTATCGTAGGCTTCGCCTTACTTCTCTTCTGTTTCTGCGAGCTGTGCTTTCGATTTCATTATCGAAAAGTAAAGGTCCTGACAGATTTCTTCTAGTCATAAACTATAAAAACCTGTCAGAAGCAAATAAAAGAAATTTAGTAATATAAACAAAATTAAAATAAAATTTAACTTGCAATAAAATAATTGGCTAAAGTAATAAAAATTAAGCGTTCCTAATATCTTAAGTCCCTGGCAACAGCGCCAAAAACTTGATGTACGTGATAAGTTTTATATTTATGATTGATCGTACTTGAAAACTAACTATTATCATGATAAAGGCAAGCGCACCTATCAAACAGTAGTATAGCTTATAGCAAGACCGGAATGTTGAACCCACAGGAACTAAAAGTACTAGTATTAACCTTCTTTTTATTAGCTAGCCTAAAAATAAGGGGATTTGCTTTATCTAAGCTAATTAACTAAACTAAGAATGCACAGGAAGTAAATTGGGGAAATACTTTTGGGAAAACTGATTGATTTGGACAATACCCAAGGGAAAATCCACCTAGACTTCACTTGTTATTTGACTCTGAATTAGACGATTTATTCACTTGAGTCGATCCGTAGAAATCCATTATTTATATTATTATCTCTCTCAAGACTAACAATGTCTAACCTTAGGTTGATTAATTGAAATCTCTTTCTAATTAAAACCCCTAGTGTTGCATTAACTCGATCTATGGATTCCCTTATTAGGTCTGACCCTAATCCGGTAGAGTTATGTCGCCCTACCCGTGTGAGGAAGTCCAGATCGTGTTGATTTCCCATGTTGACTCATTTTCTCTGTTTTTGGCCCGTTTCTCTCTCTTTTTACTCTCCTATGCTCACCTAAGTTTAAAACATGGAATTAAAAGATTAGGAGCATCAAATTCCACAAATCTAATGACAATTCATCCAAAAATGTGCTTAAGCATGGGATAAAATATGTATAAATTACGACTTATGACCCAGAATCTAAAATCGTCATATAACACGCTCAAATCAGTAACGATTATACAAAAAATAAACCGAGTACTCCACAAAAATGCCCACATTCGGCTTCAAAAAACATTAAAATGCTTTCACAACAGTGAACGAAAACAACCTATCGTTGTCCAATAGCAAACACAACCCTCAAATACAAATCCAACAGCTAAAGATCAAGAAAGTAAGAATGTTGATAGGACTTAAGATAAAACAAAATCAAAATACAATACCAAGAAATAATGAATGCAATGGCAGCCCAATTCGAAAAAGACCAATAAAGAACAAAAGCCACGAAAAGAGAAAAAAAAATGGGAAAAGGGAAGAAAAGAATAGGATGCAATAGCAGAGATTGGAAGTGGTGGCGTGAAATTGAGGAATAATGGAACAAACGTCAAAAATGGGAGAATCACTTTTGGGGGAAAAAACAAAATAATTTCACATCCCCATTTTTGTTATTATTAAAATATTATTATTTTAAACTAAAACCAAATCTAACTACCCACTAACCCCAAAATTCAATCCATACCCAACAGATTCCCTAGAGTTCAATTTTAACTCAACTTCTACTAACTGATCAACAAATAAAGAAATTAGCAAAAATGCTCTCACAGGGATTTGAACATATAACCTCAAGCACAAACCAAAGCATTTAACTGCTAGAGCAAACCACTTAAATTTTGTCAGAATTTAACAAAACAAGTCATATATTTTTATATTAGGGCGTTACAACTTTCCCCCTTAAAAGAAATTTCGACCTAAAAATTTACCAAATTCGAACAAATGCGGATATTGCTGTCAAATCGAGTCCTTAGGTTCCCAAGTGGCTTCCTCAGTGCCATGATTCCGCCACAAAACCTTAACCAAAGGAATGTTCTTCCTCCTCAAGACCTTAATGTCTTGATTTAGAATTTGCATCAGCTCCTCCTCAAAGGTCAAATCCAGTCTTACCTCAATCTTTTCAACAAATATAATGTGAGATGGGTCAGACCGATACCGCTTTAACATGGAGACGTGGAACACATCATGAATACGATCAAACTCTGGAGGTAGTTCTAACTGATAGGCGACTGGTCTCACACGTTTCAAAATCTGATAAGGCTCAATGAACCTAGGGCTCAACTTGCCCCTACATCCAAACCGAATAACCTTCTTCCATGAAGATACCTTAAGAAAAATATGATCACCCATAGAATACTCAATATCTCTCCTCTTCAGATTCAAATATGACTTTTGTATATCAAAAGTTTCCTTCAGATGATCCCGAATCAGTCTAACCTTGTCCTCAGTGTCAAAAACTAACTCAGGGTAAAAACCGATCTCTCATCCAACTCAGCCCAACACAAAGGTGTATAACACTTACAACCATATAGAGCCTTCTAAGGTATCATATGAATACTGGAATGAAAATTGTTATTATCAGCAAACTCCGCCAGTGGATAAAGCTCCTCCCAACTACCTCGAAAGTCGATCACACAACTCTAAGACATATCCTCTAGTATCTAAATTACCCTCTCAGACTATCTATCTATCTGAGGTTGGAATGCAATACTGAAGTCCAATCGACTACCCAAAGCTTCATGAATTTTTTTCCAGAATCGAGAAGTGAAGCGAGAATCTCTATTAGAGATAATTGAGGCCAAAACCCCATTAAGTCTAACGATCTTAGAAATATACATTTTAGCCCATTTCTAAAGGGAATATTCTATCCTGACAAGAAGAAAATGAGCAGACTTGGTCAAACGATACATGATGACCCAAACAGAAACCTTCTTAGTGGGTGTTAAGGGCAACCTACTAATGAAATCTATAGTCACCCGTTCCCATTTCCAAAAGCGAATCTTAACGGTTTGAAGGAAACCCAAATTTACTGGCATGTCAAACAATAAGAAACAAAATCTAATACCTTCCATTTTAAACCAGACCACTAGTATTGCAACATCCCAAAAATCTGAGGTTAGTAGAATTGGGTTTGTAAATCAAGAGAGAGTTGTCATGCGTTAATTTTTGTAATTTATCTATGCATTTTTAGGAAACAAATGAGGTATTGGTTTATTGGTTAAGTGTTAGTAAAATGTTTCTTGAAACCCAAGTTCAAATCCATTCTCTCTCACCATTTTTATTATTTTGCAAATTTTGCCATAAATCCTAATATGCGACATGCCTTGTTTTTAAAATAAATATTGCAAAATTATTTCAAGGATGAGGAAAAATCCTAATGGTTAAAAGAAATATGAGAAAGCATGAAAATTAAATGAGGTCCCAAGTTTGAATCCCTTCCCTTGCGAAATAATTAAATTTTGCAAAATCCCTTCTTTTTTTTTAATGTGTGTGCCATCCATACCCTTGAACCCTAAGTATAAATATAAATTTTTATTTTATTTTTCAGCCTTTAATTCAAATTTTACCTACCCAAGCCGTTCACCCTCTTCCTCTTCTCTTTTCTCTTCAATTTTCTTTCTTTCTCCCATTGTTGTCGTTGCCTATACCTAGTTTTACCGTCTATTTCTTTTCTTTTTCTTTTTCTTTTTTCCACAAGATTTGTTAACATATTCTCCACCATATTGCTATCATCTTTCCTCATTAAAATCAGCCCCAAATCTGAAATCTTGAATTCCAAGATCAATCCGAACATTGCCAAGAAAGTGCCATTGTCGTTTCTCTCAACTAGCTTGGGTCAGGTCTCTTCTCTCTTTAATTTCTTAATTAATATTGTCCATTAAAAACATAAATTTCCAGATATGGAATTTTGAGGATTTTAAATTATTTTAAAGGTATTTTTCTAGAATTTAATGAGACCTCAAACCATTTTAAAATTCAGTCCCAATTTTGGCCACCGCGAGTGGTGGTGCGTGCACCTATGGGCAAGAAAAGAGGCTGTTTTGTATCTTGGCTATTGGGATTAATTTGAGTTATTTAACCCTCCTAATCATATTTTAAACCCATTTCAATTAGGTAAAAATGTTATTGATTGATTGGCTATTCGGATCCCACAAATCGTGAAATGTAAGTGCAATTAAGGGTAACTAGTTTGTTATTTCGACATAGTTTTTGGGTAAAGGTTATGATTTGATTAAATGAAGGAATTTAATCATTAATTAGATACTTTTTTCCAGTATATTATTGAATTAGGTTCAAACCCAAATGCCTCAAATCATCCGTAAAGGTGAAGAACGATTGTACGTACGGTTTGCATCGATATAGTGTAAGGAATCTAACTAGTTTGGATTCATAAAATAATTATAATTTCAACGATTCGTTTGAAATCATAAGTGGGTGTTTGGGGCTGGTTTAATGTTAAATTGATTGAATTTATACTGAATTTTGGTTTCGTTTAAGGAATTATTAAGGATAATTGGAAGATTCGCTAGTGTGCTGCGCGGAAGCAAAAAATAAGGTGTGGGTCCTAAACTCATAAAATTGTTTGAAAATGTTAAATATCATGTTATATTTGATAGATTAGCTTGTTGATTGGATTGGCTTAATAGTCAAGTTATTTATTTTGTGAGTGGCTGAACCAGGTATGTTTCGAGCCTTAAAAGACTGACATGTTGGCAAAATTGCTAGTTTGATAGTATGAATGTTTGATTAAGTTTGTAACTACATATTTAAGTTAAGAGATATGAGAATGTTTGATTGAATGATACAATGTGTTGAGATATTAATCTTATATATGATTTAAATGCATGAGATATTTATTATATTGTGTATTGAAAAGGGTGTTATTTATGCACAATGAAAACTCGTAAAGTATGTGAAATTGGACGATATTGATTGATACCAACACAATGGTAATTTGAAAGATTAGAACACTGTTTCTATTTACTAAAAGTGTGTAATTATTAAGGACATGCTGAGCATGTCAAATGAATGTGAAAAGTATTGATATATGATTATGTATGAGATTGTGTGACATATTGCATATGTATTGGGTTGGAATTTTGTGGTTGACAAAGGAGTTACGTGGAGTACCGGCGGCATATTAAGGCTACATTATTTGTAGTTAGTGCACTGCACCTGGAGTACCGAGGGCATTGGCGATTTTATTGCATATTACATGTTATTGGCGATTGTATCGCACTATTTGATATCTGGCAGATTTTCTACATTATTGATTATTCGGTGGTTTTACCACATCGAGCTATGCTCATAATGTTTTGGAGTTTGGCAGACGGGTTCTGGGGAACTCGTGGTGTGTAGCGGATGGTATGTGTTTGGCAGACAGGCTCAGCATTCAGAGAATCACCTTGGACCTCAGACTATTCTTAATAAGTAATATTATCTCTGATATGTGGCTTGGTAACTTTTCTTTTGGGAATTTTTGTATGCATGAATTACTCAAGCATAATAACCAGATAATGCATGATATCGGGCTTAAGTAAAATTTGATATTGTTCCGTAGTTTCCACTACATTGCAAATGAATTGTTTTTGAAAAACAAATCGATAAGGCAACTAATTTTCCAAAATGACTTGAAAAATGGTTTTTCTGCTGCATTAGTTTAACTTCGAGTTTTTTTTAAAGAAGAGCGACAAGCGAACGGTTTTTCTAAAACAACAATTTCAATAATAAAATGAATCCTAAGCATACACGACCTAATGAATGAATGCTTTTAAGCTAACTCAAAGTACAACTACGATTTTCTCTAAAATGAGTTTTTTTAAGTCTTATAAAGTAACGTAAGTTAGCTTAGCCATTTTGGTGGCTAATGTAGCCTTCTCAATCTAGCCATGACGTCTAGGATGGGTTTGGGAGGTTACAAGTATAACTCTCAAAGATCTCGATACATCTTGTTCCCACTGAGATGCATAGTATAAGGGCTACTATGCGCTTCTCACATAATAGATTGCCTCAAATCAGATTCATTAGGCACACAAACTCGATCTAGAAAACACAGAACCCTATCACTATTCAGCCTAAAATCAAAAGTACTACCTGCCTCAACCTGTCGAAACCGCGAGATCAAAGAATCATCTCCTAATTGTTTAACACAAATCTGATCAATCCAAGTCAGCTTAACTTGTAACTCGGCTAATAGAATAAAATTATCAAAAAAACTTAGGCGAACAAACATCACCTTTAGATCGGTCATCACTCTATGACTAAAAGCATCAGCCACAATATTAACCTTACCAGAATAATACTCAAACATGCAGTCATGATCCTTAAGCAACTTAATCCATCTATGTTGCCTAAGGTTCAACTCCTTCTTAGTAAGAAGATACTTGAGGCTCTTGTGATCGGTGTAAATGATACACCTCCTACTATATAGATAATGTTTCTATATTTTCAAAATGAAGACAATGACAACCAACTCTAGATCGTGCATTAGATAGTTGCCTTTGTATGACTTAAGTTTTCGGGATGCATAAGCCACTACCTTACCATCTTGCATCAGAATACAACCAAATCCAACATGTGATGCATCATTATAAACCATAAACTTCTTGCCAGATTTAGGCTGTATCAGAATGGATGTCTGATTCAAAATAGATTTGAACTTCTCAAAGCTTGATTACTGTTCACCAGCCCAGAAAACGGTTCGTTCTTACGCAACAACTTAGTTAGAGGAGCTACAATAAGCGAGAATCCCACAACAAACCTTCAATAATAACCCGTCAAACTGAGGAAGTTACATCGACCATATTTATTGGTTGTTTCCATTCAAGTACAGCCTCAATCTTTTTAAGGTCGACTCGGATCCCCTTAGCAAAGACCACATGTCCCAGAAAAGTAACTTCCCTCAACCAGTACTCACACCTGCTCAACTTAGTGTAGAACTTTTTCTCACGAAGTATCTGCAAAACTACTTTAAGATGCTCATCATGATCCTCCTTAGTCTTAAAGTATACCAAAATATCATCAATGAAAACCATAAAAAACTTATCCAAATACGGCTAGAGCACCCGATTCATAAGGTCCACGAACGCAGCTGGAGCATTTGTTAAACTAAATGACATAACTAGGAAGTCATAGTGCTCATAATGAGTCCTAAAGGCAGTCTTAAGTACATCAGCCTCTTTAACCTTAAGTTGATGGTACCCAAAATGGAGATCTATCTTAGAAAATACAAAGGCCCCACAAAATTGATCGAACAAGCCATCAATCATCGAAAGCGGGTGCTTATTCTTTATCGCCAATTTATTAAGTTGACTGTAATCCACACATATCCTCATAGTACTATCTTTCTTCTTTACGAACAAAATCAGTGCTCCCCAAAGAAACACACTAGGCCAAATAAACCCACGATCGAGAAGTTCTTAAAACTGAGCTTACAGTTCCATAAGCTCAATATATTCCATGCGTTAGGGAGTGATGGACACCGGAACAATACTCTGTAGGATCTTGATACCAAACTAGACCTCCCTATCTAGAGGCAATCTTGGCAACTCCGTGGGGAAAATATCCAGAAATTTCCTAATAGTGTGAATATCCCTAGCAAAGGTACCTACAGAAGTCGAATCACGCACAAAGGCCAGAAATGCCTCACACATTTTCTGAACTAACTTTTTGGCTACTAAAGCAGATATTAGATTGGAGAAGTAATCTCAACACTCGCCAATCATAATAACCTCCAAGTCACCCTCAGACCTCAAAGTGACCATCTTAGTGACACAGTCTAAGCTAACTTGATGCTCCACGAGCCAGCCTATTCCTAATATCAGATCAAATTCTCTGAATGATAACTCCATTAAATTAGCCAGAACCACAACTCTTATTGCTTGAACCAATGGACTGATCATAGAAACCTCACTAAAAGTTCTTTCAACAAAAATACCCAGATTCATTGATACAGAACTAACTATATAAGAATGTATTGACTTATATCTAACAATGCAAAATATGAAAAAATACTAATAAAAAACATAGTAGCGATGACATCAGTGGTGTCTCTGTCCTCGTGGCACTTAGCCGCATAAACCAATACAGGTTATCTAGCCTCTACCTGATTTACACATCTACCCGGTGCCCTCTATCCTGTACCCAAACAATTATCACCTCTGGTGTGTCCACGGCTCCTAGGTGGATATTGTACTGCCCTCTGAAGTTGAACCAAACCTAGAGCTAGAGCTTACACCTGATCAGAGTGAAGTTGTAACACCCGTACCCGAGACCGTTTCCGGAGTCGAACACGAGGTATTTACGGACTTATTTCATTGATTTTCCCAGTCCAAAAAAAATTTTCCAGACAAGCTGGCTAACTGCGTCACTGTTACCTTAAAAATCATATCTTGAGTTCCAAAACTCAAAAACCAATTTCGTAAATTTGACCTGAAACTAGACTCATATATCCATCTACAAATTTTTTTCTAGAAGTTTTGGTCAAGCCAATTAGTACAGTTTATTAGTTAAAGTCTCCCCTATTTCAGGGTTCTACTGCTCTGACCTTCATGCATTACGACTTATGTATCTTCCTGTACAGGGCTTCATTACTTATACCGTTTGTTTCTAACAAAACTAGACTCAGAAATAAATCTATGCATATATGGCATGACCTCTAATTATATCTGGTTAATTTATAGTGAATTTCCAAAGTCAGATCAAGGGATCCAGAAATCGCTCTGGACCTGTTCCATGAAAACTTAAATATCTCCTAAAATACGACTGATATGATCATTTCGTTTCTTCCATATGAAAGTAGATTCATCAAGGTTCTATTACATAATTTATTCACTATTTAATTCCATTCCTACTATTTTTAGTGATTTTTCAAATCCACACCACTGCTGCTGTCAACATCTGTTTTTAAGGTGAACTTTACCTATTTCATGGTTTTCCATGAATCAACTAGAATTTGTCATACAAAGCACCAAAATGATCATGATTAACCATTCCAATGGCTAATCGTTACCAAACAATTCCATACCCCTCAATGAACAACATACAAAACGATTATAATGCTATGCTCAAGGTATATATATAAGCCATTTTCGCATGGCTATCCAAATTTATACAAAACCAAAGGGTACATGACCAACAACAAAAAGGGTAGTCCTATACATGCCATTTTCAGAGTTCAACCAAAAGTGTACCAAGAGTGCTTTGATAGTGTGGACGACTTCGACTTCGACAATCCCAAGCCCGATAGCTGACGAACCAAAATCTATAAAACAGAGAATCAAAGAAACGGAGTAAGCATTTAATGCTTAGTAAGTTTTGAATAATGAAATTAGTTTCGGCTAAGGTATAACATTCATATTGCTAAATGGATAACTTCATATATGCACATTCTCATAAACATACTTACTTCACGCTTCAATCAATATATTCATTCACAAGGTATCAAACCTCACTAAAGGCCAAAAATTCGTTAATCAATTGAACGAATACTATTTAAAACGAATCGACTTTTCCGATGCATATACGAAACATACCTCATCCTTTGGATTTTTATGAGCGTATTAATTGAAATTTACAGCAAGATCGCTCACTTCCAAACTCAAGCATCTTCGGGATTTAGCCGAATATAACTACTTGCTCAAATACCTTCGGGACTTAGCCCGGATATAGTAACTCACACAAATGCCTTCGGGACTTAGCCCGGATATAGTAACTCGCACAAATGCCTTCGGAGCTTAGCCCGGAATTAGTCACTAGCACAAATGCCTTCGGGACTTAGCCCGGTTATCATCCGAATATCCATGCACATATCAGTAATTCATGACACATCTATATTTCATTTTCATAACTAGAATTCAAACACAAGTCACTTATCAAGCATTATCATTTTCGGCTCAATAGCTACATACAAGAGCATGATATTAATTTGCTTAAAACATGATCTAATCGAATCATAATCTAAGTTTCATTACTCGAAAACTTACCTCGGATGTTGTCGAACGATTTCGGCGGCTATTCGATCACTTTTTCCTTTCCCTTATCCAACTTTGGTCCTCTAAGCTCTTGAGCTAATTCAAACAAATTCAACTTATTAAAGTCTCATTATGCTAGCTTATGGCCGAATATGACAAGGAGTTTGATAGGTCATATGGCCACCTTTAGCTCAAATACAAAATGGTCATACGCATTTTTAATCACATTGAGCAATTTAATACAATTAATCTAACATTTTCTCATGTGCACCTTGATGACCGAATACACACATCATTAACCTAATATCAATTGACTAAACATTTTAACAAATTTTCCTTGAGCCAATTATCTAAGTCAAGATAAAAGCATCAATGTGCTTGCCTCTAACCGAATACATACAACACAAATCTACCTCATGTGGCCGAATATGCATGTCTATGTTGAGGCCAATTATATGCTTAATACTTCCTACAAATATGGTTACTTGTATTGACTACATACCATTTGTTTCAAGTTCAAAACTCGGCTAATACACATAATTCATACATATCACATTCCAAGCATTCACTCAATTCTATCACTTAAAACACACACATTACTCAATAACTTCCTAGTTTAAATTCGGCAACTACACCAATTCACTAGATGATTTGTTATTATTATTGTTCATTTATTCAAACTACCTACAATTTCCTTAAACCATCACAATTAACAACCATCTATCACTTCCATTTTCTACCATGGCCGAATGTTATAACCCAAGCCACATATATTGTTCCTCAAGGCCCTTCAATGACCACATTCGGCACCTCCTTAATAACAACCCAAATTTCAACCTTCAAGAAAGAAGAAAAAAAGTATATGTCCTAAGAGCTTCAAACTACTTGGCCGAATATCAAACCTCCTAACAATCAAAACTTAAGCCATGGAATGATTAGAACTTGAACTAACCACCTTCTTTATACAAAATTTTCCAAGAATTTCAAGGTACTTACCTCTTCCTAATCCTCATCCAAACCGAACATGAAGCAAGAGAACTCATTTCTTCTTCCTTTGATTTTTCGGTCAAGAAGAACAAAGAGGATGAAGCCATTTTTTTTTCTTCTTCTAGGTACGGCAAAATGGAGGGGGGCATGGATGAGACAACTTTGTTTTCATCACCCTTCCCTTTTCATTACTTAATTACTAACCCTTTATTTTATTCTTTCTAACATAACACACTACCACAACATGTTCACAACATGTTTCACCCCATAGCATGGCCGGCCACTAGCTCAAATTTTGGGTAATTTGACATGCAAACCCATCATTTTCATAACATGCATTGATAGGCCACTTCACATTTGCCTAGCACATTTCTAAATTTTCTCACATAAGTCCTATTTAATAAAATTCACTTACAATTAACAAAATTCAAACATGAAATTTTCACACATGCATATATACATATAATAAGCATCAACTATGACGGTTAATTATTTTTATGACTCGGTTTAGTGGTCCCGAAACCACTTTCTGACTAGGGTCAATTTAGGGCTGTCAGAACTCTCCCCCACTTTAAGAAATTTTCGTCTCCGAAAATCTTACCGGTAAATAGGTTTGGGTATCGTTCTTTCATAGAGTTCTCGGGTTCCCAAGTAGCTTCTTCCATCCCATGTTTGAGCCATAACACTTTCACTAAAGGAACCTTTTTGTTTCGTAACTCTTTCACTTCAAGAGCTAGGATACGAATTGGTTCTTCTTCATAACTCATATCGGACTGAATTTCAACCTCTGATAGATTAATTATGTGCGATGGATCAGATCTATAACGTCGAAGCATCGAAACATGAAAGATGTCGTGAATCTTTTCGAGTTCAGGGGGTAAAATCAATTTATACGCAACTGGACCGACTCGTTTGGATATTTCATATGACCCAATGAACCTCGAACTCAGTTTGCCCTTACGGCCAAATCTGAGTATCTTTTTCCAAGGTGAAACCTTAAGAAACACTTTGTCTCCCGCTTGATACTCAATATCTCTTCGCTTTAAATTGGCGTACGACTTCTGACGATCTGATGTTGCCTTCAGACTCTCACGAATTATTTTTACTTTCTGTTCAGCATCTTTAATCAAATCAACTCCGAAAATTTTACTCTCACCGAGTTCGGTCCAAAACAACGGTGTACGGCATTTACGACCGTACAAAGCCTCATAAGGTGCCATCTTAATGCTTGATTGAAAACTATTGTTGTAAGCGAATTCAATCAAAGGTAAATACCGTTCCCATGAACCACTAAACTCAAGGATGCAACATCTCAACATATCCTCGAGTATCTAAATTATCCGCTCGAATTGACCATCGGTTTGGGAATGAAAAGCAGTGCTAAAATGCAGCTTGGTACCCAAAGCTTCTTGCAATTTCTTCCAAAATCGCGAGGTGAATCTCGGATCTCTGTCCGACACAATAGAAATAGGTACCCCGTGTAATCTCACAATCTGATAAACATACAATTCAGCTAGTTTATCCAATGAAAAATCCGTACGTATGGGGATAAAGTGAGCCGACTTAGTCAGTCTATCAACAACAACCCAAATCGCATCTTTCTTACTTGCCGATATTGGCAAACCAGATACAAAATCCATCGTGACTCGATCCCATTTCCATTCGGGTATCATGATCGGTTGAAGTAAACCCGTAGGCACTTGATGTTCCGCCTTCACTTGCTGACATATTAAACACTTCGAAACAAAATCGGAAATGTCTCGTTTCATACCATGCCACCAAAACTGACGTCTCAGATCATTGTACATTTTCGTACCCCCCGGGTGAATTGACATTCGGCTACAATGAGCTTCGTTCAGAATCATCGAAATAAGTTCTGAACTTCTTGGAACACACAAACAATTTCTGAACCTCAAACAATCGTCATCATCAATTTGAAACTCTAATTCCATATTCGAAACACATTCAGCCCGTTTTGCAACCAATTCATCATCGACTTTCTGAGCTTTACGAATTTGATGAATCAAAAATGGTTTGGCCTTTAATTCAGCTACTAACACATTGTCGGGTAGAACATACAAGTGTACATTCATCGCTCATAAAGCAAACAATGATTTTCAGCTTAAGGCGTCCGCAACCACATTAGCCTTTCCCGGGTGATAATCAATGACAAGCTCATAATCCTTCAACAACTCAAGCCAACGCCTTTGTCGCAGATTCAAGTCTCTTTGAGTCATCAAATATTTGAGACTTTTGTGATCCGAATATACATGGCACTTCTCACCAAATAAGTAATGTCGCCATATTTTCAAAGCGAATACGATGGCAGCTAATTCGAGATCATGGGTTGGATAATTTTTCTCATGTGGCTTCAGTTGCCTCGACGCATAAGCTACAACTCAACCTTCTTGCATCAATACACAACCCAACCCAAGTAAGGATGCATCACTGTAAATGACGAACTCCTTGCCTGATTCGGGCTGCACTAGTACTGGAGCTTCCGTCAAATGAGTTTTCAATTGATCGAAACTTTTCTGACACTTTTCTGTCCATTCAAACTTAACATCTTTCTGAAGTAGTTTCGTCATTGGTGTGGCTATCATCGAGAAACCTTTTACAAATCGTCGGTAGTAACCGGCAAGTCCCAAAAAGCTCCGAACCTCAGTAATATTTCTCGGAGGCTTCCAGTTAAGTATGGCTGAAATTTTGTTCGGATCAACTCGAATACCCGATGCAGACACCACATGACCCAAGAAGCTAACCTCTCTTAACCAGAACTCACACTTACTGAACTTAGCATATAATTGCTTATCCCGTAAAGTTTGCAACACTAATCCCAGGTGTTCAGCATGATCGGTTTCATTTTTCGAATAGACCAAAATATCGTCGATAAACACAACTACAAATTGATCCAAATACAGTCTGAAGATCCGATTCATCAAATCCATAAATACCGCGGGGGCATTAGTGAGCCCAAACGGCATCACTAAGAATTCGTAGTGACCGTATCTCGTTCTGAAAGCAGTTTTGGGTATATCCGAATCTCAAATTCACAACTGATAATAACCCGATCTCAAATCTATCTTTGAAAACAATGAGGCTCCCTTTAGTTGATCAAACAAATCGTCAATGCGCAGTATCGGATATTTATTCTTTATTGTCACCTTATTCAGCTGACGATAGTCGATGCACAACCTCATGGTTCCGTCCTTCTTTTTCACAAACAATACTGGTGCACCCCAAGGTGAGAAACTTGGTCGAGCGAAACCCCTATCCGTCAACTCTTGCAACTGAGCTTTCAACTCTTTTAACTCGATTGGTGCCATACGATACGGAGCTATCGAAATCGGTGTAGTCCCAGGTGCAAGCTCAATACCAAACTCTACCTCCCAAACAGGTGGTAAACCCGGTAATTCTTCGGGAAAAACATCCGGGTATTCACAAACCACCAGCACAGATTCAGGTTTCTTTCCTAACTCTTTGTCATAAGTACATACGAAGGTATGCTTCACACCCTTTTCTTACGTATTTCTGAGCCAACATCAATGATATTACAGCTGGCAACCTATTCAAGTCAATAGACTCAACTCGGATTATCTCGTTATTTACACACCTCAAATCGATGGTTTTTCTTTTGCAATTTACAATTGCATCATGTACGGTCAACCAATCCATACCGAGGATAACACCAAATTCATCAAACGGTAAAAGCATCAAATCAGCCGGAAAACAGGAACCTCGGATTACTAGGGGACATTTCTTACACACTTTGTCGACAAGCACGTAACGACCCAAGGGATTTGACACCCGAACTACGAACTCAGTAGACCCAACAGGTAAAGTCTTACTGGATGCTAAGGTTTCACATATATAAGAATGAGTAGAACCAGGGTCAATCAAAGCAATCACGTTAGTATCAAAGAGAGTAAAAGTACCGGTAATAACATCTGGCAAGGAAGCATCCTCGCGTGCGCATATAGCATAAGCTCTAGCAGGAGCACGAGCCTCAGATCTGGTTGTAGCATCTCTAGATCCTCTCTGACCGCCACTAGCGTTGCCTGTGTTTCTAGACGGTCTACCCCGAGCAATAGTCGCACCTGGTTTCCCACTCTGATTCACATTTTGTTCAGACAGTCTCGGGCAATCCTTGATAAAATGGTCAGCTGATCCGCATTTATAACAGGAGCGGTCATGGAATCTACAACTCCCCGAATGCCATTTACCACAATACTGACACTCCGTTCTGTCTCGACGATCATTTCCAACACTAGCGACTGAAGTGACTCGTGCACTCACAGGGGGTAGATCACGATCTCGTCTAGAAAAACCCGAAGTGTCTCTAGATCGGCCTAAGTCATCTCTAAATTTCTTCGATGACTGTTGAAAGGGCCTCCCCGAAGACCTCTTACGAAACTCCTTTGCTCCCATATCAGCTTTTCTTTTCTCCATACTGAGCTCCTCGGCTTTGCAAGCTCGCTCGACAAGTACCACAAATTCTCGGATTTCTAAAATGCCAACATACAGCTTTATATCATCATTCAGTCCATCCTCGAAACGTTTACACATCACGGCTTCTAAAGAAATGCATTCTCGAGCGTAACGGCTAAGCCTTACAAACTTTCGTTCATAATCGGTAACCGACATGGAACCTTGTTTAAGTTCAAGAAATTCCTTCCGTTTTTGATCCATGAATCTCTGACTGATATACTTTTTCCGAAACTCGGTTTGGAAAAACTCCCAAGTTACTTGCTCTCGGGGCACAACAGAAGTCAACGTATTCCACCAATAGTAGGCAGAATCACGTAGCAAGGAGATAGTACACTTTAGGCACTCATCGGGTGTGCAAGATAGCTCATCGAGTACCCGAATAGTGTTGTCCAACCAAAATTCAGCTTGCTCGGCATCATCGCTGTCTGTAGCTTTAAATTCAGTAGCCCCGTGTTTTTGGATTCTATCAATTGGGGGCTTATTTGACCTTATTTGGTCAGTTGCCGGAGGTATTGTAGGTGCGGGGGTGGTATTAGTCGGGAATGGAGGTTGTGGAACAGCCGTATTAGTTCGAATGTATTGGTTGAACCAATCATTCATCACGCTATAAAAAGCTTGTCTAGCTTCGTCGTTCGGATTACTAGCAATAGGTTGAGAGTCCGCCGGCGTTGTCCCTTGCGCGGGAGCAGGCGCTGCACTCTCAAGATCATCAGCTACCGCTCGGTTGGGATCGGGATCCATTACTATAAATAAACACATTTTCAATTGTCAGAAATCACTACACTATCAAATAATCACATAATGGCATGTATAGCTAGACCCAAACGTACTACGGTAGTCCTAGAATCGACTAAACCTGGCTCTGATACCAATAAAATTGTAACACCTCGTACCCGAGACCGTTGTCGGAGTCGAACATGAGGTATTTACGAACTTATTTCATTGATTTTCCCAGTCCAAAAAAAATTTTCCAGACAAGCTGGCTAACTGCGTCACTGTTACCTTAAAAATCATATCTTGAGTTCCAAAACTCGAAAACCAGTTTCGTAAATTTTACGTGAAACTAGACTCATATATCCATCTACAAATTTTTTTCTAGAATTTTTGGTCAAGCCAATTGGTCAAGACTCATAATCTAAGTTTCATTACTCGAAAACTTACCTCGGATGTTGTCGAACAATTTCGGCGGCTATTCGATCACTTTTTCCTTTCCCTTATCCAACTTTGGTCCTCTAAGCTCTTGAGCTAATTCAAACAAATTCAAACAAATTCAACTTATTAAAGCCTCATTATGCTAGCTTATGGCCGAATATGACAAGGAGTTTGATAGGTCATATGGCCACCTATAGCTCAAATACAAAATGGTCATACGCATTTTTAATCACATTGAGCAATTTAATACAATTAATCTAACATTTCCTCATGTGCACCTTGATGACTGAATACACACATCATTAACCTAATATCAATTGACTAAACATTTTAACAAATTTTCCTTGAGCCGATTATCTAAGTCAAGATAAAAGCATCAATGTGCTTGCCTCTAACCGAATACATACAACACAAATCTACCTCATGTGGCCGAATATGCATGTCTATGTTGAGGCCAATTATATGCTTAATACTTCCTACAAATATGGTTACTTGTATTGACTACATACCATTTGTTTCAAGTTCAAAACTCGGCTAATACACATAATTCATACATATCACATTCCAAGCATTCACTCAATTCTATCACTTAAAACACACACATTACTCAATAACTTCCTAGTTTAAATTCGGCAACTACACCGATTCACTAGATGATTTGTTATTATTATTGTTCATTTATTCAAACTACTTACAATTTCCTTAAACTGTCACAATTAACAATCATCTATCACTTCCATTTTCTACCATGGCTGAATGTTATAACCCAAGCCACATATATTGTTCCTCAAGGCCCTTCAATGACCACATTCGGCACCTCCTTAATAACAACCCAAATTTCAACCTTCAAGAAAGAAGAAAAAAAGTATATGTATTAAGAGCTTCAAACTACTTGGCCGAATATCAAACCTCCTAACAATCAAAACTTAAGCCATGGAATGATTAGAACTTGAACTAACCACCTTCTTTATACAAAATTTTCCAAGAATTTCAAGGTACTTACCTCTTTCTAATCCTCATCCAAACCGAACATGAAGCAAGAGAACTCCTTTCTTCTTCCTTTGATTTTTCGGTCAAGAAGAACAAAGAGGATGAAGCCTTTTTTTTTTCTTCTTCTTCTAGGTACGGCAAAATGGAGGGGGGGCATGGATGAGACAACTTTGTTTTCATCACCCCTCCCTTTTCATTACTTAATTACTAACCCTTTATTTTATTCTTTCTAACATAACACACTAACACAACATGTTCACAACATGTTTCACCCCATAGCATGGCCGGCCACTAGCTCAAATTTTGGGTAATTTGACATGCAAACCCATCATTTTCATAACATGCATTGATAGGCCACTTCACATTTGCCTAGCACATTTCTAAATTTTCTCACATAAGTCCTATTTAATAAAATTCACTTACAATTAACAAAATTCAAACATGAAATTTTCACACATGCAGATATACATATAATAAGCATCAACTATGACGGTTAATTATTTTTATGACTCGGTTTAGTGGTCCCGAAACCACTTTCCGACTAGGGTCAATTTAGGGCTGTCACAGAAGTGGACAATCCCTGACGCGGTGCTCTATCGACCAGCATCGCAAAACAAGCTCCCAAAATCCTCTAACATTCGCCAGGATGACATCTACCACAATCCTCACAAACATAGGTCACAGTAACAGTAACTGGTGCCTCTACCCACAGAGGCCCATCAAACTTCTCCCATTTCTTAGGCCGATGAACAGAGCTAGAGGGCTTTGAATCCCTCTTAATCTTAGTTTGACCTCTCCCTTTATTCCTTTTTTCATGCTCAGTGTGCTTAACCTCCTCAGAAATATTTGCATTTTCTACCGAGACGACAAAAACTTACTCCCTCTGTGAAGCTATCATAGCCTTGAGGTCATACCTCAGCCCATTCTCAAACCGAATGCTGTTATCGTAGTCAGTCGACACAAGCCCAAGAACATACTTGCTCAGTCTCAAAAACTCAGCCTCACTCGGCCATGGTTCTATCCCTTTGAGTAAAGCTTAAAAACTCATGTCTACGAGCCTCTATATAACTCGCCCCCACATATTTGCTCTGGAAAGTATTCTCAAAATATTCTTAAGAAATTTGATCAGACTAATTACCCTCCTCAATAGTCAGCCACCACTGATAAGTTTCATTGCGAAGCAATGACACTACACCCTTTAATTTCTTCTCAAGGGTGTAGTCGATATAATTCATAATCCTTTTTACGGCTTCCAACCAATATTTGACTATAATTGCTACGACTCCAATGACGCCCTTAAAAAAGTCATCACCGTTAGACCTAGTGTTTCACTTGTATCCAAATTGGGCATACTGCCCATCAAGAACAGCTCAGCTCGAGCTCCTCTTTAGCGCTTGCTGCACCTACGAATACTTCATCCAAAGTTCTGTGTGCACTCATTGTATGTTATATACATTACAAAGTTTTATGTATCAATTCAAATTTTCTTATGAAATGCCTTATGTCAAAAATCTTATCAGAGTATTTTTCAACATCACTATAGTTTTGAACTAAAGTATAAGTGTTTCTAATACTACAGTATTTTTTCTAACTAAACAGTATAACTAAAGCAGTACTTACCAGATTAGCCTCGGAGTCTCGATATTTCATAAACTTATTTTTTAGATTTAAACAAAAAGAATTTCTATTTAAAAAATAATTTTCACAAAATTTTGAAACAAAATAACAACCTGAGTTTTAAACTTGGCTCTGATACCACCAAATGTAACACATCAAACTCGGCCTAGACGTTATGGCCAGATCTGGAGAGGTTATCATAAATCATTTAAAAACCCCGAATTTGTTTGTCTTGAAAGAAGGTCGTTAGCTCTTGTTATTCAAAATTTTAGTTTATTAGAGAACATATCCTTCTTATTCGATTTGATGAAACTGTTGTTTATATATGTAAATTTTTAAACGTTTAAGTTTGCAGTTGAAAATCTTAGTTACGTCCTATTCTGAAATCACGATTTGTAATTATAAATTCCCCCATTTTGTAGATCAAGTCTAAATCCACCAAAAACGTTTAAAACAGTTAAAATAAAAAGATAAAATCCCAAAAGTTAAAATAATCCATAAAACATCCAAGAAAAACCTCAAAAACAAAAATAGTATAATCACGAAAAATAGAATATTTAATTGAAGAGTTTAACTAAGCTTCATCGCACTGAACCATCCTAAATCTAAGGGTTACCTGAAAGTAAATAGACATATTGAGAGTGAGCTTATAAGTTCAGTGTGTAACTTAGAAAAAAAATAGAATTATAGATTTAATTTCAAATATAAATCCTAACAGAACAGGCACAGAACATATATCATATATATAAACAGAACTAGATGCAAATTTACAAAACATATATCATATATAGAAACAGAACTAGATGCAGATTTACAATTCTAACCCCATCCGCTACATACCATATAGGATATAAAATACCCATCCAACCCTATACACCACTTAGTGTCGGTATATCACTTTTCAAAATATTTACAGCTTAGCTGTAAGATCATTAGGCGATTTATCGCCAAGAACATATATACATGTGGTTGTGCCACCAAATACAGCAGATAATTAAGCTGGCAACACTTTCTCTACAACACAGATCCCACCCCAATGCACATACAAAATTAACATAGCCAGAATTACATGTCACACATGCTCATATAACATATTATAATTACACAGTACATAACATACTTAACATATATCTTACCATACATGCAAACATATATCAAATTTTACACTAACAAAATAATAGTAATCATGTTTTACAGTCCAAATTGTACCATACAGACCGTACGGGAGACCCATATACGACTCGTACGACATACGCGTGCTTAGGGAAAATTTTTAAATTTTGGGCCTACATGCCCATATGGCCTACTTGGCCAGCCCAATTGCCTAGGCCGTGTGAGACACACGATCTAGCACATAGCCTGTCACATGACACATGGCCTACCACAAGATCGTGTGGTATCGAAAGTCCAGATTTTTCACTTTCGTTGTTCGTTGTTTTCTCTTTTGATGTAAAAACCACCACAAGACTCCCAGAATTTAAAATCTTCATTTAACACACTCAAATTAGTAACAATTATTGATGACTCCACAAAAATGCCCATATTCGGCTTCCAAAAACATTAAAACATCTGGAGCACCAATTTCCTCTTAATCCTCTCCTATTAGCACGTAAAAGAAACAATTAAAATTTTGGTTCCACGACATAAATCCTAGAATACAAAATCTGGACTCTACGAGTAATCACAATATTCCCTGATAATATAATTGTGACAAACACAACACCCAAATACAAATCCAATACGAAAAGAGGAAAAAAGAAAGAATGTTGATAGGATTTACTAGCTGATTAGCATCTAAAAAAATTAGCAAAAATGCTCTCATAGGAATTCGAACACATAAACTTAAGCACAAAACAAAGAATTTAACCGCTAGAGCAGACCACATCACTTTTGTCAGAATTCAACAAAAGAAGTCATATACTATGATATTGTAAACTTTAAATTATATAAGTTTTTTTAGTATTTTATGACACATTTTTACTTAAAATAATATTAATTCTGAGTGTTTAATAATTAATTGGGTGAATTTTGTTTATATCAAGATAATGGGCATGATTTAATAAAGAATACAATTTTGTGCTATTTTGCATTAAATTTGTGCATAATTTAATTATTTTATGCAACATACTAATCTTGATTTATTTGCTGTAGTTGGACCAAAGACTTATGCATAGCTTATTTATTAAAGCTACATGGGCATGAGCCAATTTCACTCTACATGTACAGTAAATGCAAGGAAAGTTGGGTCATGAAGAAATTAATTTGATCCAATTGAAGTTGGTGTAATTGATGAATAAATCTGGCAAGCATTTGGGTCATCAACCAGTCTAAATAAGGGAGAATCAAGCCCAATTCGGCAAGGGCATTTGGGCAGCTAAAAATTCACCTTTGGGAGATTTATTGGAGGTCTCTACAATTGCAAATGAATTAGAAATCAGCATACAATCTTTACCCTGGAAACGTCCACCACCTTGCTTGATTCAAGCATAATTTCATGCATGAATCAAGCAACTAAATAACCCCCTATTTGCACAAATTATAGCTGTCTATTAGAGTAAGAAACCTAAGGGATTTTAAGCTATTTTTAGCAAACATACTAGCTATCCATCCACTATAAATACTACCTTCTACACCCCTCAAAAATCATCCCTCAATCATTCTTTATTTCATCCTTTAATACACATCCATCCATCTTCTCATTTCTCTCTAACTTTCATTCTTTTCCACTTATACCATTTCCCTATTTAGCTAAGTAATTCCTAAAGAAAAAAAACTTTCTCTTGGCTGACCACCTTGAGGAGTAGTTTGTAGAGGAGCATCTGTGAGAATTGGAGGAAGCTTCCACGATTAGTAATCACACTATCAAAGAGTTTTTTCTTCCTTTTTTCTATTCCTTAATTATTCATTATGTTTGCAAATTGCTTTGTTGTTTTTTCATTGATGATGATAGCTTAATTTTGTTTAGCTAAAATGATTACATTTATTTAATAAAGTTCATTGAGTTATGTTTATGATGTTTTGTGCCTCAATCATTTATGGTTTCAATTAAACTCAAGTATGTATTTCATTCATACGTGATTGAATGTATTAGAATTAGTTGAGCAATCTTAACCAGATGATGATTAGTGGACATAATAATTGAAAAGAGCATGCTTAATTTAGATCCTAACCTTACTAAATTGAAAGTTCATAATAACTCGAAAGAGCTTTATTATCTTGCATAGTTTTTAGGTTGATGTGATTAAATTATTTCAAACCTAACCCGTCTCTGTTACTTCACATGAATTCTAAGAAACCCTTAGAATATGATCAGTAAAATGCATATTTTTCTAAGTAAAAGATTCCAAAAGGACTTAATTTTGATTTCAAACTCATGAAAGATCGAGTTAACTTGGATTATTTTTCTGGAACATTGTAAGCATGATGAAAATGAACCAAGTTAAATAATGCAATTATTCTAGCCTATGCATGTTATCATTGTTAAAATCTTGTGAATTTTGCTATTAAATCCATCTCATCCATTTTAACCATTCATTTCATTTGCATTTAGGTTAACTTGCACTAAGGATCACTTTTCATCTAGTCATTTATTTTTTCCAACACTCAAAATTATTGTGTTTTTCTTACCAAATTATTAATATTAATTTTAACAAATATTGATTAACATATACAATCCTTGTGGAGACAATAACTCTTATACTTACTTATTACTTGATAGCGACCGTGTACACTTGCACAAACCACACGTTACAAGTTTTTGGCACCGTTGGCGGGGACTGTTGCCTTAATCATTTTTTTGTGAAATTGTTCTTTACAATTTGGTTTTTATTATATTCTATTTATTTCTAACTTTACTAGTTAATTTTTTAATTCTTTATTCATTAATTTTTTGTGATTTCTTATCATGTCTTCAAGAGCATAGATCGAATCGTCAATTTACTCCCTGTAGACCTAAACATCGATTGGGCATTTAGGCAATGAAGACGAGAAAGATTAACCCAGAGACAATCATTAGAAATGGACCTTGAAAATCAAAATGATGTTCAAAGAGAATGTAATTGCTAATGCTCATAACCCAATCCTTATTGATGATGATAGGGATTGAGCTAAAAGGTAGTACGTTGTACCGTGTCTTAATGAATTAAATTTGGGAATTAAGAGACTAGAGATCGAGGCATCGAAGTTTGAATTGAAACCTGTGAAGTTTCAGATGCTTCAAATAATAGGCCAATTTAGTGAAATGCCCACAGAAGATCCACATCTTCACCTTCGATTGTTTTATAGAAGTAAGCGATTCCTCTAAGATGTCTGGTGTAACTAAAGACTCATTGAGATCGAATTTTTATGTACTCGTTGCGAGATCGGGCACCAGCATAGCTTAATTCATTTCCATCCAATTTAATTTCTATTCAGAAAGAATTAGCTTAATGCTTTTTGGTAAAGTACTTTCCACCTAGCAAAAATGTTAAGTTTCGAATGAGATCACCACTTTTCAGTAGATGGATGATGAGTCCCTATACGAGGTATGAGAAAGATTCAAAGAGCTACTGCGTAAATGCCCTCACCACGGGATTCCACATTGCATCCAATTGGAAACATTTTATAATGGTCTTAATGCGCACATAAGGTTGGTGGTAGATGCTTCTGAAAATGGTGCTCTCTTGTCGAAGACTTATAATGAAGCTTACGAGATCATCGAGAGAATACCTAGTAACAATTACGAGTGACCGAAAAATCAAGTAGCTTCAGAAAGATGAGTAGCTGGAGTACAAGAAGTAGATACCCTTACTTCACTCTTAGCCCAGGTATCTTCTATCTCTTCAATGTTGAAACAGATTACTATTAATGGTTTATGCTATGTTGCAGCTCAACCACCAATCCACTACTAAGAAGGTGGATCGAACAATAATTACATGCAACATAGATCAAATCAACCTCTTGATTTCAATCAACAAGTTTAAAAACCACGGGAAGTTGAAACTAACAATAATTTGGAGAAGTTGTTGAACGCATACAATGTTAAAAGTGATGCATTGATTCAAGGCCAAGCAACAACATTGGAGAATTTGGAAAATCAAATGGGACAATTAGTTAATAAGCTTAAAAGCAAACCCTTGTACCAAGCAACATAGAAAATCCTCCAACAGCCAAGTCTTCTAATAATCTTGAGAACTTATTAAAAGCATACATGGCGAAGAATAATCCAACTTTAAGAAATTTGGAGAACCAGATGGGGCAATTAGCCAATGAACTTTGAAATAGACCACAAGGAGCTTTGTCTAGTGACACAGAGAACTTAAGAAAATCAAGTAAGGAGAATTGAAAAGTGGTAACTTTACGAAGTGGAAGGACTTTGGAATCCAAGGAAGTTTAGGTTGAAGATGAACCTCCCAAGAAAAAGGAAAATCAACCAAAAGTTGAAATTCCTGCACCAGAGAAGCTAAATTCTGTAAATTTTGAAGAGGTAAAAATCTAAACTAGTGAATTATGATAAGTTAACCCCTTCATTAGATGTATATATATAGGAAGAGCTTTCCATTCCAAGCCGAAGTTTCACAACCTCCATACTCTCAAAGACTCTAACAACATAAGCAACAATAGGATACCCAATTCAATTGGATGTGTTGAAACAACTACTATCAACACTCCGTTGGTGGAAGAAGCAAATGTCGAACTATACAAAATCTATTAAGGAATTTCTGTCTAAGAAGAGAAGGCTCGGGGAATTTGAAAGTGTAGCCTTGACTACAAAATGTAGCCTATTTTTTCAGAACAAGTTGCCTCCTAAGTTGAAGGATCTAGGAAGTTTCACCATACCTTGCAATATTGGAGAATCCTATTATGGTAAGGCTTTGTGTGATTTAGGATAGAGTATAAACTTAATGCCTACATCTGTATTTAGATGATTGGGTATTGATAAAGTCAGACTGGCTACAGTTACACTCCAACTGACGGATCGATCTTTGGCATACCTAGAAGGAAAGATCGATGATGTATTAGTACGTGTTGATAAATTCATATTTCCTACTAATTTTATTATCTTAGATTTTTGAAGTAGATAAAAAAGTATCAATCATCTTAGGGAGGCCTTTCTTGGCAACCTATAGGACGATAAACGATGTACAAAAAGGTGAACTCACCATGCGAGTTCAAGATGAATAGGTGACCTTTAACATTCTTAAGGCTATAAGATCTCCTAATGAGGTTAAAGATTGCTCTACTGTCTCCAAAATAGATCTGTTGGTTCCAACAAAATTAGAATTCAATTCTTCAAATGATCTATTAAAAGGTATTTCATTTGAATCTCCACATAAAGATGAGGATGAAACATGTTTGGAAGCTAACTTCGAAGGATTCAGTTCAAAAGCTCAATTTCAATCACTAGAGCAATCATCACATGAGCACAAGAAACCCAACCCATCAAGAGAAGAGCCACTCGAGTTAGACTTAATAGTTTTGAAAAGGTCATTAGATACTGGAAGAATTCTATTGAGGGATGGAAGAGATTATTGATCCCATATCGAGTATTTGATTCTGAGAAACTCGTTTCCCAATGGGAAAAAGCAAGGATCATTTATCACACCATTGGAATTCAGTGGGTGGAACTTATACCAAAGAAAGAATATAAAATAGAAAATGAGTTGATTTCATTAAGGAACATCACAGGTAAGCAAATTTATATGAATGATAGAAATTCGAGCAAAGCAAAACAGAAAGACCATTTCCTAATACTATTTTTTGATCAAATATTGAATATAATTGTTGGGCAACATTATCTCTTATTTATAGATGGATACGATTGGTATGATAAATGGTCGTTTCACATCGCCTTTGTCAGTGACAATCATCAATAACATTAAGGGAGTTCTCTTCACTCTCTCTATAGTTAATTTATTTCCAGTTTTTTTTCTTATTTGAATAAATGGCATGATTAGAAAAATCTTCTTGAATTAGTACATTAAATTAATTCTATCTAAGGAGATTGGAACTTAATGGGAACATTTGTGACCCCTCCAACCTTTCCTGGAAACTTAATTTAATGTAAATTTCTGAGAAAATTTTCTATATAGCTTAAAAGGAATTTTTTTTTTCAATTTAAAGTTTATCTTCATTTTTTTTGTTTTAAGTTCAATAAGAGGGTCAAGTTTGCCCAAGGTTTAATCATTTTATTTTTGTCAAAAATTTTATTTTAGTACAGGTAATAAAATTTTTGCATTTTTGGGCTCGAGGCCCAAAATAGTGATAAGGAGAAAAATATCCAACACTCACTGCCTCTTCCCTTGCCGCAGCATCACTTTCCCATGCTATAGAAATCTCGGTAAAAAGGGGATGACACAAATTAATAAAAGGGGAGGAATTTCTTTTATTTCTTTTTCTTAGTATTATTTTTAGTATATTTTTATTTACTTAGGAATATTTTATTTTATGCATATAATAAGTTGAATAATTTGCAAACAAGAATAAATTAAGCTTAACGTCTCTTCTCTAATAAAAAGAGAAGTAGTGTGGTAATATGAACGAACATGTCTAGGATTGGATTATTAAGAAAGACTTGGTACTTAAGCAGTCTTCATGACTCATCTCTCTTTTCTTGCTATCCTACCTGGTGTTCAGTTCTCATTCATTACTTTATTTACACAATGAGGACATTGCTTCTTTTTAAGGAGAGAGTAGGGCAATATTTGCATGAATTTTAATTTTTTTTAAGTATGATTCAATGTTTACACATAAGTATGCTGAAATAAAATGATGTTCAGAAAAAAAAATTGTTCATAAGTTAGCTCAAATGCAAGTATGATTTCTAGTTTTATCTGAGTTTTTTTTATGTTATCTTAAGTTATAGAATGCTTGCATGTTCTTAGGTCTTAAGTAGTCTTTTTCCATGAAAAACTAATTTCCATACAAATAGACATGCATGAAGGTTTAAGTCCTTATAATTGATTTAGTAACTTTCTTGAGACGAAATCCTAAGAGGCATAAGAATCTAAATATGATAGAAGTACATTTTCTTTGGATCCTTTGAATCTTTCAAGCCTACCATATGAATTTAGCCCTTGAAACCTTAATTTGAGCCTTTAAATCTCTTTTATTGTTATTTACCTACATCGCAAGCCATATCACCATCTTTTTAAGTTTTATCCTATTTTTGCACCTATATTAACTATACTTGTCTTGGTGATCAAAGTTTGAGGAAAAATTCAAAAAGATGTACATGTTCTTCGTATGATGTTCAAAAAAAAATAGAAAATCTCTATTCAAATATCAAAGCAAAAAGAGTAAAATAAATACTCAAAATATTGAGAAGTATTGTTGGGCATAAAGCTTCAAATTAAGTTTGGAGGTGGTAAACCTCGTTAGTAAGAAGGATGTACCTCGAAAGGATCCAAGGAAAAGTTAGGGTTAAGATTATTGAACCTAAAAATTTACTTCTCTTTATCCTTACCTTGAGCCTAGCCCTATTACAACCCTATAAAAGACCTATTAATTTTGATAATTATGTCAACTACATTAGTAGAGAGGAATTGCTAAGTTCAACAAATGATGACCATTAATTACATCTTGTGATTATTCTGTCTAATTAATAAGGAAGCTTTGATTGAATGATGAATGTTATGTGCACTCTATGACTTATTTTAGCATTTTTCCTCACTTAGTATAAAACTATGTGAGCGACCTATCAACAAAAAAAAATTATGAGCATGACTTTGTTGATGTACGTTTATGTGCAAAAGTTTATTCTACTTAGAGATTCTATTTAAACTTATTGTGAAACTACTTTACCTAAATTTTTACTTTGCATTACTCGGGATGAGCAATGGATTAAGTTTAAGGGTTTGTAAACTATAAATTATATAGGTTTTTTTAGTAGTTTATGACACCTTTTTACTTAAAAATAATATTAATTTCGAGTATTTAATAATTAATTGGCTTGTAACACCCATCACACGTATTCAACGCCGAAATAGGGTTACAGAGCATTATCGAACTTATAAAACAATTAAACATTCACTTTACATACATTTTCACATTTCATACAGTTATCATTCAATCTCAATCAATATGTCCCTAATACGAGCCTACGGGGCCCAAAACATGCATTGGGAGTGGTTTGGGACTAAACGGATAACTTTGAAAACTTATAGAACACTTAGAAAAATTTTTCTCAAAACAAGGGACACACGCCCGTGTGGCCCGGCCGTGTGTCTCACACAGCCAACAAACACGCTAATGTCATAGGCCGTGTGGACATTCGAAATGGGAGCACATGGCCATGTCCCAGCCCGTGTCCGACCTTGTGTAACTCTCTAACTTGGGTCACACGGCTAACACACACGCCTGTGTGGCTAGCCCACATGCCTTAAAAATGGCCATACACACCCGGGTGCCAGACCGTGTGCTAGGCCGTGCCAAACCTGGAGGGTATACTGACTTATGCCACACAGCCAAGTCACACGCCCGTGTGTGAGGCTGTATGGGGACACTGACTTGATTTTAATTTCAACACCAGAGGACACACGGCTGTGTAACATAACCGTGTGCCACACACGGCTGAGACACACGCCCATGTCTCTGCCCGTGTGGACAAAAATAGGCTATTTACCAAGCCATTTTGCCACCCAAACTTGCATGTTCCTACACCATATCAATTGGCACCAACATATAGCATAAATAAGCATATAAACCAGCCAATTCAAATGTAAATCATGCACATTTTATACTTTTATTCTCTATACACACTAATCACAAAACATGTCATACCATTTATACCAAATTCATATTTATAATTTAACTTGCTAGACACTTCCAATCATGCATCACTAAACATCAAACTCACAAGCATATAACTACTCTAATATCAACCAATTAACCTTCACAATCTTTATAATCCACAAACATCACGTACCTATCCATGAACTCACAATCCAATCTATATATATATATACATAATTCAAACATACCAAAACAAGTCAACTTATATGGAAATATTCAAAACCAAACTTAGAACATTTACAAGCCAACTCAAATGGCAAAATTCACTACCAAAACATAACCAATATGACTAAAGTCGCTATACATGCCATATACTTAAAACATAAACTCAAAAGTAAGAAACTGATAGTTGGATAATGTGATGGAGTCTCTGACGATCCCCAAATCCGAACTAGCTTTGAATTCACTATCAAACACATAGAAATACACAAAGTAAGCTTTATAGCTTAGTAAGTTCATATAGCATTTATATCAACTCATCATATAAACTCAAATTAGCCAAAAACAAAACATAACATATCTCATAATGAATCACCAACCTACCACATTTACATCCACCAAATTAGATGTAATTTCCATAGTTTTTCATCATTTCAGTGTATTACTCAGTTCATGTACATACCTGTACCTTTCCGTATTTAACTCATACTCATTCTCATCTTTAACATATTCGTTCAACCATTCGGAATATTTTTTGATACTCGGGGAACTCGAATACTTAGTGCCAAATAAATAGTCGAAGCTGTATTAATCTCGCACACTAAGTGCCAAGAAATATATAGTTGAAGCTATCTCAATCTTGTACACTAAGTGCAAATATGTAACCGAAGCTATCTCGATTTTGCATACTAAGTGCACATAATTAGCCAAATCATCGTTGAACACAACTGTAGTCTCGTATACACAATTTATGCAATATTAAATCATTTAAAGCATAATTATAACATTGATTATTATATAGAACTTACTTCAGATGTAAAAATGACGAAACAGGTCGATTAGTCAATAACTTTCTTTTTCCTTTGATCTAGATCCGAGTTTCGCTTTTCTTGATCTATATGTAATTAAAATTAACTTATTTAATTATCTCACTATTCAATTTAGTCCAAAACACTTATTAAATCACATTTACACTTTTTCCCCAAGTATTTCACAACTTTTACAATTTAGTCCTTATTTCATAAAAACACAAAATAATGCAATTTAAGACTAACTCATGCTAGCCGAATTTCTATAGTACACATATCAGCCCATATTTTTCATTTATTTCACATTTTAACTACAAAGTTTTCATATTTCACAATTTAATCCCTAATTTACATTTTCACTAAAAATCACTTAACAAAACCTGTATATCTATTAATAAGCATTCATAATCTATCAAGAAAATTCAAACCTCATGCTTATTCATCAATGGAAACATTCAAAATCTTTAACAGTTTTGCAAAATAGCCCCTGGGCTAGCTAGACCTAGTTGGAACGATCTCAAAAACATAGAAGTCATTAAAAACGGAGTCAAAATTACTTACCAATTAAGCAATGCAATGGCCGAATGTTACAACCCTAACTATGGCTTCTTTTCTTCTTTAAAATCGGCAAGGAAATGAATGAATGAAAATTTTATGTTTTTGTTTTAATTATTATCATGTATTTGCTAATTAACCTATTTACCCTTTACTAAAACATTAACATTTCATATAAACCATGTCCATCTTTGACCACTCATGTTTCAAATGGTCTATTTACAACATAAAGACCTCCACTTTAATATTCCATAGCTATTTAATACCTTTAACAATTAGAACATCACTTTTGCACTTTACGTGATTTAGTCCTTTTTACCAAATTTACTAATCAAACAATACAATTTCTAAACAAAAATTTCACACAATCACTCAATCATACTGTAAACATTTAAATTATAATAAAATAAATATTTTGAATTCATTTTTTTGGTCCCAAAACCACTGTTCCAATTTGACTAAAAATGGGTTGTTGCATGGGTGAATTTTGTTCATATCAAGATAATGTGCATGATTTAATAAAGAATAAAATTTTGTGCTATTTTACATTAAATTTTTGCATAATTTAATTATTTTATGCTACATACTAATCTTTATTTATTTGTTGTAGTTGGACTAAAGACTTATGCATAGTTTATTTATTAAAGCTACATGGGCATGAGCCAATTTCACTCTACATGGATGGCAAAGGCAAGAAAATTTGGGTCATGAAGAAATTACTTTGATCCAATTGAAGTTGGTGTAATTGATGAACAAGTTTGGCAAGCATTTGGGTCATCAACCTGTCCAAATAAGGAAGAATGAAGCCCAATTCGGTAAGGGCATTTGAGTAGCTAAAAATTCACCTTTGGGAGATTTATTGGAAGTCTCTACAATTTCAAATAAATAAAAAAATAAGCACACAAACTTTTCCCTTGAAACCGTCTACCACATTACTTTATTCAAGCACGATTTCTTGCATGAATTAAGCAAATAAATAACCCCCTATCTCCACAAATTATGGCCAGCCATGGGAGTGAGAAACCTAAGGGATTTTAAGTTATTTTTAGCAAACATACTAGCCATCCATCCACTATAAATACTACCTTCTACACCCCTCAATAATCATCCCTCAATCATTTTTCATTTCATCCTTTAATACACATTCATTCATCCTCTCATTTCTCTCTAACTTTCATTCTTTTCCACCTATCCCATTTCCCTATTTAGATAAGTAATTCCTAGAGAAAAAACTTTCTCCTGGCCAGTCACCTTGAGGAACAGTTTGTGGAGAAGAAGCTATGAGAATTGGAGGAAGCCTCCAAGATTAGTGACCATACTAACAAAGAGTTTTTTCTTACTTTTTTCTCTTCCTTAATTATTCATTATTTTTGCAAATTCCTTTGTTGTTTGTTCATTGATGATGATAGCTTAATTTTGTTTAGCTAGAATAATTACATTTATTTAATAAAGTTTATTGAGTTATGTTCATGTTGTTTTGTGCCTCAATCATTCATGTTTTCAATTAAAGTCAAGTATGTATTTCATTCATCCTGATTAAATGCATTAGAATTAGTTGAGCGATCCTAACCAAATGATGACTAATGGACACAATAATTAATAAGTGCATGCTTAATTTAAATCCTAACCCGACTAAATATAAGGTTCATAATAACTCAAAAGAGTCTATTATCTTGCATATTTTTTAGGTTGATGTGATTAAATTGTTTCAAACCTAACCCGTCTCTGTTACTTCACATGAATTCTAAGAAGCCCTTAGTTGAATATGATCAGTTAAATACATGTTTTTTCTAAGTAAAAGATTCCGAAATGACTTAATTTTGGTTTCAAACTCATGAAAAATCGAGTTGACTTGGATTATCTTTTCCGAACATTGTAAGCATGATGAAAATGAACCAAGTTAAATAATGTAATTATTCTAGCCTATGCTTGTTATAATTGTTATAATCTTGTAAATTTTGTTGCTAAATTCATCTCATCCATTTTAACCATTCATTTTATTTGCATTTAGGTTAACTTGCATTAGGGATCACTTTGCATCTAGTCACTTATTTTTTCCAACACTCAAAATTATTGTGTTTTTCTTACCAAATTGTTAAAATTAATTTTACAAAATATTAATTAACATATATGTCCCTATAAAGGCGATAACTCTTGTACTTACTTATTCCTTGATAACGACTGTGTACACTTACACAAACCACGCGTTACAGATATTGGGGCGTTACAAGATTTTTCCTTCTAATTTTTAGCCTTTTCCTTCTAAAAAATTTAAATCCAACTAAAAATGCTAAAAATCAGGAGGAAAAATTTGATTTGTCATTCTTCTATTGGAAAGGGATAAAGATAACGCGAAATCACAATTTCATACAATCCCCACCTATTGACTTAAGCATCTAAAAACATTAACTTAATGTCCCTTCACAACAATGCACTAACAACGATGTACAGGGATCTGGAATCGAATCTTGCAAGACTCAAAGGATCTCCAAAATATTGTGCATTGTCGTGTAAGGGTGTGACCAAATCCTCTAAAATGGAAATTTTTTTATTTAGGTATCTTTATAGTTTATAAAATTTTAAATTAATAATGGTAAAATTGTATTTTTACCTCTTCAAAATGATAAAAATATGATTTAATTATTTAAAAATTATAAAAATATAAGCTATTAAAATGGTAAAATTGCATTTTTACTATCTTAAAATATATAATTTAATTTTGACCCTCCAAAAGAATTTTCTAGTTTCTCTCTTGACTAAAAGCAAACGTTTAGATTTCTTTGTTGGATGGAGGCACTCCCGCTTTAAGAACTCATTATCTCTTTAGACTCTTGATAAAATTACTTTGTGAATCCACTCAAGCTCTTGGTAAAGTTGAAAAACAAAACCCGAGGACGAAATCGAACATAAACACCCTAAATCTAAAATTTAAATATGTTGAAAATTTCTCAACTTTAAATAAATAACATTTCGAAGATTTCTCCCAAAAAAAACTCTCAATAACATTATTATTATTGATGGGTATTGCTATAGTGAGAAATTTAGACTAAAATAAGTTATATTTACACATTATAATAAAATGTTATATTTGAATACAATTTATTAATTATATAGAATGATAATAATTGAAAAACAAGTTATTAATTTATTAATTTAAAACTAAATATAAAAGAAAGCTCCTTTGGATACAGGATTCTTTTCGATTAGAATTTTAATTTCATTCTCTTTATAATGCATAAATTGAGATTTATTTTTATAATTTCATTTCTAACATAATTTGGTTTTATATTTTATAAACTTATTAGTTATACTAAATAGTTAATATTATTAACTTTTTTATTATAATACTACGAGATTATATATAATTTGAATGCTCTATAGGTCAAATTTGAGTTTGCCTTTTGTTGACATTATAAGACAATAGTCAAATTTCAATTTTGAACACTATACTATATTGAAAGTTGAATTGAATCCATATATTTTAAGTTTTAACATAATGGTCCATGTCTTTTATATTGTTAATAGTTAGCCTAAATAATTAATATATAATTAATATTATTAAATATTTCAATTATAATGTTGATGTCATTTTTTCTTAAAAACATTATTTCAACAAAAAATATTACCATGATGAGTTTAAATGTGTGCTTTTAAAAAGAATCATATCAATATTTTCAACATTACTTTTTTATTATAGTAGAACCAAGTAATTTTTTAGAAAAATTTAAAATGTCACATCTATTAATTTAATAAAAAAATTTAAAAGTGATAGAAAATTTTAAGTTTACTAAACATAGAAGGACATATAATATATTTTAAAATTTAAATTTTTACTTTATAATTTATTAGTCCGAGATATTGGGATTTTTTTCTTGTTATTCTATTGCATGTTGTTTAAGTTTAGAAAAAAGTGCATGAAGTAACATCATCGCCAGATTCATTATTTAAAAATGAAAAATCAATGAATTTGGTAGCGATGTGTCACTTCTAAAAGTTTTTATCATAACAATGTGAAAAAAAAAATAGTTGGACTAACGTAATCTAGCAGTAATGTTATTACTTGGTCTATTTTATTTTCCCAATTTTGGCTTAAATTATTAGGCATTAGTTTCACAAACCGGAAAAAATAAGAAAGCAGGAACGGATATTCAGAGAAGAAAAGAACATGAAGAAGAACAAGTTGGAAAGGATGAGTTTAATTACAGCATTAGTATTTTTTTTTAAAAAATCAAATAAAAATAAAAATTTTAAAATTCAAGATGAAAATGCTATTAGAAAGGGATAATATTCTTACTTCTTACCATCTTTTCTCTAGCATTTTATTATTAAATGATATCATTACTCAAATAAAAAAACACCCAACAATGAGAGAAAAATATAGTAGGAATAAAAATACTAAAAAAAAGCAAATAATATAATCCAAAATTTCCATTTATCGTAATTTGTGTCATATTAGGGATGAAGTTAAATGATTCTTGAGAATGAGCATTCTTTTATTTATTAATTAAACATGAAACGGGAAATTTTCTAAAATTTAAATTGAATTACGAATAGTTAAATGGCTTATGGATTAAATTGTAGAGGAAAGTAAAGTGGTATGTTAAATGTAAGGAGGAAGAATTTAATTGATTGAAAATTGATAGGGATTAGTTGAGGAATTGGCCAATGCCCTTGGGAGTAAATTGACCATGTTTTGTGGAGAAAGTAAATCATCTCCTTGGACCTTTGTGTGAGAGCAAAAGAAAAAGAGAAGGTTTCTTCTCCAAGTCGTATGAAGCAAGGCCAAATTCCTTGAGTTAAGGTGAGATTAGAATGGAAATTTGAGTTTATTTCAGAAAGTAATATTCTAAATTATTTATTTTATTTCCATAATTTTGAATTTTTTTAAAATAAAATTCTTTAATTGATTTTTATTAAAGATAATTTATATAGTTATAAATTAAAAAAATTTATAACACCACAAACTTAGTCTAAACATTATGGTCGAATTTGGAGAGCTACACTAAACTACTTTTAAAACGTCCAACATTAAATAATAAAAATTCATAGATTCAAAGTCAATTTAAAGAACATAAGCACACTGTAAGTCCATCTTTAAAAAAAACAACAATCCAAAAAGAAATATGCAATAGGATAAATTCAAATAAAATAATATAGTAAATAAATGGAGATGACTGAGATCCTGTCACGCCAATGTACTTAAGAATTTAACTTAAGAATTCAGAGTAAGAGTTTATCCAAAACAGTTAACAAAATTTTTTAGAGATGGGATTTAAACCCCGAATCTCAAGCACACAATTAGGGCTCTAACTCATTGAAGCAGATACTTAATTCTTAACAAAATTTAACACGCAAAAGTTCAAATTTTGGGACATTACAAAAATGGTTTACATTCCATAAATATTATTTAGTCTTTTTTATAAAAATGTATTTTATTAACAATAATTATATATTAAATGCTTTATGTACATCACATATAGGGATGGCTCTAGGGGGTGGTTGCCCCATTAGGAATTTTCAGATTTTTGAATTATATATATAAATTATCATTTATCTTAAATTTAGTGTTCACATTGTATAATATTCGCCCTTTTTGGCCAAATGAAATTTCTTATAATTCGTCCCTTAAATCATAAAGTTATATTTTATATTAACAAAGTATTTTTTTTAAGTTTTTAATTATATAACTTTAATAATAATAATCAAATATTAGTGTATGATGGGTCTTGAAAAACTAAATTTAGAGGCCCAATATGAACTTTAAAGACAAATTCTAGAATTAATTGATTTGGTCCATACTCATACATATTATGTTAAATTAATGACTTTATTGTATTTTGATTTGTATGTTTTGCTAAGGAATTATCTTCCTCTAGTAAAGTGACGATACTGCTGAGAGAAAAAGAAAGAAGTTTGATGCCAAGACTAAGAGCACAGAGTAAAAAAATACAAATTATCTTCCTCTCGGCTCCTTATGCGAAAAACCTCTCCATAAATATTTTTATATAAATTATGTTCTTTATTTATTTGACTTATTATTTTTTCCCTAAAATATTATTGTTTAATATATTATTACAGTCTTCAAGCTTTTGGGGTGGAAGATATCTGTAAGTTTATGAATGATTTTTATCCGGATGATTTTACGGAGCAAGAAAAGCTACACATGAAGATTCAATTGGAGCATTTTCAACTTGATACTCATCAAAGCAAGGGGTTGCAGAAAGTTTCTATAGTTGCTGAGTTGTGTCAAGTGCTAGCTAAGACAAAAAAGTCAAGTATTTATCTTTTTCTTGATAGAATTCTCTGTCTTATGCTAACTCTTCCCATGTCTATTGCAACAACCAAACGAGCATTTTCAACCATGAAAATTGTGAAGACAAGGCTTTACAATAGAATAGAGGATAATCTTCTTTCAACTTACTTGGTGGCATACATCGAAAAAGAGATAGTTTGAGAATTTTCCACTAATTCTATCATTAATGAGTTCGATTTTAAGAAAAAGTGAAGGGCGCAATTTATGGTGCCTAGTATTGAGAAATAGGACTCAAGTCAAGCTTTTAAATTTAATTTTTAGAATTATAATGATATTTATGAAAATTTAGTATAGTATTAGTTATTATTTTTTGCATATTAGAAATAAATGTTTAATTTTATATAGTGTGATTTTTTTAACTTTTTTTAACAATTAAATCATTCATACTTTTTAAAAACCATTAAATTGATTTGTTTGATAAAAAAAATATTCTAGAAGAATTAATATCTTTTTAGGTTAAAAAAAAAAGTTGTTCGGATTTAAAACTTTTACCCCTTAAAGTAATTATGAATTCGACCCTGATCACAACTGAGTGAAGAGTAATAAATATGAAGTATTTTTTTTACTAATAAATATGAAGTATTTGAATGTAATAATGATATGGTGAAATATATAAACCCCATCAAATACATGAGTTGTTTATTCAGTTCAGGAAAAGATAAGCAAATGCTAACAAACAGAAGAAACGAAAATGAGGTTTACAATGTCATACAAACTTTCTTAATTTTAAAACAATATTAACAGATTTAAATTTAATTTTATTGGATAACAGCTTTATAGAAACGGGTCATATACATCTACCATTTAAAATATAAGAAAAGAACCCGGTTCTTTTCGACGACAATATGATGGAATTAATTACTGTTTGGTCAGACCAAATTCACAGTTCAAAGAATACGTATACCATGGGTCCAAGCACTTATAAATAATGGTTCCACTCAAATATATAATATGGTCAGTGTGGAACTATAGCCACAAAGACTAACCAAATACAAAATAATATAATGATTTGAAAACTTGCATTCATAAAAAAATTGTGCAGCTTATATACACTGTTAGCAGTTTCATACTCTAATAGTCAGTCTACAACTGGATGAACTAACAGACTTAACTGATCTGTTAGTTAACAACTAACAACTAAGCTGAGTTGTTTAATTCTCAGTCTACAACTGGATGAACTTTCTACTTCTTCTCAAAGAGGAACTAATTAACAAGCCATTGGAATCAATATTATTTTAGTCTCTTATAAACACTACAAGAGGCGGAGCTAGAAAAAGAAATTTTAGTGACGGAATTAAATTGTATATTTTTGCGATAGTAAAAATATAATTTTTTTCATTTTAATAGCCTGTATTTTTATAATATGAAGAGGTTAAATCAAATATTTATTATTTTTAAAGAGTCAAAATATGATTTTATCATTAATATTTTAAAATTTTATAAATTATAAAAAGTTTAAATTAAAATTTTACTATTTTAGGTGATAAGGTCCGCCACTACAAATATACTAACGCTTACTTTGAGAAGAAATATGAAAGAATATTGATGTATACTTTTTCTTTCTTTTAAGGCTCCGTTTGTTTGCCAGTAAAATGATTTCTGAAAAATGATTTCTGAAAAACGATTTACTTTTCTGGAAATGATTTACTTTTCTGGTGTTTGGATAAATCTGTGTAAAATATTTTCTGTTATTTGGCAGATTTCCTGAAAATATTTTTCGAAAGAGCTGTTTTTACATATATTAATAAATTTATATGCCATATACATAAGTAGTCCGGATTACATGTGTTGATTTTTTTAGCAGAAAACTAAAGGAGAAAAAAAAAGAATGCAAAATAGTTTGAACAAAAAGAAAACTGAATTTGATCTCCAAAAATCAGATCTTTTTCGTTGACTTGAGAAGCATTTATGTTACAATGAAATATGGCAGTTACCTAATGTATAACTGCTCCCACTAATACATGACTAAAGCTTAGCTAGAATTACACACAAAATGTAGCTGATATACCAGCTATAACATCAAACATAAATCAACAACTACTCCTACTAACTTTAAATATAAATTACAAAGGAACTAAATCAAGTTACAAATGAACAAAATAAACAAAATGCTGTTGCTTCTCTAGTTTAGCTTGGATGCTAGTCTGCATGCTGGTTTGCTGCTGGTTTCCTGTTGCATTGCAAGCCAAATTTCAACATCATCCTGTACCTTACTTACTAACAAAGTAGTGCATATTCCTTTTAGTGCATTAAGGGGAATTATGATTATGGTATGTTAGACATCAGAAGAACCTATATATTCTTAAAAAGTAAAGATATGAAATAACAGAGTGTTGAAATAACTATTCAATGACATTGAAAATAATATCTAGGTGTCCAAAATTCAGATTCAAGGGCATAAGCAAAGTAAACAACAAAGACAGTGTCACCACAAAAACTATAAACTAAATGAAATATCATGCAAGGCTAATCCAGAGATAAAAAATAAAGTCTTTATTTGAGTTCAAGGTCTTTAAAATGAACATACCCAAGCAAGCAACAAGGTATCTTCCAAAGCAATACATTGCAAATGATTCATAGCAATCACGTAGTATCGAACAATCAACACTAATTGATGGATGCACCAATGATACAAACTGTTAAAATATTTAACGTTTATAGGCAAGAAGCTAATCAACACAAAATATATATCGTACCTTGAGGTCTTGATGGTAAACACCCCTACTATGGCAGTAATCCACAGCATTAATAAGCTGCCGAAAATACTTTCTAGCTTCATCTTCCTTCAACCTCCCTTTGCTTACCTGGCAGAGGAAGATAAGAAGACAATAAAAACCAGATTAATGTATAGTAATAAAACGTTGATACACAACTGAGATTTGATTCCTGAAGCACTTTTACATTCCAAGAGTAAACACAAATTTCTTACAATTTTGTCAAAAACTTCACCACCAATCACAAGTTCTAGAACAATGTATATTTTCGTCTTGCTAGCTATCACCTGTACCAAGAATATTGCTAGAAGTTACCAAGAAATATAGCCTTACCATACTTAAAATATTTTTTAAAAGCCAAGTGGAGTCTTCTTTTGACAAAATACAAGTCAGATTTGAAAGAGAGCAAACCATAAGCAAGGAAGAAATGCATGGAGATCAATAAAGTAACTAAACTAGTAAAAATTCGTGCCAAACCTCATACAAGTGGATGGCATTTGGGTGATGAGTTTCATTGTTGAAATTTCTTGTTTAATCTGCAAATGAAAAGAGAAAAGAAAAAATGTAGCATGCATAAGGTAAACATAAATAAGATTCATAAAGTAAAACAAATCCATCGCTTAATACTATTTTGAAGAATAGTTTTCTTCTTTTTGGGTAAAACATTAAGCAACCAAATGAGAGACATTCAAATAAGTTAATCTCAATTCAGAATTAAGTCAAGCTCACAAATAAAACATGTATAATTGCCACCAAACTGGAGGACATGTTATCTGGACTCTTCATTTTCCCTAAAATAAAGCATAGCACACATGTAACACCCCGAACTCGGCCCAGACGTTATGGCCGAATCCAGCGTATTACATTGAAATGTTTTAGCGAAAACCGTGTTTTCATTGAAAACCCTTCTTAAAATAAAAGAACATCTTAAAAATAAAATCCTTTCAATCACTTGTTTGAAACATAAGATTTGATGAAAACATGTCACTTAAAAATTTAGTTACGGAAACGTAGAAAAAATATACTATAGTTTAAGAAACCATGTTCAACTTCTTATAATTACAATGAAAATAATAATAACAATTCAAGTAATAATAACATAATGAAAACCTTATTACAATCTGATCTGAGCACACTTAAAAAGAAATAAAAACTTAAATGCTTAAAAAAAACAAGTCCGAATTATCTTACTAGCCGGCCACCCAGAGTCCCTCTAAACATCGAACCTTCTACTGAGCATCACCTGAAAATAAAATAAAAGAGAGGGTGAGTTTTCGCAAACTCAGTGTGTACAACCCTCGATGAAAAACAAACATTCAAATAGAAATCATCAAACATGCAATGCAATCCCATCCAAATTATCCATCCGCTATACACCAGCTCCGTCCCCCGTCACACCATGTGGGGATATAAATACCGACCCACCCAGCCCACACACCAATGGTAGCCCGGTTGCGGAACTACCTTCATTTATATTAGGCTTTAAAAGCTGTCGATGGATCCACAATTGTCAAGCAACCATGCGATCCTCATATACTTCCTCCGTTCCATAATTTCCACCCCATATGTAACCTAACCAGAACATCATATGTATGCATGTCACATCCATAAAACTTACATTCAACACCTAGGGGTATTTTGGTCATTTTTTCCCTTAGGGGCATTTCGGTAATTTTCCCTTAAGTATGGTTTTCACTTACCTTGACCTATTAACAAGTCCCGCGAGCTAAGATGAACGAATACCATGCACCAGGTAGGATTCCAGAGAAGATGAGGTAAGTCATTAAGACCGCTTAAGTACCAAGCTCTCCCTAAATCCAGTCCTAGACATGCATATACCCGTTGCCACACTTAAACCTTTGACTTGTCCACGGTCGCAATATATTAATTAAGTTTTATATAGTCATCATATACTAGGCCCAAAACCCCTACATACATGTATATGGCCCACTTGACCCATCTCATTTATATGGCCCATCCGGCCCAATTCACATTCATATGGCCCATCAGGCCCAATTCACATTCATATGGCCCATTAGGCCCAATCTCATTTATATGTCCCAACCGGCCCAAATCACATAACATTCATGCTCACACACAAATTTTCTATCACATAGCATCACTTATCAAATTTTGCCTAATATGGGCCCAACAACCCATCGGGCCCATTTAGCCCATTTTGGCCCGGTTGGCCAGATCATAGCCCAAATCCATGGAATCGGCCATAGGCCTCAGATAGCCTATTGGTTTCTTCCTCACGAGTGTTCGTGCACTCGCAAGACTACCGCAGCCAAACTTTTGGCTTTTCGGCATTTCGACTTTTCGGCATTTTGACTTTTCGACTTTTGTTGATCTACTTGTGTGTGCAGTGTATGTACACACCTAGTAAGCAAGCGTGCCGCGATTCCCTTACTCACCAACCTACAATGATATCACCCTTCCATTCATCGTATGTTTAATCCATATTCTACCCAAAAACTCAAACCTCACCTTAACCTTACCTTAAACACCAATCCTTAGTAGCTTTCCTTGATCACATACTCCCTAGATCTGTATGTCACATTCATAAACTTACATTCAACACATAGGTGTATTTTGGTCATTTTTGCCCTTAGGGGTATTTCGATAATTTTCTTTCATTACGGGTCTTACCTACCTTAACTATGAACATTCGGCCACCTTAGCCAATGGAAGAGGAATACTTACCAATACCGCAACACCTAAGGAGCAATTCAGCAATGAGCTAAGATCTGAGATCCGATACTAATTCCCTACCACAGTTGATTAGAAAGAGTGAGGAACAATATTCGATACTTAGCAAAGAAAATCGATTGGAAGAGTAACACTTACACTAGATTCGGTCAAAAAGTATTCAGCTCTAGAGATTTGAATGGCAACAATTGCTTATTTGACACCAAGGGAGAGAGGAAGAAGAATCTACTAAACCCAAAAGTGAAACAAATAAATCGGCACAAGGAAAATAAAAAGGAGAACAAGGGTTTTTGGCTTTTGGAGAAATCGGTAGAAAGAAAAGGAAGAAAATAAAAGGGTTTTTGGCTTTTAGGGAAGAGGGTTTCTGGCAACAATGTGAGAAAAAGATTTTGGCATTAACCTCATACCCTTGCATTCGGCACCTATTTATAACCCTTATGGTCGAACTCCTCAAGCCCAAGTTCCCATTTCAGCTCCACTTGCTCATCACTTCTTACCCCCTCGTTTTTCTCCCTGATAACCCCTTAATCTTTTCCTCAGATTTCTCTCTTGAACACTTCCATTGGAGTCTATTTCCACACCACTTCCAACCTTCTAGAAGGCCAAAATTAAACTTCTGAAAACACTAAGCTAGGATTCGAACCTTGGATCTCATTGCTAACCACTAACGTCACCTCTCTACACCTTAAGTGGCGTCACTTAGCCACTTCACCACAAGGCTTTTTGATGTCATTTTCCCCTATTTTTATTTAAAAGCCCAATTACTCCCAACTATAGTTCTTTTAATAATTAAATTAAAATTCCTCCACCACAAAACTCGAACCCAGAACTTCTCCAACATCCTAGACACTCCAAATTCCTTAAACCCTTATAGCCAACATGTCATTTGTTATTTTCTTGCTCACTTAAAAATTTTATGAGACCCAAAGCCCAAAGCCCAATTCATCTAGGCCCAAAATTCGGGGCGTTACAACTCTACCTCTAAAAGAAATTTCGGCCTCGAAATTCCCAACTATTAGTACAGCTGCATAAAATAGACTACCACACCACGCTTCTGCTGAGCACTGTAATTCCAAACTAAGTAAACTGCACATTATGGATAAAGTACGTACCAATATTCGCTTTTGGAGCGTCTCCGTCCTCTCGACGACGTGCTGCATAGACTAAAGCTAGCTGTCTCGCCTCAGCATGACTTGCATTTCCGCCTGGTGCTCCACACCCTTGTCCATTTTCGTTATCGCCCTTAGCTTAGCCACGACCCCTTGGTGGATGAGCACCACCTTGGCCCACTACTGGCTCTCGACATAGCATTCGGGGGTAATCATTGATCCTATGCTCCATAGACCCACAAGCTAAACAGGCTCCCATTCGCTTCCAACACTCGCCTCTATGGCTTCTCCCATAATCAGCACAAGGTGGCACCCCTGGATTAACAGCAGGGGGCCTTGCTCTATCTGGCCCATTAAGTCTGGCCCTAACCCTAAGCATTTGTCCAACACCAGGAGTTTCAGCCTCCCTTTTATTCTTACCCCTTTCTTTCTCCCGATTTAGGCTCACCGTGCGCTTCACCTCCTCCGCTATCTTTGCTTTCTCTACCAACTCCAAGAAAACTCGCTCCCTCTGTGGAGCTATCAATACCCTGAGGCTATCTCTTAGTCCATCTTCAAACCTAACGCAACGCTCATAGTCCGTTGCCACCATAACTCTTGCATACCTACTAAGGCGTAGAAATTCCACTTCATACTCCACCACCGATTTCTTTCCCTGTATCAAGTTTAGGAACTCCTTCCTTCTAGCGTCCACGTAACTCGCACCTACATACTTCTCCTGAAATGCAGCCTTGAAGAACTCCCACGTGACCCGCTCAGGTTGGGTGCCCTCTTTCACTGTTAGCCACCACTGGTAAGCTTCTTCCCTAAGTAGTGACACTGCTCCTTTCAACTTTTGTTCCAGTGAATAGTCTAGGTCCTCCATTATCCTTTCAGTGGCCTCCAACCAATATTTCACCATGTTGGGAGCCACACCAGCCACACCCTTAAATATCTCAGCCCCATTTGATCAAAATCGCTCCGGAATGGACCCCCGATTTCTAGTGCCATTATTGGGTCCAGCGACCCTTTCCAAAATCCTCAGCATTACCTACGACAATGCATCTTCTCCCACGACCCGATCATACGATCCATTCCCAGCCAAAGGTGAGGCTGGAGCCTCTTCTACTCCAACATCGTGCTTATGGCCCGATGCCGACGATTCAGCCCTTACACTTTCGCGGCCTCGGCCACGGCCCCTTGCACCCCTTCTAGCACTCATCGTCGATTCGCGTGTTATTTGGATTAGAAATTTTATGAAGTTTTAGTTAGTTTAATAATTAACCCGATGCTTTATAAAACTATTTAAAGAGAAGATTGTTTTCGAAAATCCTCTACAGTTTCAAGATCCTATGAGCTTCAGTTTCATTCTACATAATCGTCTAGAGTAGCCCTCTAACTATCTACTGTATAACAATTTAAACAAGTTTAAGAATAAGAGAACTTACTTGGTTCGACGTCGGAGACTCGGTGTGCCACACAACAAAACTTCTACTTTTCCAAAACATTGTAATTCAATCAAATATATATTTTTTTTAAACACAAAAAAATCAAATAATAAGGCTCACTTCGCAGCCCGTATTTTGCAACCTAAGCTCTGATACCACTAAATGTAACAACCCAAACTCGGCCCAGACGCTATGGCAGAATCTGGTGTGTCACATTGAAGTGTTTTAGCGAAAACCGTGTTTTCATTAAAAACCCTTCTTAAAATAAAAGAAACTTTAACTATCTTTAAAAAAACTCCTTTCAATCACCTATTTAAAAATACATGATTTTATGAAACATGTCATTTTAAAATGTAGTTGTGGAAACGTAGAAGAGACATACAATAGTTTAAGAAACCTTGCTCAACTTCTTATAATTATGTCACATAAAAATAATATTAACCCAAATAATAACAAAATGGAAGGCCTTATTACAATCCAGTCTGAAATCATTTAATAATTAGAAACTTATATACTTTAAAATGAAGAAAAAGATAGGCTAAATTGTCTTACTAGCTGGCCACCCAGAGTCCCTCCAAACATCAAATCTCCTACTGAGCATCAGCTGAAAATAAAATAAAAGATGGGGTGAGTTTTCGCAAACTCAGTGTGTACAACCCTCAAAGAAAAACAAGCATTCAAAAATCATCATACATCAAACATGCAATGCAATCACATCCCAATAATCCATCCGCTACACACCAGCTTCGTCTCCTGTCACACCATGTGGGGATATAAATATCGACCCACCCAACCGACACATCAATGGTAGCCCGATTGCGGAACTACCTTCATTTACATATTGGGCTTTAAAAGCCGACGGTAGATCCACGATTGTCAAGCAACCATGCGATCCTCATATACTTCCTCCGTTCCATAATTCCCATCCCATATGCAACCTAAACAGAATATCATATGTATGTAGCAGATATTCATGTCACATTCATAAACTTACATTCAACACATAGGGGTATTTTGGTCATTTTTATCCTTAAGGGTATTTCGATAATTTTTTTTCATTACGAGTCTTACTTGCCTTAACTATGAACATTCAGCCACCTTAGCCAATGGAAGAGGAATACTTACCAAAACCGCAACACCTAAGGAGCAATTCGGCAATGAGCTAAGATCCGAGATCCGATACTAATTCCCTACCACAGTTTTTTTTGATAAAAAACCCGAAGGTCAACCTCAATTTATTGCATCATTTAAAACAATATCATGGATTTCCAAAGGATAATCCATTTCAAAATTCGTAGTACAATTCTGGGTATTAGCCCAACTACAAAGCAAATCAGCAGCTTTGTTACAACAACGCAGGGCCCAATCAAAACTAAAGCTAAAGTTATAGCATTGTTTCAACATATTTAAAATTTCCTTGATGCGATGGCCCATGGTGGAAAAGTCAACTTGTGCTTTGTTAAGCCGGTTAATTAAGCTCACACAATCGAACTCAAGACCAGCTTAGCCTAATTTTTAGTCAGCGCAAAACTGATGCTTTCCTCCAGCGCATGCAACTTAGCCCACTCGGTTTGAACATTCTTCTCCAACACCCCTGCCCGCACGCCGATAACAAAGCCATCATGGTCCCTCGCCATAAGGCCAAAACACACATTCCTCCTAGTAGTATTTGCGTCAAAATTTATTTTAATAACCCCTTGATCAGGTTTCTTCCAACCTCTGCCAGTCTCTTGTTTCGGAATCATTAGCCTCTCTAAAAAATTAAAAATGCGAAAGTCCTTTCATAAAACAGCAGCTCTTCCCCAGGTCACCATGGTCGCTTCCTCCTCGCCCTGAAAAACTCTATTGTTCCGGCTATTCCAAATGTTCCAAATCACCGTGATCAAGTTAGACAGCGGGTTTTTGTCCAGCATACGAGCCACATCCTCAATCCAGTCCACACAACTATTATATGTGCCTTCAAGAGCCTTATTATTAAGAACACCGTGAACCAGCACCTCCTGGGCCCTGGGGCAATCTCTCATAGCATGAATAAGAGTCTCCTTGTCGCTCTCACATCTTGGGCAAATACCATCGACCTCCTTTCTAATGCCCGAGATTTTCTTATAAATAGGCAAAATATCATGCCCCAGCTACCAGCAGAAAACCTTTATTTTAGGAAGGGTTTGAAGTTTCCACGTCAGCCTCCAAAAGATCCGATAGGGTCCATACCCCACATGCTTCAAAGTCAACCAGGAGTAAGCAGACTTGGTAGAATAATAGCCTAACTGGTTATGGAACCATATGCGATAGTCTTCAGGTTTATTATGAAGAAAGAATTCCCTACCACAGTTGATTAGAAAGAGTGAGGGACAATATTCGATACTTAGCAAAAAAAATTGATTGGAAGAGTAATACTTACACTAGATTCGATCAAAGAGTATTCAGCTCTAGAGATTTGAATGCCAACAATTGCTTATTCGGCACCAATGGAGAGAGGAAGAAGAATCGGCTAAACCCAAAAGTAAAACAAAGAAATCGGCACAAGGAAAATAAAAAGGAGAACAAGGGTTTTCGACTTTTGGAGAAATCAGCAGAAAGAAAAGGAAGAAAACAAAAGGGTTTTTGGCTTTTAGGGAAGAGGGTTTCTGGTAACAAGGTGAGAAAAAGATTTCGGCATTAACCTCATACCCTTGCATTCGGCACCTATTTATAATCCTTATGGCCGAACTCCTCAAGCCCAAGTTCCCATTTCGGCTCCACTTGCTCCTCACTTCTTATCTCCTAGTTTTTCTTCCTGATAACCCCTTGATATTTTCCTCAGATTTCTCTCCTGAACACTTCCCTTGGAGTCCATTCCCATGCCACTTCCAACCTTCTAGAAGGCCAAAATTAAACTTCTAAAAACACTAAGCTAGAATTCGAACCTTGGATCTCCTTGCTAGCCACTAACGCCACCTCCCTACACCCTAAGTGGCGTCACTTAGCCACTTCACCACAAGGTTTTTTTATGCCATTTTCCCCTATTTTTATTTATAAGCCCAACTGCTCCCAACCCTGGTTCTTTTAATAATTAAATTAAAACTCCTCCACCACAAAACTCGAACCCAAAACTTCTCCAACATACCTAGACACTTCAAATTCCTTAAACCCTTATAGCCAACATGTCATTTGTCATTTTCTTGCTAACTTAAAAATTTTATGAGACCCAAAGCCCAAAGCCCAATTAATCTAGGCCCAAAATTCGGGGCGTTACAACACATGTACTCAACAAATATTCAGAAATGAGTATGGGGGATTAATCCTCCACTTAAACAAAAGAACTTAGAAAAATTTTAGCAAACCCATGCCGGACTCATATCCATATCTGAAACTCACCACGGAGTTGAGTAACATAACATTAAGGGAAATAGAACTCAATAAAGAAAAGAAGAAAAGAAATAAACTAAAATCTCTTGTATTGACTAAGTTGAATTATACCTTCTTTCGCAAGCTAATTACTATTCCGCAAAAACTCTAGAAAACGTGCAATGGAGTCACTCTCTCCACCTATCAACACTTTCTCTATTGACTCAAGTATCTTTATATTACTAGCATATTGATTTTTGTTCTTTTTTTTATCAAATCAAGTCAAAAGGGCAAATTTTTGGATTTAAGTCGGAAATGAAATGATAAGCAGAAACAAATTGCCCACACCATGGCAAGATGGATCAAACATCCAAATACAGAATAAAACTAAAATAAAATATGGCATAAGCAACAATCTTAAACAAAATTAACTCACAAAATTCCTAGTACACAAGTCAGACAACAAAGGAGGTTCCGCATTTCGGAATAAGATCCCTTTAACATCAATGTTTCCAGAAACACAAAATAAATTTAAACTAAAAAATAAAAATGTTAGAAACCAAAGAACGATCATCACCTTAAGCTAAGACCCAGCGAAGAATTCATGGTAGATTTGCCTGAGAATTAGAGAAAGAGAGGAAACGAAACAGAATATGCTGAGAAGAGAAGATATGCGACAGACTTTTACGTGGAAGAGAATATGAAGAACGGAAGAAGGAAAAGGAAAGAAGAACGGAAAAAGGAAAATGAGCCTTACCTGGATGAAGGAGGAACCGGAAAAGGTCCTTGACCAAACTTTCTCGTCGTCGTTCTTCGAAATCGTGCAACTCTTGAGGAATTTAGGACGGGGGGTAGGGTACCTGGCAATGGCACTGATTTGCAACCCAAGGGGAAAGGGGAGAAGAAAGCGTCATTTTCTATAAAATGTCTTACCGAATTCAAAAGGGTAAGACATTTTCCCCAAATTGCAGGTCGTTTTACCCGTGTTTGGAAAATATTTTTCAAATGTAAAATATTTTCAAGCTTCCAAACACCGTAAAATCCGGAAAATATTTTCCGGAAAATCAAATCCTTGCAAACAAATGCACCCTAATATTGATGTATATTTTTTCTTTCTTTTAAGCAAAATCGTCAACCTAACTTCCTACTGTACTTAAGAATGTCTTAAAAAATGGGTGAAATCTATTCAGAAGGTGACAAACAAAGGTATGAAAGTTCTATAAGCAGAAGCTGAAACAGGAGTTTCCAACATTTCTTTAGGCTCTTCTCTTTCTCCAACTATGCATAATGGCTGTCGTGTATCTTTTTTTTTTTAGTAACTTTTAGGATTTGATGATCAAATGAGAATGTCGTGAGGATTGTATGATCAAAGGGCACGAAATCGCAGCTAAAACCAAAATAATAATCAATGTTTGGGCTATTGGAAGAGGTACGAGTTACTTGAAAGAAGCTGAGAAATTTTACCCTCAAAGATTTTATGGATAGTTCCATTGATTTCAGAGGAACAAGTTTTGCAATATTCATTCCGTTTGGTGGTAGAACAAGGATTTAACCTGGTATTAGATATGCTTTACCAAATACCGAGTTGTCACTTGCTATATTATTTATGCTAATTACGAATATTATTAATATAGTAATATGTCCGGTTTCCCTCATAGCCGCCGTTGTCTTATTACTTGCCCACGAAGGCATCTCTATCAGATCCATGCAACTAGATTCCCGATTCTGCATAAATTCAGAAGCAATGCAATTTCATCACCAGTTTTTCCATGGACCAATTCAAGATGCTCCCGTTGTCCTTCACCTTCCTTGTCTTCATTTTCATGGTGTTGAAGCTATGGATGAGATCCAAAATAAAGGACTCACCCAAAAATCTACCCCCTGCACCATTGAAACTACCTCTTATAGGGCATTTGCACCTTCTAATGGTCTCTCTCCCCCATCACCGCTTGACCGAATTAGCCAAAAGGCATGGCTCCCTGATGCACCTACAACTTGGTGAATTATCACACATTGTTGTTTCTTCTCCAGAGGCTGCTAAAGAAGTGATGAAAACACATGATATCAATTTTGCTAACAGGCCATATCTCCTTGCTGCAGAAATCATGTTGTATAATTTTTCAGATATTGGTTTTACACCATATGGAAGCCACTGGAGGCAGCTTCGAAAAGTTTGCACATTGGAGCTGTTAAGTACGAAACGTGTACAATCATTCCGCTCAATCAGAGAAGAGGAGGTATCAAGTTTAATTACATCCATCTTTTGTAATACAGGATCGAAAATCAAATTTGGAGAAATGTTTTGCAACTTATCATATAACATCACTTTAAGAACTACTTTGGTCGGAAGATGCAAGCTGCAACACGAAACATTCATTCCAATTGTCAAAGAATTTGTGGAAGCTTTAGGTGGTTTCAGTATTACCGATCTGTTTCCTTCCATCAAATTGCTTCCCATGATCAGTGGGATGAGAGCCAAACTTGAGAGGTTTCACCATGATTTGGACATGAAACTTGAAAGTATCATTGAAGAACATAGAGCTAGCAATGCAAATCTGGGAAACAGTGATGATGAAACGGATGATCTACTTGATGTTCTTCTGAATCTCCAGGATCACGGAGGCCTTGAATTTCCCTTAACGACTGACAACATCAAAGCAGTTATACTGGTTAGTAGTTTTGTATCTCATGTCTTGCTTGTTTATATTTGTTCGCATATAGTCCCATACCTTTGCATGCCCAAAGATCAAATAACATCAAGCTAGAGGATGATATCATCGCAAAGGAACCTTTATTTAGTATTCAAATATATGAGACTTTGCTTTCTTCAGTTGCTTGAAAGCAGTACGAACATGTTTTGTACTTTAACCAAGTTGAACTGCTTTTCAGGACATGCTCATTGCTGGGACTGAGACATCTTCAACCGCAGTAGAATGGGCAATGTCGGAAATGATGAAAAATCCTAGAATCCTTGAAAAAGCGCAAGCTGAGGTGAGGCAAGTCTATGATAGAACAGGGGATGTCAACGAATCAGACCTTCATGAATTGAAGTACTTGAAGTTGGTTATAAAGGAAACTCTAAGATTACACCCTCCTCTACCTTTGCTAATTCCAAGAGAAAATAGTGAGAGATGTGAGATTAATGGATATGAGATACCAGCCAAGACCAAAGTGATTGTTAATGCATGGGCAATTGGAAGAGATTCCAACTACTGGAGTGAAGCCGAGAGATTCAATCCAGAGAGATTCATCCATAGTTCAGTTGACTATAAAGGGGCTAACTTCGAATTGATTCCCTTTGGTGGTGGAAGGAGAATGTGTCCTGGCATGTCATATGGTATGGCTGTTGTCGAGCTTTCCCTTGCACAATTACTGTACCATTTTGATTGGAAACTCCCTAATGGAATGAAAAATGAGGATCTAGACATGACTGAGGCTTTTGGTGCTTCTGTTAGAAGAAAAAGCGATTTGTACCTGATTCCCAGTCCGTACCGCCTATCATGCGCTCGGTAGTTAGAATAGATACATGTAAATCAGGGACGATCTCTTTGTAAAGCCAGTGAGTATTGTCAAATTATCACATTTCGCATGGCAGCTATAGGATTAAGAAATTTCATATAATGCAATAAATAGATAATTAAAATAAAAATAATATATTTTTCAATAAAATTTTATTACAACTCGAGTTACTAAATATTTTTCTTAAGATTAACAATTAAAATGAATAAAGATTTATATATATAATTGAATTACATAAAATAGTATATTAAAAAAAAACTCTCCATCTTTTTTTATTTCCCATGTATTTACTCGATCGAGTTCAATAATTAATCTTTCACAATCTGTAGATAAATTAAGGGGTAAATGTTAACTACGAATTTTAAAACTGCTCCATACCCATAACGAAAGTCAAACCCTTAACCACTAGCGAAAGTAGCAAAGACTCTTGCATAAAAAAAACTCTTCATTTAGTTATATATAAATTAAAAACTTTACAAAAAAAAAAAAGAAAGATACAATCCAGGTCACTCTAAAATTATGTCGTTCCCTACTATCTACCTTCCGTTCTCTTTTCTAACTTCCTTTTCCCTTCTCCTTTCCATTCCATCTCACTCGTCCTCAAACCCTCTTGCTCGTCCTTGCCAGCCCTTGCATTTTTTCAGCATTAAGAGGCCTTACTTTTCCCGGAATAATAAGATGGCTTAGGGTGTAGCCCTTGGCTTCTCCTACAATGGAGGTTATCTCGAGTCAAGGATGACTTGTGTATGCACAAGTATTTTCTTGAGTTGCTAGCAGCTCATTTCCTCAAGTCTTCTTTGACTCGTTTTTGGTTTATCTATTTTGAGCATTTACATATCTGTTACTTCAAGTTAATAATTGCATTTCAATTTTATCAGAGCGAGGGCTTGAAAAGGGACTTTATGGTTCAAGGTGGCTTGTTTGACTTTGATGACTAGCTGCGCATTTTTTAATGTTGTTCTATCTATCAGTGTTTTGGCAAGGGTCTTACTTTGCTCCTCTGTATTCATCGGTGGGAGCTTAATTCAAGTATATCTTGCTCCTTCATTAGTATTGTAACATTGTAAGGACCAATTTTGTCCCAGTCCAAAATCAAATGAAAAAAAAAATAACAAAACATTAAACCCAAATTAAAAGTCTAAGTCCAAATTTTACAAACCCACCAACAAAAAAAATAAAAACATAGCCCAATTCTAACCCTAGCCCAAATCAGCCTAACACTTAAACTAAAAAAGAAAACCCTAGCCTCCCTAACCCTCTTCAGCCGCCACTCCACCCCCATGTACGACCCTCCGTACACCACTCCTCCACGTCGCCACTGCCTATGGCCTCCGTACCTACAAACAAGACAAACAAGGACAACAGACAGAGACAACAAGAAAATAGCAAAAAAAATGAAAGCAAAAAAGAATAAAAAAATTTGTAATCGGCTATAAGAAGCCACCCTAAAAGACATTGTATTTTTTTTACAGAGAAATCGAAATACAAAAAGAAAACACAATATTCAACAAAAGAAGAATTAAAGGTGGTCTTTTGTTTTTTATTTACTTATTTTTCTTCTCTTTTACATATATTTCTACTAGTTTTTAAAGAAAACAAGAAAAGAGAATCAAAATTTACCCCTTTTGTTTCGTTGGCACCATCGTGGAGGGGCCGAGGTCGTCATCTTCGATGAAAGATGGCATTTTTGGGCTCGGGGAGTCGAAAAGCAAATAAAAAGCCTTTCGGCCGGAATGGGGAAAGGAGGAGAGAGTTGAGAACTTTATTTTTGTTTTTTTTTCTTTTGAAGAGAAGGACTGAAATGAAGATTTTAAAAAAATTTGGGGCTTATATAACATGTATAAAATGGCGCCGTTTTGGCTTGATGCCTACTGATAGTGAACGACGTCGTTTTGGAGTGAAACGGGTCGACCCGACCCGCTCCAATTAGGACCCGCGTGTTTTCTAGTGCATGGTTTATTTGCGCCCCTGGCCCTTCCGCATTTTCAGGCTATTTTAGTTTAGTCCTTTTTCACCTTTTTATTATTTTTTTTAATTTCGACCATTGATTATTTTCGTGTTTCAATTTAGTCCTCAAATTTGTAGATCTACAGAGGAAAGGACACGTGTCCTGGGGACTGGCTAACTTCTTATTTAGTCCTCATTTGTTACGGTACATTTTATTTTAGTCCTTTTTTGTTACTTTCGCTATTTTATTAAATTAATTAATTTAATATATTATTACTATTATTGTTATACTTCTATTTATATTATTTTACCAATTTTTTATATAATACATTTACTTATTTATATCGCTTTGTTATTTATTTATTTATGCCCTCTTATATGATTTTAATTTTTTTTTATTATATCATTATTATTTTTTTGACTGTTTTTGTGACAACCCTAATTTGACCCTAGTCAAAAAGTGGTTTCGGGATCACAAAACCGAGTCACAAAAATAATTAAATGTTATATTCTGTGATTATTACATATGAAAGTGCATGTGTGAAAATCTCATACTTTGATTTTGCCATTTGTGAGTGAAATTATGAAATAGGACCTATGTGAAAATTTTTGAAAATGCTATAGGCAAATTTGTAATGGCCAAATAAATGGTAGTACAAAATAGGAGGATTTGCATGTCAAACTCCCCATTTTTTTGTGTAGTGGCCGGCCATGATGTTAATGGTAGACAACATGTGCAAAATTTTTTATTGAAGTTATGGCATAGGTATGGCACAAATTAATATATGCCATTTTGTGTCATAAAATGTTTAGTAATAAAGAATAATAAGAATAACAAAATGAAAAAAAAAGGAGAAGGTTTGTTCATTCTTGTTCTTCATAGCCGAAATTTAGAGAAAAAGAGAGGAGGAAACTCTTGAAAAATTCGGTCACTAAGGAGGGAGAAGATGCAAGGTAAGTTCCTGGTAGTTTGCTTCTATTTTGATGTTCTTGAGTTCTTCTTGATTCTACCTTAACCCATGAAGCATATTTTTTTATTTTTGGTTGTGTTGTGAGCATTCGGTCATGAATGGAAATGAAGGAAATGGTTGTTGTTTCATGCTCTTTTGATGAATAATGGAAGATAGGTGAAGTTGAGCCAAACAAATGAGCATGCATGTACATTAGATGCTAAAGGGAAAAATCGGCTAACATGTTGTGTGTATTATGGCCGAATGTGAACTTGGATAATATTGAATAATGTTTGTGCTTTAAAATGATGAAATAGAGATTATACTTAAGTAAAATCATAGATATGTGATGATTTATTGGTGATATACATGTTTAAATAACATGCATGCAAGGTCTATATGTGTGAAAGAGTGATTTGGTAATAAATCTGCTTGGGACAGCAGCAGTAACGTGATTTTGGAAAATCACCATAAATTGTGGGAGATGATTTAGAAGCATAATAAATTATGTAATTAAAGCTTAATGAGTATAGTTTCTTATAAAAGAAACCGTGTAAACAAAAGAATTACCGATAATGATATATTTGAAGTGATGTGGGACAGGGTCAGAATGCCTTCTAGATCCTCTGTTCTGTTTTTATAAAATCATTATAAATTGCAAAAAAAAAACGGTCATAAGATGAAGTTTATATGCTTAGACTCCTTAATGAGTCTAGTTTCAAAATAAATAAACGAGAACATATTTTGAATTCTGTACAATGAGAAAAATTATTCGTAGTGAGGAGTGGTCAGATTAGTCAGACAGTGAAACAGGGGAAACTTTAAGAAAAATATGGTATTGATTGGCCAAACTAAAAATTCTGAAAATTTTATGGATAAAATATATATGAGTTTGTTTTCAGGGAAAATTAACAGAACTTGATTTGGAGTTTCGTAGCTCCAGTTATAAATGATTTAGTGACTGTTGCTCAGGAAGACAGCTTACAATGAAATTATGATTATGTGGTAAACATTGACAAAAATTTGTTAATGAGTTGCTTATTGATTTCTTATAAGTTTACTATGATCAGTAGGTGTGAAAGTTGAATATATATATATATTATATTTTGAAAGTGATGCTCGAATAGTCGAATAATGACTAGTTTAAAATCTTTGAATTTAAGCTCAAGAGCATAGAGGGGCAAAATTCAGATAAGGGAAAAGAGAAAGTAATCGAATAGCCGTTGTAATCGTTCGACAACATTCAAGGTAAGTTCTTAAGTGTTTAAGCTTGATTCCTTTTTACATGCTCAAGAGTTAAATTAATATGGAAAAGGGAATGTAAATTTTATTTAGTTAATGTGCCGAATATGTAATGATTTAAGGCTATAAGCCGATTATGGCTATTATGCTTAAGTTGAATTGGATTTGGAAATTTGATGCACTAAATGAGTGTTACAATGAATAAACTATGCCGTATATGTGCTGGTGGAGATATCACGAGTTGTGATTATTAAATACCTAATGGAAACCATGATGTGTATAAAATTATTATTATTAGTCCTTTGTGGTAGCCGAATATGGCTTGGCACTAAAGTGATTAAATGTGAACTTCGACGAGGTAAACTATTAAAAGTGTGGTGCTATAAGACTATGGGCTAATACGATACGTGGATTCATTCCGTAAAGTAAATTATTCAGGTATGCGATATGTACTTATGCATGTTAAATCGATTGGAATTGAATCATGAATGTGAATTGAGAAGCATAGGTAAAAATCCCTATGACATATATGTGAGTAAGGGTAAAACCATCGTAAATTATCGATAAGGATGGGCTATGTGCGGAACCATCTTATAATTGCTAATTTGAAAGGTTGTGTGCGAATTGGTGAGCAATAGGTATATATTAGGTGAATCGTAACCTTTTGGTTCTACTTGAATTAAGTTGTGCGATAAATAATTTATGTATATGGCTTATAGTCAAATGGTCACTATGGGTTAAGTTTGAATGGTGAAATGGATATGTGATATTTATGTAAGACTTTTGAACCGAAATGTAAATGATGGTGTTCATACGGAGCTTATATTCGAGTGTTGCAAATGACTACTAATGTGATATGTTGAATGAGATGTGTTAATATATGATTAAATATGCATGATATTTGATGTGTATCCGGGCCTACCCGCAGGCTATATGCTGGAATTATATCCGGGTTAAATCCCGCAGGCTTCGTGCTAGTAATATATCCGAGTTAAATCCCGCAGGCCTAGTGCTGGTATTATATTCGGGCATTCGTGCCTAGCAGGCTTCGTATCGGTGATGTGTATTCGAGCCTTCGTGCCTAGCAGGATTCATGCCGATGATGTGTATTCGGGCCTTCGTGCCTAGCAGGCTTCATGCCAGTGATGTGTATTCGGGCCTTCGTGGCTAGCAGGCGTAATGCCGGTGAAATGATATGTTATGTGAATTCGGTGTTCCTTGTAAGATAAGGGTTTAGCCGAATGTTAAAGATGAAATGATAGTGTATTGTATCATGCTTATATGGCCTAATGGCAAGTATAATCATGTTGGAAAATATGCAATGTGCTTTTATAATCGAATGATAAGTTTGAAATGAATGTGAGTGAAATGTTATGCATAAGCTATCAAATGCTAAATGTGAAAATGAGATGAAAGAAAAGTGTTTGAGATGTATAATTATATACGTTCGAATGATGTTAGTACTTAATTGATATGAATATGTTATATGGAACTTGTTGATTTGATTATTCGGGCCTTTGAGCCTAGCAGGCTATAATGCCAGTGAAATGATAATCGGGCCTCAAGCCTAGCAGGCGAAATGCTGGTGATTTGAGAAAAATCTAAGACTAAGGTACCTCGTATTAGATTGACAAATGAATACATTCAATATGTTAAGTGGGCCAGGTACACATTATGTACTCATATGTGAGCTTGATTTGAAGTGAATCATAAGTGTGTAATGTGATACATACGTGAATAAATGTTATAACTATATCTATGATCATGATACACCGGGTCAGGGTGTGAAAGTATGTGAAAGTATTTGATTTAATTATGTTATACGAATTCAAATTAAGTGTGATAAGAATGCTGAACGTGCATTATGTGTTTGTATGTATTCGGCCAGATGGCAATATACCTAGAATATGGCCTCTTGAGAAATTGAATAATCGAAGTATAATTGCGTTTATTTGTTTGCATTGCTTAAAACTTACTAAGCTTATGAAAACTTACTCCGTTGTTACATTCCTTTGTTTTATAGATTGTTGGCTCCAGTTACTTGCTCGGGTTGGAGTTCGCCGGAGATATTATCACACTGTCGAGCTCACCTATTGGTGTAAGTAAATCCCAGTATTTCGAGTCTATGGCATGTATAGGGTTTTAAATGTTGAGTATGTGATACTATAAGTTAGCCAAAGTTGGTGGCTTGTATTGATAAAGTGTTTTGGCTATGTAAATTGGCTTATGTTGGCTAGTGATGTTTTGGGCCTTGTAAGCCCATATATGGGACAGATTACATGTGAAAAGAAAGGTTGTAAATAGATTGAAATTTTTCGGCAGGGTTTTTGTGTGATTGACTGAGTTTAAGTCGGGTAACACCTCGAACCCTTTTCCGGTGAGGGATACGGGCGAAGGGTGTTACAGTTTTATTTAATATCACTTCATTTATTTGTTTATTTGCTAAATTTCAATTTTTAATTAAATTTTTATTAGTTCTTACTTGTTTATTTATTCATTATTGTAAAAATTAGAGTATTATTATTATTATTATTTCATTTATTTATTTATTTTATTACGAATTGTATCTTTTATTTTATTTATATTTTAATTTGGTTCTTTATTTACAATATTTTTATAAATTATTTTCTCTTACATTATTTATGTATTTATTTTATTTATTTCTTTGTCTTTATTCTTTAAGTTGGTAGTCCTTTTATGTGCATACTTTGGTATCATTACCGTTGTTATTATTTATCTCATTCATCTTTGACTATTTATATTATTAAATTAGTGTACACTATGCAATTCTCGTAAATCGTTCTTATTAGTATATTCGTTCTCATTCGCGCAATAATTTTAGTCGCATATCATCGTTTTAAAAACAATAAATATACATTTCGTTTAAGTAAAACATTTGACATCATTCTAAAAATGAAAGTTTTTTAAAATAAGGCAATATTTCAAATTTAGAGACTCGAGAAAATCATACCCTAACTTACGGGGTTTCGATTTTTCTCGTTGAATCTAAATAGCCAAATATCCTTTTAAATTTTAAAATTTATATTTTGAATAAAAAAGGGAGCAATATTCCACGTTTGGAAATTCGAGAGATCGTGCCCTAATGTACTGGGTTTCGATTTCTTCTCGTTTGACCCAAATGACCGAATATCCTTTTAAAATTAAAATGCATGAGTTTTGAAAATCAAAATACAAGCTTATTCTCGAGGTTTTAAAATGTCGTGTCGTAATCTACTGGATGTGACATTTTATTACTTCGGGATAAGAAGGTCTTTAGCATCCGCTTCGATTTATCCAAACGTTGTTTTTGTAAGATTAACACTAATAAAAAGGAGGATCGTAGTTTCAAATTCTTTATGGATTTTCAACTTTCAACATTAATACATTAATTAATCAATTAGGTACCAATTTTGGGTGTTACGAGGGTGCTAATCCTTCCTCGTACGTAACCGACTCCTGAACCCGTTTTCTCAAATTTCGTAGACCAAAATCGTTATTTTGGTAAAACAAGACATTTTATTAAAACAATCAAATTACAAGGTGATCCGATCACACCTAAACAAAAATGAATGGTGGCGACTCCCCCATTTTCATTTTTAAAATAAAAAGTCGACCCCATTTTTCAAACACAAAAAAAAATGGTTTCGACAAGTATGGTTTGGCTCTTAGTCAAGTGTGTTAAAGTATATCTTTAGTGAAGAATCTGTTAGGCTGTTATGCAGTCAGTGAGCTACTCATAAGTTGTTAGCAGCAGTTATTCCTATGCACATTATATATAAATACACTTGGTATACTAAATCAAGATAAAGAAGTAATAATAATTCATTTCTCAATTCGTTTAGTCATTCGTTTAGTAGCAACAGCATATACACTTGATTATTGAAGGATATGAGTTGACAGGTTTTATCGAAGGAACTTTACCTGCTCCACCATGGTTTGTGCCATCTTCAGAGGGTCCTCTGGTTTCAAATCCAAAGGCATCGTTTTTCCATCAGCAAGATAAGTTGCTTGCATCTTGGCTTTATCCACTATTAGTAGTACTCTTCTCTCTTGTTTTACAAATACTAAGACGGCATGCGATGTATGGAGTACCGCGACTCAACTGTTGGCTACTGTGACCGGAGCCAAATTATCTCGCATAAAACATGAGTTGCACTCAATCAAGAAAGGTAATATGACGATAAAAGAGTATGTGGCTAAGATTCAAAACACCTGTGCCTTGATCAAAGCATCTAAATCTCGAATCTTGAAGGCTGAGAAGGTGAAGATTGTTCTTGCGGGCTAGATCTTGCGTCATTTTCATCCGAACCCCTTCTGATGCAAAGACTTATTAATGTGTTGTTGGAGTACAAGAGTCAACAGACTCGAATAGTGCAAGAGGTGTCGTTCCATGCACATCTAATGGAGATCGCTCTGTGATGATCGTTTTATGAATCATTAAACTAGACTACGATCACGACTAAGGCAAGCGCACCTATCGAATGGTAGTGTAGCTTTGGTGAGTCTAGAATATCGTATCCACAAGGACTAAAAGTACTAGTATTAACTATCTTTATATTATTTAGCCTAAAATATAAAAGATTTGTTTTAATCTAAAATTAACTAACTAATTAACTACTGAACGCGACAGAGAGCAAATTGGGAAAAATACTTGAAGAAAACTTATAAGGAGGACAATACCCAGGAAAGAATCCACCTAGACTTCCCTTATTATTCTTACTCTGAATCAAACGATTTATTCACTTGTCTTGATCCGTAAAAATCCCTAAATGATGTTAATATCTCTTTCGAGACTAAGAACAATTAACTCTAGATTGATTAATTGAAATCTCTTTCTAATTAAAATCCCTATCATTGCATTAACTCGATCTATGGATTCCCTTATTAGATTTGACTCTAATCTGACAAATTTATGTCGTCTTATTTCTAGAATTGCATGCAACTCCGTTTAATTATGCTAGATCTACTCTTAAACAGGGACTTTTGCTCCACTGAATAAGCACATCAAACTTGAATTAATATCCTGAAAATATTAAGGCAAGAATTAATAACATATAATTAAGAACAAGAACAAGTATTTATCATGTAATTCAGAAAATTAAATAATAAGATCAGTCATAGGTTTCATCCTCCCTAGGTATTTAGGGAGTTTAGTTCATAATGTAAAAGGAAAACATCTCAAATTTAGAAAAATAACAAGACATTAAAAAACCCAAATAAACTTCGAGAGAAATTTGAATAGAGATCTTCAATCTTGAAGTGGATCAGCTTCCGAGATGATTCTAACGGCTCCTTTCGAGTAATTTCTACTTTCTACTCTGTGTGTCCCCTTAGGTCTTCTTCTAGTATGTATTTATAGACTTTTAAATGCTCAGAACCCTTAAAAATTGGCTTTTTCCGCTTGTTTGGGAAACAGGGAGCAATATCGACACAGGCTGGCACATGGGCGTATGGTCTGCCAGTGTGGATCACATGGGCGTGTGCCTACCCGTGTGGATCCTGAAAACTTCGATTTTGGCCCTTTTTTGCTCCTTTTGCTCCCAGATGCTCTCCTAAGTATAGAAACATGAATTTAAGGGATTAGGAGCATCAAATTCACTAATTTACGTCATTAATCATCCATAAACGCATTAAGAATGGGACTAAAATATGTTACATTTATGGTTTATCAAATATCCCCACACTTAAGTATTTGTTTGTCCTCAAGCAAAATTCTCAACTCATAATTAAAATTAATTCTTCTCGACTTATAATTCTCATCAATAATGTTTCAAAATAATTCACAAATAATCATGCATTGAAAATTCAACTAAAAGAGCCCTAAAGATTCAAACAATCCAAGTCACACATTTTTTTAAGACATGAAAACATAGGTATCTCCTCTTATTTAAGTATTTACCTTTAATTCAAAAACGACAAGATTTTACATCCTCACTAAAGATTCACTCAAATCACTCAAAATGTTTAAGGTTCAAAAATTAAGCACTCAAAAGTCAATTATGAAAAGTCATTACCATAGGCTTGCATGAAAATCAAATCTCCACCACTATAGAATGATATGATACACAAATCAAAAGGTCTTTACAGGGTTGTAACGGGGCTTGGGTTAAAGGTGTGGATAATGGCTGAAAAAGAATGTTAGAATCGAGATCGAATTGATAAATTACCTAACTAGAAAAATAAACTAATACTGAATAATTACATCAATCGAAATTATTATAACACGAGCTTCTTCTCAGAATATGAAATTAACTACTTAAGCTCAAAAACATAGAACTAGTAATAATCCAACATAAATGTATTTTTTTTTCACTTTTTTTTCTTTTCTTTTTAGAACAATAGATAATAAGAGAAAATTTAACAACTGAAACAAAAGAACATAGTTAAGCAACTAACCAAATCAAATCTCGACAAAAAAGGGAGTCAATAAAACGAGAAACAATTCTCAATGAATCAAAAAAAGTTATGGGTTAATATTAAAAAGTAAATCAAGAAACAGTTTTTTAGGCTTAAAAAGGGTTCACTAAGGGTTAATTATGAAGGTAGGCTTATGAGATAAGTGGGTTAAAATCTAGGTGTCTTTATCATCTCAGTATATCAAATCAAATGTGTGGTCTCGACATGTATAATCGAAGCAAATTCTAGAATAACCAATCAGTATTGACAAATTCATAACCAATAATAGAGTGAGCAAGAAAAGTGTATGCTCTAAAGGCTCAAAATCTCACAAAAATTATGGTTTTTGATGTTAATCTTGCAAATCTCAAATTTCAAGGTAATACTTCAATTTAGGGAAAAAACCTAAAAAAAATTATTCTGAAAATAGACTTATCATGCTTGATTCTCTAGTGTCTTAAAATTTAAACAATCAATGCACAATTACCTATGAATTTAATCTAAAACACATCAATGATAATCATAAATTAATAAGAATTCATTCTAATAGTAATGTGAGAAAATTACTTAAACACAAGACATAATTCAGGGATTTTCTAATAATTCTATATATAACCTCCCCACACTTAAGATGTACATTGTCCTCAATGTACAATCATATATAATCACAGTATAAACAGAAGATCATAAGAGAGGGAGAAAACTGAAACTGCCCTGAATATTGGATGAAATCTTCAGAATAGTGAAAAGCGGAATTGCAGTCAAATTTAAATGTAACTCATGATTCCGAACAAATTAACACGAAAGCAAACACAAATAATAAAGAAAATTAAGAGGTTATAACTCGATTAGAAACAACCATAAATCTTTCAAAAGATAATAATGAAAATAAGTTGAAGAGAAAAAAAATAAAACAACTAAAACAAAATTAAAAAGAAAGATAAATAATAATAATAATAATAATAAACTCAATGATATCGATAAACTTAAAAGGTAATTGTAATGATAATAGTAAAAAAATACGAAAGAAAAAAGAAAAAAATAGAAATAGCAAAATAAAAATAATAAAAGTATATAAAAAATTAAAATATATAAAAAATTAAAAATATAAGTATAAGAATAATAAATTAATTAATTAATTAGTAAAATAAAAATAAATAATATAACAATTAAAATAAATAAAATAAAATTGGGGTGATTAACCTATTTTTCACATAGCCATGAACATGCCCATGTGTCCAGGCCGTGTGAGTCACATGGCCATGTAGCCAGGCCGTGCGTGTTTTCCTTCGCTTCTCCCATGCCCATGTGAGATCCCACACTTCCGTGTGGCCAGGTTGTGTGCTCCACACACCCGTGTGGTTAGGCCATATAACTCTTTAACTTTGAAAAAATTAGCTCCAGGTTTCACACGGCCTAAAACACGCCTGTGCACTACAACAAAATAGGTTTTTAGCAGCGTTTGAATGAAAAACGCTGCTAAAGATCGAGTATTAGCGGCACTTTTTTAAAAACGCCGCTATATGTACACCTTTAGCGGCGCTTTATAGAAAAAGCCACTAATGCTTGATCTTTAGCGGCGTTTTTCAAAAAACGCCACAAAAAAATTAACACAACGCCGTCGTTTTGTATTGTGCCTTTAGTGGCTTTACCGGCGCTTTTAAAAACGCCATTAAAGATCGAGTATTAGCGGCGCTTTTTGGAAAACGCCGCTAATGCTTGATCTTTAGCGGCGTTTTTTAAAAACGCCATCGTTTTGTATTGAGCTTTTAGTGGCTTTAGCGGCATTTTTAAAAAGCGCCGCTAAAGATCGAGTATTAGCGACGCTTTTTTAAGAAATGCCGCTAATGCTCAATCTTTAGCTGCATTTTTTAAAAAACGCCACAAAAAAATGAAAAAAATTAAAATACTATTATTTAAAATAATTTTAAAGATTTTTGATATATGACTAATTATTTTTTATTTATATGTTAAATATTTTCTTATATAATTGTAAAAGAGATAGTATTAATTTTAAAATATTGAATTAATTATCATTATAGTTTAGGGTTTACGGTATATGGTTAAGGGTTTAATGTTTATGAGTTACTATTTTAAAGTTTATGGATTATGAGTCTAGGGATTATGGTTTAAGGGTGGTTTAAGGGTTGGGGTTAATGGTTAGGGATTAGGGGTTAAGTGTTAAGGGGATAGGGGTTAGGCGTTAAGGGTAGAAGGGTTAGGGGTTTATGGTTTATGAGTTAATATTTTAAGGTTTATGGATTATGGTTTAGGGATTATGTGTTGGGGTTTAAGGGTTAGGGGTTAGGTGTTAAGGGTTTAGTGTTTAAGGGTTAAGGGATGGGGTTATAGGTTTAGTGTTTAGGATTTAAGATTTAGGGGTAGGGGTTAGAGGTTTAGGGTTTATATTAATTAGTATTATTTAATTTATATATTAAACGATTTCTTATATAATTGTAAAAGAGATAATTTTAATCTTAATATATTAAAATTATGATTATAGTTTAAATTATTTAAGAGATAATAGATAAACTTTATATATATATTATTAAATATTGATTATTATAAGTTAATTATTATGGCTTCCGAATTATAACAAATAAAAAATAAATATGAAAACTAAGAGATTAGTGGCGTTTTTTTAAAAAAAAAAAACCACAAAAAACACTATGAAAACGGCGTCGTTTTCCTTTGTTAAATTTCATCTTCTTGTGTCATGTCCGATACTTAGCCATTTCCCTTAAAATCCCAAAACAGATATCCCAAACGTTTAGCCATTTCCAGCAAAACCCCAAAACAGATTTCCTCAATTTTTTACATTTCCCCTAATCCCTAAATTTCCCCCAAAATCCCTATGTTTTTTTTAATAGTACTTCATTTAAGTAAAGCCCTTGTATTTAAAAAAATTAATTTTTTTCAGGTATTAGGGAAAGCGATTCGGCTAGGTATTTCAGCATCTAGAGTTTCTGTCAATGTTGGAAAAGTGGTAAATATTCGAGTAATTCATGCTTATAGTTGATTTTTATTTGAATTTTGATCGATCTTATTTTTCTTTTATTTGTAATTGATGTCGAAGAAGCTTGATTTGTTTAGGCTTTGTCTCAGTAAATGCTGATATAAAGTAAGAAGATAGTAAAGAATGCAAGATTAACATTTTTTTTGTTTCTTTTTCTTTTAATATATGTGAGGTTCTAGTAGATTTATCAACGGAAATAAACTTTTAGAAAAATGAAAATATCGGGAGTTTTCGCGAGAGAGAATTTCCTTTTCTCTTTCTCCAGATTCATTTGATTTATGTGATTATGTCAGGAAAGACGTAGGACTCTTACCCTTTTTTTGCCTATAAATATACATACTTATACCCCTTCAGTTCAGAATCAGAGAGAGAAAAGAACAAACCCAAGATATTAGTTTTAGTTTTTGAATCTTTAGATCAAAAGAATGGCAGAGGAAGTAGTACTGCGGGATTTTTGGCCAAGTATGTTTGGGATGAGATCCAGGATTGCTTTGGCTGAGAAAGGGATAAAGTATTAATACAAGAAAGAAGACTTGTGGAACAAGAGTGCTTTACTGCTGCAGACGAACCCTGTTCATAAGAAAATCCCTGTTCTTATCCATAACGGTAAACCTATTTGCGAGGCGCTCATTCAGGTTCAGTACATCGATGAGGTATGGCATGACAAAGCTCATTTGCTCTCTTCTGACCCTTACCAAAAAGCTACTGCTAGATTCTGGGCTGACTATTTTGACAAGAAGGTACATTCTTTTTTTAAGAGGCAATATGTGAAAATAAGAAAATAGTTTTAGTTCAAAAATTCTTATAAAATTTCTCTCTGGAAAAATGTGAAGGCATAGCATGAAAATTTTGGCTGTAATTTAGTTGTATAATGATTTAGAGTAGAAATTCTATGGTACAAGATTTGCACCTTTGCCTTTTTTGGCATTTTTATTCATTTTTCACTTACAAAAGTACATATTGATGAGGAGTGGGTGTCTGCTTGAAAATGACTGTGCATTTCTTTTAGTTCTTTATTATCTTAAAAATAAAAAAAATTTTGGCTTCCCGAATGAAATGGTTATCAAGTTGCTTAAATCAAATTCCTTTAAGTTGTGTTAGTAGATCATAGTTTTTTCTATCAGGTTTAGATTATAGCATTACATATTTTGTCTTGACAGGCACCATGATCCTGCTATTTTTATTTATTGATTGATGATAGGATTTTGGACTTGTACTTATTAAAGTTGCTACTTGGGGACCATTTGTTCTTCTTAATATGGACAATGATATTTTACAAAAGGACAATATTGATACAAAAAACGTTGCAAGTGAATGGCTTGGTAGCTCTAAATTATTTAGCCTTAATGGAGTTGATACCACACTAACTTATGTTTGTCGACGTGAGTACATCATAGAATGTAACTGAAAGGTGCGTCTCTGTGGTTAATGGAAGCTCCTTCAATTTAATTTCTTGCTCTTAGCTTTTTATAATAATACCTAAATGATATATGGAGTTTCCTTGTAGCTTTAATGATGTTGTCTGTATGCTTTGTCTTCTGATAAAGCATTAATTATTATTATCACTAGCACTAACGACATTATGTTGTCTTGAATATTAAATTGCATATTCTCCATGTTAATGATTATATGATTGTTGTCCAAAGCTTGCTGAACATACATGGAGATGGCTAGTTGTATTTTGTTTCTTTTACTTACAGGTATTCTGCGACAACTACTTGGATGGTGGTTACCATGTGCCATTTGCACACAAAGGCCTTACATTTGGTCTTTCACTTGATTCATATACCACTTCAGTATGCTTCGGTCTGACCTTTTTGCTAGTTATATTTAAGATTAAAATGCTATTTGTTTGGCTTGTAATGTAATACGGACATGCTTGAAGCTTCTTTTAAGGTAATTTTATTTATTATATGATATTATATGCTTATTGTAGTTTTAGAATATCAAACATGTGAAAACATAGTATTCACAATGCATAGTAGTAAGCAAGTGAATAAATTTTATTTTGTACCTATAAGCTAGATATTTTGAGCAAGGTAAATTATGACACTTGCAACGATTAAAGAAAGGATAAATACATCATGTAAAAAGAGGATAAATCTTGTTTAGGGCATATTTTGGGATTCTTCCTTAACAACAAAATACATAAGACAAACATGATCTGACATGTTTAGTTACTATTCTTAAATAGCAATGCCTTCTTTTTTATGCTTTCACTTGTAATATACAAGACAGAGGAATAGCAAGGACAAGATGTGGCAGGTCTGGATTTTCTCTATGTCGGTTCTTGTAAGGATAGTAGATGGAAGAAGAGAATGTTGTTTATATTCATCTTAAAGGACTCTGCTTCTTCCATCTACTATTCCAAGGGTAGGTGAAGGATGACATAGTTCCTGATGTTGTTGTTATTTGTTCAGGAATGAAAGGAAGGATACCGTAATACTAAGTAAAACAATCATCTAATGCATGCACCATATTATCCCAGATAAAGAAAATAGTAGCCTTTTGATTATAGATACTGAGTGTCACTCTGCAACCATGTCTATGTGCTTCTCTATGCACAATATGTACTTGGAGAATGATGATTGCATCAACCATTGTTCACCTGCCCTCAGTCACACATGCATATACATAATTGTCTCTTTTCCCTGTATCAAATATTTGATTTTGTTTTGTCGAAAAAAAAGTCTAATTTTGTATTGGTCTGAAGATAATTAAGCGTTTTCTTAAAATGTGAAAGATTCTACACATAAAGCTGTGAATTATGAAAATATTTTGTTTAAAAGACTGTTTTGATCACGGCTTTAATCTTATCCTGCATAAAGAAACCATTCGGCTTCTTTTCATTAGATTGACAATATATAATCTTCATGGTCTCAATAACTTAAGTGTTAATAATATAGATTATAGAAACTAAAACTAACATTTATAAATAAGGCACCTTGAGAATTGTTCTAATTCCAAATTGAACTTTCTTGAAACTATCTAGAGTTGTTGGTTATCACTGAATAGTTTAGGTGTAAAGCTCCTTCAACTTTTGGATGGCAAATATTAAATGCAAAGAATATGTCTATGTGAAGAGTAATGAAGGCATATATATACCACAAAATCTTTTATTGGACCTCTATGTCTTGAGCTCTGAATTCTGCACATATGCTAGATACATGCTTCTAATTTTGCGTAAGTTTTAGATTATACAAGGTTAATGATAGGTAATGTTGTTTTAGAGGAGACTTATGCTTGGCTTCATATGCATTAGCCTCTCAAATGTTGTGTTTATGTATGTTGGGCAATTCAAAGTGCATGCGTGTGTAGGATGCTGACATTAACCGGGGTTTGAAAGTTCCTCTTACATAATATTGATGTTTTCTACTTGTTAGCCATAGTTGCAGTCTGTAGAATTCAACCATTTTTCTATTTTATTATAGAGAAGATTTTCTGTGCGACATGTATTCTGTAACTCATTTCATTTTTCATGTATTGGAAATATGGTTCCTATTTAACTGAGCTCTTGTTTTGGCCTTACGATGACAAAAATTTCATTGAGAGAAGCCTAGCGGATAGTGAAAAAGTTCAGGTACTAGCAAATAATCTCTGGTTTTGTTTGTATGCTCAAAATTTACTGTTAATCTTGCAACCTCCAAAACCTGTTTAATAACCAAGGAAAATACACAGATGGAAGACATTAGACTGTGTGAAGGTGTTCAAAAGGGTATTGAATCACCTGCATATAGTACTGGAAGGTATGCGCCAAATGTTGAGAAGGCCATGCATCATTTCCATTGTCTGCTTTATGATAATCTCATAAACCTTTTCTGTTTGCTGAATGCATTTCTAAACTGCTGCTTAGCATTCATTGGAACTACCCAGGGTAAGTTTCTTTTTGGTTTATATTGTTAAGAAGCCTTTTTTTTCTTCAAGAATATCCATCTTCAGTATAATTCTATTAAATAGAATTTGTACTGTAGTCCCATATTTTATGATCTGCTAGATGATTTGGCTACATCCATGCTTGTCCTCTTGTTGCAAACTAAGTCTCATTCATATCGTATTAGCATTGATTATAATAAAACACAATATAAAGTAATGAAAAAAAACAAGGAACATGATGCATAAGAAATATATAAAATATATTAATGAGAGGATTAGGTAGATAGAAATGCCATTATGAAGTATGCTGCTTGTGTTGATCATTTTTGATTTGAACTTATTTTTAATGATATGGTGCAGACTGAAAGATCTTTGGTATGTGAGGTAAATACCACTTCTTAGCACTAGTTAACGTTGTATACATTTGATTAATTAGTTTTTAAAATATATTTGTATAAAGTATTTTAATTTTTTTACTAATTTAAATAATTTTTTTTATTTTTATATTTGTAAAAGAAATTAGTTATAAAATAAAAATATATATAATTTAGTTTTCTAAATTTTAAAATATAAATAATGTATAAATAGTTTAAAATATAAATTTATTTGAATAAATTGAAATTAAATTGAAATAACCAATAAAATGGTCAAATTATAGTTTTCTCCCTCTATCATGCTAAAATTTAATATTTAATCCTTATACTTTGATTTGACATAATTTAATTTAATTGATATCTGTTAGTTCAATCAGTTAGTATTGTTGACTCTATCAAAATGCTGATTTGAATTTTATTATTAGAATTTATATATTTTAAAAATATAAAATTTAGCATTTTAACCAAATAGTTAATATTGTTAATTGACTATTGAATTAATTGATTAAATTATATCAAATTAGTTGAATGAGCTCTTTGTCATAATCATTATTGTTAATTTGATGTTTGGATGTTCCAATTTTGGATGTACCATTTTTGTTCATCTGAGAAAAAAAGGGTAAAAGGATACTATTTCTTAGGTTGCTTTCATTTTTTTCTTTTCGCTTCTTTTTCTCCTACTTGTTGCATGTGCAGGCACATGAAACCACTAAAACTCCATCTCACTTGAAACTTTTTTTCTACTTTTCAAGGAACATCGACACCTGTGTTTCAGTTCTTGTTACATAGTTATTGGATTCCAGCTTGCAAGTGGCACAATACGTCTCCTCTTTACTTACTTTCTTCATCTTATGATGGGAAAGTAATGTTGTGGGATCTAAGAACAGCGGTATCGTTTTGTATTTTCTGCATTCTCATAATTTAATTGTATATTGTTTTCTGGATATCGTTTTGGTGATTACTTTTTGTGTGGCAATAGCTCTTTTATGTTTTGACTGGTGGCAAATGGAACAAGAAAATCAACTACACTAGATTGCGGTCTAAGAACAATTTGCAGAAGGCACATAATGACTAGCTCCTACCTCTACGAATGCTTGTGGGAGGTATTGCAACAACGACTAAGGATGATATTGATCAACATGCAGTTGACACCGTATGTGCTCTGAATCCGAATTCAGGTGTGACTTTTAGATATTTTATGTGCAAAAAAGTATTAGAGTGTCTAATGTTTGTATGTTAGTTAAGCATATTATAGATAGAACTTGCAGTAGGATCAACTAATTAGTTGATCAACAACTACACCCTATTTTGTAATCGTTTACTTGCATATTTGCATCTACTTAATAATAATCTCGTGTCAACTAATTATTCTATTTTTTTATTTAATTCTTTGTTTCAACATTTTATTTTTATTTGAGTTGAAAGAAGAAAAACACAAATTGCAATTTTGACTTAGTTAATCAATTTAAATAATCAATGTTGATATTTCACATGGGAATGGATATTCAAATCTTTCTTAGTTAATCAATTTAAATAATCAATGTTGATATTTCACATGGGAATGGATATTCAAATCTTATATTTTACATGGTTATGATTTAAGTCCTTATTTCATTTAAGGAACTTCATTATAATATCTTATTTTATTGATATATTTATATTTAATCTAATTTTTATTATTTATTTTAGTTTTGATTCTAAATTTTTATTTTTGTTTTAATATTTAAGATAAGTGAGTTCTAACTTTTGGATTTTAATTATGTTATTAATTTATTATTTTAAATTCTAAATTTAAATTCATTAATTTTTGTATTTAGTTTTAAAGTTAAAATTTTAATAGAAAATTTAATTTGATAATGAATTTTAATGGAAAATTTGGATATTATTCTTCTCAAATTTTAATAATGAATTTTAAACTTTTTTATATTTTTCATGACCTTTATAATATTTTATAATTTTTTTTTTGAATTTTATGACTTTTAGCGGCGTTTTTGGAAAAAGGGTCGCTAAAGGTAATGATCTTTAGCGGCATTTGTGGGAAAAGCGCCGCTAAAGGTCATGATCTTTAAAAGCGTTTTTTCAAATAAACGCCGCAAACTTTAGCGACGTTATCTATAGGGCCTTTTTTGCGGTGTTTTTAGTGGTAGTTAAAAGCGCCGCTAAAGACCTTAAAAAATGCCGCTAAAAGTCAATTTTGCTGCAGTGGTGTGTCCAGGCCGTGTGGGTCACATGGCCATGTCACCAGGCCGTATGTGTTTTCCTTCGCTTCTCTCACGCCCATGTGAGATTTCATACGCCCGTGTGGCCAGGCCGTGTAACTCTTTGACTTTGAAAAAAAATTAGCTCCAGGTTTCACACGGCCTAGGACACGCTCATGTGTCCAGGCTGTGTGGGTCACATGGCCATGTCACCAGGCCATGTGTGTTTTCCTTCGTTTCTCCCACGCCTATGTGAGATCTCACACGCTCGTGTGTCCAGGCCGTGTGCTCTACACACTCGTGTGGCCAGGCCATGTGGGTCAAAAACACATTTTTTTTAAATTTTAAAAATTAATTAATTTAAAAAAATGAAATAATGTTAAGAAAATTAGCAGTGTTAACACTTGGGTTGCCTCCCGAGAAGCGCTTATTTAAAGTCTAAGCTCGACTTACCTCGTATTCGCACGGTTACGATGGTTCACGGAGCCGAAACTCCTCTTTCTCACTATCAATTCTATTATCAACATAAGGTTTTAGCCAAGTAATATTTACCTTAAAAGTGCCAAATTTAGAATGATTTACTTCGACTGTACCGTATGGGAAAATATTCAGTACTGTAAAAGGAGTTGCTTCATTTGCATTATGCTCTGAAATGCCAATTCGAGGGTCCGTTTTATCCAACAAGACTTGGTCCCCAACCTTAAATTGATTGGTTCTCTCATTAAACTCGTCAAGGTGTTGCTTCCGCTCCTCCTTGCCATAAGTCTGTCATTCGTCTAGTTCATCTACCTGTACCTTTCGTCTTTCATGGATGGTTCCATTATTAGTGCATGAACTAGAACGTGACTCATTTATGATTCTCGAAAGTGTTTCCTGCAAAGGGGATTAGACCACATGATTAGTATTATTAACCAGATTTATAAGATCATCCTCATTACTTGATATCTTAATCGAATCCCGAGCCTGAAGAATAACCGTTTTGTCACCTGCATGAAGTGTGAGTTTATCTGTACCAACATTAATAATAGTTCTGACAATCACTGAAAAGCGTCGCCCTAAGATTAAAGGAACGTCACCGTCCTCTTCCATGTCTAAAACCAAAAAAATCTACTAGAATATGAATTTATCATTTTTTACTAGTACATCTTCAATGATACCCCTAGGAAATCTAATAGTTTTATCCGCTAATTGAATACTCATCCTAGTTTGTTTGGGTTTCCCAAGACCTAGTTGCTTAAACATTTTATAGGGCGTGATGTTAATACTTGCCCCTAAGTCAGCTAAAGCATTATTAACAGCTAAACTACCAATTAAACAAGGAATAGTAAAACTCCCTGAATCTTTTAACTTTGGGTAGTTTAGTTTATAGAATTGCTGAGCAAACTGCATTTAATTCTACATGCGACGAATCATCTAACTTCTGTTTGTTTGTCGGAAGCTCCTTTAAAATTTTAACTGAATTGGGCATTTACGAAAGAGCTTCAATAAATGGTAAGTTAATATGTAATTTTTTTAAAAGGTTAAAAAATTTACCGAATTGTTCATCTGTGCAGTCTTTCTTTGTCGCTTTAGGGTATGACACGCAAGGTGTATATTCTCTGCTTACCGATTTTGTTTATTCTGGCTTTCATCCACCTTATCTTTACTTACCACGCCTTCTTGCCTTGGTTCTGGGTTGGAATCAACTAACCCTTCATCATCTCTAATAATAATCGCATGAAGTTGCTCTCTTGGGTTGTCTCGATGTTGCTAGGCAAGCTACCTTGTGGTATTTCAGAGATCAGCTTAGCGAGCTGACCTATTTGGTTCTTGAGCCCTTGAATCGACACTTGCTGATTTTTAAACATTGTTTTGGTGTTTTAGAAACGTGTTTCTGACATCAAGATGAATTTCGTTAGCATCTCCTCAAGGTTCGGCTTCTTTTCCTACTAGTAAGGTGGTTAAAAGCTTGGAGGGGGTTGTGGTCTTTGATTGCCTTGACCACCCCAAGAGAAATTGGGATGGTTCCTCCAACCTGCATTGTAAGTATTACTATAAAGGTTATTTTGAGGCCTAGAATTGTTACCCATATAGTTGACTTGTTCGTTCGTATTGCTAGGGTCGTAGGCTAGGCATTCTGGATTATTCATTCCTCCTCCACTTTTGTCACACTACATCATCGGGTGTACCTGCGTAGAGACACATAAACCATCAATCTTTTTATTTAAAAGCTCTACCTGGTTTAATAACATGGTGACCTTGTCGAGGTTGAAAACACCAGTGGCTTTTGTCGGTTTTGTCCTCATAACTTGCCACTGATAATTATTCAATGAAATTTCTTCAATAAACTCATAAGCCTCCTCAAGTGTTTTGTTATTTAGGGTCCCACCGGCGGTTGCATCAATTAACTGCCTAGTTGAGGGATTCAAACCATTGTAAAAAGTTCGAACCTGTAGCCATAAAGGTAACCCATGGTGAGGGCACCTTCTCAATAAGTCCATATACCTCTCCCATGCATTGTAAAGAGTTTCTAAATCCATCTGTACAAAAGAAGAGATATCATTCCTTAACTTTGTCGTTTTAGCTGGCGAAAAATACTTTAGTAAAACTTTTCGGTTATTTGTTCCCAAGTAGTGATGGAACCCCGTGGTAACAAGTTCAACTACTGTTTAGCTTTGTTCCTCAATGAGCATTCTGGTCTTCATACTGCAAACCATCAAACTAAACAAACTATTGAATCATTTGTATAGTGTTAGGTTTTAGTTCAAAATTATTTGCAGCAATTGCAGGTCTAACAATACTCGATTCAGCCCCCGCTAAATTAGGCTTAACATAACCGTACATAGTACGATGACTTTTGCTTTACTGAATAAGCACATTAAACTTGAATTAATATCCTGAAAATATTAAGACAAGAATTAATAACACATAATTAAGAACAATAACAAGTATTTATCATATAATTCAGAAAATTAAATAATAAGATCCGCCATAGATTTCATCCTCCCTGGGTATTTAGGGAGTTTAGTTCATAATGTAAAAGGAAAACATCTCAATTTAGAAAAACAACAAGACATAAAAAACCCAAATAAACTTCGAGAGAAATTTGAATGGAGATCTTCAATCTTGAAGTAGACCTGCTTCCGAGATGATTCTAACAGCTTCCTTCGAGTAATTTCTACTTTCTACTCTATGTGTCCCCTTAGGTCTTCTTCTAGTATGTATTTATAGACTTTTGAATGCTCAGAACTCCTAAAAATTGGCTTTTTTTGCGTGTTTGAGAAACAGGTGGCGATATCGGCATGGGCTGGCACCTAGGCGTGTGGCCTGCCCATGTGGATCTTGAAAACTCTGAGGTTTATCATTCTGTCACTGACGATGGTAGAACCCGTGCGTGGTAGTCGCCCCTCCACTGGTGGCCGTGAGAAGGGTTTTCTCTCTCAGATTCAATGCTAGATTTGTAGATGATTTGGGAACTTGGTTTAATGCTACTTTTATTGATTCAATCAGGACTACGAAGGTCCCTCTACACCAAGGATGGCTCGGGCTCCGACTGTATGGGCCTCGATTACTAGTGATGGAAAAGGATCGTGTAGTAATTTCAGTTTGAATGCCACAAATTAATGCGAGGCTTATGGTGCTTTCTCCTTCCCTTTGACGGTTCCAAGAATGTTCGAGCCTTCTTCGACGGTGGTGCCACTTGGTTTCAGTCATGGTCACTGGTAGGAGGGGTTACCACCATATGCGACTACCTCACAAATGCCAGACTTTAGGGTTTCACATAACCCTTTTGCTGTTTTGAGTGATGGTGCAAGCCCAAATTTTGGGCCATATAGTAGCCTTCTTGGGTCGATTGGTGCAAGCCAGTATGTTAGGCCATACGATGGCTTTGCTAAGCCAAATGGACCAAGCCAACAGTTTGGGTCGTGCAATGGCCTTGCTAGGCCGAATAGTGCAGGCCAGAATTTTGGGCATGATGGTCATCTAGTTGGGCCGAATACAAATTGTGTTAGCTTTGAGGGCCCACCTAGTCGTGGACAAAGTATTGGGCACACCAATGGGGGTGTTAATGGGCTGATGTTCTGTGGTTAACAAAGCCGAGGATGCATGTTTTTCCTAGGCTAATTCTTGGAGTTAAGGCCTCAAATACGACTGTTAATTTTTATTCATCACCATGTGTTGGGTTGTCCCAATTTCTTGATGTGCCTGCGTCAGATTTTTCGAACATTTCTGGGTCTAATGTGAATACGGCCAAATATGGGTCCAATTTTGATAATGTTAATTTTTACATTCCTATGCCTTTAGGGACTTCATTGTGGTATTCTGATTCTGGAGCTACACATCATGTTTGTAAGGAAGCTTCTACTTTGAATGAGTCTATGCCATATTTAGGTAAATCTCCTCTTTTAATGGGTGATGAGACTCCTGCAAAAATTTCGTGCGTTGGAAATTCCATCTTGCCTACGAGAAAAAAATTGCTCCATTTGTCTAATATTTTTTGTGTACTGAATATAGGAAGAATCTGCTATCTTTTTTTTCAGTTTGCTAAAGAAAATAACATTTTTTTTAATTTCACCTGTCTTCTTGTGTTATTAAGAACATCCAGACTCGAGAAATTTTACTGCGGGGCCACACTCGTGATGGGCTCTATCATTTTTCACCAATCACTCCTATTCAATCCAATGTGTTTCTTTCTGTTCATAACACTAGGCTTCAAACTCGTTTTGATAGTTGTGATGTTTTTACATTATGGCACCGCAGACTTGGTCATCTCTCCGTCCTTGTTGTTAAATCAATTTTAGATAAATGTCAAATTGTTTCCAATAAAATTTGTCTTGATAATATTTGTACTGCCTGTCAAAAGGAGAAGTCTTATAAATTGCCTTTTTCAAACTCTACTACGGAATATACTGATCTTTTTGCCTTGGTTGTCTCCGACTTGTAGGGGCATACGTCTGTTGCTTGTGGGAATCATTGGTATTATGTTTCGTTTGTAAACATGTGTAGTCGTTTTACTTGGATATATCTCATTTGACATAAGTTTCAAGCTGTTGACTGTTTTATTCAATTTCAGAAGTTGGTCAGGACTCAGTTTGGGAAAGATATTAAAAAATTTCAAAGTGATTGGGGTGGTGAGTTTCGTGCTTTCATGGCAGTTCTGGCTCAATGTGGTATCGTTCATCGACCCTCGTGCCCACATACGTCCAAGTAAAATGGTGTGGCCGAACAGAAACACAGACACATTGTTGAAATGGGTCTTACTCTTTTGGCTCAAGCGAATTTACCTATAGCTTTTTGGGCTATACTTTCTGTTGTGCTATTCATTTAATAAATAGACTACTTACATCGATTTTGAAAGATCAGTCTCCTTATAATATGCTTCATGGTCAAGACCCAACATATGATCATTTGCAAGTGTTTAGGTGTTGTTGTTTTCCATATCTGTATCCGTTTCATAATCATAAGTTAGAATTTCATTCTTAGCCGTGCACATTTTTAGGGTACAATTCTCAACATAAAGGGTATCACTGTCTTACATCGGATGGTAAGGTTGTTGTCTCTCGACATGTGTTTGACGAACATCGATTTTTGTACCTTTGTCTATTAACACTGATCTCGTCCTACAACAACTGGACCAGTAGACTCACAGGTTGAATTGGGTGTTGGTTATGATCAAAATAGTTTGTTTACTTCGTTAGAAGAATCTAGCCATATTGCTCCAACCACTATCACTCCAATTGCTCCTTCTATTCCTCTACGTATGGGTAATACTCATCACATGGTTACTCAGTCCAAAGCAGGAGTTTATAAACCCAAAGCTGTCTACTAAAGTTGTTAATTGTGAGCCACGTACGGTTGCTGAGACTTTTGCTAGTAAGAAGTGGTAGTTGGCAGCACAAGCTGAGTATGATGCTTTGATAAAAAAATTCCACCTGGGAACTTGTTCTCTTACCGCATGGTCAAAAGGCGATTGGTTGTAAATGGCTCTTCAAAGTGAAGAAGAATCCTTACAGTACTATAGCTCGTAGTAAGGCTCGGTTAGTGGCAAAAGGCTATTCTTAGGTACTAGGGTGTAATTTTAAAGAAACATTTAGTCTAGTGGTTAAACCTACTACTATTCGAACTATTTTGTCTATTGCTATCTCCAAAGGTTGGCAGCTACATCAGGTTAATGTTAACAATGCTTTTCTGAATAGTAATCTTACTAAAGAAGTGTACATGCAACAATCTTCAAGGTATATTCAATATGGTCCGAATGGAGAACCTTTGGTGTGTCATCTGACGAAAGCCTCATATGAACTACTCCAAGCTCCACGAGTATGGTTTGATAAATTGAAACATTTTCTTGTCTCTGTAGGTTTTCTTTTATAAAAATCTGATGCCTCTCTGTTTGTTCGGGTTACAAAAGACTCAAGTATGTATGTGTTGGTTTATGTGGATGACATTATCATTATTGGAAGTACACTCAGCAGTATTGATGTTTTTGTTCAATAGTTACATAATGAGTTTTCTCTTAAAGATATTGGAGATTTTTATTATTTTTTGGGCATTGAGTTTACTCGATTGTCCACTAGGAGCCTTCATCTTTGCCAACATAAGTACATTATGGATCTGCTTGATAGGAGTTCGTTAGCTAATGCTAAGGGTGTCGACACACCAATGATCAGTTATTCTATATTATCTAAGGATGAGTGAGTTCGTCTAAGTGATCCTACTAAATATAGAAGTCTTGCCAGCGCATTGCAATATGTGGTTCTTACTAGGCCTGACATTGCTTAAGCGGTAAATCGGATCTATCAATTCATGCATGTGCCTGTTAGCGTTCATTTGATTGCGTTAAAACGAATCTTACGATATTTAAGTGGCATTATTGATTATGGGTTAGTTTTTCTCCCATCTGTCAGACTATCTTTAATTGGCTATGCCGATGCTAACTAGGGCTTAGATTTTGATGATAGACGGTCAACAAGTGGCTACTGTGTGTATTTTGGAAATGCACCTATCTTCTGGTGTTCTAAAAAGCAACAAGCAGTGTCTCACTCTACGGCTGAGGCTGAGTACAGGAGTTTGACTGCTGCAACTAGTGATGTTACTTGTCTAGTTTCTTTGTTGAAGGAATTACAATTTAGCTCTGATAATACTCCTATTGTCTGGTATGAAAATTCTAGTGTTGTTGCGGTAGCTGCTAATCCCATATTACATTCTAAGTTCAAGCATGTTGAGCTTGACTTGTTTTTTGTTCGAGAAAAAGTGGCTGATGGATCTGTCATTGTCTGTGAGGTTCCGGCCAATGATCAAGTTACCGACATCCTCACAAAGCCTTTGTCTACATCCGCATTTGCTCGTTTTCGTAGTCTTCTTCAAATCTTACCTATCGGGAAGATGAGTGAATGTTAGAGTATATCTTTAGTGAAGAATCTATTAGGCTGTTATGCAGTTAGTGAGCTGTTCATAAGTTATTAACAGTAGTTATTCCTATGCACATTGTATATAAATACACTTGGTATGCTGAGTCAAGATACGGAAGTAATAATAATTCATTTCTCAATTCGTTTAGTCATTTGTTTCTATTAGATTCTTTTGCATATACTTACAAAGCGTTGCTTTATTTGTATTTTTTGTTGGGCTTGTCCATTATATCAAGGATTCTACAGATTTCCTCCTTTGTAATGAATTTACAATAAATAAAATTTCTTCTTTGAAAAGAAAGAGAAAAATCAATAACAACTTCTTTGAAAAGAAAGAAAAATCAATAACAACTCTTAGGCACCCACCGCATGCCCCACACTACCATAAAAGCAACGAATTAGATATTTTAATAATTCAAACCCCGAACGCCAAGATAAGGTCGGAGTTGAGCCCATATCCTTTCACTTGACTCAACTATGGCTTTGGAAAATGAAAGCTGTAAATTGTCTTTGTGGATGATAATACACTCTTATCAATTTGAAAATATAAAACTCTTTTATGTATCAACTTTTAATAATTACATGAATTAATTCTATATCTTAAGAATTTTGTATTTTACTGGTTTGGTATGTAGACCCATATTTGTGAGTGCTCTGCTTTCAAGTTGGCAGAACTTGCAAACCAAGTGGTATTATTGGAGTAAAAATACTATGAAAATTTTTATATTAAAATTTAAATTGTTTTTTTTTAATTAGAAAATGAGTAAATTAATTTTTATTGGTCTAGTTATTCTCTTAAAAATTTTATTTATTATTATTGTTAAAAATTAATTTTTATATGTCAATAGAAAGTACACGTGGTATGATGTATATCACTGTTTAATTATTCTGTTAGTGATATTAGAAAGTTTTAACAAAAATGGAAATTAATTTTCTCTTTCAACTAATATATTGAAACTAATTTAATCATTTTTTAAATAAAAATAAAATACAATTTAAGTCATGATGATTTTCCCCTTTTATTTGTAATTGAACTGGAATTTAGTACCGGAAAACTCGCATCTTTTCTTCTCCATGGAGTCTCAATTTCCATGTGTTCCCCTCATTACTTTCCTAATTTTCTTCTTCACCGTTGTAAGAATCCTGAAAATATCATCAAAAGCCAAGAAACCCAACCTCAATAAGCTTCCCCCAGGTCCATGGAAATTACCTCTCATAGGTAACTTGCATCAACTCATTACTTCTTTTCCCCATCACACCCTAAGAGATTTATCCAACAAATACGGAGCTTTGATGCAGCTTCAGCTGGGAGAAGTTCCCACCGTTGTAATCTCATCTGCAAGAGTTGCCGAACAGGTTTTTAAAAACTCATGATACCATCTTTTCTCAAAGGCCTCATGTCCTAGCCTGTGAGGTTATGTCATACAACTGTAAAGCAATCATATTTTCACCGTATGGTAACTATTGGAAACAAATGAGAAAAATCTGCACCATGGAACTTTTGAGCCCGACCCGAGTCCAATCATTCCAGTCGATCAGAACAGAAGAGTTGACAGATTTCATCAAGTCCTTAGCTTTGAGTGAAGAGTCTGCGATCAATCTTAGTGAAAAAAAAAATTTCACTGTCATATGGGATAACAGCGAGGGCTGCCTTTGGGAAAAAAACAAAAAGCCAAGTGGAATTTATAACGATCATCAAAGAAACTACTAAGCTCTCAGGTGCTATCTGTTTAGCTGATATGTATCCTTCTTGTGGAGTGCTTAAACTGATGAGTGGAACCAGGATTAAAGCGGAGAAACTACACCAGGCTTCGAATAAGATCCTTGAAAACATTGTTAATGAACACAAAGAGAAGAGAAACAAGGCAGATCATCAAGTGGTTGAAGCTGATTTGGTTGATGTTCTCCTTCAGCTTCAACAGCAAGATGACCTTGAATTCCCTTTGGGAAATAACAGCATAAAAGCTGTCATGAAGGTTAGTGTTAATTTTAACTTTGCCACTGGTGTATTGTATTGTTAAACTATTTGACATGCCCCTGATATATTTGTGTTAAATATATCTTTTCAGGACATATTTGCTGCTGGGAGCGAGACATCAGCCACAACAGTAGAATGGGCGATGTCTGAACTATTGAAAAATCCAAAACTGATGAAAAAGGCACAAAATGAAGTAAGAAGAGTCTTCGGGGAAAACATTACCTCATTAAACGAAGAAAAGATTAAGGAACTGAAATTCTTAAGATTAATAGTGAAAGAAACTTTGAGGTTGCACCCTCCAGCGCTTTTAATTCTAAGACAATATCGTCAAAATTGTGTGATAAATGGATATGAGATCGCTGCAAAAGCTAAAGTCCTTGTAAATGCATGGGCTATACAAAGAGATCCCTTTTACTGGAAAGATGCTGAGGAGTTTCACCCTGAAAGATTCTCGGAAAACTCCATGGATTTTAGGGGAACAAACTTTGAGTATATCCCATTTGGTGCTGGAAGAAGAATTTGTCCTGGTATTTTGTTCGGGATACTCGGTATTGAGTTACCACTTGCGAGTTTGCTGTACCATTTTGATTGGAAGCTCCCAAATGGGATGAAGTTTGAAGATCTGGAAATGACTGAATCATTTGGCTTAACTGCAAGAAGAAAAGATGATTTGCTCTTAATCCCCGTTCCTTATTGTACATGGAAATTACCATGTTGAACTTCTGTTAGTGGTTTTATTTCGGGTAATAATGTGTATAATATTTGTGTTTGGGATAATATTGTGTTTGGATATAAATATTTTAGAATATAAATTTGAGTTAATTTTAGAATATATTAAAAGTCAATTAAGTCGTTTTTTTTATATTTAATTGGGTATTTAAATTTTCAAAATATATTAAAAAGGTCTTCGAATTTTTTTAAAAGAATCAATTAATCTATTGCTTTTTTTTACTCAATTGAGTACTTAAATTGTTAAAATGCATCAAAAAGGTCATTTAATCGTTAATCTCAACGATTGATCATTAAAGTTAACTGCCCCTGTGACGTAACATGTAGCAAAAAATTGATAAAAATAAAAACCAATAAAAGATAATAAAAAATTATAAATTTTAATAAAAAATATAAAAAATATTAAAATTTTATTAAAATTAAAAAATGCATCAAAAATATCCTTTAACCATTAACTTTAACACTGTTGATCATTAAAGTTAACGATACTTTGTTTTCAATTAAAGCCATCACATGTCACAACACAGCATAACATGTGGCAAAAAATGATAAAAATAAAAATCAATAAATTTTGTATAAAAATTATAAAATGCTTCTTTTGTTACGATAATTTTTATATTTCTTTACATTTTTATATTTTTTTACGATTTTATAAAATTTTATAATTATTTTCTATATTTCTATATATTTTACATTTTTATGATTTTTATAAAATTTTACATTTTTTATAATCTTTTATGATTTTTATAATTTTTTTATTTTTAATAAATTTTTATTTTTATTATTTTTTAAAAATTTAATAATTGGTATAACTTCTATTGATTTTTATTTTTTTATCATTTTTTTCCCACATGTCACGCCTTGGTTGTGACACGTGGCAGCTTTAACTGAAAAAAATTAAGGGTGGTTGTTAAATTTAACAATCAAAGGGCCTTCCTGATGCATTTTGGAAGTTCAAGTACTCAATTGAGTGCAACAAAAAATAAGAGTAAGGGGTTAATTGCTTTTTTAAAAAAAATTTGAGGGTCTTTTTTATGTATTTTGAAAGTTCAAATACCCAATTGAGTGCAAAACAAAAGCAGGAAATTAATTGTTTTTTTTTTGAAAAAATTTGAGAGCATTTTTTATACATTTTGAAAGTTCAAGTACCCAATTGAGAGCAAAAAAAAAAGTAGGGACTTAATTACTTTTTTTAAAAAAAGTTTGAGAGTTTTTTACACCCTTAAGCCTATAATAAACAATAAATATGGTATTTATGTTAGTTTAAAAGTTTATCCAAACTCTTTTTTTTATATAAATTATAAGTAAACTAGTTTTTCATTTCACATGTTTTTATCTATTTTATTAATTTAATTTAATTAATAAATATGGGCTTTTGTTTTCGTTATACACCTAGTATAATTTTGAAGTAGGAACAACGTAAAAGAATCTCAGAACCTAAAATGGCCAACCAATAACCAATTAATGACTTAATTAACCAATTTTTCACAATTTAACACTGAACTAACTATGTCGAAAACTTCGACGCAAAACCTTCAAACAAAACCAACATTTATCGATGAATCAATAGCAACTACTCGAATTAGCGCGTTGGAGATCACTACCTTCAATATCTATACCCAAAAAAGAAGTAAAACGATCGCTTAACAAAGAATTCAAACAAACTAAACTGAAACCAACTTCAACAGAAATGAACAAAAACGGATGTTTAATGGAAATTCACTACAGGAGAACAGACTTTTAGCGGCGTTTTTTTTTTGCCTTTAAGCGCCGCTATAACTATTAGCGGCATTTTCACAAGCGCCGCAAAAAACGCCGCTATAGCATGTGCCGCTAAAGACCATGACTTTTAGCAGCGCTTTTTTTGAAAACGCCGCTAAAGATCATGACCTTTGGCGGCGCTTTCCTACAAACGCCGCTAAAGACCATGACCTTTAGCGGCGCTTTTCCCACAAACGCCGCTAAAGACCATGACCTTTAACAGCACTTCTTTTGCAAATGCCGCTAAAAATCATGACCCGTAGCGACGCTTTTCCCACAAACGCCGCTAAAATCATAACCTTTAAAAAAATTATTTTATTTTAATTAAATAATATTTATTTGTTTAATTTTTGAAATTTGAACTTTTAAACTATATACTTTTAAGGATAAATAAAAAATATTAACTAAATTAGATTTTCCATTAAAATTTAAACTTCAAAACTAAATATAAAAATTAATGAATTTAAATTTAATACATAAACATTGATTCAATATGTAATTTAATACATAAAAAAACACAACCACACAGACACACAAAGTATTACAATATCCAAAACAAAATTCATCCTGGTGAGAATATAATGCCAAATCATCATCACCTCTCATTAACCATCATCATCTTAGTGAAGTACTTTGATCTTGATCTTGGTTAAGACTTGTTCCAGCAATAAAGAAAATTGTTAAACGGAATCTCGGTCTCCTGACTGAGCAAAACAAGGAAATTAGCTAATACCATTTACTGTAATGAAAGTGAAATCAGTAAAAAGTAAACCCATAATAAAAAAACTGATGCTAGGCTAATCGTAAATGCTAATGTCGCTATAAATAAGTGACAGGCATAAGTCCAGTGTCATGTTGATGGACTTGTAAAGGCCTCAAAAAAGAAAATAAGTAGCATATATGAAAAAGACAAAAACGGTCCAAAGTATTGAAAATGCCGATCAAAAGGAAAAAGAGAGAAACTTGACGATGAAACTCTAATGGAAAGACGTTAAACTTTTGGAAAAAAAAGCAAAAGATTTTTAAGGGACTCATGTCAAGAACTCATGTCAAAATCAAACTGGTAATGGATAAACTCGGGACTCATCAAGATAAAAAATAAAAAAGAACCTACCTCGTGCTATTGCATCCTCTTTCCTTCTCAACTCCTACAAAATATAAAGTTAACATTCAGTTACTACAAGGACAAATTAATCTAAGAGCAAAATGAAGTCTATTGCTTATTCAGTTAAGCCTCTTTTGCTTTAAGTTCCTTCTCTCTTGCTTTTAGATCATATATATTTTAATCATATATAAGACAAAAACATCAAAAGAAGTCTATGATTTTAATCATTTTGTGACCAAAGAATGGATGTTGGGTAGAAAATATATAAGAAAATGCATTGAGAATCGGACAAATGTACTTCAAAGTTAACATCTAAAATTAACATCGAAAAAAAATTAACTTTTATTAATGATATAGCAACATAAAAAATATCTTCTATCATATAAAAAACCTCAATTATTGATGGTTTTTTTACTTATTAGTTTTAATTAATCATGAGGCTAAAAACAAGATAGTGGATGTACCTTGTGAAAAAAAACAAATTATTTCTCTTGTAATTTATATGAAAATTTAAACCATTTAAACACGAAATGCAAAGTACAAACACAGTTCCTGCTCAGAGGCCCCCCAGGTAAACAATCAACAGGTTTCTGATTTCAACTTAACATTTGCCCTTCCTCTTTTGGTTTAAAACTCAAAGTTTTTATGATTTTTTTAATATTTTTCTTGTCAAATTTACTGTTAATATTATATTTGAAGTTTGTATTTGTCTCTTTCAATAATATTACCTTCAAAATTTAAACATACATTCTCTTTTTAAAATGTAATATAGGTTATCACTTCACTCAATATTTTTTCATCTATCAATTCAAGTTTTTATGACATAGGCAGAATCAAACTAGAAATCTTCTCATAAAATTAGCTACCTATAATTGTTTCAAAGCTACAGCTTAGGGTAAGTCAGTTTCCATATGACTAAATAGTAAACAGTAACCAATCTGAGTTAAAAAAGAAAAAAATATGTAAGGGAAAAATAATAGATAACCAGATGGGAAGATTTATAACACACTTAAATACAAATAGAACTTTATGGAAAAGGTTAGAAAGAATAGCCATCAATCATTCAAAACTAAGTTATTAAAAAAAAAAGGCATCTACGTAAGCCATCTAGGACGGCTATCAAACCACCGAAACATGAAAAGAAAATGTTCAAGATCAGGAAACAAAAAGCAATAATATTAATTAGAGCATGAATGCTATATTTCTTACCTCCATTCATGCTAGTTTGATCACCAATCAACTTTAGGAGGAACGGCAACAAGTAACCATGTATACATAAGGAACCAATAAAAAGCATGGCTAAATGTTTCAGCCAAGCCATAACTGTTCAATAAAAGTAGAACTGCAGAAAAATAAAAACATACAAAGGCATATTTAGAACTATGCAAAGAAGCATTGAGGCTTTATACAGTAACCAATGCCAGAAGTATACAACAAGAATGAATTAAAAGCCAACAAAAGTAGCACAGAAAGAAGCTGTCAAATGCCCTCAAGCCAAAACTTCCTAATATTTATTCGATGAGAGCTTAGGCTTACCTCTTACCTATTAAAAACAAAAATGAGAGACTACCAAGCAACAAACATAAACCTGTATGAAGTTAGGATGCTATAGTAGTGGTATGAATGCTCAATGTTACCGTGTAAACCAAAAACATAATTGCTGCGCCATTACTATTGCTGGATGATTCGAAAAAGTGAATGGGGAGTGGAAAATAAAATTACAAGCTTCATACTTGATGGAAGCTTTTGATACACTAATGGTGCATCATAAATGAAACAATAACCTTAGTGGCACCATGATTAAACAGATAATGGGTCTTTTACACTGATTTTATCCATATCTAATAACTTGTTGACTGGTTCATTGCCAGCAAAAGTGAGTCAGCTACACAAACTCGTGTTGCTCACTGCCATTCTAAAACCTGATTGCAAGTTTCCAAGTGAGAACATAAATCAACTCATTTTGGTAGATAAACTCATCAATAAGATTGCTCCTAACAAACAATTCATTATGAGGTAACAAGCAAAGAAAATTCAGATATGAAATTATCATTCTTCAAGCAATAGTGGTAGGATGTTTATGGGTTCTCTTCTCTGCATACAAGTTATTTCAGATTTGATATAATGCAAAATTGATGTCAAATATTCATGATGGAGAAGAGCTAAGGTTCTTCCATGATCTAATCTAAGTGGTTGGAAACCAGTAATCGAATTTACCATGTTTATAAACAAGGCAAGAAATTACATTACAATTATCATGCAAGTATTAAATTAACTTATAGATTTTGTAACCAAGTTTCATACTGGTTAACTCGTCCTGATGAGGTTTATGTCATTGATGCAATCATGTTTCAACTAGATCAGAGAAGAGAAGGCATTTTATGATTTTCTTAAAACATAAAAATAGTTAAGGCTCAAACCTGTCGTCGAAATTTCCCCCACTAAATGCAGGGAACAACAATTAGTCTTATCAATTCTAAGAAAAAGGAAATATGATCGAGAAATGAATGAAAATAACAGTTTCTGAGAAGTTTTTCCTTGCTGATGTCCTTCTTGTTAGGGTTCAAAACTTGGTCATTGTAACTGAAATTTTACATAAACAACAATCAATCCAGATGATTATATCAACCAAAGTAAACAAAAAAGCAAGAAATCTTGAAACTGAACAACAACCCCTCGAAATAATAAGATCTTCCGTCAAAAGAGGCAAATGAGAACCGAGAAGAAGATGGCAAAAAGAGCAGTGCGACGGCGACGCAGAAGATGGTCAAGTCGACGGCGATGCAGCAGATGGTCGGGTCCGGCGATGCAGAGATGGGTTGGGATTTTGATTTAGAGAAAATTTGGTGTTTGGGGGAAAATTTTTAGGGGGGAAAAGTTAAGGTTGTTCGGGTATCTGAGTTGGGGATAAATTTTGGGATAAAATTGCGGCGTTTTTTTTTAATGCCGCTAAATAGCACTTATTGCGGCGTTTTACCAAAACGCCACTAAAAAATTACTACCTAAAGGCACCTTTTTAAAGTGAAATGAATTTTTGTGGCGTTTTTTTAAAAAATGCCGCTATTGCATACTTTTTGCGGCGTTTATGATAAAAACGCCGCTAATGTCTTTAAAACTTAAAATTATTTAATATATAAATTAAAAATAATATAAATTAAAAAAATCAGCTATATACTCAAAAAACTTTAAAATTATTTTAAATAATAGTATTTTAATTTTTTTATTTAAATAAATAATCTTTTAAAATTTAACTAATATTTAAAAGAATTAGATAAAATTTGAAATCTTCAAAATTTGAAATTATTTAATATATAAATTAAAAAAATCAGTGATATACCCAAAAAAAACTTTAAAATTATTTTAAATAATAGTATTTCAAAATTTTAACATATATTTTTCACACTAATTACACTAATTTAATATATAAATTAAAAAAAACTAATTAATCTAAACCCTAAATCATAAACATAATCTATAAATCCAAAAAGCCTAACACTTAACCCCTAACCCCTAAGCCTTAAACCCCAACCCTTAAACCATAACCATAATCTATAAACCTTAAAATAGTAACTCATACACTTTAAACCTTAAACTATATAACCTAAACCATAAACCCTAAACTATAATGATAATTAATTCAATATTTTAAAATTAATACTATCTCTTTTATAATTATATAAGAAAATGTTTATCATATAAATTAAAAAACACTGATTAATCTAAATCCTAAACTCCTAATCCTTAAACCATAAACCATAAGTCCTAAAACATAAACCCTGAACCTTGAACCCCTAACCTCTTAACCCCTAACCCCTAACACTTAAACCTTAAACCCCAACCCTTAAACCACCCTTAAACCATAATCCCTAAACCCATAATCCATAAACCTTAAAATTGTAACTCATAAACATTAAACCCTTAACCATATACCATAAACCCTAAACTATAATGATAATTAATCCAATATTTTAAAATTAATACTATCTCTTTTACAATTATGTAAGAAAATATTTAACATATAAATTAAAAAATAATTATTCATATACCAAAAATCTTTAAAAATATTTTAAATAATAGTATTTTAATTTTGTTCATTTTTTGTGGCGTAAACGCCGCTAAATGTGTACTTATAGCGGCGTTTCTTAAAAAAGCGCTGCTAATCCTCAATCTTTAGCGGCGTTTTTAAAAAGCGCCGCTAAAGCCACTAAAAGCTAAATACAAAACGACGGCGTTTTGCAAAAATTTTTTGCGGCGTTTTTTGAAAAACGCCACTAAAGATCAAGTATTAGCGGCGTTTTCTAAAAAGCGCTGCTAAAGGTGTACATATAGCGGCGTTTTTAAAAAAGCGCCGCTAATAGTCGATCTTTAGCGGCGTTTTTAAAAAGTGCCTCTAAAGCCTGTTAAATTTTTTTGTGGCGTTTTTCAAAAAACGCCGCTAAAGGTGCACATATAGCGGCGTTTTTAAGAAAACGCCGCTAGTACTCGATCTTTAGCGGCGTTTTTAAAAAGCGCCGCTAATGCTCTTTCAAACGCCGCTAAAAACCTATTTTGCTATAGTGATTTTACAATAAAACTCTTGCAATTAACCTTTCAGTCAACAAACAATGAAATGTGCACTTACTCTACCTCACAATAGCAAAAATTAACGGCAACTTCAACGATTGAGAAAACTAAAAAGAATAGAAAGAAGAAGAAACAAAAAAACTAACATAAAAGAAGAAAAATTAAAGTTCAGGAAACCCATTTTCTTTTTAAAACAAAATTAATTCTGTAGAGTAGCCAAAACATATCCCCATTTCGCTTACGCAGAGACTCAAACACAAGACTAAGAAGTATATAGAAACTTAACCATCAGACCAATAGGCTTATTCTTGACACAAATTAATACAGAAATAAACTTAAGTCAAATGTTCAAGGATAAAGCTCAAGTCAAACAAAATAACAAAATATCCAAAAATGAAGTTTGAACCCTTGACAGCACTTAGCCACAGATATAGAGATTTATTTATATTAGAATTTAACAAACAACATTCAAAATTTTGGGGTGTTACATATTCTTTTCACTTTCTTCCCAGTCATCTTCATCTTAGGTACTATCAAATCACCATTCGTGATTATCCTCCAAACATGATAATCACTTGCTTGAATAAAGAGCTTCATCCTTCTCTTTCAAGATGAGTAGCTCTCTCCATTAAAGAATGGTGGTCTCACAACAGATTGTCCTTTACTGAAGCTAGTTAAGTCAAATTCTTATGAATCTTTGAACTTGGTTTTTCTTTTTACCTCAAATCACTTCTCTCGATGGTAAAGCCTTTGATGGAGATATAACTTCTATACTAGTTGTTATGCCCGAAAATACTAAGAGAAGGTGAATAGGTATTTTAATAGTTTTTACAAACTTTTGAAAATGATAAGGAAAAGGAAAAAAAACTTGGACAATTCTATTTACAGTGGTTCGAATTCAATTACCTACCTTTACTACCTTAGTTTTCCACCACTAAGGACTTCCCAATTCACTAATAGAATTAACACATTTCAAGGAGAATGTATAACCTTCACAACTCTATCTTTTTCACAAGGCTTATATAAAACATTTTCCCTAGCTTTTATGATTAAACTAAATCCTTTCTTAGTAGCTCAACTAAAAATCTCTCAATTTACAATTGGTGAAAATGATGAATAAACAATAGCAACCTTTAAGGTGGATGTTTACAAGTTTGAGCTCTAAATACAAAGATATTTGAAAGATAAAATATTTAACACTAAGCTCCTAGAGAATATGTATAAGATAAATGAAAGAATGAGGATTTGAAGATTTTTGTTTTGATCTTCAAGCTTGGATATTGCTTTCATAAGTCTTGAAGTGTTCTTGATGATTTTTATATGAAGGAAGTGATTTATAGTCGTTTAAGGATGATTTGAAGCTATTTGGAACATCGATTCAAGCATGAAATGCAGTTGGAAAGCAACATGTTCCGATACATGAGTACTAAGTACCAATACATGGCTTTGAAAAATATGATTGTTAGTCCACATGTATGAAAGCCTAAGGTCATGTTTTGATACCTCTTGGTTAGGTTTTGATATCTACGCACTTATGTACATATGCATTTCGTTGCCCATATATGCTCACTAGCTTACTATGTATTAAACCATTAAAAGGTATGTTTTGATACCTTTATATGTATCGATTCATATGCCTATTAGTTTCGATACCCTCCAAGTCAATACCTTATTGACTTTATATGTTTCGATATATTTGGGACATATAACCGAGCTTGGTTCCAAGCTTGCATAAAATTAAATTTAAACACTTAAAAACACATTGGTATGCTTGAAACACATTTGGATAAGTTAAAACACATTTGAGACATGTTTTTGAGTAACTGCAAGTCCTTGAAATGCTTTGAAAATGTTAGATCACTAAATAACTTAGTTATAAAATGTATTTTAAATATTGTTACAGCAGCTAGACATAAAATCTAACACAATTTGAATTTACATTTTAAATAATAACATTGTTATTTGGTTAAATAAGAAAAATATTTGAAATATAAAATGTTAAAAATAGTTTTTAATATTAAAACAAAAGATTGAAATTAATGTTTTAACATTAAATATAAAATTAATAGTTAATTTGATAATTTTATTATATTAAAATCATAACTAATTTACACATACAAATTAATTCAAAATATAAAATCAATTCTCAAAATACTTTATTTTTGAAATTTAATAATTAAGATATTTACACAAATTTTAAAGACTGAGTTGATGTTATACCTATATTTAAATTCATAATAAGTGTTGAAGTAATCTTTATTATGATTTAAACTATTTATAAAATAAGTCATGTCTTTTTTTAAAAAATAATAAGTAATATTTTATTATTTTAAATTATTTCTTATTTAAACTAAGATTAATTCTATTATCAGATGATAAAAATATAATATAAAAAAAGGAAGATATACACGAAAGATATATCATACAAAGAGGGGTTACTATAACAAAGATGCATATGAATAATTTATTATATAATTGAAAATAACTTGATTATTTAATACATTGATAATATTAATTTTGTAGATATCGAAAGATAAAGACAAAAGAATAAAGAGTTCAACATTGTACATATATACTTTTCAAATATTCTTTATGATTTGAAATTCTGTTTTTGAATCATATATATTTTTAGTTATTTTTAATAACAATTATATATAAAAAGTATATGAAACAAAATTATTTTATTAAGTAAAAATGTTTTAATAATGATTTATTTATATTTTATTAATATAGAAATTTTATCACATGTGTATACGTGTGAAAAATACTTATTTAAAATATAAGTATGCATTTAAAAATAACATTCAATAAATAATGAAACGTAAGCTTTAAAGTTAATAATATTAACACTTACGCAATATTTACAAAATTAAAATAAAATATAATTTAACTTGTAATTAAAAGAAAATTGAAATAAGTAAATGCATCATATTAAGAATATTAAATGCACCCCAATTGTTTATCACGGTATTGTCCTTTTTCTATATCACATCAAAAAGTTATCAAATGAGTGAAAAGAAATTTCAATATTAAAAATCTAGTTTTTAAAAATTACATATCGAGTTGACTTATGACACAAACACAATTAGTGACATTATCTATACTAGAAATTCTATCACACTTATGTATGTGAAAACTACGTATTTAGAACATAAGTGTGTATTTAAAAATAACATAAAATAAATAGTAAAACATAAGAGGTATATTAGTCATTTCCTAACCGAGTTGGTACACGGTTAACCTGTGATACTAACTCAGTTAGAGATTTTATTAATAGTATAGATACACAAATTTGGTGAGAGAAAATATTTTATGTTCAGAGTTATATTTTTTAAATTGACTCAATAATTATTATTGATGTAATGACAGAATTTGTTTTAAATATATTAAACACGAGTTCAATCCCTAAGCATATTAATTTTAGTTATTTTATGTAAAAACTATATAAAAGTATGAAAAGACAAAAATGTCGATCAAAATAATAATAGTGATCATTCAATAAAAGAGTATTAATCATTTCATAATCGAGTTATTACCCAATTAACATGCGATACCAACTCAATTAAGGCCGAGTTAGTACCAAATTAACTCATGGTCTACTCAATTAAAGATTTTATTAATAGTATAAATATACAAGTGGAATATTAATAAATTGTAAAATCTAATATAGACTTATTTATCCCACTAATTTTTTTTATAAGATATTTATTTTACAACTTAAACTTGGATTTTCTTTAATAATAAATTTACTTTATTTTTTTAATACATTCATCAATTTTTAATATATGGAATCAACTTTTCGATATATGAATCATAAGAGAAATTTTTTTATGGACCCTTCCCACCACATCATTCATGGTCTCATTCTAATTATTTAATAATATTTCAATAATTTTTTCATGTCATTGACAGAAAATTTTGGTATTTTTTTATCCTGGACCTCAAACTCATAATTTATAACTTAGAACCCCGAACCCAAAATCTTGAAATATAAATCTTAAACCATTAAACCCAAATCTTAAATCTTGAATCCAAAATCCCAAATCTAAAAATTTGAACACTAAATCTCGAACTCTAAATTCTAAACTCGGACCTCAAACCTGATTCAAATCTCAAGTTTAAGGTTCGAGATTTAAGATTTAGGATTTAAAATTCAGAGCTCAAAGTTTAAAATAAAAAAAATTACTAAAATTATTTATCAATAACATAAAAAATTATCAAAATATAATTAAATAATTAGAAAAAATTCATAAATGATATAACGAGATATAAAATAATTTGCCCAATCTTAAATGTGAATATTCTTTTATCAATGCATCAATGGCTTGGCTTTTGTATCCATCGTTGACTTATTTTTCGGATAAAAAATAAATACAAATTGATTCTTCGGGACTCACCGCCTGCCACAAAAAGCAAGGAATTAGATATTTATGATGCAAAACGCAACTACCAACTTTAAGGTAGGAAAAAAAGAAAGGATGGGAAACATAGAAGCTGTAAACCATATTTTGGGGATGATATCTAAATCTCGGCTTTTTTTAAATAATAAATTATTTAATTGGAGAAATAGCTGAAGTCGGATCATGGGATTAGCGTCTTCAAAGTCCGCACTGGGTAACCCACTTTCTTATGTATTATTTTTCTCTTCAAATGAAAAATGACATAATATTAAGAATGTTGCTCGTATTTTGTCCATTTTATTATAATAATTTTAATTACTTTCAATTACTTTTTGCCAGTTTTAATGTAATATTAATATATTTCAAACTAAGACTTTAGTGGAACCTACAAAGAAATATGAAATTTATTTTATTAATTTATTTTTTTTAATAATTTATCTTGAAATATTGATAAAATTGTGAGGGGCCATTCTTGATATTATTCTTTTTTATGCTCAACTAAAAAATGGAATAATATCAAGAATAGTTTTATTATTGATATTTCAAGATAAATTATTTAAATTAATGTCATATTTATTTGTAGTTCCTAAGTCTTAGCTTGAAACTTATTAATATAGTATTGCAAGTGGCAAAAAGTAATTGAAAATAACTAAAATTGTTATAATGAAAATTTGACAAAATATAGGGACCATTCTTGATATTATGCCATTTTTCATTTGAATGAAAATTTGTAGTCCCAGGTGTTCCCCTCATTATTGCTCTTACCCTTCGTTTCATTTCCTCCTCTCTATTATCCTCGACCTTTCTCTTATAATTTAAACTTCCCAAAACGCTATGACTTATAGACACTTATAACACCAGAAAATAAGATCTATTGCTCTTGTTTCTCTTCACAATTTACTAGCTTCCTCTCCATCACTCTCCCATTGTTTCTCTTCTCTAATTCTTTCCTTCTTTGATCCTCCTCTAAAGCCTTCAATGGAAAGATCACCTTCTAAAGATCGTGCTTAGTCTAATAAGGATCTTCTAGGACCTCCTCTAAGGATGACTCCAACATGCAACATGCCATTCAAGCTTAAGTATATCCCTGTGCAAATGTAGCACTAAAAAAGGGGCTTGTTATCCCTTTCAACCAGCAAGAGCTTGAAGTTAGTAGAGCACAATGGAATCACTACCTAATCAAATGCATGCATGACTATAGATGTTTCGATCCTCATTGTCTTGAACGTACGATCTACAGACTTTGGAACACTTGAGGTAGGGTACATATAGATTCTAGAAGCAATATTTTTTTCATTCTCAAATTCGATTCCATGACTGAGTTTCATCAGATCTTTCAAGAAGGGCCATATGCCATTGATAATGCCCTACTTATGTTAGCTAGAAGGTCCCCCAACATCACTTCCTCTGATGAACTCTTTGCCACCTTACTGTTTACACACAAATTTGGAAACTCCCATTAGAGTATCTTTGTTCTTTTGTGGCAACCAGATTAGGCAGAATCACTAGAAGGATAGTTGTAGGAACTTAGAAAATAGATTAAATGTTTTCAATAGATTCTTGTGCTTTAAGCTACAATATTTTGCTGAACAAACAAAGTAATTGAGCACAAGCAAATAAGAGCAAAAAGCTTGAATAAAAACCAAAAACAAGAACTGAACTTGCTAAATGATCCATAGATAATATTTTTTAAAACATCACATTACATATATCAAGTTACCTAAACACACCTAGCTTCACTATCAAGGTCTTGAAACTTATAAAACCTTACTTGCGCACTTGGTTAAACTAATTTATCACATCCATCAGCACAAATTACCACAAATACATCACTAATTTAGTTAAATGTAACTAAGTAACAAAATGTTAACTAATTAACAAAATAGCTGTTCTTCAGCTGCAATCTACATGGCTCAAGTTGAATGGCTGTATAAAAGCCATCTTTTAACACTCCTCATTGGCTTCCAAGCTGCAAACTCCCAATCTAGCTCTTAAATTTTTGAACCTTGATACACCAAGAGGCTTTGTCAAAATATCAACTAACTGATCTTCAAAACTACAATGAACCAGTTTGATTTCTTGAGATTGTTCCACTTCTCTAACAAAATGAAACTTGATCTTAAAATGTTTTATTTTGCCATAAAATATTGGATTCTTTGCAATTACAACAACAGATCGGTTGTCAGTTCTGATCTCTGTTAATTCTCTTTTGTGTAAGTTCATGTTTGTCATGAGATTTCTTAACCAAATTTCTTGGTTAATAGCTGTAGCAGCTGCAATATATTCAGCTTCAGCTGTTGATTGAGCTATAATGGACTGCTTCTTTGAACTCCAACAAAAAATAGTTGATCCAAAGGTAAACAGATACCCTGAAGTACTTTTCATGTCATCAATTCATCTTGCCTAATCACTGTCAAAAAAACCAAGTAACTTTATGTTGTTAACCTTGGTGAACATAACTTTAAAGCTCAGAGTACCTTTGATGTAACTGAGAACTCTCTTTGCAGCCTGAAAATGGTTCACATTGCAACAGTGCATGAACCTGGATAGGAGACTGATTGCAAACATTATGTCTGGTCTTGTGGCTGTTAAGTAGAGCAAACATCCTACTAGGCTCCTATAGGTAGATTCATCAACCTTCTCAAAACTACATTGACCTGATAGCTTTTCTCCAATAGCAACTGGAGTACTGGTTGCTTTGCAATTTTACATGGAGAATCTGTTTAGAATTTTCAAGGCAAATGCCTTTTGACTTATGAAAATTCCTTACTGAGTCTGAGACACCTCCATGCCAAGGAAATAGGACATTTCACCCAAATCAAACATTTCAAACATACTCCTCATTTTTCCTTCGAAATTTGTCAGCATAGCATCATTCCCACTAGTCACTAACAAGTCATCCACATATAAGGAAACTATAAGCAGTGTTTCATCACCTTCCTTCTTTACATATAGTGTTGGTTCTCTGAGGCTCCTCTCGAACCCTAAGCTTTCTAGGTAGTTGTCAATTCTGTCATATCAGGCCCTTTGGGCCTCCTTTGAGCCATACAAGGCCTTTTTCAGCTTGTACACTTTGTCTTCTTCACCAGCAACTTTAAAACCCTCTGGCTGTTCAACATAAAATCCTCATCAAGAAGACCATTGAGGAAGACAGATTTTACATCAAGTTAATGTATTTTCCATTGCCTTTGAGTAGCCAAGGTTACCAGAAGTCTAATAGTATCAAGTCTAGCTACTGGTGCAAATGTCTCAAAGTAGTCAATCTCATACTTTTGACTAAATCCCTTCGTAACTAACCTTACCTTCAACTTGTTCAAAGTTCCATCAGTATTTTGTTTAGCTCGAAACACCCATTTTACTACTGTGACTTTCTTGTGAACTGGTCTTACAACTAGATCCCAAGTCTAGTTTTTATGTATCATGTTCATTTCATCAAGCATGGCTTGTCTTCGGCCCTCTTGTGCTTGAGCTTCTTCAAAATTAGCAGGTTCAACAGTAGTTAAATTAGCCCTCTCATATACTTCACTAAGTGGTCTGGTTCCTTTAACTGGCACATGATCAATGTCCATCTCTCGATCATCCTGATCAGCATTAGTTTGCACTATCACTAAGTCTTCAGTAGTATATTTTAACTCATCATAGCTCTAATTTCAAGATGGCATCTCATCAAATACAACATCTCTTCTCACAAAGGCTTTGTAAGTTATAAGATTCAGAATTCTGTAGCCCTTCTTGACACTGCTATAGCCCACTAGGATGTCAGGTTGTGCCTTCTTTGCTAATTTTTCCTTCTTGACTGTAGGAATATGTGCATAACATATGCAACCAAAGACTTTTAGGTGAGCAACTGATGGCTTTTACTAGAACCAGGCCTCAAGTGGTGTTCTTTCAAGTAATACTTTAGTTGGTAGCCTATTCTGAAGATATATTGCAGTATTCACTACTTCAGCCCAAAAACTTCTAGGCAAATTCCTTTCAAACATCAAGCATCTGGCCATATCCATCAAAGTTTGATTATTTCTCTTACTGACACCATTTTCCTGAGGTGTATAGGTGTTGGTGAGCTGGTGTTTGATCCCTGATTCCTCACAAAAGCTTTGAAACACTTTTGAGGTGTACTTTGTCCCATTATTTGATCGTAGTGTCCTAAACTTGTAACCTGATTAATTTTTTGCTACAAATTTGAACTTCTAAAACACTGAGGCTACTTCTGACTTAAGCTTTAGAAAGTAAACCCAGCATAATCTTGAGTAATCATCATTGAAGAGAATTAAGTACCTGCTGCCATTCAAAGTTCAATCTTCATAGGGCCACATACATTAGTATGGACCAGTTGCAGTTTTTCGGAGGCCCTCCAGGCCTTTTTTTGCTAGAAATGGTAGTCTAGCTTGTTTTCCCAGCTGATACACTTCACAAACATCTTGTTTTTCAACTATTTTGTGAAATTTTCTACTAAGTCTTATTTAGACAACTAAAGTAGTGACTTATAGTTAACATGGCCCAGCTTTTTATGCCATAACTTGGACTCATCTAAGGCAGTTGTATAGGTACTAACAGGCCTTTTATTCCAATCACAACAAGCTCCTGTCAGCCATGGCTACAGACATGAGCTTGGATCCATTTGGACCACTAATTAGGCATTCTTTGCCTTTGAATACAAAAGAATATCTTTTTTCAAGTAGTTGAGCAATACTTAGCAGATTTTTATCAATTTCAGGTACTAACAAAACATAGGAAACAAGTTTGGTACCTGAAGCAATATCAATCAGCACATCTCCCTTACCTTATACTTTGATGTATTGACCATTGCCCACTTTTACTCTCGATTTGAAGGTTATGTCTGTGTTCTTGAAAATAGCTACATCAAGTGTCATGCGGTTGGTGCAACCACTGTTAATCAGGTACCCTTTTGTGATTTTTCTTCTATTTGCTGAACAAGAGGCAATAAATACTTGCTTTTCCTAAGCACAACTTTCCTCGACCTGATGAATACATTATTTTTTAGAGTAGAAAATAGAAAAGTCCTCTAAGAAGTCAACTTCTGATACCAATTGTAGGAACTTAGAAAATAGATTAAGTGTTTTCAAGAGATTATTGTGCTTTAAGCTACAATATCTTGCTGAACAAACAAAGGAATCAAGCACAAGCAAATAAGAACAAAAAGCTTGAATAAGAACCGAAAACAAGAAGTGAATTTGCTAAATAATTCATAGATAATATTACTTAAAACATCACATTACATATATCAAGTATATAACTTGACTGAAAATAAAAAAAAAAGTTACCTAAACACACCTAGCTCCACTATCAAGGTCTTGAAACTTATAAAACCTTGCTTGCACACTTGGTTAAACTGATCTATCACATCCATCAGTACCAAATTACAACAAATACATCACTAACTTAGTTTAAATGTAACTAAGTAGCAAAATGTTAACTAATCAACAAAAAAGCAGCATGTTCTTCAGTTGCAATCTGCATAGCTCGAGTTGAATAATTGCATGAAAGCCATCTTTTAACAATAGTGCAAGTGGACAACTATAATGAGACTCCTTAAAACATTCATTTTTTCAAAGTCAATGATAATGTAGATATGATAATGTAGATTGAGATAATGATGAAACCAACCCTACCCCTGTCAATGGTATTTCAAGTATGACTAACCCTATTTCTGTTGATGATGAGAAGGAATCTAACTTAATGGATGAAGATGAAGATAACATTGAAGACTTAACTCCGTCAGAAAGAGACCTAATGATGAATGTTGTTGCTAGTGATCTCTCATTTGTTCCCCTTTCTTCCCTTGCATCTGATAATCATGCTTTAGCTATCATCCTACATTCTAGCAACCCTATTAGGAATTCCATCTTAGCCCCAATCCCTAATTTTGATCCATTTTTTCCTGATGTCGAAGTGGATGATTCCATTAGAGCTCAATTGCATACCACTTTCATCAAGGCCAATGAACAGCTTCAGAACTAGTGGGCCAGCTAAAAATTCGAATAGTTTGAATGGATTATTGCTGAACTATCATCTTGCTTCCTCTCCAAGAGTTCATATCACACTTCGAAGCTTATGTTGTGGCTTTTGTTCAACCTGTAAACAACAAATCGTGCTTTATTGGTTTACCAAATTCTGATATGACTTTTATTAATATCCTTCTCATTCTTCTTCTTGATGATCCTACCAACCAAGCCAAATCAAGAACTTAAAAAAAGCTCCATCTGTACCTTGCCCATCCATGAACAACTTTACTGATACAAGAACTTTTAGAAATTTTACTTCTATTCCTTTTAATTTTGTGGTGTATATTGACAATGAAAATGTTGAAGATGCTTCTAATCCCTCTGTGATTGGAAGGCTTGACAATGAGAATGTAGCCCCAATTATTGAGCGAGAATCTGAAGATGTCCTAAGCCTAGAAAACTTTAGCCCTCATGACTTGTCGCAGCAATTTCCTAGTTAAGGTAAATATAACCTCAGCTATGATAGACCAAACAAGGATTACACCTCTAATGTATCGTAGGACCAATCTGGATATAAGAGAAAAAGAATTTTTGAGGTCTCAAAGCAATAAGCCCCTCTGTGATGGCTTTATTGAATCTGAAGTTAGAACGGAGGCCATGTCCATTGAAGAGCCCTTCTTAAAAAAACCATAGGTTGCTGTTTTTGATGATCACTTTCTCTAGGTTCATGTTTCTTTAATTGATGATAATTTAGTACCTGTATTCTTGCAACCCTAATCCTCCTTGTAACCCCTTTTTGAAAATATGTTGATTGACTTTAGTGCTACTTCTATTATGTTTGTCCCTCCTGTTTACATAGGTTGAGGTAGGTTATCCCTAATCAGCCTCCCCTTTTGCCATGATATTCCTAAGTTGAAATGTAGGGGACTTGGGAATCCCTTAACATTTTATCAATATTCCCATCTTATTTCTAGATTTATGGTGGACTTTTTTTTTTAGGGGAACTAAGGCTAACAAATACAATTTTCAAAATCTACTCTCTAGGTGGAACTTTGACTATTTGTTGGAATGGATAGGATTGCCCTTAGTGGGGGACTATTTTGCTTTGGAAGAAGAATATCAAATTCAATATTTTCTCTATCAATGAAAATATTATTTCTTACTACATTAAGGATTTTAGTCTTGGTAATTGGATTACTTATATTTATGGAAAGCCTAAGTTTATGATAGGTAAAAAGTTTGGGATCAACTCATCAAATTTTCCAAATCTATTGATAATAACAATTTTGAACTGTGTTTGGAGATTTTAACCAAGTTTTATGGTACAGAGATAAACTTTTTAAGCTCTCTAATAACTTAAAAAGTTCTTCTAAGTTAATCCATTATTTTAAGTAATGATGCCTCTATAAAATTTCATCTAAAGGCTCCTACTTCACATAGACCAATAATAGGAAAAATAAAGAAACATTTTGGAAGAGACTCAACAAAACCTTTGCCAATAACCACTACTTCAACTCGTATTCCAACATCTCTATTCTGCATCTACCAGTTGCCTTCTCCGATCATTGCCCAATGATCTTATCATCTAACAAGTTAACTCTTTTTCAACGAAGCCTTTATCGTTTTGAAATCATGTGAACTCTTTATCCACAATGTAGAGATGTTATCAATGAGACTTTGAAGATTAATGTAGAGGTTTTCTCTTTTATAAACTTTTATGTAAGTTGAAAGCCTTGAGTTCGGCCTTGCAAAAATGGAACAAAGAAGTCTTTGTAATCTTGCTATTAGAAAGAAAAATCTTAAACATGAGCTTATGGAAAATCAATCTGAGCTCTCTTTTGACATATCTCTAGATAAGGAAAAATCCATCAGGAAACGCTTAAAACAACTTGAAGAACGGGAGCATTTTCACTAGCTTCAGAAATTCAGACTTCATTGGAACTACTTAGAAGATAGAAACACTAAACTTTTTTCATTTCACCACTAAAAAGAGAAAAGTTGCCAATAGAATTGATGGAATCTTTGATCCCACTCCTAAATACTGGGATGATAACCCTCTAACCATCAAGTACATTTTCATAAACTTCTTGTTGACCTCTTTAGGACTCTACCCCCTTTCAATAGAGACTCAACACTCTCTTTTCTCAATAACTTGAATATGCCACATCTCTCTCAAAATGGCTTGACCTCTCTCTTTAAACCCTTTATTCCTTCCAAGGTTAAAAAAGTTATTTTTCAAATTAAAGCCCTCAAAGCCCTTAGTATTGATGGCAAGCCGTGATTATTTTATCAAAAGTATTATGATATAATTGGTGAGATGTCACGGCCTCCACCCTCTCTTTTCTCAACGCAGGCCACCTGCTAAAAGAACTCAACAAAACCCTTATAACTCTTATCCCAAAAGGAATTTCTCAATCTCAACCCTCTTATTACCACCCAATCAATCTCTTAATGTGGCTTACAAGATTATTTCAAAAATTGTTGTTAATCGACTCAAAGAAGCACTTTCATTGCTCATCTTACCTTACCCAAATAATTTTGTTCCTAGGCGATTCATCACTAATAATATTATCCTAGCTTCTGAATTACGCCACGCCGTCAAAAGGAAAAATAAGGGTAGAGCCTCCCTTGCCGTTTTCAAAATTAATATGAATAAAGTCCTTGACAGAATTAACTAGGATTTCCTTCTCACGGTTTTGGAAGCATTTGGTTTTAATCAACACTGGATCAATATAATAAGACAATGTATCTTTATTGTATCTTACCTAGTGTTGGTTAATGGTTCACCTTCCAAAAGCTTCTCACCTAACAAAGGTCTGCAACAAGGTGACCCCCTTTCTCCTTATGTGTTTATCATGTATATGAATGTCTTTTCTCATCTCTTCAAAGAAGCTGAAAATGATGGATCTATTAGAGGTATCAAAATCTCTAGAAATGCTTCTCTAATAAACCATCTCCTTTTTACTAACAATTGCTACATTTTCTTCAACGCCAATGTGCTTTAGGGCCAGTTCTGCATTGTTTTTCAAAAGCACTTCTGGCTCCAAAAGCACTTCTGGCTCCAAAAGCACTTCTGGAAGAAAAGCTATGCAGAACAAGCTGCTTTTGGCTGAAATTTTTAGCTTTTCCTATCCCAAAAGCACTTTTAATGCTTAATTACTTTTTTACCCCTCCAATAACATAGTACTTTCTCTTTTTTTCTCGATACTTAATTACAAATGTGTTAAAATCATTAATTAAAAATAATAAAAAAATTAAAATACTAATTACAAATATTTAATAGTTATATTTAAATATTTAAAATATAGTTTATATATTCAAATTAAATTTTTTAAATAATTAATATTTATTGCTTAAAAATATTTAAAATTTATAGTTATAATAATTTTTTTTATATTCTTACTAAAATATAATAATATTAACTAATTTAAATAATATTTAAATGCATATTTGTTACTTTATAATAACATGTCTAAAATGGACATTTTATTTCTCAAAAGTATTTTTTAACAGCAATGCTAAACACTCAAATTTTAAACCAAACTTTTCAAAAGCACTTCTAAAAAGCACTTTTTCACAGCACTTTTCAAAAACACTTTTCAAAAGTATTGCCAAACTAGCCCTTAATGTAGAAAGCTAAAATCTCTTCTTATAAACTTCAGCTCTTTCTCTCTCTCTTTGGATTACAAATCAACTTTCTCTCTCTTTGGATTACAAATCAACTTTCTCTCTCTTTGGATTACAAATCAACTTTGAAAAGTAAGAACTTTTTCTTAGCCCTTCCATAAAAGTCCATACAAGTAAATGGTTCAACGGCATTTTGAATACTAAAAAAAAGTAGACAATTCAAGAAAATATTTGGGTCTTGAATTGGGAAAAATTCATAACAAGAAGGAATTCTTTGGCAACCTACTTGATAAATTCAACTTGAAACTTGCCTATTAGAAATTTAAATGCCTCTCTTCCAGATAAAGACTAACTTTAACCAAACTCACTCTATCTTTAAAGTCCCTTTGCTATTTGTGATTATATAGATAAAAGAATTAGGTCTTTCTAATGGGGTCATGACTCGAGAGAGACAAAATTTCATACTTGTAATTAAGACACTCTATGTGCTCACATTTCTCACATAGGCCTAAGAATTCGCAAAATGAATCTTTTTAATGAAACACTCATACAAAAAATCAATTAGCGTACCCTTATTGACAAACATTGCCTTCTAACCAGAGTCATCACCGCAAAATATTGCAACAAATACCCTTTTTAACTAGTGAAACCCAAACCATCCGATTCCTAAAGTGTGGAAAAGTATTTTCACCAGCAGAGACATCTCTAAAAAAGGTAAAGATATTCAACTATAGAATGGTCAAAATAGCTAGATCTCAATAGACCCATTCAAACCGTTGATTAACACAATTACACACCAAAAATCTAACCCACAAGTTACTTTATTAATTCTTACAAATTCACTATAACTTCTCAACCTCAATATAGCAATTGATATAATCACTAAAACTTCTATCCAAGGTGAGAAGATAAAATGGTTTAGAAAAAATGACTTCAAAGAGCTCTTTTCGGTGAAAAGCACTTATTCTCAAATAATAACTATTTGTAGATATTACAATTTTCAACACTTGTATCTTTATGGGTGCCCTCTTTAGTGAGCTTTTAAGTCTCCCTTGTTTGTATCTTGTGAGATCTGAGATATGACACTTTTCAATGAACAAAAACAATATGAATATTTGTTTCCCATTTAAACATTTATTTTATATATTAATGCGATTCAGTTCTCTCATACTTTTCTGTGTTATCCTAACTAAAAATATATATTCTTTATATTGATTTTTTTTCGCTTCTTTCATATTGTTTAGACATACGATATTTGTGTTTGAAATATTGTCCATAGCATTTAATCTTATTATATATATAATTAATCTGTTTTCATCCTTTCACCATGAAAAGTTAGTAAAGAAATGTTTAATACATCACTATTAATATAGTTGTGAAAACACGAGCAAATAAAATGAAGGCATTTTTTTTTATTAAACAACACTTTTTTCTTTAATGAAAAGAAAAAGTTTAATAACTCAAATATTTTTTCATAATTTAATAAAACATTTTTAAAGTTTTTTTTTCCTAATTTTCATTTTGTTAAATGATAAATTTACCAAATCTATTAATTTTATAAAATTTTATAATTTTTTATATGCCTATAATATATTTGAAAATTTGTGGCATGTAATTTTTTAGGAACAATATATTTGAAAATTTGATTTTTTTTTTTGAGAAAACCAACATCTTACCAAATTAAATTAAATAGCAACCAGCAAGTCATGAGCCACTCTAACCCGGCCAGCAGGCCCACCCAATTACACCCTACCTCTAGCCCATAAGCTCACCACAATGTCCCATAATAACAGAAGATAAACTAATGAGAAGTCAGAACAAGAGATAAGCGAGTGCAGTCTATGAGGGACCTGTACCAGAACGATCGAGGTGAAGCAGATGTACCAGGCAAGCGGGGTCTTCTTCAATCCACACAAGACCATCAACTTCTCTGACTGGCTGCTCCGTAAGGACATGAGCCGCCTCGTTCGCCAATCTTCAGACATGTCGGAAAGAGCAGGACCGAAACCCAAAAGCTAGCCTCCGATCTCCAGTATTTGAGCAAAAGCTTGCATCAAAGTTCACCTTGTAAAGCCCTGTAGGTGGAGCCAACCATTGCGTCCTTCGGCTAACAGCATCAAGGGCCGGCGAACCAGGCTGGGATGAGCATTGACGCAGGTAAGAAGCTACACACAACTCGATATCTGGAATGGAGACATTCCTACCTTCATGAACAAAGCGATTGCGGTAATACCACAAGCACTACACAACCACCGAAATTTTCGAGTTGGTATACGAGTCCGGTAAAGTGAAGAAATGAAGGAACCAGTCTTGCAAGCTTTCCGTGTTCAATCGAGCAAGCCATGAAACCTGCAATCTTGACTATATAGCAGCCGTATGAGAGCATTCAAAGCATAAATGACATAGCGTCTCCTCCGCATGTCAACACAAAGGGCATAGCGGATCAATGAGGATTCGACGAGCAAAGAGAGTAGCTCTTGTGGGTATAAATCCTTTGTAAAAACGACAAACTGTCAAAAGGATTTTTTTTAGGCAACGGAAAGACCATAATGCATTGTAAAATAATTTCCCCTGTATGTCTATTACAACCGCATGGTTGTATGATATGTTGCCATTGAACCCCATAACGGTTTTGTAACCTGCTCGGTCACTATAACCCCGGAGTTATCATATTGCCACACCAGCATATCATCCATGCCAAATTTCGATAATGGAATGCTATTAATCATATGCTTCATCCTTAGAAATCAATATATGAAGTAATTTCTGATCCCAAACCATTTCGTTTTGATTTATGAGGCCGGAAACCATAGTAACTGTCATATCCAATTACGCTGATTGCACCTTACCTGTAGGCGTTGCCGGTAGCCATTTATCAGTATATATGCCTATTTGGTCCCCCCCTCCCCCCAAAAAAAAAAATTCCAATCATTTAACATCTTTATTTTTTTTGTCAAATTTACCAACTTAACATATTAATTGTGCTACCCTATATTATGTGATATATGATTGACAGAAAAATAAATAGTCTGAGTTAGTAAATTTTGATGGAAAATACTAATGGTGTTAATAATTGAGTTAGGATTTTTAAATTGAAAGAAAAATTAAAGGATTTAATTTTTAACTTTTAAAATATAGGGACTAAATCTCAAATACTATAAAAGTACAGGGACTACCATCATATTTTGACCTATAAATATTATTAAGTCGTAGTAATGTGTGTAATTGAGTAATATTTGTGGCAACGAAAACTCTTAAAATAAGATCTAAAATGTTTTTAAGTTTTAGAGCAAATTGAATTATTTTAATTCATACATTTATGATTTAATCTATCTCACTACAATAAAATAAAAAATTTCGCAATCAAAATCCTACAATTCAGATTCCAATTTCAATTAAATATTAATATTATTAACAATTGTCGAGCACTGAAAGTCTGACAACTAAAATATGTATAAAAAATTGATTAAAATTCAAATAATTAACTTAAATAGAATGATGATTAAAGTTATTATTAAACACCTCATGTTCAAATTATATTACCTTATCTTCTACTTTTAATATTATATAAAAAAAATAATTGCCATTATACACCGGGTTTGGTTGTAAAAATTTTAGTGCATGCCTATTGGTTATGAGAATTAAATGAAATTGGATTTTGGGATGTAGGAATTTAGTTGTAGAATATATTTTCACCCTTTAATTGTAAGATGGGTAAAAAAAGGTTGGGTGTTGTATTGTTTATTTTAGTGAGATAGTTAACTTACAAAGATTCAATTTGATCCGAGAATTAAAAATATTTTGATTATATAGTCACAACGTAATTGGAGCAGCCTTAGAACTAAAAACAAGAGTGAAGTCAGATCACTTTCTTAAGGGGTCGAATGAAATTTTAATTTTTTATAATTCATATCTTTATAATTTTTAAAAGATTAAATCAATTTTTTATAATTTTAGGAGATTAAAATGTAATTTTACTTTTATTAATTTAAAATTTTAAAAAGAATTAAAGACTTTAAAAATAATTTTCTATTTTAGAAGGCTCAGGTCGCCTCTAACTAAAAATTGTGAAGCACAAATAATTCCCAACAATTAGGGTGGGATACCATTCAAGTAAGATTTATTTTAGTCGGAATTAAATCTTATTTCTTCATATGATTTCAAGAGATATGTAATTAAAAGTTTAAAGTTAAGACTATATAAATTAATCAGTAAAAAGAGACTCACACAATAAGAAAGAAATGAATTTATAATAGTTTTCTTCATTTCAATGGTGAATCTCGCATCAGGATATATATTGCGAAAAATGTATTACTTTATAAATTTAATGAATTAATATACATTATCTTTGCATCAAAAACTTGAATTTTCACAATTCAAACCCTGCGTAAAAAGCTTCAGAAAAACCACAGAGAGCGGACCTAGCAGTGATACTCTTACAACAAGAGACAGCGCAAGTGTTTTTGGTTGGATACAAGACAACCTTTAGTGCCAAGATTGATGCTTCGAATTTAAAAGCCAAGAACAAAACATCTTCAGCCCATTTCCATGAATGGGTTTTTCAAGCAATGCACGTCGATTTCGACACCCTTGGCTGTATCAAACAAGAGTTTCACCAGTATTTGTTCAAAGAAGCACAAAGATCCAGTATAATATCGGTACAAGACAACAAGTCTCAGTTCGTCATGGTAAATACAAGGAGCAATACTCAAACATAAACTAATCTTGATCAACTTTTTAGCTTTACCATATTTATATATTCAGTAGAGTTTTATCTCTCCATTTTATCGAGAGTCCTTCCAGGTTAATAAATTAGCTCAAGTACTGACACCATCCTCCCTCTTTACAAATTATAGATGATGAGATTAAGTCCAATCATACCTAACTTCTCTTTAAGTACTCAAGACACTTCTACCCTATAAATCCATCAAAATTCTAAAAACAAATAGAAAACAAAACTCTCAGGCCCGACCCGAAGACCCACCTGAAATTTAGAAGGGTTTGGATAAAAATATAGATTCGAAAAATGGGTTTGGATAAAAAAATTAGGCCTGTTTAAAAAATGGGTCAGGCCTCGGATAAGGTATTTTTGGCCCGAGTCCGGCCCGAATTCACTACATGACAAAAAATCTATTTTTTTAATATTATTTTCTTATTGATTTCTCCCTATTTTGCTATATTTTACTATTATGTTGCTACTATTTTGTTGTTATTGTTTGGATATTGTATAAATTTTATTTTATTGTTAATTTTTTTTATTATTTTAAACACATTTGTTAATTTGGTTATTATTTTAGAAACATTTGCTTGTTAAGTTGCATCTATTTTAGTGTTATTTAAGTATACATATTTTTTAAAATTTATTTTTAATATGTTGAGATATTTTTATTTTGATATTTTTAGTATTTTTGATAGTTATATGTATTAAAATTATACAAAAAATAATATAAAAATTACTATAGGCTGGCCGGGTCGGGCCCGAGTTTTAACATTTTTATTTGGATCGAACTTGGGCAAAATTTTAAGCCTATTTTTTGGGCCGGACTGAACCCAAACCTAACAAACAAGCCTAAATTTTTAGTTGGACCTAGCCCGAACCGAGTCCAACCCATGAACACCTCTATCTCCAACCCCTCATTATATATGAATCTCTTTCATATAGAACAATTTATAGCAAACTAAATAGAAGAATCTAAATCCCATCATAAATTTTAAATTATTATTTGGAATTATTTTTGTCACTGTTTGTAATTTTTCTTCATTGGATTCATTAGGAAATTATTGTACCAACGCTATTCACGAAATCAATGATTTGTGTACGACACCAGGCCTACTGCTGTGTCTGGAAGGTAGATTTCAGCCACGATCAATGGCGTGTACTGTGGTTGGTAGCCCTAAAATTAATAATTGGATTCGATTCACATATATTTTTAATATTTATGTTAATTTTGAGTTTTAAATTTTAAATTTTTTATTTTGATAAAATAATATTTTAAATGATTGTTGAACATTATTTATTATAGTTTTAAATTTTGTTCATAATATATCTAAAAATAATATTTTTTAAGTAAATAAAATAATTAATAATTTTGATACTATATTTTTAAAATATTTCACTACTTTGAATATACAGTATTTATTTTTTACATGTTATGATAGATGTTGAGTTAATGGTTATACACTGAAGGTCATTCTAGTTAAGTAACTTCCCATGAAGCTCTACTTAAGTTAGAATTATGGCCAAACGTGAAATGATTATTAGTACATGTGAATACCTAAGAGATTAGGTTCACGTATTAATTGGTTAGAAATTCGTGTTCTTATTAGTTGGTTTAAGATTACCCTAAATTTTAACAAGTCGTTTTGTAAAATTATTTTCAAATCACTTCGGTGATCAATGTAACCTCCAAGATTCGATCTAAACTTCTGTGCCAAATTTTGGGGTGTTACATATAATGTCTCAAAAATAGAAGTTACAAAGCTAAACAATTAATACGAGTGATGAATTTAATTTTCAGTTACAATGGTTTTAATGGTTAAAAAAGGATGGTGAAAGGTTTTGCTGGTGATGATGATGGTGAATAGTGAAGAAGAGATCACTATATTTCTAAAAGAAGGAAAAATAACTTAATGTTATAAGAAAAGGTTAAGAGGAAACATCTAACTACCTTTATATCTGATCCATCAAGTCAAACTCTCCAAATTATCCCAAGAGTGAAGGTAACCTAAGAACCCTACCATATTTCAAGGTTACTTCCATTTCTTCTACTTTGGTGAAGTAGCACTATGTAAAACATCTTTCGCAAAATATCTTTTGAAATGCAAGATGAGGGATGTTCTTGGAAAAAGGATTATTCTAACTTGTTCAAGATATGAGTTGCTTAACGGTGATGCTTTTCTTGAAAGAACTTATTCTAAACAATGACTCTTCTAAAAAACATAGGCATTCTAAATAGAAGTTTTTCCAAACCAAGTGCGAAGCCAGAAAAATTTTATAGGGGCGGAATTATGTTGTATATTTTTATGAGAGTTAAAATGTAATTTTACAATTTGAATAGCTTACATCTTTATAATTTTTAAAGGACCCAATAAAAAAGTATCATTTTGGAGGGTCAAAAGTGAAATTTTTATTATAGGGGGTTGCCCTTATTCCAAACAACGGCGTTCTGATTATAGTTATTCTTGGAACACAATATTCTAAACTTTAGTTATTCTCAACAAAAAATATTCCTAAATGGCAGTTACATATGATGGTATTTGTTCTAAACTAAAACATTGTTTTGCACATACCTATTCTCAAACAACGATTGTTGTGAACAACAATCATTCTAAACAATAGTTGTTTTTCCAAAAGAGATATCAAGTGAAACGATGATGTTACTTGTTCCATGCTTGGTGGCCCAATTTTCTGAAATATAAATATTATTTATCTCAAGAATGAGATAAAATATTAGTAGCCGAAATTGAGTATTTACATTTTATCCCATTTATGAGAATTTTTAGTAGAAATTCTCATGCAAAAAGAGTGTAATGACGTAACAAAAAAAAATTCATATATATGTAAGAATTTCTTTTTTTTAAAATGTATTTGCATGAATTTTTTTAATGAAAAAAATCATCCATAAATTTCAAGTATATGAATGAGTTCTCAAAAAATTAAGAAAAGCATGTGATAACTTTTCTCTAAAAATTTGAGAATAATAAATCATTACTTTTTCTTTTAAAAACATGTAACATACCATTATCTTTCAAAAAAGGCCTATTATAGTGCTTGTATAAAAGAGTGAGAACATTATTGTATTTTTATACAGCTTATAATATTGACTCTTAAAAAGTTAAGGCGTAATATGTCGTACTCGCTTTTTAAAAAATAAATAAATAGGCATCGTTAGCATATATATTAATGGAATTAAAAGGAAAAACTAAAAATCAAGTCTTTAGACAACTAACAAAATTAGGGGATTGCTTGACGCAATTCTTCATTTTTTAATATATTTATAATGATATTATAAAGTAATTAAACTAATAAGTTGAGTAAGTATTGAGAATTAATATTTTGATTTTTGGGTTTATAAAAAAAAAATTTATGTCATTGAAAATTTCAATTTCATATAACACAATTTTTTTTTTTAGACTTGAGTTCTCTTTCAAAATTGAAGTTGAACATTGATGATAATAATTTTTAGAGTATTGTCAATTATTGTAAATGAATATTTATAAAAAAAATGAAATATTCTGAAGTGTTGTTATTTTATCAAAATAAAGGTAATTTGAGTATATAGAGATATATAGTTTTGTTTTCTTGTTTATGAAGTTGTGTATGCGACTTTCAATAATAACCAAGAAGTTTTTCTTAAACATATTTTATGAATTATAAATGCTTACATGGTACACATAAAACGAATACTACATTTTTTTTTATCATTTTTTAGATGGGACAAGTATTGGCTAATTTTTATAAATATGTTAGAAAAAAAATTATCTCATAAAGTAGGTTACTTTTTTATTTATTTATCCATTTATGATTTTTTTTAGATGGCTAGATAATTGTGATTTTATTCTTAACTCCTAAATTTGATTTTTCTTATAAGTATTTTAATATGTATTTTTTATTTTATGTTGTTTCAAACTTTTTTTAATTTTTAATTAATATTTATAATTAATAAATATTTTATTTTTAAGTTTTTTATTTTTAATTAATAACTCTTTTATTTATAAAATCAAATAATAAATATGTAATTATTTAAAAACATTAACTAATTCATTAGATATATTTTTCTTTATATATCAAATATTTATTTTCTCTACCTATATATAATAAATATTTATTTTCTTTAAAAATACATATTAAAATCCAACCCAGTACTCAAAGCTAAAAATACTTAAGCATTTTCACTGCAAGACAGTTTTCCTCCCTTCAAAAACAAGATAGAATGGCCAGCAGCAACCTTCAACATCTTGTCAAGAATCAGACATAATCCGTTGGTGCAAAAGTCATCGTTTTAGGGCTAATTCTGCGTTACTTTTCAAAAGCATTTCTGGAAGAAAAGCTGTGCAGAACAATCTGTTTTTAGCTAAAATTTTTAATTTTTTTCTCTCAAAAGCACTTTTAGTACTTAATTATTTTTTCACTCCTCCAAAAACATAGTACTTCCCTTTTTTTTCTTGGTATTTAATTACAAATGTATTAAAATCATTAATTAAAAATAAAAAAATATTTTTTAAAATACTAATTACAAATATTTAATAGTTATATTTAGATATTTAAAATATAGTTTATATATTCTATTTAAATTTTATAAATAATTAATATTTATTGTTTAAAAATATTTAAATTTATATTTTATATATTAAAATATTAACAAGAAGTTATAATAATTTTTTTATATTCTTACTAAAATATAATAATATTAACTAATTTAAATATTATTTAAATATATATTTGTTACTTGATAATAACATGTCTAAAATAGACATTTTATTTCTCAAAAGTATTGTCAAACTAGCCCTTAATGATTTGACTATAAAATTCGAGACCACATTCGTCTCACGCAACACATGTTATTTTTTAATCCCAAAATTTAAGGTCGATATCTTGATTGAGAAAATCTTATATTCAAGATTTAAAAAACTCCAATTGCTTGCTTATAAGATTATACATCGGTAAACACGTTCGTTAGAAAATTCTAATCTACTGTTTTGGAAGACTCATTCTACTTCTGTAAACACGTTGGGGTGAAAATATTGACTAATAGTTTAGTTTTCACCGTGGAGAGTAAAGTAGCCATCCATTAATGCTTATATATATATCTTATAGAATGACAGCAGCCACGATCAAGCAGTAGCTTTATCTATGGCAGATAATATAATCTCCATGTTTCCTCCATTCAACATCCTCCTTACCATCCTCTTTTTCTCTTTCATAGTTACCAGACTAGTGAAAACATTGAAAGCTAAGAAACCGTCCCCAAGGCTGCCTCCAGGGCCATGGAAACTACCTCTCATAGGCAACATTCACCAGCTTGTTGCTGTCTCATTGCCTCATTTCACATTAAGGAACTTGGCTCTAAACCATGGCCCCTTAATGCATCTGCAACTTGGGGAAGTCTCCACAGTTGTTATATCTTCCCCTGAATTCGCCGAAGAAGCTATGAGAAAAAATGATATCATTTTTGCTTCCAGGTCCTATCAGTTAGCTCCCAGCATCATATCTTATGACTGTACTAACATTGTATTCTCCCCTTATGGTAGTTATTGGAGGCATCTTCGAAAAATCTGCGTAACTGAGCTTTTATCCGCGCAGCGTGTGAGATCATTCAGAAGAGTTAGAGAAGAGATGGTTTCCAATCTCATCAAGACAATATCTTCAAGCCAGGGTTCACCAATCAACCTGAGTGACCAAATTTTCTCATTAACATATCGGATAACGGCAGCGATGGCCTTTGGTTCGAAATGCAGTGAAGAGGAAAAGTTCAAATCTATCATCACGAAAGTTGCAGAGCTGTCAACCGGCCTTACCCTTGCAGATTTCTTCCCTTCAATTAAAGCAGTTGAGGTAGTTAGTGGAATCAGGCCAAAACTTGAGAAGCTACATGGAGAAGCTGATAGAATACTTGAAAATATCATTTCTGAGCATAAAGAGAGGAGGGTTGAAGGAAATGGAAGTGGTGAAGATGAGAAAGATATAGTTGATATGCTTTTGAACCTTCAACAACATGGCAACCTTGACTTTCCTTTATCTTCGAACAACATCAAATCAGTCATCTTGGTATGTTTGCTTTAAATTTTTCATCCTTGAAATACAATACAAGTAATCTGCTGACTTCAAATCCATTTTCAGGACATGTTTGCTGCAGGGAGTGAAACATCATCAATATCTGTTGAATGGGCAATGTCACAACTGCTGAAAAATCCAAGCTTAATGGAAAAGGCTACAGCTGAGGTGAGACAGGTGTTTAATGGCAACGGGTATGTAGATGAAGCACAGTTTGGTGAACTAAAGTTCCTAAAATTAGTCATAAAAGAAACACTGAGGTTACACAATCCAGTGCCTTTAATACCAAGGGAATGCCGTGAGAACTGTAAGCTTGGTGGATATGATATTCCTGCTAATACTAAAGTTCTTATCAATTCATGGGCAATTGCAAGAGATTCTAGGTACTGGAGTGAACCTGAGAGTTTTAATCCTGAAAGGTTCCTTGATAGCTCATTAGACTATAAAGGAACAGATTTCCAATATATTCCGTTCGGGGCCGGAAGGAGGATATGTCCAGGCATAACATTTGGTCTTGCTAATGTTGAACAGCAACTAGCACAATTGGTGTACCACTTTGATTGGAAGCTCCCCAATGGAATGAAGTGTGAAGATTTGGATATGACATCTGGACCAGGTTTAACGATAAGAAGGAAACACGACCTGTTGGTAATTCCAGTTCCTTATCATCCTTCACCTCTTCAATAAAAGCGTGCATCAGAAATTAGCCATACTTTAATTTGTTAAACTATGGTTATAATAAACTGTTTGTTTGGCTTAAACTGAAATAATTCACATGATAACATTGACATGGGTCATTTGGACGGTTCTTTCGTTTGCCTTATTCTGGAAATTCGTCATTATGATAGACACCATTTCTATTAATTTTACGTTTGACTTTTTTTTTATTTTATTTTATTATATATTCAAGTACGACTCACACATTTTCACATGCACATTACTAAACTACCACATAAGCTATTTTGCAGTTGAGGATAAGAGTGAGTAAAATTCGATTCGGTTCGAAAAATTCAATAAAAAATTTAAATTTTAAATTAAATAGTTCGAGTTATTTGAGTTAATCAAGTTATTCGGATCAACCCAAATAAAAAATTAAGTTTTTCGGTTTAACTCGAATATGAATTACACAATTCGAGTTATCTGAAATTCCGAATAAAAAAAGACAAAATTACGTAGTTTTGATAAATGTTTACTTTATTAAAAGTTAAAATTCAAAATAATTAAGTTAAAAGGTAAAACTACGTCGTTTTGATAAATGTTTACTCATTAAGTTAAAAAACTAAATCATTATATTGTTCATGTAGATAAATAATCTTGTATTTCGTCTACTAGTTAAATAATCAGTCCATCTAAACGCAACATTAAGTATAAATAATAGGATTCGTTAATTCGACTCGATTTGACTCGAAATTTTTTGGCTCGATTCGATTCGATTCGAAAAAATTTCCAATTGAGTTCGGTTGCTAAAATAGGATTTGTCAACTCGATTAACTCGAAAATTTTTGACTCAATTCGACTCGACTCGATCGAATACTCACCCCTAGTTGAGGATGGGTGAACACCCTTAGTCAATAAATCCAATGTTAAGGTTCATTTCAGATTTGATTTTGGTTGTAACACATTTATACTATGTAGAGGGATTGTGATGAACAAAGATATTGAAAATATATAACCATATTAAGTAAAACTAACAAGTAATAAGTGTAGAGGCAAGACACATTGTATTCTTAAAAAATATATATATGTTCGAATTTTAAAGATAATATTATTGAAAAGAGTATGCATGAATCTCAACATAAACCATAAAACTGATATGGAAGATACTAAAAAAAATGACCATGTTAATAAATGACCCTTTTAGGTGATAATTTTACTGTAAGTTAGGGATGAGCAAAACTTGATTCGACTAAAAAAATAAAAAAAAAACTCGAATTTCAAGTTAAACGAATCGAGTTATTCGAGTCCACTCGAATTCTTTTTTGAATTTTGAGTTCTAATCGAGTTGAGTTTTCGAATTCGAATAATTCGAATATTAAACTATAATATTTTATACTTTACCCTACACTCCCAAACCTTTTTACTTTTCTCTCAAAACTTTTACTCCTTCCCACTTGTCCCCCAAAACTTTTACTCCCCTCCCATCCCAACCCTAATCTACCTAAAATCTATTTCCCACCAAAATTTTACTCTCCCATTTACTTTTTTTTCAAAATTTTACTCCCAAAAACCCTCAAAACTTTTTATTTTTCCCCAAAATTTTTACTTCCTCCCACTTTCCCCCTAAAACTTTTACACCATTCCCATCCCACCTCCCATCTACCCCAAACCCATCCCCCCAAAATTTTTTTAAATATTTTCCCTCCAAAATTTTACTCCCCCATTTACTCTCTCAAACTTTTATTCCCCTAAACTTTTATTCCCCTAAACTTTTATTTCTTATCCTTTACTCTCAAATAAAAAATTAAAATTATCAAAAAAAATCACTAAACATAAATAGTAATAATTTTATTTATATATACTATTTATATTATTAAATTAAATTTCACATTTTATATTATTTATATTATTGAATTGTTTAGTCATATTGAATATTTATATTAAAATTGAATTATTAATTATGCCATAAAATATTTGTGTTAAAATTTGATATTGATATCAATTTCACATTTTATCTTTAAAATAATTTTTATTAAAAAATTACATTTTTACATTTAATATATTTAGTGATAAGAATCTGAAGATAATTGAAACAACTAAACAAGTAAAGAAACTAACCCGTATATAAAAGATTAATAAATAAATTATGAGATGATGAAAGTTAATAAAAAATTTGATTAAAGCGGAAAATTTTTATTAGGATAGGTGACAGTGGTTACAAGTACATAAAATTATTTTTTAAAATTTAACTCGAACAAATATATTCGATTCGATTCGAATTCCATCTCACTTGAATCAATTTGAGAAAATTTCAAATCAAATTAGGATGATAAAATATGATTCGTCAACTTGATTAACTTAAAATTTTTTTCATTCGATTCGATTCGATTCGATCGAACACTCACCCCTATTGCAAGTAAGCATACAAAGCCAACCCAACCGAGCGCAAGCACCTGCTGCAGCTTCTATAGGCTTTGGGTTTCTTAAGTTGGTCCATTACTTTAATGCTAAAACTACCGAGTGTTGTTGGTCCATCATCTTGCAGGTAATTTGAAGTTGTAAGATTATCCTACTTTCCAAAAGCATATTATGTTATTTGCTTATACAGAGAAGAATCTAAGTAACGGAAGGCATAGATACTGGCTGGTCAGATGCCCTCATTGCCCACTACTTATGCAATTTCCTTGGTGGAAGAAAAAAATGGATTAGTGGCACTAGCTATACAACAGGCTATGGTAAATCCCCTCCCCATACACAACTATCTTCAGCATTTTTAAGATGCTTAAATTGCAATTCCTACTTAAATTATACTTGCTTTCTTATTTTAGCAGCTAATTTTCATTTTTAGTTAGAGATTATATCTAGACTACTATTTTTTTCCTCACATTAGTAGCGTATGAATATTTGCTTTTTTTAAATTTCTTTAATTTATATATATCTTTTAACTTTTTTTCATATATTTTTTAAATTTTATATAATTAATATATTGTAAAAAATAAAAAAAATCATAAATATATATTTTTAATTTTTTATATAAAATTGTTCTATGTATCAAAATCAAGCTGTATAGTTCGGTTTCCAAAATGTGTCTTAAGCCTATAATGGAATTAAGTTTGATTCGGGATTTTGTCATTTCAATCAAAAAATATATATATTTAGGGAGAGAATTGTAATTCTAAAATATATGGAGGCCAAGTTTTGTCATTTCACCTTTAACTTCCAACTTGCAGCAAGCAAAATCTTCCCTTCATCGGACATGAGCCTTTTTCCAAAAAGCCCCCCTCTTGGACTCAATGAAGAGACCACTCTTCTGTTGGGGTTTCTCTTCATCCTAATCCATATTTGTTTAAACAAGTTTTGATGTTTTTTTAGATTATTGGTTCATTTTTATTGATGGAAATGGCACTTGAATCCTCAATTCTCAGCAAACCAAATTTCTTTTCTTCAACAAAGTCCTCAGCTTTCCTGCTTTTTAATCGAAATTTGAAGTACCCACCAAAATTTTTATCCAAAACTAATCACTACCCACCTCCCATTATCTCAAGCTTTCCCAACCCCCGTGTTGTTAAAGCCTTTGGGGTGCCAAAAACTGGTGCTTTTGGAAGTCAAGCACGTTTAGGGTCGTTAATCAAAGAAAATGAAAAACTGGGAAGTTATCAGAATTTGATTTTTGTTAAAAGAGGAATTTTAGTGGCAATGGTTTGTGGTGTATTGGCCTTTGGTTGTAAAAGAGTGTTTGCTGTAGAGGGAGTGGTTAATGCTGGATATGGAGTGATTGGGCAGTCCATATTATTGTTGAAGAATGCTTGGCCAAAGCTATCTATGCTTATTAAAGTGTTCAAGGAGCAAGGTTTGGTCTTGACAGCGCTTTTGGGTCTCTCTGCATTCTTCTCAATGGCAGAGACGGCTATAACTACATTATGGCCTTGGAAGGTGTTGATTTCTTTGCTTGGTTTTATATTCGTTGAATGCATATTTTTGGTTGTTCATGATGGAAATTAGAGTGCAAGAATGTTGTTGCAAGTTTAAAAGAATGCATATGCTTGTCTTAGGAATATGTTAATTTTTCTTGATTGTGGTGCAAATTTCCTTGGCGACTTGATATATTCGGCCTAAGCTAATAATATTTGAGATTAAATTTTGATTTGCTATTTAATTCTTGGTATGAATTCCATTCTGTGTTATTAGTGTGTGGATTGAGTTCTAGTGATTTCATCCACCTCCTATAGATATGAGCTCAACTTTACTACTTTAGAAAATAATCACGTTGTTAATGGTGCACACAAGAGGAGAAATACTATGGAGGAGAAAAAATAACAGTATAGCAACACACTAGAGGGATAAGATAGAGGAGAAGAGAGACTAGAAAGGGGCAAGCAACTTATAGAATAAGCCTAGAGAACAACAACATAAAGTGTGTATCATTCAACTGTGAAACCCAATCGCCTACTTATGTTATTTGTATTGCATTGTGGTAAATGCTTAAGACAAGTCTTTTGAAGTACAGATTTCAATTTATTTTTTAATTTGGAGAGGGTTGAAGTCAAAATATCATATGCAAATTTTCTTCATTGTGTACCGGTTATTTTTAGTTTGGCATGCCATCAAGCCTTCAAGGAATCTGTTATCCATTGGTCATTTGGTGTTAATCTTGTCAGATACGTGAGCTGGCCGAAAAAGAGTCTGAAGATGGTGTATTCAAGATGCTTCGTACTGATGTAACTCGGTTTCTTACAACTATTCTTATTGGCACCACGTACTTCTCTTTTCTTGCCATCATCTTGCTATGTTCTGTTCCCATCTTTTCAGACTAAGCTTCAAAGTAATTCTTACCGTAGGGTTTATTTTCTGTACTCAGTGTGGTGAATATTGGAGCTACTGCTTTAGTCACAGATGCTGCAACAGCAATATTTGGGGAAGCTGGCGTTAGTGCAGCAACTGGAGTAATGACTGTGAGTATCAAGATCCTGTTCTTTGATTCTTTCTTCTTTGTTTTTTTTCTTTCCGGGGGGGGGGGGGGGGGGGAGGGGCGGCGGACATGCACATCTTTGAGTCTCTCTCATATCATGTATTTATCCTAAACCAGTTAAATAATTAATCAATTAACTTGTGGTTGGCCTGCATGAATATAGACAAGTAACATGACATATAATTGGTGAAATAAATATAGAAACCAGTTAACTTTCCTTTGATGATGCTAGGTTGCCATATTGCTTCTAACTGAGATCACTCCAAAGAGTATAGCTGTTCACAATCCCACAGAAGTTGCCAGATTTGTGGTAAGCTTTTTCTTTTTTAAATTTCACTATCTTCAAATAGCATAGCATTTTCTTCGTCTTATTTTATTTTATTTTTCTCTTTCTATATGCTTCTTGGCTCTCTTGGTACTTTGCTGAAGTTATAATTTCCAAGTTAAAACTAAACTTACTAATTGTCTTTGCAATATTTCTAGGTCAGGCCAGTGGCTTGGCTTTCTGTAATACTATATCCAGTGGGAAGAGTTGTCACATTTCTATCAATGGGAATGCTTAAAATTTTTGGCCTAAAAGGAAAAAGGTGAAGAAAATAATTACCTACATTTAATCTATCTGCAGCTTCTAACTCATCATGCATCTTCATTGTTGTTTCATACCAGTGGTTTTGTCAAATTTCAACATTCTTTCATTCTGTTATTTGCTTTTCAAATGCCTTATGCCTTGTATCTTTATTTTCATTGAACCTTATGTTACTGAAGATGAATTGAAGCTAATGTTACGAGGAGCAGAATTGAGTGGAGCAATAGAGGAGGAGGAGCAGGTATCCTCATATATCGCATGTATAATATAACTCTGATTGAGCTTTTTTAACACATGATAATTTATCTGCAGTGGATAATTTTCTACTACCTTTGGTTTGTGTTATGCCCAATAGATGCAAAGTTATCTTATGTGTTGTTGTAGTCTGTGTGGGGAATTATTTCCTCAGTGGACTTCTCAAACTATGTTGATTGATACTAAGTTATTGTCTAACATAGGATTCTTTTATCTGTTTGTACATGTGTGTATGTTGCATGTAGCTCACCTGCATGGATGGACCCCCCCCCCACTCCAAGTTTTTGGGTGGTTTAAAGAGGAGATGCTAAATAAAAAATAAGTAACATCCACAAAGAACTTTTCTGTTTTATACATGTGTTGTGTGTAGCCACCTTAAGAACTTTTCTGTTTTATACTGGTTTCAAAAAATAAATTCTTGAATTTGTTGAAGTGCATAAATATGAAAGGGTTCAATAGCCATTGGTCCCTCCTGGCTTCATTTGTAGCCAGTCTACTGCATATAGTAAGCCAGTACTTCCACGCCAAAAATGGATTTTTTTGGCCTTTCTTGGTTTCTCCATTGAACTGAAGCTCACAATGATTACAATGTTCCCTCCAATGGTATCTGGTAGAATGCCAATTACAGTCATGTTGCAATCATTGCTCTCAATGTTCCATGGTTATACACAAATCCAAACTGCTCTCTTTTTTAATGGTTCTGGTGTGCTCTTTTTGTTGAAATCCCCATGCAGGATATGATTGAAAATGTGTTAGAGATAAAAGATACTCATGTTAGAGAGGTGATGACACCTCTTGTTGATGTCGTTGCCATTGATGCGAGCTCAACTCTTGTTGAATTCCACAATTTGTGGTTGACTCATCAATACTCGAGGTAATTATCATAGTTGTTAAAAACAGGCTATTTCCATTCTGTATATTCACAAGAAATTACATAAATATTTATACACATAGTGAGTTTAACTTAGGAAACTCTATATTAAGAAACAGACTAATACTAGGGACGCTGTCCCTAAAAACAGCCTTAAAGTTAGGGATAGTAATCAATAAAATATTTACAGAATCCTATCTGATACACTCAAATATTCCTTAATTAGGAAACTGTAATCTGACACTCCCCCTTAAGCTGGGAAGTGGATATCATCCATTCTCAGCTTGCTTACTAGTTTCTGAAACAACTTCCCATACAATCCTTTGGTAAGTATGTCTGCTAGTATAGAATCAGTGGACACAAATGGAGTGCAAATTAAGCCACTGTCCAGTTTTTCCTTTATAAAATGTCTGTCAACCTCAATGTGCTTCGTACGATCATGTTGAACTGGATTATGTGCAATATTGATAGCAGACTTATTATCACAATACAACTTCATTGGACCTTCCCACTTGATCTTCAAATCTTCCAAAATATTTTTTAGCCATAATAACTCACAAATTCCAAGAGCCATCGCCCTAAATTCAGCTTCTGCACTAGATCTAGTCACAACATTCTGTTTTTCACTCCTCTAAGTCACAAGGTTGCCTCCTAGGAAAGTGCAATAGCCTGAGGTTGATCTTCTATCAACCATAGACCCTGCATAATCTGCATCAGTATAGGCTTCAAGGGTTAAATTCTCCCCCTTTTTAAATAGGATTCCTTTGCCTGGCATGCCCTTTAAGTACTGTAGAATCTGATACACAGCTCTAAGATGTGATTCTTTGGGGTTGTGCATAAACTGACTTACAACACCGACTGCATAGGCAATATCCGGTCTAGTATGAGACAAGTAAATGAGCTTTCCCACAAGTCTTTGATATTAACTTTTATCAATTGCTACATCTTCTAGTGCATCTCCAAGTCTGTGGTTCACCTCTATGGGTGTCTCTGCTGATTTACATCCCAACTTGTCCGTCTCTGTCAACAAATCAACTATGTATTTTTGCTGAGATATGAAGATTCCTTCTCGAGAGTGTGTCACTTCAATACCAAGGAAGTATTTTAACTTACTGAGCTCTTTGACTTCAAATTCTTTTACTAGGCATTTCTTTAAATTCTCCATTTCTTCTAGATCATCACCAGTCACTATAATGTCATCTACATAGACTAATAAAGTAGTCACTCCACCTAAAGATGAGTGTTTTACTAACAGAGTGTGATTTCCTTGACTCTATTTATACCTCAACTTGAGCATTACTTTGGTAAATCTTCCAAACCAAGCCCTCGGGGATTGTTTTAGTCCGTACAAAGCCTTTTTTAGTCTGCGAACTACCTGTCCTGTATTTGGATTGAATCTTGGTGGAACATCCATATAGACTTCCTCCTCAAGATCACCATGTAAAAAGGCGTTTTTTATGTCAAATTGTTGTAATTTCCAGCCTTGGTTGGCAGCTAGTGACAACATCACCACAGTGTTCATCTTTGCAACCAATCTATTCCTTACATTTGAGTGTACTCTTTAGCAACCAATCTTGCTTTGTACCTATCCAAAGAACCATCTGACTTATATTTCATTGTGTACACCCAGCAACATCCCACTGGTTTGTTTCCTCTCGGTTATTTCACCAAGTCCCATGTCTTATTTTTTTCAAGAGCTTCCATTTCAACCTTCATGGCATTTTTTCAATTCTCATATTCTAATGTCTCGGATACAGTTTTGGGAATGGAGATAGAATTTAGGCTAGTAAGAAAGGCTTTGTGGTTATGGGACAAATTTTTGTAAGACATGAATAAGTACAGGGGATGTTTTGTACAGGCTCTAGTCCCTTTTCTAGTAGCAATGGGAAAATCATCTAAATTTTCAGTAGTTTCAGTATTAGTATTCAAAGTAGGTTCAGTTATTACCTCAGGTTGTATAGTAGCAGGTTGTATAGGAGAAGAAGATGATTGGACTTGCACTGGTGCCTTCTTCCTTGAGTAAACCAATAAAGGAAGAGTAGAGTCCTGAATCCCTCTTTGTGATTTGGGTGTATTAGGCTCTGTTTCAGGTTGCATAGGGGCCATAGTTTCGAGTCGGGCAGGTTGGTTAGCAGGCAAGGATTGAGTGGGAGTGTTTGGTTGCTAGACAGGAGCTAGAATGTGAGTGTTTGGTTGCTGAACAGGAGCTGGAATGTCAAGAAAAAAGAATTCACTGTCCTTATCTTCTGTGAATAAGATCTCCCCCTGAAGATAAGGATGAGTAAAGAAATTCTCTTGTTCTGCAAAAGTAACATTCGCTGATACATAAAATTTTTTTGTGGCTAGATGACTTTTTAGTGGAAGAATAACCGAGAAAGACACACTTGACAGCTCGTGGATCAAATTTTCCTCTATTTTGAGAATGTATATGTACAAAGGCAGCACAGCCAAATATTTTGGGAGTAAGGTCACTTGAAGCATTGAAATCAGGAAAGAATTTTGCTAGAACTTGCATAGGACTTTGAGATTCAAGGACTTTTGTAGGCAATCTATTTATCATATGAATAGCAGTTAAAACAGCCTCCTCCCAATATTGTTTAGGGACATTTTTTTGGAATAAGAGGACTCTTGTAATAGCTAAAATGTGACCATTCTTTCTTTCGGCAACACCATTTTGTTGGGGTGTGCTAACACAAGATGACTCATATGCCTCTTTCTTGGAAATATGGTGAGAGAAATTGATTGAAATAGTCCTTGGCATTGTCTGACCTAAATTTTTTTATTTCAGCTCCAAATTGTGTTTTGATTATGTTGTAAAAGGTTGGAAAGACAGACCATACATCAGATTTCTATTTTAAAAGAAATACCCAAGACACACGGGTATAATCATCAATAAAGGATACAAACCACCGAGCCCCAGAAATATTTGAAATAGTGGATGGTCCCCAAACATCACTATGAATAAGAGTAAAAGGAGCGGATGTTCTTTTATTGCTTATCGGAAAAGAGGTACGTTTATGTTTTGCAAGTTCATAGACATCACAATGGAATTTTTCAACAGTTAATCCTTTGAACAATGAAGGAAACATAATTTTAAGGACTTTAAACAATGGATGACTAAGGCGGAGGTGATGGAGCCAAACTTGGTCTTTATTGGTTTTAATAGATTCGAATATGAAAGATAATGGTGAGGAATTCAGAGTACTAACTTCTCTACTGGATTCTTCAAGATAGTATAGGCCATTTACTTCCTTAGCATGTCCAATCATCCTCCTCGTATTTTGTTCCTGAAAAAGACATTGATTGTAATAGAAAACCACACTACAGTTAGAGTCTTTGGTAATTTTCTTGATGGATAAAAGATTGGTAAACAGTTTTAGAACATGGAGGACATTTCTAAAAGTAAGATTTTTATTTATAATAATATCACCCTGACCAGCCACTGTGATCACAGAACCATCGGCCAATGTTATCTTTCTATTACTAGGGCAAGGTATATATGAAACAAATTTTTGTGAGGAATGGGTCATGTGGTCTGTAGCTCTTGAGTCAATGACCCAAGAACTTTTGGTGGGTATATCCGAGATTTTAGAATCTTGAGAAGAGGATATACCTAAAAAACCCAAACCACAAGTACCTGTTGAAGGAGATTTTTCTAATGATTCCAGCAGATTCTTCAACTTCTCAATTTCTTCTTTATTGAACTCAACAGATGATTCTTGAGAATTCCCTTCTCCAGTGTTGCTGGTTTTGACAGTTTTAGCCATGTTTCTTTTGAACAAATTCTACAGGCTTGAGGATTGACCGAGAATGAGAAAAAGTTGCCAGACAAAGAAAAAATTCCAAAATTTGAGCTAAAAAAATGGCTCTGATACCATGTTAAAAACAAGCTATTTCCATTCGTATATTCACAAGAAATTACATAAATATTTATACACATAGTGAGCCTAACTTAGGAAACTCTATACTAGGAAATAGACTAATTAAGAAAGTACATTAATATTTATGTACTTAGTGAGCCTAACTTAGGAAACTTTATACTAGGAAACAGACTAATTCTAGGGATGCTGTCCCTAAAAACAGCCTTAAAGTTAGGGATAGTAATCAATAAAATATTTACAGAATCCTATCTGATACCCTCAAATATTCCTTAATTAGGAAACTGTAATCTGAAAATAGTAATTCACTCTTAGGTTCTTTTTAACTTAAAATAACATGCTAAGAGATTTGTTGGCACTTTCGCAGGGTGCCTGTTTTTGAGCAGCGTGTTGACAATATCGTGGGTATTGCATATGCTATGGATCTACTCGATTATGTTACAAAGGTCTCACAATTTCTGGTCTTAATCTTTTTTCTTATCATATATGACACTACCTATTAATGTAAGCAACAATACCATAGTGTGCAGAATTATAATCTGTTTGATTTTGAAGGGTGAAGTGCTAGAAAGTACCACTGTGGGAGATATGGCTCACAAACCTGCATATTTTGTGCCTGGTAATTTTGAAGCTTATATCTTCTGTTTGTTTCGTGCTTTGAACTAATGTGCAGATGAATTTTGCCTTTCTATCTTTGTATCCATTTGGCCAAATGGTAGCTTTTACTCCCTTTTTTTCACATTGTGAACATGTCGTGATGGATTATTTTATGAGAAGCTATTTCAAATAGAATCATCAATTTCTTTTACAGATTCAATGTTAGTCTGGAATCTTCTTAGAGAGTTCCGCATTAGGAAGGTTCACATGGCTGTTGTTCTTAATGAATATGGTGGAACAGTTGGAGTAAGTGCAATGAATTTCTGGCTTCATTTTGAATTGAAATTTGTATTCTTTAATGATTCTTACCTATTGAAGTACCTCAAAGGAAGATGGCATTTGTAAAAATGCACTTACATGGATTAAGGTGTTATGTGGAAGTACTTCAATAACTTAGCTAATAGCATGTTTTATTCCCATTCAAAGTAGCATCATTGATTTGTATGGCTTAACTTTAAACAATTATCTATTCAACAATAACATGGGATTAAACATGGAAAAGTTTTCCTGTAGTTGAAAAGTTGAATAAGCTGTCAAGTATTTATGAATCCTTTAACTCTTGTTAAAATTCATTGAGGTAGAGTCTGTATATGCTCAAATGTTAGCAAATCCATCACCCAACTACTAATCTGCATTTATGCCTACCCTCGCTCTCTTTTCTATTTCTCCTTGTATTCTTTTATCTCATGTTTTTATGCTGAAACAGCTAGTCACCTTAGAAGATGTGGTAGAGGAGATTGTTGGTGAAATTTTCGATGAAAATGATTCAAATGTAAGTCTTAATCCATCTTTGATGACTTTATCAATGACTTAGTTCTTCTGCTACACACTTTAATTCCTAATCATTTATATTTGTTCAAAATTTTGCTTTTCATTATTCCATCATAAGGGGATGCTTGTGAAACTTGTCAAAGTAGTCCAAAATGAGTTAATATGATTGATTCATGTCTTTTTTTGCTCAATGGTGGCCTTTTTCTGGTTATTAAGCATGTTGACATTGCATATCTTCACTTTCTCAAGATTTGGAAACTTAATGAGGATCTAGTAATACTAATTCATGATTATGCTATCAGTACTTATGTGTACCATAATAGCTTGTGAATTTAATTTTCAAATCCCTTTGACCTGAACTTTTTTTTCCTGCTATGACAGGAGGAGATCCAGAAGAAAACCGGCTACATTGTAATGCGAGCAGAGGGAATTTTTGATGTTGATGCCAATACATCTATTGATCAACTTTCTGAAGATCTGAATATCAAAATGCCCGAGGTATGTTACTCATAGTGTACTGATTTATTGATATAAATCCTCACACATGAGTTCTCATTCTACTTGCAAGTTTCTTCTAGTATAGTTGAAATGTTCATAGATGTTCTTTAGATGAAAAGGAGCTTTGAATTGGACCTCCCCTCACTCTATGAACTTATATATTTATTTCTTTCCTTTTTCTGTTTTATAGGAACATCAATATGAGACAGTGTCAGGCTTTGTCTGTGAAGCATTTGGATATATACCAAGGACAGGTGAGAGTATTAAGGTAGTCCTTGAAAAGGGAAATGAAGAAGAAGATGATGAGAATGCTGAAGCTGGATCTGATCAGCAAGATATGAAGGAAAGTCATCAAATTTATAAACTTGAGGTATGGTTTGAACCTTTGTGCCATATGTGTTTATATTGCATAGCATTTCTTTTCTCTCCTTTATGATTAATTGTCTGAGTACTTACTAATGTCATTGCTTATAAATATTCCTCACTGGAGTGCTAGTTTGATGCGTACAGAATGAATGCAGTTAGAATTTGTGACATCTGGAAATGAATCAGAATCTCTGAACCAAGTATAGAACAGTTAAATTGTCAATCATTTAGTTATTGGAGTTAGAATGAACTAAATTGTCAATCATTTAGTTATTGGAGTTAGAATGAACTAAGTTACTACTATGATATATCCTTGTAAATCCAAGCCTTCTACCTTACTGGTGAAAGCTGGCGGGTTATGAGCTGTAAGGTAGAAGGCTTGGATTTACAAGGATATATCATAGTAGTAACTTAGTTCATTCTAATTCCAATAACTAAATGATTGAGAATTTAACTCTTCTATACTTTGTTCAGAGATTCTGATTCATTTCCAGACGTCACAAATTCTAACTGCATTCATTCTATAATAGGATCCCCCCTCCATGTTTTTGGGTGTTTTAAAGAGGAGATGCTAAATAAAAAATAAGTAACATCTACAAAGAACTTTTCTGTTTTATACATATGTTGCGTGTAGCCACCTTAAGAACTTTTCCCCTCCAAGTTTTTGGGTGGTTTAAAGAGGAGATGCTAAATAAAAAATAAGTAACATCTGCAAAGAACTTTTCTGTTTTATACATGTGTTGCGTGTAGCCACCTTAAGAACTTTTCCTTAAGTTACTACAGAATGAATGCAGTTAGAATTTGTAACATCTGAAAATGAATCAGAATCTCTGAACCAAGTATAGAACAGTTAAATTGTCAATCATTTAGTTATTGGAATTAGAATGAACTAAGTTACTACTATGATATATCCTTGTAAATCCAAGTCTTCTACCTTACTGGAATTAGAATGAACTAAGTTACTACTATGATATATTCTCATGACCCTACCTAGCCGGCGGGGTATGAGCTGTGTCATGAGAATATAATCCAGAATTGTCCTCTTTGAGTACCCACAGGCCCCGCAAGGTTTTGCCACCTTAAGTTGCTTTCAGAGATTTGAACCCACGTCGCAACACATGTATGAGTGCATTCTTATCAGAACGGATACCAATTACACTACTAGATCAATTGGTATCTGTTCTAATAAGAGTGCACTCATATGTGTTGTGATGTGGGTTCGAATCTCTAGAGGCAAACCTGAGGTTGGCAAAACCTTGTGGGACCTGTGCGGTTCAAAGAGGATAATTCATAATTCCAGCTTATGTTCTTGTGGCATGGCTCATGCCCTATGACTTGGATCAGGTCTTGACATGACCCATCTCACTTTTTTCTGCCAAATTACTAAAATATAATATTCTAACTGAATATCGTGAAACCAATTGTATTTTAAAGTCTAAACAAAACTCAACAAGAATGCTAGACCTCCAAGAAAATGGTCATTAACAAATTGTTACATAGAGGAGTAAACACTTGATGAAATTCAGGAAATTCGTTGTGAAGGATACACTTCATGCAGCCTTTTGAAATTGCTGCTGCATGTGACAGCCTGTTGATGGCTTTACCAGTGCAATAGTTACTTGCATGCTGTTTTCTTTTTCAAAGGCTAACATAAGTTTGTTACACCAATGCAGCTTTCTTTGATCCTAAATTTATTAATTCTTTCTGCAAATATTTCATAAACATGACAAACTCATAGGTCATATGATCATCTATATCACTAACATATTGTTATACTCGGCAACTTGTCTTTGGTGCAGATATTAGCAGGAAATGCCCGAAAAGTTAGTGCCGTTAGATTTGAACGGATAAATGAGGAAGCACTATTAGATGACACAGCAGTAACTCCAATGATTTCAAAAATCATAAAGAGGAAATGGAGCACTGATGAAGACTCAAATAATGGCAACTACAATGAAGATACATTTGAAAAGAGGCAAGAGGAAGACATCTCAGATCACTATGTAATTGCTGATTACAAAGAGGATAAGGATAGTCCCAATGAACAGTAGTTAATATTATACTATTTGTCACTTACTTCCCCCTGAACACCCCTCTCTTCCCCTTTCAATATCTTACGGCCCCACAAGAAGAGGTAAAGACTTGAAAAACGGGACAGGAAAAAAAACAAACTAACATTGTACAATTTTTCACAGATGAAGTGAAGTGTCAACATCTGAATCATTAAAGGTGGATGTATCCATGACAGTATCTCTCTGCAGTAAATTTGACAAACTTGAAGTCTGAATAACATGATGCTGAGTATGCATGCTAGGTTCAGTGTAGATAGATCCTTGGAGAGGCGGTCTCGGCTGAAGGATCAATTCAGAATGGAAAAACAATTGGGATGCCTCATGAGGTGCAGCTGGATTGATCCGCTCTGCTTCAGAGAGCAGCCGCAAAACCTCTCTCTCCTGCCTCATTTCCTTGGCTCTCTGCAGCTGTCTAAACCTCTCTTGCAAGAGGGCAATGGATGAATGAACGGCCAGGTCACTCTGCCTTCCCATCTGCGAAATGAAGTGGAGCCTATCGAAGGTACTAAGGAAAATGCTCTATAAGGTGATCTTGTATTACTATATTCTTATATATAGGACAGTAGTAAAGCTTTGAATTCATTAATCTATTCAATGTAACCTCTTTAATTGATACCCAATGATGTAAAAGATAAAGGTACGTAGAATCGGCCGATAAGATGCAAAGTCCAAGAAGGCAGAGTTATGTAGCAATGTGTTGAGGTAAAAGTACATAATAGGAAGAAAAGTGTGAGAATGAAAAAACCAAACTGAGATGGAGTTTAGCATTTGGAAGGTATTGGTTTGCAGAATAAAAGGATGGATGATGATGCTCTGTCGGCTTGTTGCCAAGAGCTATTGGCCTCTGGAGAAGATGATACCCCTTTTTGGTGGGGGATTTGGTGGGGATCTTATATTATTCTCACCTTTCAACATTCTCTTTTCACTTTTTTTTAGAGACCAAAAAAGAAAAAAGAAAAGAAGTGGAGACAAAAGTTGGAACAGGGAATATATTTTGGACTTTGGGGTTGATGTCTTTCTCGATGGAAGCCCCTCCCCACTTTCTTTTTAAAAAAATGGAGAAAATAAAGCCTCACTCTCTCAATTTGCATGTTCTGTTTTGTCAGTAAGCTGTTGGATGGAAATGGAATGAGAGAAAAGCTATAGAGGCATAAAGTATGGGATTCGTTTTGTGGCTCTTCTGGTTGGAATATATATTTGCCTTTGAAACTTTAATTGTTGGAAGATGGTGAAAAGCTTAAAAGCAGCCTACGCAATACTACAAATCTCATATCAAACTTTGCCAACTTACAACTATCTGACTTTAGCCAAGCGTTACCAGTTAAAATTGGGAAATTGAGTGATGCAACCTTTTTTAAAAGCATTCTTGTTTGAGACCTCAACTTATCAATGATAATAGTGATGTTGGCTAACAATATACACTATATTGGTTGAATATAGAAATTCAATTCCTTCCATCCTAATAACAACTCATGGTTGATGCAAAGGTATAACGCAGGCAAGGGCTTCAAATTGGGTGGTGATAAAACATAGGTGGCAGCTTTGTTACAAACTTACAATTAAACCAGGCTATTTTTCTGTTGATAATCTCGAAGTGGTTTAGGAATTGGTCTATGTCCTCAAGTTCTCATTTAGGGAATAAAAATGAATGACTTGATTTCTACATTGGATTTTAAGTTTGGAATATTTTTGCTATTAGTCCCTATACAATATGTAAGTTGGTGATTCAGTTCATGAGTTTTAATTTGGTCATTTTCTAGTCATAAGCAGCCCAACTTTTAAAATAATTAGCCCTTACCAAATGATAATCATTATATTTGTTAAGTTAATTTATGTTATTTTCAAAATATTTGTGGCAAATATATTATCAAGTGTAATGTCATGTTTATTTGGTATTTTCACATAATATTCTGAAAGACATGTCATTTTAGTTAATGAATTTAACGATTATCGTTTAGTTTGGGGTTAACTTTTTAAATTTTGAGAAGTATAGAAACTAAAAAAGGATCAAATGAAAAAGCATGGACTGATCCTCACCTTATACATAGCATGGGTCCAATAGTAGGGCCAAAAGTTTTCTCCATTTGCTTTTGGAAAAGAAGGCCTGTTAGTATAAAGCACTTGGGTCAAATTTAAGGTCATATGTTTGGGCTCCCCAGCAATAAGAGCTAACCCATTCCTTTGTTTTTTGTTTCCCTTTAGAAATGGTTTTCATACTGTTGATAATGATTTGCAAAGACTCAACTAACCAGGGAAAATATATAATCATATGTCAATTTTCAGAGAAGAAAATGTAATTGTTTACCATTATTTCTAAAGGGAATCAAAATAAAGCCTCCTTAAAGAAAAAAAAGATATACTATTTAGACATGCAATTATATCCTAGTTTTACCAGAAAAATGTTGTTTAGAAGTAAAACATGGTTTCATTTAGATGTAACCTACTTTGGATTGTTGAATTTGCTCTATAAATATATCTATATATATATTGATGTCAATTGATTGCAACTCATTCGCAAAGTAGTGTTTGTGTCGCGCAGGTAACAATGTGCTTGAGTAAAGAAGTCTTGGAAACTAGCCTTCTGAGAATTTCTTACTTGTGAAAGACGAGAATTTTCCACAGACGAGAAGCTTCGTTGAAAGTGAAATCGAGGACCAGTCAAATGTCTTTTTCTTCTTCTTTTTCTCTGAAACTGATGGGTATCTTAAGGCAAAGGTAGTTTTAATGGAGTTTCCAAATCAAGCCATTCCAACTCCATATATAGCTCACAACTTGTTTCCAGACATGGAGAAGATGTGAAAGAAAGGAGGTAAATCAAACCCAGTTTTGTTCATGCTCACCTTATCTTTATTACTACCACCTTTTAGCCTGTCTGAAGGTGATCATGAACTTGGCTGCTCTTATCATTCAAATCTTCAGTCAATGATACATTGGGCTTCCTCTCCAACTGGAACGCCTCCGTCCCTTTCTGCACGTGGCAGGGAATCACTTGCAACAGTTTTTCTCACGTAAAAGCAATTGAACTCGCTCACGAAAACATTATTGGGACCATCTCCTCATCAATCTTTCATCTCCCAAGTATTGAGATTATAAATCTTTCCATCAATTGGTTATCTGGTGAAATTCCCAACGATATGGCTTCTTCACCTTCACTTCGATATCTCAATTTTAGCAACAACAATTTCATTGGTCCAATTCCAAACTGTTCAGTTTCACTTGAATCATTGGATCTTTCAAACAATATGATTTCGGAGGAAATTTCAGCGGAAATTGGACTCTGTTGGAGTCTGAAAACACTTGATCTTAGTGGCAATTATTTGGTTGGGAAAATCCCAACCTCTATATCAAATATCAGCAGTTCGCAGTTCTTGACTCTGGCTTCAAACGACTTAAGTGGTCAAATTCCAAGTGAAATAGGCCGATTGAAGAGCTTGAATTGGATTTACATTGACCGTAATCATTTTTCCGGAAAAATCCCAGAAGAAGTAGGCAACTTAGTTTCTCTTAATCACCTTGATCTTGCGTGGAACAATCTCAGTGGTCAAATCCCATCCTCACTTGGGAACCTGCGACCTTCATTACCTCTACCTGTGGGGAAACAAGCTTACAGGTTAGCTTCCTACACCCCTTTTTCGCCTCAAAATGCTGACTGAACTTGATCTTAGCGAAAATCATCTATCTGGGGAGTTCCCACAACTCATAATTGAGTTGCAGAACTTGAAGCTTCTTCAGCTTATGCTCAACAGCTTCACTGATAAAATTCCAAACGCTGTAGCATCTTTGCCTCGTCTTCAAGTCCTTCAACTTTGGTCCAACCAACTATCTGATGAAATCCCAAATTATCTTGGAACACAAAGTGATCTCATGATTTTAGACCTTTCAATGAACAACCTGAGTGGAAAAATACCCGATGAACTTTGCCATTCAGGCCATCTAGTTACACTGGGTCTTTTCTCAAATTCTCTTCAAGGGCAAATACCGATGAGTCTAAATACTTGCAAGAGTTTAGAGGATATTCACCTTTGGCAGAACCGTTTAGGAAACGATGAAGGAATTGTAGAATTGGACATGTTTTCAAACCTTCCAAATCTTAGATTCCTTGATCTTTCATATAATGGTGTATCAGTGAGCAGTAGCATCAATTCCAGCTATACTTGGCCTAATCTTCAGTATTTGTCCTTGGCTTATTGTAGCCTGAAGGAATTTCCCAGATTCCTAAAAGGCTCAAAACATTTAATGAGTTAAGACCTTTCTGACAACAAGATCCATGGCCAGATTCCCAAGTGGATGCTGAACAAAGGGCTGGATACTTTGAGCTATTTGAATCTTTCTCACGACTTCCAAACACATATAGAGCGACTTCCGTGGAAAAATATGAAAACACTGGATCTTCATTCAAACTTCATTCAGGGTGCTCTCCCACTTCCACCCTTAACTGTCTCATTCTTTTCCATTTCAAACAACAGTCTGATTGGAGAGCTTTCTTCTTTGATTTGTAATCGAACTTCCGTTGAAATTCTCGACTTGTCTTATAACAACTTGAATGGAACAATTCCACCATGTTTGGGGAACTTCAGCAAACGTTTGTCAGTGTTGGATCTACGAATGAATCGGTTTCAAGGAACCATCCCTGACACATTTGATCAGAAATGCGGGTTGAACAATATTAACTTCAATGGCAATGAATTGGAAGGGTCAATACCACCATCTCTGGTTCATTGTAGAAACATGCAAGTGTTGGATCTTGGTAACAACAAGATTAAAGATACATTCCCTCGCTGGCTAGAAACACTGCCTGAATTGCAAGTTCTTGTTTTGCGGTCCAACAAATTGCACTGTTTCTTACCAAGTACTACGACAAATCATTCTTTACCCGAGTTAAGAACTTTAGACTTTGCTAACAATGACTTGGCCGGGCCTTTACCAAAAGGGTACGTTGAGAACATGAAGGGCATGTGGAATCTCGATGAACAAGGAACTTCTTCATATATGGGAACAAGAAATTTCTCTTACCATTATTCTGTGAGTTTGACCATCAAAGGATTTGAGATTAAACTTGAGAAAATCTTGACAATATTCGCAAGTATTGATCTCTGAAACAATATGTTTGTCGGAGAAATTTCAAGTTTTGTTGGACAGCGTAATTCACTCAGAGGGCTCAACCTGTCTCATAATAGCTTCAGTGGTCAAATCCCTGAATCCATTGGAAATTTGACCCTACTTGAATGGTTAGACCTCTCTTCAAACAAGCTCAATGGCCAGATTCCTCACAAACTCGCTGATCTAACATTTCTTGCCTTCTTAAACCTTTCGGATAACCGACTCACAGGACCGATTCCTCAAGGCAGACAGTTCAATACATTTGAAAATGCTTCATACCATGGAAACATTGGTCTATGCGGGTTTCCATTAGCCAGAGGTTGCAACGCAGATGGGGGGACAAGCACAAAGAGGCATATGATAGCTGCAGACTGTAACAAGTTTTGTCCTGAAAGGTACGTTGATCGGGTACGGATGTGGGTTGCTAGTTGGAGCTGTTATTGGATATGTTGCTGTCAAAACAGGTAGAGCAAAATGGCTTTTGAAATTAGCTCAAAGCAAATGCCATTATGTTGCGCGGAAGCGTGTAAAAGAGTAAAATTATTATACTGAAAAATCACACTAAGTTCAATTCCCAGGAAAGAAAGGTGGATCATGAGGATCACTTAAGTACCAAGTCTTTCCTAACCAGAATATCCCTCTATCGTAATTTAATAGCACAATAAATCACTACAATCACACTCACAAAATATGCAAAAATAAATAATAAAGAACACTAGAATTTTAACGAGGTTCGGCAAATTTTGCCTACGTCCTCGGGTACTACCAAATATATTTCACTCTAAAAATACAAGTGAAATTTACAAATAGGGAGAGAGAGAACAATGCCTTAAGTAGAGAATGACAAATATGGAATGGATAAAGTGAGAAATGGTTAGGCGTATTTATAGTTGAGGTTCAGGGATCAACTTGCAAAGTCCTTATACAATTAGGGGCCAAAATTGAAATTATCCCATGCTAAATTTCAAACCAAATTTCAGTGCCATAAATAGGCAAATTACCAATAAAAGCCCCTTTTTTTTTTAAATTTACCGAAATGGGCCAAGTCAAAAATTATTTACCGGAATAGGCCAGTTTTTACAAAACGCGTCCACGTCAGCGCGTTGTCAGGGGAAAAAGCAGGAAAACGCTTCCTCAAGGAAGCGCTTTGCCTACGTGGACAGAAAACGCTTCTTTGAGGGCGCGCTTTCTGTCCACGTAGGCAAAGCACTTCCTTGAGGAAGCGTTTTCCCCGTGTTTGAACAGTAGCAACGGCTACTTTTTTTACCGTTGGTAACCCCCCCAACGGTCCAAAAAAAAACTATAAAACCCCCCATCCCTTTCATTTTTTTCACACTTAAATCATTTCAATCTACAATCTTTCAATATTCTCTCAAATTTCTCTCAAATTTCTCTTAAATTCCTCTCAAAACTCTCGTTAATTTTTTCAAAAAAGCTCTAATTTTATTTTTTCTAAATTTACTTTTTTAAATAAAAAAATTTTGATCGTGTTAGCAATGGCCGGAGAATTAATTCGCTTCGATAATAAACACATATCCGTCGAACAAATGCAAATGGTAAGTGTTAAATTTAATATTTAAATATTATTTAAGATTTCTGTCATTTATGCAAATTTAAATAATTTTTATTTTATTATTTCTTATAAAAGTCTGTAGATCGGATATTGCAATGCTATATCTGTAACATGACTGGTCCTCCATCACCGTTGATAGAGGATTACCTACGGGAAGCGGGTTTTTGGCACGTGGCGATGATAGGCCGGGGGTGTAAGTTGGACCCGAAACTTATTAGTGTGTTGATAGAAAGGTGGAGACCCGAGACGCACACATTTCATCTTCCACGTGGAGAGTGCACTATCACTTTGGAAGATATGCATTTGCAATTAGGATTGCCGGTGGACGGGGACGCAGTCACTGGGTCCATTCATTCTGCTGATTGGGGAGCGGTATACTACGAGCTTTTGGGTGCTATTCCGGATAATATTAACGGAGGTCGGATCGAGATGGGCTGGTTACTAGACATATTTCTGGAGCTGGATGATGATTCTACCAAACTAGAAAAAATTCGATATGCTCGAGCATATATTCTTCAGATAATTAGAGGTTATCTGATGCCGGACTTGTCACGAAACCTTGTACATCTGAGATGGTTGCTGAAACTCGTTGATTTTAGAGCAGCTGGTGAATTTAGTTGGGGGTCTGCCGTGTTGGCAACACTGTACCTGGAGATGTGCGGGGCTATGCGACCGAATAAAGCGAAAATCGAAGGTTGCCTATCACTACTGCAATCATGGGCACGGTTTCGCTTTCCATTTTTATGTCCTCGAGTGGACCACCCATATACATTCCCACTCATAACGAGGTAAATTTTATATTAGATTTTACAATTATTACATAGAGTTAAAATATAATCGTATGCTAAAAATTTATTTAATTAGGTGGAACCATTCAGCAAGTTATGCTCGATTACCTACCTGTCTTGAAGATATACAGCTTCTATTAGAGCAACGGTCGGAAGCATAAGTCAGTATTAAAAATATATATATACATACATAATAAAATAGTGGATTCGTATTTAGTATTTAGTATTTAGTATTTTTTATTTAACTAATATTTCCATCATTTTTATATAGTTTCAATGGACACCATACGAGGATCCGGCAATTCGGGCAGTAATTCCGGATGAATACTTGCAAAATCCGAATACTTGGTACGTGAAGGTCCCATTGGTCAACTTTGCTATTGTGGAGATGCACCAATTAGAGAGGGTATTACGACAATTTGGATTCCGACAACCAATTCCTGTGGCACCTGAGGTGTTGGATGATCATCACAAAATCGACTTACGGCAATTGCATACGGATTGGCCGAGATTCTGGTCACACTATATCCAAATGTGGGAAGATCGGTATGATTATATACCTACTCGGGAACCAATCATCGTTCCAGAGTTGGCGTGCGTGCCGGAATACATGCCATGGTTTAGGATCCATGGCAAGCCATATTTACTGTTAAAAGAGGAGAGGCAGCAGCAATTGCGTGTTCAAAGGGAACAACGTGGCCCTTTAAATCCTAGAAGAAGGGACGAGAATGCAGGCCCATCAACAGCGCCCACACAATCACCCGGCCCAGTAACAGGACCTACACAGTCACCGGGCCCAATAGTTCAACCGTCGACACCCACAGCACAGCCTCTTCATATTATCACAGCCTCTTTAGACGATGGGTATATTTACCGTACATAAAGGTACCGTCAATTTGTACCAATGGCTTACAATATGCAAATGCGTCTCGGCATTGCTGAAAGCTCCAGAAGAGACGCTTAAATACTTGGCATCCACGGAGCAATCGGTCGTTGTAGTATGCAGGTTCTGTTTGAAGGTCTGTTATGCAACCTGGGACGTATATCTCTAGCACTTAACACCACTGCCATATTTCATTATATGAAGCGTCCCACCCACTATGCATCTTCTCCAAAGCCTTCTGCTTAGCTATCCAAGCCTTGCGGTAAGAGGGCGTGTACCCCATTTGGTTACGAATATTGGCAATTAAGACTGGCACTAAAGTCCTAGGATCTGCCTTCACCATGGGTAGTATTAAGCTAGCTAACATAGCTGAATCCATCTTGGGATAATCTTGTGAAATACCTGTCAACGAAGTACGTTAAATAATGTAACATTACATAATAACAGTATTATTCAAAAACCTTAAATACTGTACCTACAGCACATGTATGTGGACCTTTATACTTTTTTATCTCCCACAACCCTGTCATTTTCCTCAACGAGGCGTAGATTTTCTATGAATAACTTTCGTCTTGCACTGCACACTTTGCCTCAAACTTATCGGATTTAGATTTAACCACGTGGTAGTTAACACCGTTATTGATGCTATGTTGTTTCAATGCACCAAGAAAACTATCCTTATTGGAAAACTCTTTACCAACTTCAAATTCACTCGAATCCAATAACGAACTTGTATGATCACGCGTTCTGTATGGTAGATCCGGAAACTCCAATGCATCATCTACAGATAGATCAACATTATGCATGTGAGCTGGAGGCGAGTATGCCCTGAATCGTAGATCTTCTTCTTCATCTGAACCCCCTTCAACATCTTCAGGTTCAGTTGAAATAGACTCCGGTTCAGAAAATAATCCAATTTATGTACCATTGCGGCCGGGCTCTCAAGGTGGATCCACATCGGACTTATCATCTAACCCACCATAATCTGCGACTTATGAGGTCCCCTCGCCGGTGGACGTCATGGGGAGTACATCATCCCTTCTTCTAGGCGTTTCATAACGTCCTTAATTGGATGTAGATTACCAAGCACTATAAGTTAATGTCGTTTCTCAGTACGTATTTCTAGCATCAAATATCGACCCACCTAGATGTATGTCCCATCCATTAACAGAGTGTCGTACAGGGATTGTGTATTCCATACCACTACCAAAAATCGGCGATTCCGTGTTATGTAACCCACTAACAGAGTGTCGGGCAGGGGTCGTGTATTCCTCTCGAACAGCAGCCGCAAACGTATCATTTGGCGATGCAAATTGTACATATAACCCAATATATGGTGCTCCACTAGTAAGATGAGTCTGCACCATTGCCTCCAAGCTACGAGCACCTTTGATGTCGAACGAGTCATATGTTACTGGATCAATAAAAGCACAAAATCGATACCTAATAGACAACACTTTCATTGGTGTCGTTTCGAATATTTTACGCCTAATCCTTTTACAAAGTTCTGTCAAATCTATGTTCTGGTTAAAAACCAGTCGTATTGTATTCTCCGAAAAAAACAACACCGTTCTCGGTGTGACGAACCTCACCATCATAGTAAATAACAGCACTAATGCGTTCACTCATCTTTAATTTTTATCCTTCTTAGCCTCTCTATTTTTTTTTTTTGCTGTAAGTTATGCAACCTGAGAACAAATTTTGGCTCATTTATAGCCCAAGTTATTTCAGAAACCACTGTAGCAAAAGAGCGTCCACGTGGGAGCTTCTTTCAGTACTGTTGCTGAAAATGCATCCTGCTTGAAGCGTTTTTGACACTATTTATGCAGACACGTTTTTTCAAAATTATTTTTTCAGAGACCACTATAGCAAAAGAGCATCCACGTGGGAGCTTCTTCCAGTAATTTTGCTGAAAATGCATCCTGCTTGAAGCGTTTTTACCACTATTTACGCAGACATGTCTTCTCAAAATTATTTTTTCAGAGACTACTGTAGCAAAAGAGCGTCTACGTGGAAGCTTCTTTCAGTACTTTTGCTGACAATGCATCCTGCTTGAAGCATTTTTTACACTATTTGCACAGTCACGTCTTCTCAAAATTATTTTTCAGATACTACTGTAGCAAAAGAGCGTCCACGTTGGAGCTTCTTTTAGTACTTTTGCTGACAATGCATCCTGCTTGAAGCGTTTTTGACACTATTTGCGCAGACACGTCTTCTCAAATTTATTTTTTCAGAGACTACTGTAGCAAAAGAGCATCCACGTAGAAGCTTTTTTAGATTAACAAATAATTTAATTAAGTTACCCCAAACCCTAATTTATTCGATTTTTTTCTTAAATACCCTAAAACCCTAAACCCTAAAATCCTAATCTAATTTTTTTAAAAATTTATAATTAATTTACTCAAGTAACCCTAAATCCTAATTTATTTTATTTTTTCCTTAAAAACCATAAACACTAAACCATAATCTAATTTTTTAAAATTAGTAATTAATTTAATTAACAAACACTAAACCCTAATTTATTTAATTTTTTTCCTTAAAACCCTAAAATTTAAAAACCCAAAATTCCCAAAACCTAACCCTAATTGTAGAAAGCCCTAATAAAAACACGGGAAAAATGCTTCCTCAAGGAAGCGTTTTCTGTCCACGTAGGCAAAGCGCTTCCTTGAGGAAGCGTTTTCCTACTTTTTCCCCTGACAACGCGCTGACGTGGACGCGTTTTGTAAAAACTGGCCCATTCCAGTAAATAATTTCTGACCTGGCCCATTTCGGTAAATTTAAAAAAAAAAGGCTTTTATTGGTAATTTGCCCGCCATAAATACTCTTATTTTCGGTTCCAACTTTCTGACACTCATATCTTTGACTTTTCAAAGATATGGGTAGTTGCTAATTCATTAAAAAGCTTAAAGTCATATGAGATCATAGATTTAAGCAACGCAAACATTACTATCAAAGGTGTTCGTAACATGTATTTCTTTCTGCTCATGGACATCCTTTTGTCTTTGCTCTAAATATTAGTAACATGCAATTCTAATTTTTATGTATTGATATAAGAAAAATATTTGGTACATATCCGATTCAATTTTTAAACTAAACAAGCAAGGTCAGGAATTAACAAGTGTCATGTAATAAATATTTTTTTAAAAAAAAGAAACGCATAACAATTTTTTAATGTTGCTTGTAAAATAAAAAAGAATATAATGTTATGAATATCTTATTAAGTGAATATCCATCATGATCAAGATAAAGTTTTGATGTACTTTAAATTCTAATAGTTATTAGAATTAGATCTCTACTTCTTTTATACTTTTTATGCCTATAAATAGAGACTCTGATAAAACATTGTAAATGACCCCTTTTTGATCAATAAAGTACATTTTATATTGCTTTCATATTTTATTTATTCTTTATTCTCCCCTTCTCTCTTTATTGCTCAAAGTGATAGTTCCTTTTATCAATGATCAAATTTATCCTCTATGATTTTCAATTTCTTTGACGGCAAGATGTAATGTTTTTATAGGAAGTTTCTTTTATTTAATATTTCATATCTAATTATTATTTTTCATTCTTCTTTCATTATATGTTATCATTGTTTTGATTAACTTATTTTACTTTTTGTTCTTAAGGATGGTAAAAGATTTGATATCGTTATCCATATGAAATCAAGAATATTTTCGAACTATCTCATACCTTCTAATGATGACAATGATGTTAAAGATCTTCAAGTATATTTTACTATATTTTATTTATTTATTATTATAATTGGAGACTAATCATGACAACATACATAAATAGATTTTGATTTGAAATCTCACGCATGTTTACGATCGTAGTTATGAAATAAAGAATCTATTGGGATGTTTATAAGTCCGTTCTACTAGATTTGTTACATTCCTCGAAATGAATGCAAACATAAAGAAAATAAAAGGTATACTCATGGACCACTAAAAGTGAGAACATATTAATAAATAAGAGAACAATGAGAGTTCTCAAGATAACTTTTCAAAGGGTAAAGATAACTTATTTTATCAATGTAATATGAAAATTATTGGCCACATATGTGGCGTATGCCCAAATATTTTGTTTCTGTTAATATTCTTTAAGGAATGATATAAAAATGTAGTAATGAATTCTATCATTACAGATAGAAAATATTTATCTTATTTGGTACTGAAACAAACAAATATTATTTCAATATTTGATAATACAAAATTAGTTGAAAGCTCCAGAAGAGCTAATATATCACTATCTAAAAAGCATAAAATTTGTGATGGTTAATGCATTACTTTTAAAAGTTATTTGTAATGGATCTCATATTGAGATTGTGAATGAGGAAGATATTATATTTCATATAAATAAAAAAAAGGGAATTGAATTATTAATTTATAATATTTATGATATTTTTTTGTCATCATCCATATTAAATGGTTGAAAGTAAAATATTTAACTGTGAAAGATCTACTCATGAGCGATAGAATATGATAATTCTATCTAAAGCTTATTATGGTTGGATGCACCTAAAGTTGCAAGTTTTTAAAGAAAAACTATGAGTATAACTCTACAGTATTTAGAATAAGTTCTCAATTAAAATTACATGGTAAAATATTACAGTTGAGAACTTACAAGAGAGAAAACTTATGTATGAAAAGTCATTGGTTATATACCTGTTGTACACTTGGAAAATAAGACTCACTCTCAAAGTTTGCTACTAATAGCTTTGTGGGCAATTGAAGATTTTGGAATATTCCCTGAAGCGATTATTGCATACAATTATTCGAAAATTATATTTATTGACTTGGAGGCATTATAGACTTCATATTGATTTAGACATTTCCAGTAGTAAACGTCACAATAGTACTTATATGTGGATACAAATTAAAAGGAATGATAATAAAATTATCAATTTGTTACAATTTAGTACAATTGAAACACATATTAAAGTAAACCAGAAGTTTACTAATACAAATGTGTTTACTACTTGGCGTGACCAGTTAGACTATCCTGAATCGTATATGATGCGAAAATTAATTGAAAATTCATATTGACATCCATTAAAAAACCAGAAGATTTTTTAATTTAAAGAATTCTCAATTGTTGCTTGTTCTCAATAAAAATTAGTTATTAGAAACTTACTAGCTAAAGTTGAGATTTAATGTCTTGCATTTTTAAAATGAATATGGGCTCATTCATCCACCATGTGGATGGTTTTGATATTTTATGACTTTGGTAGATGCATCTACAAAATAATCACATGTGGTATCAAGTTGTAACTTGTCGTTTACGAATTGCTTATTTGAATGATTAATTTCAGATTATGCAATTAAAACAATTTATCTTGCTAATGTTGGTGAGTTTACATCCCAAGTTTTCAATGATTATTGCATGTCAATTGAGATAAAAGTTGAACATCCTGTACCTCATGTTCACACACAAAATGATTTAGCTGAATTGTTTATCAAAGGCCTCCAACTAATAGCTAAACCATTACTTATGAGAACAAAACTTTCTATTTCAGCATGAGATTCATGCTTGTATTGATTTACATGTTGTACGCATCAAGCTAATAAATTATAAATACTCATCATTATAATTGATTTTTGGTCAAGAGCCAAATATTTCCCATCTTACAATTTTTGGATGTGCGGTATATGTTTCAACTGTTCCACCACAACGCACAAGTCATAATAAGAGATTGGGAAAGTATATTTATATGAGTAGAGGTATGCATGGGCTGGGTCGGGTCGAGTTTGGGCCGATCCCAACTAAAAATTTAAGCCTGTTTGCTAGGCTCAAGCCCGGCCCGGCCCGAAAAATGAGCCTAAAATTTAGCCCAAGTCCAGCCCGAATAAAAATGTTAAAACCCAATCCCGATCCGGCCCACCCATATTAATTTTTATATTATTTTTATATAATTTTAAAATATATATAAACCATCAAAAATACTAAAAACATCAAAATAAATATTTCTCAACAAATTGAAAATAAATTTTAAAAAATATGTATACTTAAATAACACTAAAATAGATGTAATTTAGCAAGCAAATGCATCTAAAATAATAACAAAATTAGCAAATGTCTTTAAAATAATAAAAAAATTAACAATAAAATAAGTTTTATATAATATCCAAACAATAACAATAAAATCGTAGCAATATAGTAGTAAAATAATAGCAAAATAGAGAGAAAATAATAAGAAAATAATATTAAAAAAATAGTTTTTTTCATTTAGTAAATTCGGGCTGGGCTGGGCTCGGGCCAAAAATGCCTTACCCTAAGCCCGACCTATTTTTTAAACGGGCCTTATTTTTTTGCCCAAGCCCATTTTTTGGGCCTATATTTTTTCCCAAACCCTCCCACATTTCGGGCGGGCCTTCGGGCCTGGCCGGGTGGCCCGGCCCATGCACACCTTTATATATGAGTCTCCTTATAATATTTTTAAGTAATTAATTCGAGATTTAATTGTGACATGAGTTGTCAGTTTTCTCAACATTAGGGGGAGAGAAACAATAACTTGTAATGAGCTAGGGGGAGAGTAATTGAACCAGAAGTTCAATAAGGATAACTCATTACAAGTTAACTGTTAGATGTATTTACAACATTAATCAAAATAACCAAATGTTATATACCATCTAATATTTTAATTTGAATCAAAGTCCCAGTAAGACAATCAGTTAGAATAAATAATTGATTGATCGGTTCAAATATGAAAATTATTTTAGATGGTTATATAGTAGACCCGGGTGCTCCAGAAGATATCCAAGACATAACTAATAAGTAAAAGTTCAGAAGAGATTTATGTACCTGAAACTGAATTTTAAAATAATGAAAATAAGAGATCTCAATAAGTTATGTCAATTCGAGAAAATATGGAATCGAATAATCAAAGTGGTCGACAATGGTTTTGCATGCAATATTATTATTGAAATAATGAAATAAAATGAGGATCTTGAATAAATCTATTGAGAAATATAGATATAGAATAAATTGATCAAAATAGAAAGATGCAACTCAAGTACAATTAAATTCATGGAGTTTTTAGACCAATAGTCCAAATATCTAAAGGTATAAAGCCAATAAGGTGCAAATGAAGTAGTTTTGCAAAAGCGGAATAAAAATACAAGTTTTTCGCTAAGTATTGGTATTGATTATGAAGAGATATAATATTCTTTTGTGGTGGATTAATAACTTTTAGATATATTATTAAATTGACAATTCATAAAAGATCTAACTTGCATCTAATGGTTATTGTTATAACCTTTTATGAATCACTATATAGTAAAGTTTATATTAAAATCCTCGAAGCATTTAGGATGCTAGAAGCATATTGAAATTCTCGAGAAATTTTTCATTTATATGAATTGAAATAATTTGAACATATGTGGTAAATTTGAGTAGTTGAAGGAGGATTATAAAATAATCTAAAATACCTATTTGTGTTTTTATATAAGAATTATGATTAAAGTTTGTTATGATTATTGTTGAATCTCCTGAAGAGATCAAAATATATTTCCCTAAATTTTCCCCACTCATGACTTTTAAAAGAATGGTAATATAAATGCTTAGCAAGTACATTCAAATAGCCATTTGAAAAACTAGTATTCAAGATTGAATATGTAGAATATGATAAAATATGTGATGTTTTCATAAGGGGGAGTAAATACACGTTGTACTCTTTGTCCTTTAACCGAGGTTTTGTCCCATTGAGTTTTCCTAGTAAGGTTTTTAATGAGGCAGCATATTATATATATTATAGATTGTGTACTCTTTTTCCTTCATTAGGTTTTTATCCCACAGGATTTTTCCTTTAAATTCTAATAGTTATTAGAATCAGATCTCTACTTCTTTTATACTTCTTATGCCTATAAATAGATACTCTGATGAAACATTATAAATCACCCCTTTTTGATCAATAAAGTACATTTTATATTGCTTTCATATTTTATTTGTTCTTTATTCTCTTCATCTCTCTTTATTTTATAACATATACAACCAATGTACCAAATACTAACTTATTGTTATACCCTATATCTTTAACCTATTTGTGAAGTCTAAAAAGCTTTGGGATAAATTTCCTTAATAAATATAACATTTAAAATCCCAACGTACATTGAATATGGCCAACGTTTTAACAATTGGTTATATACCATTTTCTAAACAAAACTTAGGGAGAGAAAAAATAAAGAACAAAAGTAAAATTTGAATGTCATATGAAAAATTCATTTCATGGAAATTAATAGACCCATGCGATGATCAACTCCTGCGGAATTGAAGTGAACAGAAACAAAAGTAAAACCATGAAGTCTTTCGTGTAATGTTTTCTGAGAAAAGAAGCTCCTAACTAAGACATCCTTAGCTCAGAGATTGAATGGGACACCATGTATGGGACCAAAACTAAAAAGTGTTGTGGATGAAGAAACCTATCGTCTTCTGCTTACTCAAACTGCTAATCTCCAACAAAAAACTATATTGAAAATGCCCCCAAATAAAAGGAGTAATAATTGTAATTAAAGCACAATAAGACTTGAAGAAATCTAGAAAACTCTAGAACAATTCATCATGCATTTTGCTGGACTTGTCTATGTATTTGCATTATCCAATCGATATAACCACCCGTCCTGCCCATCTGATCCTCATGAAGATTTACAAGCAGCAACAAACCTTCCTTGGGCTGCTCACCTTGTCTTACAAGATAAGAAAGTTGATAATATGAATGATCACTTTCTTTTAGTTTCTTCAATATCCCCATAAGCCTTCTTGGCATTTCATTATCGTGCCTGCTAAGCATAACCTGAAGTTTAAGAGAAAACAATGAAGAATCAGGTGAGTAACGTGAGCAAAGTAACATTATTGTGGAAAAAAGTGAGCATGCAAGTGAAGGTTCCAAGACAAAACAAATAAAGATTTATTGACATTCATATCTAAATATTTAGAAACCATACGATAAGACCAATCCAAATTTTTACCTAATAATCATATCAAACGGTCTACTCAAGTCAGAGTTGATATGACAATACAGACCAGCATTTAAAGCAAATCTTATATATAGCAAATGCAATTACAATATTAGTTTCCTTATGCATAAAATGGTCACAAAAACAGATGAAACATAAATACTCCACAATCTAATCATCATTAGAATACGTTCATCAACAAGAGATCGTAAGCATGTAATATTCAAAAATCTTATCACCATAAGAATATTCATACCCTTGATAATTCTGCTGCAAAGTCTGGCCCAATTAAATTCCTAGCTATATCAGGTGAAAGCATCCTACCAAACCATATGACAAAACGGAAACCATCATCGTATATATAAAGGCCTCTTGAATCTAAGCTTTCTGCAACCAATGGCAGTCTCTTCACAATGTTTTTGAAATCATTAGTTTGAGCAAATGGCTGCAAATATGAAACAGAAGGAATGTTATGTTTGCAAACTCTACATCTTTATCAAAATATATTTAAAGGGCCAAAGCCTTTACCTTTAGAAGAAACTCATCAATTCGAATCAAGCTAGGATATAAAGGCTTCAACAACTTTTTAACAGGTAATGCCATCATGGTGAAACCTGCTGCGCAGCGTTCATCAAGTTGAGCATCTGCATATCCCCCTTTCAGAGGTACAGATTTAGAGAGTGCTAATCCATACAAACACAAGAACTTTAGAGACTCGGGATAAATCATCCTAGCTCCCAACTGATGCTGCACAGCATAGAGATTGCGGTATTCTCTAAGTGCTTTTACAATCCTTAGTTGCAAATAATTTCTGGCATCTTCAAGTTTATTGGTCAAAGTTTTCTCAATGGCCGCAAAACCTCGGTTGATTAGAAAAAGTAAGGACCCTCTGAAACTAAGATCCAGCAAAACAAATAGCAAATTACCTAGTCTACAAAGCAAAGAAACAATGGCAGACATGTCAGCCACGCAATACATCGCCCCCAGATCTGCAACAACAGGGGCAGCTGCCGTATGTACTCTGATACGCCTCTCTCCACAAGATGCAGTGTATCTTTAAATCGTTAAAGAGACATCAGTGACCCATCTCCTTTTCCACTTATAAAAGTAACCCGGGCAGTTTCAGCAAACAAGGGAATAACCCAAGAAATTAAAATTTACACAGTAAGCCACTTAAAGGATACAGTAAAGCTACTTGGAAATATACTGTCTGATTTGTCAGCAGTGTCTCCTCAAAAGGATAACTGCATTGCATATGCCTTGTCACAATCTAAGGCTGGAAGTGCTAATAAATCTGTGGACCTTAGCATAAAGTTTCCATGATAAGATGTAAACCGAATCCCTGGTGCAAGTACCAAATGGCATGTATCAACGGCTTTGTTATCACAAAATCATAAGGAAACCAAACAATAAACGATAATAGCATTTTCCATAAACATTAGCCCACATCAGCATCCAGATTGAAGGAAAAAAAATTCATGTAGCTAACCCAACTACATTGGGATTATGGCTTCATAACAATAAGTTACAAGAGCAATAATGAATCAAAAGAATTAACAGACCTTTTCCACATCTTATGCGCATAACTGCTTCCCAGGCTGTTTCCCTAGTCAGATCCTTGGCTAATTCATGCCTCAACTTCTCCCCATGAATGCTTGACTGAAAGCTTGGATAATAATATACTTGACCACCAGTATATTTTTCTAGGGTACCTACATTGAAATGCATGACATCAAGTGTCATTAAAAGCTCTTCTTAACTTCGATATCAATTTTAAACTGATAGTAAAAAAGGACAGTGATTTTTGTACCTAAGGAAGCTATGTCGGTGTATTTGTCACTAAAGGCATAAATATTAACCCCTATCTGAAACTTCGTAAGATCAGCAGCCATTTGCTTGTAGAAGGTATCTTCTGGTAATCTCAATGTATGTTCCTTATCAGTTCCATACACATGAAGATCATGTCCACGCAACTTCAAGCGACCTACTCCATGGAAGGCAATGTATTTTGGAAAATTAGTAACTTTCCCCCAAGTTTACTCTGCAGTAAATAGGTTGTCAAACAACCAATAGACAATATTATCATCAGCAAGAAACTAAAAGGAATTTTATCGTTAGTAATAGCTATGGTAGAGAAAACAACATACCATAACCATGAATGCTGCCTTAAGTGCAGAACCAAAAGCAGATTCCACATTCACATTGTCCTGAAACATTGAGGGCAAGCTATCCAGGAATTTTTCAACCACATTTCTAGATTCAGACAAGTTGACAAGGAGATCATCTGGCAATGGAACAAATATATCATCCAGATCTGAAACAACCATCATTTGAGGCTGCGTAAGAGATGACTGCAAAGACAGAAGCCAAAAAATTATTTCATATGTACTTTAGCAGAATGGAGAAATTTTAAGGCATCCCAAAAAGACTTTTCCCCTGATCTCATACGTCACTTGCCTTCATATTGTAAAAACGAATTGTGCTATCAAAAGTAATGAAACCAATCTGAGTTCTGGGGAAGCCAGGCAGCTCATCCAAACATGAACGTATAGTTTGAGCAACAACCTAACAAATATGTTGCAAGTCAGCATAAACCATCACGTGCTTATACAACATGGAGAAATAAAGGAAAGAGAAACAAGCAGCATGGCCTCCAGAGGTAATTGTTAGTGTTATGACCAAAAGGCCAGAGCAAAAGCATGCAGACCTAACACTTATGTATTAAAACTATGATCAAACAATGCATACAACAACCTGGATAAAAAATCAGCTAAACAAGTTTTCCAGCATCCAAAAAGCCTTTAGTAATAGAAGCAGGGCTAACATGTATTTCTTTCCTACCTATCAATTCCATAGTAAGGCAACAATCTTGCAGGACATACTTTATAGACACGTTTTAGACCAAGGCAAAGCATTTCAACGGAAAATCTGAAGAGCTCTAATATTGAGCTTAGAGAACTAATAGGTGAACAGGAAAAGAGAAACCAGCTCAAGTGTAATTCAGATTTTCTTGATTCACGTTACTATTAGACAACTTTGCCATTATGACCCTTATTAGAATAACACAAGGATTTATTAAACACAATATGAGACTATAGACAATCAAATGCTTTAGAGGAAGTGCTTACCTCAATCATAACACTTCTTACTGCAGATATTGATACATCAATGAGAAAGAAGTACGGTGGCGTCATCGGAGGCTGCACCATGTATTCCATTGGTGGAACAAATTCCACACTGCCTTTTATAAGCTCAGGTCGCTGGTCCAAATCAATTCTTTTGCCAGTGGCATCCAAGTTTGCAAAATACTCACCTGGAACTGAATATGGAATTTGAATCAGATTAATATATATGCTTTCTAATTCCAACTATTAAAGTGACTTACCAGGGAAAAGAAAACCTATCTGCCACAAAATATAACCAATAAGATACGACTGAAAAATAAACAAAAATTACAATGCCAATAAAGAAGAGACTGTGAAATGTCATACCACCACCCACCATTAACTCAATTTTAAAAAATATATATATAAAAAATTGCACTTTGCATTTACCAATGACTTGAGATAGCAAAAAGTAAAGGAAAGATTCACTTGACAAGCAAGCTTGCAGAAAGCTGATACATATGTTGATTCAAGTCTCTATTAATGAGCAATTAGCTCATGGCCTTCAAATGGTATTTGACATTCCAAAGACGAAAGATATAGCAGATAGTAGATAAAAGTATGCACAGCATAAAAAAAGCACCCCAAACACATCAGTTACAACAAAAAACACTTGATGAAACTAACTGAACATTTAACCATTGAATTATATCATTGTTTCCTAAGTGAAATGAGTTTACCATCATTTAGTAAAGAACAGATGTTGCAACGCCACTTCCTTCCAGCATCTGTAAATGTGACATAGGGATTCACGTAAGTGCGACATCTTCTACAACGAATAATACCAGTTGAAGCGAAATTAATTACTGGCACTTCCTCCTGAATAGGAAAAATCCGTAATTGACAGGAAAAACATATGTGACTTCAACAAAATACAGTTATTGTTTTGTAGACCTAAACATAAAATATTATTGATTCTCAAGACACTTACTCCTTCAGGAGCCTCTGCAAGAGGGCAAACAACTGCATCTAGAGGCAAATGCCATCTTGAAGCCAAGGACTACGAATTTGGTATAGCACTTGTAGTAAGCCGTAGGTATCTAGGATTGCAATTCATAGGATACATCTGAAGAAAAGAACTTGGCTCCACATCACCATCCAATAGCCTAGGAAGTGTTCTATAATCAAGCCCTGGCTCAATTGATCCAGGTGTAGATGCAAGAGAGAGTGAACTAAAATCTTCTGCTAAGCTTTGGGCGCTGCCAATAGGAGGTGCAGAGCCTGGATGTTGCATTTGGTCTCTTAATTGGTAGCCTAAGGGAGTTGCTACTGGTGGAGAAGGACCATAACTTCCTTGCTGACTAGGAAAGGGAGAAGATGATACCGGTGGAGGAGGCATATAACTTCCTTGCTGAGATGGAAAAGGTGATGCTTGTGAACCTGCAGGCTGCTTGCTTGGATATCCACCAAAAGGTGGCTGAAAATTGGAGTTTGTAGCAGTATAAGATGAATCTGGACAGGGAAAAGTCTGCTGAAAATTGGGTCTGGGGCCTAAAAATGATGAATCTGATGAGGGTTGAGGAACATTCCCGCTAGATGGAGGAAATTTTACAGTTGCGGCAGAGATCTCGTTGGCACTGGCAGTACTTGTGTTTGTGGTCGAAAAGAAACTGGCGGTGTTGATACTTGACTTGTAGGAGGTTGAAAAGGTGGCTGCCCAACAGGTGGTGCATGAGTAGGGGGAGTTTGAGATGTTGAAGGAAATGATGGTGTTGGAAATCGCTGATGAGGACCCCTGGATGGTGGGACAGATGATATGGAAGGAGATGGAACTGATGGATCACTAAATCGAGGAGGCAGGCTCGGACTGGCTGATGAAGAAGGCATCATAGTTGGTAAAGCAACTGGTGGAGTAGGTCTAAAATTGCTGGCTTCTGATCCCACCACAAGACCTGACGATGAAAAAGGTCGCATAATTAGAGGAGCAGAAGCAAAAGGGGTAGAGGAAGGTCTCATGGGAAAATTTGGACGACCAGGGTTCTCAGTCCCCATGGTTTTCAGCAATACAACTACGTTTGCTACCTAGTATGTGATCTCTAAAAACTACGCCTGCCAAGAGTAGTAATATCGCAGTAGTAAGCATTCATAAAAGAAATGAACACCAGTACATTTTAATCAAATCAAGCCCCACAAAAAGAAAGAATTCTCCAGACATTACCAATGATTCTTATCAGGAATCGAACCCCAGCAAACTCACCAACAAAGAGCAAATTAAATATATCAAATTTTCACTTTGTCTTCATCTTTATAATGCTCATTAGTTCCATGCACCCTTGCAACTCAAAGGCTAAGGCTAAGGGGAGAAAAAAAAGTACAATCTCCTCCATGAATCTACAATTTAATAACAATATTCATTGGCTCAACCTCTACCCCCGATGATTAACTTCCATGCTATCCCTAATTTACAGTAAATAAATAATAAATTGCAACATCATATTTGCATCTAAGGTCTTATATAAAAGCAAAATCGACATTGACGAGAAAACTTCCAAACCTGAAACAGTTAAAAATATGATGATTTATACATAACATTTTACATAACTAAAATCGAAAAGACTCTGATTCCTTTGTTTTATCAAATTTTATACAGTTTAAAGCATTGCATCATAACTATGATAATCAGTTAAACAATCAAAAGAAGCTTCAATCAATATTCGATTCAATTCCAACTAATCTCAATAAAATTCAGCTCATTTAATTCAAAACTAACCCAAATTCCAACTGAAATAGTTCACATTCAAATTTCCAATCATCCACTAACTGAATTTCAATCAACTAATCCAAAACTCAATTCACTTGCACTAGCTTATTAGCCTCAACTTTGACTAAAAGTTATTCTTGAAAAAAAAAAAAAGGACTAACTGGTGTCGTATACAGCAGCGTAGAGATTCAGTAACAGGCCATGAAAATTATAACGGAGATGATATTTCAAGAAACCGCGAGTCAAATAAAACGACGACGTTGTAGACGAATATTTTCCGAAAGCGAGATCTAAAGCAAGAAGATGATTTTGTTAGAAATTACAGATCGAGAGAATGACGTTTAAAACAATGTAGAACAAAATCCTTACGTCGTTTTCTTTCATTTTTCTCCTTCTAATTAAGTCATTTTGGACAATCCGCGTTTCTTATTTTAATTTTCAAGCCTTTGGCTGCCCCCTCTGCTGCAAAAGACGGTTCATAATATTACTCGAATTTCTCTCCTTTTTTTCTTTTCTCTTTTTGCCATTTTTTTATAATCTATTTATATTTATATCTATCATAAATATTTTTTAAAATTGAGAATATTCTCTATCATATTATTAAATTAATTTTAAATTACTATAATTTAATTTATAATTATAAAATTTAAAATAGATTTATTACTTAAATAGAACTCTAAATATAAAATATAAAAAATATGATTATTATAATTTAATTTATAATTATTAGTTAAAATTTTTATGTAAAAAAATTGTGTTAATTTTAATTTTTTTAAAACAATTTTACTAATTTTATTAATGTAAAATAAAATAAATTATTTGAATAAAATTCTAATCATCTTAATTATCACTTTATTAATTATTTATAATATAATATTATAATATTAGTTTTTAAATTTTTTTTTATAAATTTATATTGTGTTAAGCCAACACAACACACTTAAAATCTATTCTTTTTTTTATTCATTTATTATTTGTTTTGGTGCATGTGAAAAATGTGTCGTGGGTTTGTTTCGAAAATATAATTGAAATTTCAAAAATTATTTTTTAATCATTATTATTAAATATGTTTTTTTATTTAGTTTAGTTGTCTTTCTTATTTATCATCGACTATAAAAGTTTTTAGACTCCATAAATAGTACAGGAGATATAGAATGAAAAAAAAATATATTACTAATGTATCAAATATTAGGTGGCAACTTATAATGAAAATTCTTAAAATAAGAACCATAAGAACTAAATTATTTTTAACTCGGATAAATCTAAAATTTAAGATTTGAGCACAACACCTAATCTTTTCTTCTTCTTTTTTAATGTGTAATACAAGTTTTAGACTAAAAAAATTGGATAAGCTTTTAGTTCCACGTTTAATTTTTTTTAAGCAAAAATATTGAAAGCAGATTTATAATTGAAAATAAGATATTAAGGTTATTAAGATTAAGTAATTTTGATATTCAGTATTTTTGTTTGTCTCACTGTAAATTCTTTTTCAATTTAAATCTAAAAGTAAGAAATAAAATATTTTCTTTATTTTAATGAGGTATATTAAATTTGAATCTAAGACTTGAAAAATATTTTGATTCTTATAATTTTCATTTTAAAAGTTTTCACTATAGTTACTATCTAAATACAAATCCTAATTATAATAACAATTCATGATAAATAAGAAAAATAATTTATTTTACTTTTCATTCAAATTAACATTATAAAAATTTCTATATTATTTAAAAATTAAGAGAAATTGTCATTATCAATTATATATAAAAATATTTTTAACATAATAATATTTAAAAACAATTTAAAATTTATTTAAAAATTAAACGCGTAAAATTATATTTAGCACATATAATATTAGAAACTAATTTATATAAATGAATTGAATTGATTTGGGCTGGTTGAAGGGTATTTTAGACTTAACCAGAAGAAATAAATTTGGGTCAGATGTTTGGTGGGATTGGGTCAAAATCCTTCTATGATTAGCCCAAATATTAAGGTGCCTTAAAGTTTATGGGATTGATTGGTCCATAAGATTCTCAAAATTGGACATTAACTAAAAGGTAATGTGTTGGTATGATAATTAAGGTATTTATTATTTTAGGTATGGCTTAAGTTCTAGTCACATTGCTATTAAGATTTTATTCTTTTATTGTAATTCACCAAAAAAAAAAAGAGAAAAGTTTCCAGTCACGTTGTAATAGTTATACATTACCCAATCCTTTTGAAGATATTTTGGCCATATGATTATAAACAAATTTATTTTATTTTATTTTTATCTTTCACATCTCTTTTATAATTTTTTTTCTAAATTTATTGTCTCCAAAATTAAAATCTATGTTATTTCTTTAGATATGTGATACCAACATTTAATAAAAAACAAATCCATGTTCATTAAATTATGATTTTGCTTGTTAAACATAATATATCTGTCATTATTTTCATGCCTTATTAAACATAATATATTTCTATCATATTTTAGTACAGGGGGAAGGGGTCAACTATATTTGCTTCTTAAATGCCTGCAAATTGAAAAGAAAAGAAAAAAGAAACCTAATTAAAGAAAGAATTTGTTTCAATCAATCATAAGTTGAACTGAAGGATAACAGCCACTAAAAGTAGAGGACCAGAAGTTGTCAACATCAAAATGAACATTATGTATATGTATGTGTATGTGTATTATATATATCGCCATCAGACAGACAAAAGCAATAGATGAAAGATCTACCGACCATTTATAACGGACCCCCCAATTTGTGTTGAACAATAAGAATAGATTATCAGATAATATAGGGGAAAACAAGCCTTTGATAAAGACCTCACATATTCATCTATGTTTGAATATTATTGGCTATATTTCATGTGACTACAAACCCCACCAATAGCTTGTAAGATATTATCCTCTCAACTCAATCCATGGACATAAACTTGAAATAATCGGATAAGGTTAACTCCGGTTAAGACAATTTTTTGGATAATTTACAATATTAGTCCCTTCCTCTTATGAATATTCACATTTCACTTTTCAGTTCGAAGTGAAATTTATTAGATGAGAGATATGGATTGCATAATTTACCCAATTTTAGTATACGGTTTCTTTTTAAGTGATCAAGATATTGATGTAACTTGATGATATGGACTTGCTTGTCCATCATAATTACAACATGTCGTATTAGAGATTCAAAGTCACACCTAAAAATATCTTTATATTTAGAAATTAGTCGTTTTGTGTTCATGAGACATTGGAATATTTTAAAATAAATTTGGGGGTTGGTCCAATATTGTAGAGACTAGATAGATTGATTCTTGTATTAGAATTTTGTTGGTTTTGTAGAAAAATGTTATGCTTTGAATAAATTGGACCGATTAGTTCGGACTTTTTGTGGATGAATATTTACGGTATTGAATCAAATGTTGGGTTGTAACATTTATTTTATTTACACTAACAATGAAAATGTTCATTAAGAATTTACTATATAACCCCTTGTCTCGATTTTTTTTTTCTTGTCTCAATTATTGATTTCATTAGATTTCAAATTTAAATTTTAATCCATTAAAAATGTAAGCTTTCGACTTTAAAGTAGACGAATTTAAACATTCTATGCTAGATTGTATTATAAATTTTTGTGGGGTGAATTGTAATTTGGAGTTTGATGTATTTGATTTATGCAATCAGCTTTAAAATATAAATCAATGTAAAGAAAGTATTGTTTCACAGATAAAGTTGAGAACTTTAAGATCTCGTATTTAAGTTCAAATTTATCTTAGGTATAAATTTTTAATTAATTAGTTGTTGAATTTTTTATTTAATTCAATGCATACAACGAAACTCAGTATATAAATTGTAGCTTCAATATTAGTAAATTTATTTACCGAGAGAGACTTACTAACCAAGTAGAGGGGGGAAAGGCATTCTGATCTATTGAATTTACCCACATTTAAACCAGTAGGAATGGAAATAAATACCATGAAACAAATGAGTTGATAAAAAGTAAGAGGTAGAGGCAACAAATTGATTGCATAAGCTTTTACAATTGGGGCCAAACCAAGCAAGATGAAGAAAAAGAAAGACAAAGCTTGTATTAAATGTGGCCCCCCTTGTTGTCTACCTACCCTAGTGTGGTGTGGGAAGTAATTTAAGTAACATGGGCAATGGACTCACCTTCTCTTGAGGTCAACAAACCCTGACTTTGGGGGGTATCAAATTGCTCTAATTAAGCAAAACAGAAGAAACAGAGACTTGATGCATTTGGTGGGAAAAATGAATGGGTTCCCCTCCTTTCCTTTCCTTTCCTTTCCAAATTGGCCTTGTTTTTCAAACATATGAAACCATATATTGCCTGGAAAAGGCTAGCAATGATTAGGTGAAAACATGTGAAGCAACTCAGCAAAAAATAAATAATAATAAAAAGGAAAGAGACCTTACTTACTCAGTAGCATGCAAAAGGGGGTATTGGCCATGTTATGGTCTTGACTAGCTAAGCTACAATTGGGTTTTAAATGATTCTCTCCCCACTTTGAAATATATCTCACATCCCGCCTTACAACTTTACAGTTGCTCATTACCTTTCTTCCTTTATATATAAAGATTCTGCTAGATTTTGGCTTACATGACAAAGCTTGAATTCTTAGTAGTTTAAGTTCCTAGCTTTGAATTTTTCTACCAAATTTATTTTGGATTTTATTTAATATTATGTTTTATTTGCACTTTGTCATAATTAATTCCATTTATTTTGGACTTTTAAATTTTTTAAAATTTTAAATTAATAAAAATAAAAATACACTTTAACCTCTTTGAAAATGATAATATTTTGATTTAATCCTTTAAAAATTATAATTTAATTGTGGCCCTCCTTAAAAGAATTTTTTAGCTTTATCCCTGTTTAAATATTTATTAATCTTTAATAAACATTTATATGTACTTTACTAAATTTTTGGGACACAATGCCCAAAATTATTTATAGCTCCTTCCCAACCCGTAAATAGGAGGATAATGTGCTTCAGCGTACTTGAACACGCGTTTTCCGCATTAACAACGATACACATACTAATTACACTAAGACTCAATCAACATACCTTCCTCAATTTTCATTCTTAATTAAATTTAAAAAATTAACTAATGTTTAAAGTGTAAAATTTATCACACTCAAACGCCTAGACGAAACCTATACATTGCACCAATCGGGGGTTTAAAATTAATATTAGAGAACACATTGTATACGTACTTTAATTTAAATATTATATAAAAATCTTATATCATGTCAAATGGTTTACCAAAAATAACCAAATCTTTAAATCACAATATCACCTATACATTGCACCAATCACGGGTTTATAATTAATTAAATTATAGTATACTTATGAAAATTAAATATTATTTATAAAATTAGAAGAGTGTACGTTTCGTATTTCATATTTTTTTTATTTTATATGAAAAGATAAAATATTCTTAAATTAATATTTATTGTTTTGTTAAAGTAAATATTTTTTATTATAATTTAATAACTAAGTTGAGACTCGATTATAAGTAACATCAATTCGGATAAAGTCTTTATACTATATATATAATGTGGTTGACCGAGTTGGTGTCATAAGTTAATTCGACGCCAACTCAGTCATAAAATTATTAAAATACCCTTACTTTAAAGGGTAATTAATATTATTATAAAAGTATTTTTATTTTTTTATACTTTTATATAATCTTCAAATAAAATCGATTGAGCCTTAATTCAATTGACATATGTATTATTGCTAATACAAAAGGATGTGTGAGCTTGAGTCCGTTAAAGCGCATTAATCTCTTATTTATGAGTTAAGAAGGAGTTATACGTAATTCTAGACATTGTATCAAAAAGAGCACCATTAAATTCATATAAAAAAACCCTTAGAACCTCACTAATAATCATTTGTTATATATTTTTATAAATATAATTTTTAATATAACATATTTTCGTTCACCAATTAAAATCTGGTAAATATTTAAAACACACTACATACATATTTAGAAAGCACAATAAGGGTCCGTTTGTTTATATGTAAAAGGTTTTACGGAAAATATTTTCTGCATTTTTTTGTGTTTGTTTCACAAAAAATAATTTGGTCAATGAAAAATGACTTACATGTCAAGGAAAAATAAGTCATTTTTCCTGTAAAATAACTGCGTAAGTCATTTTCTAGAAAAGAGCTCATCTATAGATAATTTTATTTTTATATAAAAATTAAATTAAATCAAGCTTAATATTATTATATTGATAATAAATTTTATTTTTATTTTTAAAAATATTTAAAATATTATATTTTTTAATTTTATTAAACATACATATTTAATTATTTATATTTAGTCATATAATAAATTATTAATATAATAAATATAATTTATTCAATTTTATTTTAAAAATAATAATTTTAAATAATATTATTCACATATTATTGAAAATATTCAATATTAATATTTTAATAATAAATATTTATTACAATAATAAATATTTTGTAGTATGAAGGTTAAAAATGTCATAAGTCCATGTAAACTTCACAGATTTGTAATTTAGCCTTTGTACTTTTATTTTCAATAATTTAGTCCATTTACTTTTCAAATTTGAAAATCAAGTCCAATTGTTGACATCATTAATTTTTTTGTTAATTTTTTTGATGTCACATTTTTAAATAAAAAATACTCACTTAGTAGTCATGTAATTAAAGAATGATGTTGTAATGAATCTGAATTTAACATAATATTTTTAATATATGAAAAAATAATGTAAAATATAAAATTATAGATAAAAATAAATTCAATTAAACAATGAAAAAATAAGAAAATATCAAATGTATGTTTGTTTAATTGAAAACAACTTTTATGAAATATTTTTAAAGAAATCTACCAAACAACACAAAATATTTTACACAGATTCATCCAAATACCAAAAAATATTAAATTTTCTAGAAAAGTAAATTATTTTCCAGAAATCATTTTCTGAAAGTCATTTAAAAAATAAAGTACCAATTACGTTAAAAAGAGAGTAAATATTTCAATTGAATTAATTGAACATTAGTTGAGTTTGTAAGATAAAATTAAGATAGGCTGAATCTTTTAGTGTCGGTTTGTTTTACTAAAAATGTTTTTTAGAAAATGATTTAACTTTTTAGAAAAATTAATATTTTTTGATGTTTAGATGAATTTGTGTAAAATATTTTTTATTGTTTGACAGATTTTTTAAAAATAGTTCATTAAAGCTATTTTCAATTAAACAAACATACATTTGAGATTTTCTTATATTTTCATTGTTTAATTGAGTTTATTTTATATCTATAAATTTATATTTTACATTGTTTTTGCATATATTAAAAATATTTTGTTAAATTCAGGTTCATTACAACATCATTTTTTTTAGTTACATTACTATCAAGTAAGTAAATTTTTTTATTTAAAAATGTGACATCAACAAAATTGACCAAAAAATTTAACAATATCAACAATTGGACTTGATTTTCAAATATGAAAAATAGAGGGACTAAATTATTGAAAATAAAAGTACAAATACTAAATTGAAAATTTGTGAAGAGTACATAGACTTATCACATATTTTAACTTTTATACTACAAAATATTTATTATTAATACATTTATAATTATAATAAATATTTATTACTAAAATATTAAATATTGAATATTTTCAATAATATATGAAAGATATTATTTAAAATTTGTTATTAAAATAAAAATAAAATATTAAATAATTATATTAATAATTTATTATATGACTAAATATAAATAATTAAATATATATGTTTAATAATATTGAAAAATATAATATTTTATATTAATATTTTAAATATTTTAAAAATAAAAAAAATAATTTTTAATATAATAATATTAAGCTTTTAAGTTAATTTTTATATAAAAATAAAATTACTTATAGATGATCTATTTTCCGAAAAATGACTTATACTTTTTAAAATGATAAGTGATTGTTTTACGTTGAGTCATTTACTGTTGATCAAACTATTTCTTGTAAAACAAATATAAAAAAATATAAAAATCATTTTTCATAAAATTTTTTACATATAAACAAATTCTACCCTTAATTAACTTTAAATGATAGAGATAATGACGCCACAACTAAGTAGACAACCAAACATTTTATATCTACAATTTCTTTTTTAATCTGCTCCGTCACATCAAACCTTCGTTTAAGAAATAATTAAACATTTTTAAAGTAATATTAATACGATATAGTTTTATTTGATTTACAAAATATTTTTCATAACATTTAATTCTCTAAGGTAATTTATACAAATATTCACTTAATTATGTTTGCATTTTTATTTGAATTCGTTCATGTTTAGTTCACACGTTAAATTGTTAATGAAAAGTTTTTGTCTAACTGATATAATAACATATTTAATCTTCAATACTTATATATTTTATAAAAGTAGAACGTCAATAATGACAATAAATCACAAAGAAATAGATAAAATTAGAATACATAGAATTTTATGTGGAAACCATTTAGGAAAAAAATCACGAGCAGAGGAGAATAAAATTCACTATGTCGAATTCGAATGATAGAAGAGGAAAAACGATTACGTCTATTTATAGATTTAAAACCTTGTTCTAATTAAAATCAAATAGAAGTAATGCAATAAGGTTAAAACACCTTACTCTAATCAACATCAAATAGCGGAAGTAAACTTCTATACGGATTTCATTTGTACAGCTTGTACCGTACCTCATAAATCCCCTATCTTGCCACTTGTATTTATTTTAATAAGAATTTAGATCACATGACTTCCAACATATTTTATCAATTTAATCATCAAACTTCCTAATCAAAGCTTTCAACTTTTAAAACAAATGTAATACCCATTTATAAATTTATAAACCTCCCCTCAAAAAAATTTTCTCTCAACTAACGAGTTGTTTTTCGAGTCAGTTATTGATACCATTGAGTTTATCTTGAAATTTTATTTCCTTTTTATTCTTTCATTACTTTTCCTCTAAATATAATACTCAGTAACCCTTTGATTGATAAATTTTTGGCTAAAGAAAATAGAAAAACCTTAAAAGAAACACTTTAAGTTTACTATTATTGTTAACAGTATGATATTCCCTTCAAGATACATAAAAATAGCCCTTAATTTGTGAACCACCGACACCAATAACTTTTACTTCGAATTCATTGATTTCCACATCCTTTGTCATCATGCCATCAAACTATGAATTGGTTGTGGAGCTATCGACATGAGATTTCACCTATTAGTCTCCAAGACCTCATCATCTTCTAATATCCTCAATCATGCCTGCCTTTAAACACAACCTCAAACACAATGAACTCGTTCTGGGTAACAACCTAAAGATATCAATTCTAATCCATTTTGACGTCATGCTATAATTTTTGACCCAACTTAAACATAGTGGTTGTTAATGTTTAAAAAAAAGGAATGGCTAAATCTGCTTTAAGTCTTCTTCATGCTTTTTTTTTCCCTTTAATTTTTTTATAAAATTATTATTTTAATAAATAAATATAGTGTTAGAAAATGAGAAAAATAGATATTCATTTATATAAAGATATTTTTATATTTTGTATGTATTTTTATCGAAAAATAAACTTTTAAATAATTTTTTTTAAATATTTTAATTTTAAAATTTGAGAGCTACATTTGTTGAATTAAGGCCAAATTAATATAATCTATAAACATTGAAGGCTAAATTTGTTATTATACTAATAAAAAAAAGACCACGCCAACATCCATTAGTGATTTAATGAAGAAGTTACCAAAATATTAAATCTCGATAATGGTAATAACTAAAATAAAAAAAAATTAAACTTAGATGATCAAAACAGAAACACATCAAAAGTTAAGTGACTATTTATATAATTTACAGTAAATGAAAAACACAATAGGTTTTGTCTTGATTTTTTTTTTTTTTGTGCATGTGTGTTCAATATGGTGAATCTCTTGAAGTCATCAGCTTGAAGAAGCGAGGCTTAGCCCTGGGGTCGTTTGAAGGTGGAGCCACCCAAGGCTTAATATTGAAAGGAATTTAAAATATTGTTTTTTAGTTTTTAAGGGGCCTAAATTTTTTTAAACTTTTAAAGGTAAAAAAAATTACCAATTTTTAAAGGGCCCTAAAAATATTTTTTTTATTTTTAAGGGCTCAAATTTTTTTTTTCTTTCCAATTTTTAAGTGACTTAAAAAAAATTTTCTCCAAACTTTAAAGAATCATAAAACCTCTTTTTATTCTTTTACTTAGGGCCCAAAAATGTTAACAACTAACGTCACAGATTTTTTGGGGGTATTATATCCCTGGGGAATCTAATTTAAAGTCTCTGCAATTTTTTGTTATTTGATAAGCAAGGTTTAACATATATTACTACATGCTTTGTTAAGGATGATGTTTGACTACTAAATTCCTTAATCATGACAAATATTTTTCTATTTGAATAATAAAAAATTATTTGCTATTAAAGTTTTTAATATTAATAAAAAGGGTTAAATGAACCAAACATATATAAATTATCGAAGTTATATCAATTAAGTAATTTCATTATTAAAATTATTGATTTAATTGTTAAATGACATGTCAAATATTATGTGATATGATTTAAAATAAAAAAATTCAAAGAAAAGTAAAAGGTTACTGCTCAATTTTTAAAACTAAAAATAAGGTAAAACCGAAAAAAAGAGTGTAAACAATAAAACTTTTGTAAAAGTTTCGAAAATCTCAATATTAAATTTTTTTTACAACATCCTCTTTTTACAATCTTCATTTAAAAAAATCATTTTAAGCTATGCCATATAAGATTTAACATCTCATTTAACAATTAAATTAAATATTTTAGTAATGGAATAACCTTATTGATTTTCCTTCTGTGAAATGAAATTCGAATTTGGAGAGACAAATAAAACGAATTTTATCTTCCTCTATTGCGTATGTATATATAACTTAAATAGAGAAAAAATAGAATAGAAATATAGAGTTTTGCATCTTTCTATATCTCCCGAAAATTCTATTTTTACTAATAATCCCTATTCTTGGATCTGATTTTAACGAATCGAATCTTTCGACAATTTGTAATAAACTCTTTCTTTATTAAATTCAAAAATTCAAATAAGAAGACAAGAACAATAGAATAATAAGAAAAGTAAAAATAAAGTAAGATAATAAAGAAAGTGGATTACATTGATAGTTTGAAAATATAATTAGAATGTTTTAAAGTTTGGGATTAGGAGCCAGGGAGATTGGCAGGGGCCCGGTCCACTCTTAAATAGAAAACTTTCAATTTAGGCTCTTTTATAATTTATAAAATTTTAATTTAGTAATGATAAAATTGCACTTGCCCCCAAAATGATAAATTTTTTATTTAATTCTTTAAAATTTATAAAGATATAGACTATTAAATTAGTGAAATTATATTTTTACTATCGTAAAAATATACAATTTAATTCTGCCCATAAAAAAGTTTTTGACTTTACTCCTATTAAGGATCAATTTAAAATCAAAACTATAATTTAAAGATGTATAGTACAATTAACTATAATAAATAATAAAAATGTTTTTATAATAACAATGTATTTTACTAATAATATCCAATGATAATAACAATGTATTTTATAATATCCTATAATAATATCCAATGATGTAGTCAAAAACCACAATCAAATATGGGCAGAGAATAATGCTAATCACAACAGAAAAGCCCACTTCTCACTAATCATATTTTAGTTTTTTTTATTTGGATTAAAAAAAGTTTCTTATTTAAATAATCATAACACTAATTATTAACCAATTATTTAATTATTTATCAAAATACAAAATCCCACTAGCCCAGGGTAAATTAAAGAAATATGATGTTTTTTTTTTGTAAGAAATCAAGTTTTTTTTTTTTAAATATCGATATAGAAAGAGAGAAAGTGAAAATGCATCTTGCAAGGTGTGCTTTTAACTATGTCAGTTGAAAACGCGCCTTATAAGACGTATTTTAACTAAAAATTAATAACTTAGCTTCTTTAGTTAGATTGTTAAATTTTAATGATTTTATCTTTACGTCTCGGGTTCAATTCTTTTTATACTCACATTTGTATTTTTTTTATTTCAAACTTTTTTTAATTAATATTTTTAATATAGTAACTCTTTTATAAATAAAAAAGTTATTAATTAAAAAGATGAATTAAAAAATAAAAAATTTGAAAATAATATATTTATTAATTATAAATCTTAATTAAAAATAAAAAAATTTGAAACAATATGAAATAAAAAATAGAAATGTGAGTAAAATAGGAATCAAACCTGAAACTTAAGGACAAAAGCACTATTTAAACATTTAACTAAAAGAATTAAGTTGTAAATTTTCAACTGACATAACTAAAAGCGCGTCCTATAAAATGTGTTTTCACTTTCTCTTTCTAAAAATAACTTATACTGATGAATTTAAAAGAAAATGACATAATTTCTTAAATTTTATATAATAAAAAAGGCATTTATTTAATTTACCCACTTTTCCAGTCTTGGTCACCACCTTCATGAATAAACCCACCATTTTTTTAATTACTAATCAATTCTCAGTTCTTACTATCAATAATTTTCTCTAATAATTTTTTAAATTTTATATAGAAAAACAGTAAATCACTATTAACATTTTTTTTCTAGGCGCACAAATTTGGGTATTATATTTTACTTATAGAATAGATTTATGTGAAAAAGAACTTATACTATTTGATAAAATGATGAAAAGTTAAGTATAGATAATTTAAGTAATGAATTTATATTATAAAATATATTTAATATATTTATTAAAAATAATAATGAAATATGATTAATTTATTTGATAAATATAAATTTTAAAACTTTAAAGATAAAGTAGGTAAAATATAAGGTTAAAAGAAATAAAACAAAGCAAAATAAAAAGAAGGAAAAATTTACATTAATTGATAAGTAGTTCATTATCTATTTATTATTTTCCACATTTTTTGATTGAAAAATTTTATCATTTGCTTTTTATATAGATTATCAAAGCTGATGCTTAGAAAATTAAATCACTAAAAATGTTTATTTTTTATTTTTTAAATATATAATTATATATCTAGAAAAATAAATACAACTAATAAAGTGTATGGTAATAAAAAAATTATATTAACATGTAAAGTGGGTTTAACAGGTAAATTACACCCAATAGATATATAGATTGTAGAGTTACTTTTAATATTAGTGAAATTTAATTATGAATAATATAAATTTTAAAATTAATGAGAAATTTAAAATTCAAAATAAAAATCTTTTTTTATCAAATTAATTCATATATAAAAATAAATAATTAACTTCTTCATTATTTATTTATTTTTGAATAATTTCATTATAAGTTTTGATAATATTTGCTCTTTTTAACACAATACTTAAAACTACTTATAATCCTTCCCCATCCCATAAATAATAGTATAATGTGTTTTAACACATTCGAACTTACGTATTCCTACACTGACAATAATACTCATGCTAATAGAATTAAGACTTAATCAGCTATACTCTTAATTATTGTAATAACAATGCACTAACTAAAAAAAAATGCAATTCATAAAATTTATGATATAATAAAAAAATTTAATTTGAATGTATAAAATTTTCAGGTGATTTTAGTTCCCCCGCCCCCCCCCCAATTGTGACACTAAAATTTACAAGGCCAAATGGCAAATACATTAATTACAAACTATAGTAGAGTGCAAGTGTTCCTGAAAAATCTAGACCATTGATTTACTAGAAAAATTGACGATCCAACGGTAACTAATTAAGGAGAATTATGTTATTAAAAGACAAAATAAAATCCAAGTTTGAGGCAACATATGTGTTGGAAAATCTAAATTTAGCACATTGGAATTTTCAAAAAAACAAAAAAAATATTTAATAAAATAAAAAAAAATCAGGAGTTTTGATATTTGTTAATGATTATGTAAATTTAAATAGTCAAAACTGTTAGAATGAAAGTCGAAAATCAAGCAAATTATATTGCCTTAATTCTCTGTATATCATTTATGAAATCTATCTGTAAAGATTTAACATTCTTTTTTAAGTTTTACTAAAAATCATTTAAAGGGACTTTTCCTTTATATAAACTTATCAAGTTGTGTTAGTTAGAAATGAAGTTGAAAGACAAGTTTTCACCAGGAAAAGTTTAAGAATGTTTGGTTTTCAGCTACCACTAAGCAGCTTCATAATTTAAACACTCCAACCCTCAATTTTATAGTTTTGGTTGGTAAGTTTAATCATTTCTTCACCCCTTTCATTTGTGTTTTGTTTGGTAAGTTTTTTCAATTTTTGTTCTTTTTTTCAGATTATTTAAAACCCTGAGAAAGTTCTGGGTTTTGAGTTCTGAAAACTTTGGACTCTGGAAAATGTGTTTTTTTAGGCTTACAATTAACTTCAACTTCTTGGTGTTTATGTTTTTTCTTCTATAATGTAAAATATATTCTCTTTATGGAAGAATATATTTTGTGTTTAATGATTTGATTTCTTTCCCATGTTTGTTTGTTTGCAAATTAAAATATATTTCAGTGTGAATTCTTTTGATTTATTATTTTTTTTATTTCCATGTTTACTGAAGATTTGAATTTCTTGTTCTTATAATGTTACTCAGATTTCATTTCTTTTAATATATTTCCTCTACAATTTACAGAGATTTTTTTTAAAAGAAAAAAGACTGAACTGCAGAGTAATTTTGCAAAGCTTTTTTTTTTTTAAAGACTATTTGTGTGTTTTTTTTTTCCTGCCATTTAACTGGATCTGCAATTTTTTTTTTTGAAGACATAGATTCTCTGCCTTTAACCTAACAGTTTAGTTAGATACCATAGCTGAAATTTGTATCTACTTTTTTTTAATCATTTTTATTTTTATTTATAATTAATATGTTTTTTTTTTAATTTTCGCAGTGATTAAACAGATGGAATTTTCCGACTACACACAGATCTTATTCAATAGAATCAAGAAAATTGATCCTGAAAATGTTTCAAAGATCATAGGGTATCTACTGTTGCAAGACTATGGTGATCAAGAGATTGTTCAGTTAGCTACTTGTCCTGATATAGTTATGCAGGAAGTTATTTATAAATCAAAGCTTGAACTGCAACAACTACCATTTAAATCCGCTTCGCCCCCCATATCGCCTTCGATGAACTCGGTCCCTACTCTTGAATTGCCTTCACAGTTCTCTTCCTTTTCACCACCTGTTTCCCCATCTGTTTCCTCTAAGCTTTTTTTGTCTCCTAGAAGTGTCCAGGTTACATCCCCTTACTGGGACCAACAGCTTGTAGCTAAACATAGCCCGGATTTTACGACGTCCGGTTACTTGGATTCCATGTCTGATTTGCAGGCTCATACTCAGTTATTGAGTTTGGAAGATCCAATAGAGTTTGTTGAAAATGGAGGATTTTCAATGGCTAATCATGACGTTAAAGTAGGACGTCGGTATCAAAATCTGCCTAGCTTTCCTGTTAAGACTTGTCATTATTTTAACAAAGGGTACTGTAAGCATGGAAGTAACTGTAGGTACTTTCATGGTCAAGTTTCGGATAACTTCCCTCAAATGTTTGTCCATAATTCGATGGATGCTGTTAGTGAAGATCATGTTATGTCACTCGAGAAGTTGGAGGTTGAGTTAGTCGAGCTTCTGAAAACAAAGAGAGGGGATCCGGTTTCCATCGCATCGCTGCCTTTGTTGTATTACGAGAAGTACGGCAAAGTTCTGCAGGCAGATGGTTATCTCACTGAGAGCCAGAGACATGGCAAAGCAGGTTACAGTTTGACAAAGCTTCTTGCGAGGTTGAAAAACACGATCCGAGTAATTGACAGGTAATTATGATCTACACTTGCTGTGGAATAAGTTAGTTTTGAGGATTTATTTGAATCATTCTTTCATGATTGTGTCGCAGGCCTCACGGACAGCATTCCGTCATTTTGGCTGAAGATGCTCCCAAGTACATGGAAAACCGAAATGATAGAAACGATCCAGGTCCGATTGTAAGTGGATCAAGACAGATATATCTTACATTTCCTGCTGAGAGCACTTTTAGTGAAGATGATGTCTCTAACTATTTCAGGTAACATGATAACCAAGTCCTTTGCAGGCTTATTTTGCTATCATATATGGTTTTCCAAAGTTTACTTACTTTTCCTGGTTTCTAATTGCAGCAACTATGGACAAGTTGAAGATGTACGGATTCCCTGCCAACAGAAACGGATGTTTGGGTTTGTAACCTTTGTCAGTGCGGATACTGTGAAGATGATCTTGGCAAAAGGAAATCCACATTATGTCTGTGGGGCTCGTGTTCTTGTGAAGCCTTACAGGGAAAAATCAAAGCTGGTTGACAGGTAAATATAATTGTTCCTCTTCTTCATTTCTATATACAAAGTTCACACAATATATCTAATGGTAAGATTCAATTTTCATGCAGGAAGTACCCGGAAAGAATTGAGTCTCCAATGTTTTATCCTCCACATTATATTGACATGGAATCCGAGCTTCAGTCGAGTAAGTTTACAAACTTATTGCAAGCATTGTAAATCAATTCGTGTCAGTTGATCATGATGATTCATTCTGAATGATAGGCATATTAATGTCCTTTCATATTTCAACAATGATTTAGTTTCATCGTTGAGTGCCAGCTTCTGCTTAAAATAACTTGTGCTCAACTGATATATGATTTCTCAGTTCCAAGAGGATATGCAACATCTAGGTTGTTCAAGAAGCAGTTTATGGAAGATCCGGAGCAAATCTTTCAACCTCCGAGGAGGCGCCTTTCAGATATGCATTTGGCACAAAAGCTGCTGGCCAATCAGTCCTTCTTTGCCCACTCCATGAATGAGTTGAAAGTCGTAGACGGTATCGAACTTTTCATACTCAACAATTTGACCTCCTCACTAATTCTATCCCATAAAATGCTTTCTTTTCCATCGAGCAGATCAACTCAATTTCCCGTCGGCCGAATTCAATTATCTCTTGGAAGCTCTCAACACCAGCACTGCATCAGATGAAAAAATCAAGCATGTAGAAGCTGACAACAACGACCAGGAGAGGTATTCTCGAACCCCAAAACTACACGAATTTTTCATCTTATCCATCGTTGGTTATAACAATTGTTTCCAACGTTGGTTCATCTGCAGTGACGGACTCAATCTGCCAGATAGTCCCTTCACTTCTGCCATAGCTAGTGGCATTTCCGCTGTCATCTAGGCCCCTTCTCCCCCAAGCAACACACATAATAGAGAGAGATAGTTAGTACCAGTTCCAATGGTGACAATCTGCTAATTTATACATAAACAAGCCCTTTTACATTCCCCTCCCCCCCCCCCTCTTTAACATTTGCTTTTCAAAGTCATCTGCAAGTACATATCATCCGGAACAAAAGCCTGAAGGAAGGATCTCCCCCTCTGTGAAGCAGCCGAAAATAAAGACGAATATGATACATACAAGAATATATAAAGAAGGATCTACAGTTTTTTATGTTAAAAATCACAGGGACAAGGCAAGAGAGGTATGGATCTTTAGAAGAGGATGTAATATAGGTCCTTTTTCTTTTTTTAGGTGAATCAACAAAAAAAGAAATAGAGAAGAGTGTGCAGAGAGTTTCAATTATGTTTGGAATCACTGTAACACTAGCAACAGATTTCAAATAACTTCAACAGACAAAGATAGCAACTTGTCAGCACTTTACACCCCCTACTTCCATTCTTTTTTACTGTTTTTGGTATGTTAATGCAAAGTCCAAATTTAAGCATCGAAAAAGATGGATTACATTGTATCATTCTTAAGGTTTCATCTTTGGAAGTTGACACTACAACCACGCGGTGGGTCCATAATATTTTCGACTCTAAATTGGACCTACCTGTATCTTATATGATAGTCTCAGGTGGAGTAGAATATAACTCCGCCATTCACGCAAAAGTGGAAACTAAAGCTGGAAAGTTATGTTACTTTTGGTGGTTTAATTGTTTGAAAATATTAGGAGTATGTGAAGCAATCATTTGAATAGAGTCACATTATTTATACCTCTCCTAACATCATCTATACCTCAAAAATCTCTCCCAAATTAATCATTCTTTACTTTTTATTTTAATTAACAGTTAAACAAAACCTTTGAAATTGATCTAAACCCGCTTGTTATAGGCCAATTTTAGCTCAGTTACATTTACAACATAAGCCCACCTACCCACCACCTACCCAATACACCTAAATTCAAGGTTATCGGAACAATGGTTTCGTAACCATAGATCCGATTTAAAGAGAAATTTATTTCAATATTTTTGCTTGAAAATTGATATGATAGGAAAATCGTATGAAAATATTGATAGGAAAATTTTATCGATTTAGTGATTAGTTAGAAAAAAAAATTATTGAAGAAATTGGGTAAAATAAGGTATCGGGACCTCTATCTCGTAAAACCGAGTCGAAAATAATTTTATAAATATTTATGAAATGTTATTAATGTGGTATTAAAATTTCGTTAGGAAATTTTAACGTTTGGGTAGTCAATTAAATGAAAAGGACTAAATTGTAATAGGTGTAAAAGTTGCTAGAGTGATTAAATAGCTTAAGAGTCTAATGAGAAAGGATTTAAAAGGCAATTAGACCCAAAATTTATTTGGGCTGGAGGCAAGGGTATGAAATCAGCAGAAAAAATGATAAATTAAGGGTAAAATTGGAATATTACAAAATTAACTAAATAAAACTAGGACTAAATAGGAAATATCTAGATTTCTCTTCATTTCTCTTCAATTCCAGCAGCTAAAAACGCCATAGAAGGGTTATCTAAGCTGGTATTTCATAATTTTTGCACCAAGTGAGTTAATCCTTGCCTTTTTCTTGTAATTTTTGTGTTTCTAACACTTTTACAACTAGGTCCTACTATTAAATTCATTAGTTTTTGATTTCATGGATGAAATTGAAAGTCACCATTGTTTAGTGATGTAATTTTATGATTAAATAGAATGAAATTAAAGATTTAATTTGTTTATGAGATGATTTTATTAGGCAATTTCAATGGAAATTGATTTTTAGGACCTAATTGTGAAAATGTTTGGAATTAAAGTCTATTGCTGAAATTCTGATTCCTAAAGGTTGTAAACTAGTTTAAGGTGATAGAATAAAATGTTAATTGAGAAAAATCAGCTCAATTGAGAGGCTAATTGAGTAGGGACGAAATTATCATTTATTAAAAACTAAGGGGAAAAATGGTAATAAACAGCTTGCACTAAAACAGTTTGGACAGCAGCAGTAGACTAACTTTGAAAAATCACCAAAAATTTTAGGAATCGAGTTAGAAGATGAAAAAAATATGGAATTAAAGATTATTGAGTCTAGTTTCTCATAGAAGAAATATTGTAAGTAATGAATTTGTAAATTTTGAGATATAATGAATTTTGTGAGACAAGGTCAGAATGAATTCGGGTTCCCCTGTTCTGACTTTGAAAAATTATAAAAAATTGAATAAAAATAATTAGGGACTTAAATTTATATGTATAGAATTCTGAATGAGTCTATTTTTAATATAAACAAACGAGAACATCATTTGAATTCTGTATAAAGAGATAATTTATTTTTAGTGAAGAAGGGTCAGAACTGTTAGACAACAGAACAGGGGTGACTTTGAAGAATAAACTGTACTGATTGGCTAAACCAAAAATTCTGAAAATTTTATGATAAAACTATATATGAGTCTAGTTTCAGGGAAAATTAACGGATCTTAATTTTGAGTTCTGTAGCTCAAGTTATAAATAATTTAGTGACTATGACTCAAGTAGACAGCTTTGAATGAACTATAAATAATAGTTGAATTATAGAGAATGTTGCATATGAACATGAAATGTATTAAATTGATAATTAAATTTATTTATTTAGATCCAGAAGATTCAAATACGAAGCTAGATCGAGGAAAGGAAAAAGTTCGGGATTAGTAGGTTTTTACTGTTTACAAACAAGTATCAAGGTAAGTTCGTGTAACTTGAATTATATTCTTAAATGCTTGAGATTGTATGTTATTAATGTGAATATGATTTGAGTGTTCATTGTTTGAAAATTTATGAAACATTGATATATTTGATAAAATGGGAAGAAATCCCGTTTGAATGAAGGGAAAATTCGATGGATCTCTGAAAAGGAATTTACGGTAAAAAGGATCTAGCCCGGACGGGTGATCCTATCTTGATATAGCCCTCCCGAAGAATATGTGTAAAATGGATTTAGCCCGGATGGGTAATCCGAATTAGGGTCTGAATTTAGCCTGGACTGGTAATTCAGATCCAAGCTCATTAGAGTAATTGTCGTTGCAGGGGATTTAGCCTGGACTGGTAATCCCGACAATACTCTATGAGTTTATATTACAGGGGATTTAGCCTGGACTGGTAATCCCGCTGCAAGGTTGAGGTTCACGGGAGTGTGCTCTCTGAAATAGAAATGTGCGCACATGAATATGATTTGACGGACCCGGAATTGTACACTAAAAGTGTACCTCTGAAAAATCCATCGAAAATTCCAAGAAATTCAACGGGATAAATGTGGAAAAATAACAAGGAAATGAAAATCATGGTATTGACGAGCTCATCAATCATAGTATATATTATTGGTACATGGAAATTATTGTACTAACTTGAATGTTGAGTTTGTGCATATTAGGGTAATAATGCATTGAATGGATATATGGATGTTTATTGTATTGTATTGAAAATATTAGGTAAGTATAATTCTTGTTACATGAGCTTACTAAGCACAAAGTGCTTACCCCGTTTCCTTTTTCTCTGTTTTGTAGTGTTAAGAGCTCAGAGGTCGGATTTGGTCGGAGACACATCACACTGTCAACCTCAGGATTTCGGTATATAAAGAAACTTTATTTTGGAAATCAATGGCATGTATAAGCTAACAAAGTAAATGTTAACGTGAACTGAATGTAAAGTTAGCCATTAGTATGGTTAACAAACCTGGTTATAGATATGTGATGACGTTATCTTATATAAATGCATGAATCTATCATGAAAATATGTTGAATTGATTTGGTTGATGTGGATTGGTCTCGATTTAATATTACAGGGAAGGTTAGATATTTATAAAAGGGCTATATTGAATATAAAAAAAATTTAATTCGTAAACTCCGGTAATGCCTCGTACCCTATTCCGGCAATGAATACGGGTAGGGATATTACACGAAATCTTCTACGCAAGAAGCCATGCTCGAAAAGATTCTTGATTGAGGAATGTGGAAGAGTTCATGCGTTGAATATTTAGAGCATTTGTATTCGTTGAATGCGATCCCTTTTCTATTTATGATACTTTTTTACTATCATTGGTTAACTTTCTTTGTTTGCTACATTTGAAATAAATAAACGTGAGTATCCCTTTTGTTCCTACCTGACCATTTTCATGCATCTAATTATGTGGTTTATTTACATGATAAATAGTGAAATAACATACTCTAAACAAAAGAAATGTTAAGCATTACCCGGATAAGAATTTGATAAGTACAAGAACCTCAAACCAAGGACAAAGTTCAACCAGGGGCAAAAGAGTGATATCTGAGAAACACAGATGGTTCGTGAAGCTTGAGGACGGGTACAGGGCCTAAAGAGAAGGTCAAGAGCCGAAGTAATGAATGCAGATCATCACAAAAAAAAAATCGTGATAAAAAAGACATACGACAAACACACCTAAGGCGCATAGCATAATCATGTAGGCATAAAGGCATTTAAGACAAACATGTGTATATCATGATAACATCATGCATGACATATACAGGTACTCCAGTAGAGCAAGAGGATGTGATGATAGCTGTACTGAATCAAAGGAAAAGACACCTTAGTTCCACCAGATGACATCTTTTAGTATTTTGATGTTTATTTCTATTTTCAAAAATCAACTCATATTGCAAGAGGTGAGTTGAGCCTCAAGACACGCTGAGGTAATTTCAATTTCTGTTTGTCAAAAATCAACTCATATTGCGAGAGGTGAGTTGAGCCTCAGGGCACGCTGAGGTATTTTCAATGTCTGCTTTTCAATTTCTGCTTTTCAAAAAAATCAACTCATATTGCGTGAGGTGAGTTGAGCCTCAGGGCACGCTGAGGTATTTTCAATGTCTTTTTTTCAATTTATGTTTTTCAAAAATCAATTCATATTGTTAGAGGTGAGCTGAGCCTCGGGTCATACGTTGAGGTATTTTTAGTTGATGTTTTTTAAAAAATCAACTCATATTGCGAGAGGTGAGTTGAGCCTCGGGTCACACGCTGAGGTATTTTTAGTTTCTATTTTTCAAAAAAATCAACTCATATTGCGAGAGGTGAGTTGAGCCTTCGTTACATGTCGAGGTATTTTCAAAATCTGTTTTTCAATTTCTGTTTTTAATGTCTGTTTTTTTTAAAGAATCAACTCATATTGCGAGAAATGAGTTGAGCTCAGGATTACATGCCGAGTAAAGAATAAAGATTGGAGTTAATTGAAGACACCAGATTTTGTCTCCCTGAAGTTGCAGTGGAGCTGACCGGGAATATCAGATCTTATATTCTCTGAAGTCGCGGAAGAAAAGACCACAAACCTTATCTCACTGAAGCGGTAGAAGAGCGGATTGAAGTCGTAGATCTTATATTCTCTGAAGTTGTAGAAGAGCAGGAGTAGATTGAAAATACAAGTCTCTATCTCTTTGAAGTTACAGTGGATTGAACCAAAGTTATAAGATGCGGTGGACTGTAAAGAGACTACCTGAACAAGAAGAGCATCAAAGAAATCAATACTTGGCAAGACCGGGAAAAGTCTTTGCTCTATTCCCGTTACAAGACAATGAGCAAAGAGGGGCAGCTGTTATAGGCCAATTTTGGCCCAGTTACATACAACATAAGCCCACATACCCACCACCTACTCAATACACATAACTCATCCTCAAACCCAAACTAAATCAAAAACTACCCAAACCTACCCAACAGACCCATTTTACACTAAAACCCAGCACTAGTCCAAACCCAATTGAAACCCTAAACCCAATTCAGCAAGGACAAAGCCATCACAAACCTTAGCCACCAACCCTCTGACATTGCCGCACCTAGGGTCTCCTCCACCCCCTAAGCGCCGCCAACGTCCCATCGCCTATACCAGCCTCTGCTCCACTGTTCAACCACTACCTGCACAGCAAACAGAACACGCAACAGCAGCAAAAAATAAGAAATAGACAGTGTAACAAAATCGGCTATAAAAGCCGAATGGAAACCATTGTAAAAGGGGATGGGTTCTTTTCGAATATTCAAGGACAAACAAATCAATACAAAAATTAGATTCCAATACATATGTAAGCAGCGATTTCAAAAAAAAAATACAAGAATAACACCAATCGAAGAACCAAATACCGATATCAAAGGTATAAGGTGATCTAGTCTTTCTATTTTTTATTTATTTTCGAATATATACTTCTATACATCTCACATATAAAAAGTATAAAAGAAAAAAGAGAAAATAAATACCTTTCGAAGCGCCGAAGAAAAAGGGGAAAATCTGACTTCCGACTGCCGTACACGGCGGTCGCCGGCGGCGGAGACGTGGCGGACGGTGATCGTATTGGCGATCGGAGATCTGGGCTGGAGATCGGGGAAGAGAGAAAGTGGGGAGCAAAAGGTTTGTTTTTGGAAGAAGGCTGAAATGGAAAATAAAAAATTTTTTGGGGTTTAAATAGGGGTCACTAAACGGCGTCGTTTAGCTAAGCCCACTTAACCCCCAAAACGGTGTCGTTTTGGGGAAACCGACCCGCCCCCGACCAAGGATCCGCGTGTTTTTATACGAAAGGGCTAATTGTACCTTTTGCCCTTCCGCTTTTTCATTATTTTGCAATTTAGTTTTTTAAAGTCTTAAATTTGCCCCGAATTTGCGTTTGGATTTCAATTGAGTCCTGCTTGGTGCTGCGTGTTTTAGAAAAAGGGTTTATTATCCGATTTGGTTCCTCCCCGTTGCTTAGGCGTTTAATTTAATCCTTTTCTTATCTATTAGATTTCAAATTTGCCCCAGATTTTCTGTTTCAAATTCAACTTAATCCTTTTTCGTTATTTAGCTATTTTTATTGATAAATTCGTTAGTTTTGCTATCTTTATTATTATTTATATTATTGTTATCATTAATATTTATGATTACTATTATTAATATTATTATTACCTATCCTTTTTATTGTTGTCATTAACTTATATCATCGTTATTAAAGTACCAATCTTTTCTATTATTATTATTATTACTATTATTTCTTTATCTTTATTTTATATTATATTATATTATTAGTTTTTACTATTATTAGTATTTGTTCTAGCTACAACTAATATTTCTAATATGCATATATATAGTTTTACGTAACATTATTAATAATTATTCTTTTAATATTATTTTTAATACATGTGTATATTCTTTTGATAGATATTATGTATACATTTTTTATATTACTTATATGTATCTTTTTAGTATTATGTATATATTATGTACATATTTTTAATGTTATTAGTTACATATATTTCTTATACTTTTCCATGTATGTATTTTTTTATATCATCTTATGTACGTATACAAATACTATGTTATATATATAATATAAATTTTTAATACCATATTATGTATATATTATTATTATATCTATTTTTATCCCTATTATATTTGTTGTTAATACTAGTACATTCATTTTATTATAGGAGTATATATATACCTTTATATATAGTATTATTTTCATACATCATTATATTTATTATTATACCTATTATTTTCACTATTATCACTTATTATTTTTTTTAAATATTATTATGTATATATTTTTCATATATGTTATGTACATACATTTTTCAATATTTATTATATATATTATGTATATATTTTAACATTACTAGTTATATATTTTTACTATCTTATGTATATACTTCAAATACTATATAGTGTATTTCTAACACTATTACTATTTATATATATATATATTACGAACATACTCTTAATATCATTATTATATATATATTCATTGTTTTTATTTCGTGTTTGATGCTATTATTACGTTTAATATATCGCAAGCATTGTTATTGTTTTTAATATTATTGTCGTATTTATTATGTGCTTCGATGTATTTCTAACTCTTTTATTTTTTGTTTCCCGCCTATTTTATATCATTTTGTTATTCACTACTTTAAAGATTTTTTATTCATTTCAATAAATAAGGCAATGAACCGATTTAACATTAAGTTATCGATTTCATCGCTATGTTGGGTGAAATTCGTCGGCTCGCGTTAAAAACGGGACATCCTTCTAAAAACTCGAAAACTGAAAATTCTCGTTTTTTTGATCAGATCACGATTAAATGTCAAATTGAATTCGTATTTTTGAAAATCAAGACAACACATGTTTAATGAGATACCAATTTTGGGCGTCACGAGGGTGCTAATACCTTCCTCGTGCATAACCGACTCCCGAACCCTATTTTTCTTTGGATTTTCGCGTAGACTCAAATTCGACCTTCATTTTTGTTCAAAAGTAAATATTCTTTTCTAAAAAGATGATCTATCAGGTGTCCGATCACTCCTAAAAAAAGATCAGTGGCGACTCCCTTTTTTTAATAAAATCAAAAGTCGACTTTTAAATTTTCAATAAATCGCCTCAATTAGCGACCGAAAGAAAAAAAATTTACGTCGTTGCACTGCTTATTTAATTGATTTCACCCATTAACCAAATCTCAACTTAGTTAGAAAATTATCATATATCATTTTTTGTAAGGGTGTTTTTGTTCTTTTATCTATTTTATAAATTAATAAAAAATTATCTATGATGGGATTTAAACCAACAGCACCAAATATGGAGAACTTTTAAGCCTTACCGTTACAATCAAGGTATTATTTGGTTTTTATATTAATTATTAATAAATATATTTGTCACGGGCAAGATCACGCCCCTCGTTACGAGTTTGTACACATATTTCTAAAGCTACTCGATTAGCTACGGCACCCGATGCGTTTCCCCAAGCGTGCCCTAAAGTTCCTCCATCGAATTGTAGTATGGAACTATCTCCAAAGATCTTGGTCAAAGCAAGCATATGCCAAAAGTGAGTACCCCGAAACTACTTGCATAACACCTGTCATAGAAACCCAATCTTGAGTGAAATAAATACCAAAACTTCGATCTTTTTTTAATAAAATCATCACATAGTAAATCAACAAAGCCCAAAGTTATGTCCCTTTCTCTTTCGAGTACACACAATGAAAATGAATTTCTATTTATAGTAAATAAAAACAAAATTTAATAAAACATTTGTTGAAACATTTTCAAAATATATAGTATTCTTGAAAACATGCAAGTAATTAAAAGTTAAATTTTTGGTTATTAATCAAGAATGAATTATGACTATTTAAGTGATGTTATTTGAATAGTTGTCTATGTAAGAGATGTGGTTATTTAGAAAAGACATATTTTAAAAAGTTTTGCCTTAATGAAAAGATGGAGAATTTTTAGAAATGGGAGTGACATCTCATTTGGATCATATACCAAAAGATTTTGAAAAAAAAGTTCTTTCTATTCTTCTTCTATCTTCTACTATTCTTAGATTATTTTATAAAGAAATAAATTTTTTCTTGTTATACTTCGCTCAGTGTTTAGTGGACTATATTCGTCGAAGCAAAATACAAATAATTATTGAGTTTCATTGTATCATTGAGATTCATTTGTTTAAAACTTATTTACACACAAAATATTAATGAGGCTAATAGAAACTTTAAAAAAATAGCTTAATGCATGTATTAAAGTCTTATCCTATTAGTTAACTTTTCTATTCAAATAATTATTCTATTTTATTCACCTACAATTCAAAAATTCCACACCAATAAACCAGGGGCGAAGCCAGAACAATTTTTTTGGGAGAGCCGAATGAAATTTTAATTTTTTATAGTCTATATATTTATAATTTTTAAAGGATTAAATTAATTTTTTATAATTTTAAGGGGGCCAAAGTGTAATTTTACCTTTACTAATTTAAAATTTTAAAAAAATCTAAAGGACCTCAATGGAAATTTTTCATTTTAGGGGGGGCCGGGGCCCATGCCTGCCTCCCCTCCCCCCTCGGGTTTCGCCCCTGCCAACAACTACATTTAAAAGAAGGGAAATCAGAACAAAGTTTTTACTAAAAATGCTATTTAAAAGTAAAATGTAACATTTAATAAATTTTTTTAACTTTTTTGATGTTATATTATTAAAATAATCCAAATTGATTTAATAGAAAATAGTTATGCGGCTGCTAGCAACATTTCATAATTATAGTTGATATATGATTTATACAAAAAAGGGTTGACAACTCAAGTTTCAACATGTTTCAGGTGACCATAATAGACTAGTAAATTGTATAGCCAAGGCTACCAATAGTAAGCTTAACAGATTTTTCGATGTTTGAAGTTATACCTGCTCATGCTTGATCGATCCGTCTTTAAAAATGATTTACACCAAGTATTGGATAGTATAAGCCTTTTTAACAGACAGCCACATTGTAACGAGTTCTTTTCAACTTAATTCCTTTATTTACAAAAATAAAAAAAAAGTAAAAATCCAACAGTTCATGTAAGGGGTTGAGGTAGAAATAACAGATATTAATGTAAGTAAAGTTTGACGTGATTGGCCAATAGGTCATCAACAGAGGTATGAATTTGCCTCCAATACACCCATAACTAAACTAACCCTACTTTTACATCACATTCAAGGGATCTGATCTGTTCCACCATGTATATATGTAAGAATGAAGTAAGAAAATAAAATGCATTAATCACTCAATCTCAATTAATAATTTTTTTATTTAATCATTCAACTTTTGTTTACTTTATCTTTAGTTATTATTAACTCAGTAATGGAAGTCTAAACCTATAAATTTCTGATTCTTGGTTTTAAAATGCCATTTCTAAGTACCTTCATCCAGATAACCTAGTGTTTTGTGTTGTTAACCATGTTTCATCTTTACATCAGGTTGCACTCCTTTCCATTGGGCAATGTTGAGGCTTAACAAGGTGGGAAGATGGAGGACTTGACGGTCACTGATAATACTGGCCTTACGCTTAACCACCTTGCTTCTCATAAAAACTCACAGACAAGTTGCTTGTAGGTTCCATGACATTTTAACTTGGTTAAGAAATATGATGAATAGTTTGGATATTTATATGTTTGTGTTTTCAATCGTGCACTGTTCAAGCGATGACTGATTAATACATTTCTGGCTTCTTCTGCCCTAACACATATACAAATAAAAGACATTAGGTAAATGTCCAAAATTTGTAATTTTTTCTTCCCAACATCTTCAAATGGTTGATGCCTTATGCAGTTGCAAACTCAAAAGTGTTTTCCCTACCTTTATGCTGCATTAAGGTTTATGAAGCTGAATTAACCAGTTGGATATATACTCAAACCTTTTACGTTTCCTTGTATCATGGTTTTGGCATTTGAAAATTCTAGCACTAATTAACAAATTTTGTAAATGTTTTCAATTCTTTAGAATTAAAATTAAAATGATAAATTTTATAAATATTGAGGCTAAATTTGTTTATTTTTTTAAATTTCAAAATTAATTTAGTAGAATATGTAAATATTAGAAGACGAAATTTATTCTTAAATTAATAAAAAAAATTCACCTTAAATTTCTGTTACAAAATTAACAAATAAATGATAAAAATACATAATTAAATAACATATGTGTCAGGTTTTGTAGCAGCATGAATATAAAAGGGGATAACAACAAGCAAATAAGGTAATGACATGCTAATATGGTATGTTAAGTTGATTGCCATATACATTACATGTATTTATCTACTTTTCTAGAAAATAACATATTTTACCGTATTTTCCTTTAATATTTATTTTTTCTTCATTTTTACTCTAATTTAATTTTATTTTATACCTTATTATTTGCGTAATTATTTGATATATCATTAGTGACATTTTTTAATTTTCACAAGTGGGTTGAAACTGTAACAAGTGTTACATATATTTACATAAATAATTTTAATGACACCGATATAATAACCAACATTATAATGTCCAAGTCTACAAGTGGGTAAACAAATATATATATTGTATCACTCTTTTATTTATCCTATTAATTAATCAAATTGTGCATAATAATTTATAAATAATTTTTTAGTTCCTTAAATTTAAAACTAAATTGTTAAAAAATTAATTGGATAAAAATTAAATTTCTATATATACATATAAGTCCCCAATGTCATTATATTCAATATTTTCTCTTACCTATGTTAATATATAATTATTAATTTATAGAAATTATGAAAAGATTTGATAACATTCTCTAGATAAAAAATACTATATTAAATATTTTATTAATTTTAATTTATTGAATTATATCTATTTTATTTTTTTGTTAAATACATTACTTTTTTATTTTATTAATAGGATAAATCTTAAAAACTATATATGAATTTTTGTTCAATGTGTAATGTTATATATGAATTTTGATTTTGTGCAATTTTATATATAACGTTTTGATTTGATTCAATTTTCACAAATAACCAGTACCATGATCAATATAACACAATTTTACATTTACATATTGCACACACAAAATAGTATACTTATTCAATATAAAAAAATGTATTTATTTCTTTAAATGTATACAATTGAATCAAAATCAAAGTTTTATGTATACTTTTAAACCACGATTAAAGTTTCATGTATATAATTACACAAAATAAGAGTTTATGTATCAAATAACACATCGACTAAAAGTTAATGTATAATTTTGATATTTATCTTTTATTAATAATATAATAATGAAATAGTTCTGAAACGCTTAAAATTAATATTATTTTTTTAGGGATATATACCAAAACTATACATTAGTTTTGATATTATTTGCAATGTTAAACATCAATTTCAATTTGATGCATTTATATACATCAAACTTTAATTTTGGTTCAATTTTCACATTTTACTAACCCTATTATATCTATGGTGCAGTTTTCGTTAAGTCTTATGTAAATTGCTTATATGACATTTTATAGGTTAAAAAATAAATAAATAAATTTAATTTATTTCTACCTAGACTAAAGAAATAGGGGAAATAAGAAACCCATTTCCCAAACTTGTTTATTTTTTTAATCTAGGTGGAAACAATTTTGATTTAATTGTTTGTTTTTAATTTAATAAAATGTCATAATTATTAAGTTTAATATATATATTAATTAACAAGTATTTATAAATAATTTACACATAATTTGATGAAAAATTGTGCCACGTAGATAACAGCGTTAGGTAAAATGTGAAAATTAAATCAAAATTAAAGTTTAATATATACAAATGCACTAAATTAAAATTAATGTATATCAGTATACATTGTATCAAAATTCATATATAATTTTAATATTTATCTCGATTTTTTATATTAAAAAATTTTAAAGAGTTTGATCTGAAACAAAGAATAAAGAACAATAAAATAAGGGAGCAAAAAAATGTATTTTATTGATTAATGAGAATATTTATAATGTTTTTCTAAAGTTTATATTTATAGATATAAGAAGTATAAGTGAAATAAAACTCTACTTCTGACGAATATTAGAATCCTAATGAAGGAAAAATAGTACACTTATGTATAAAATGCATAATATACTGCCTTATAAAAAATCTTATCAGGAAAACCCAATGGAACAAAACCTCGATTAAGAGAAAAAAAGTACAACACGTATTTACTCCCCCTCAAGACAACACCACATGATATCTTAAATTATACGTATTCAATCTTGAATACTAGATTTTCAAATGATTACTTGAACGTATTTGTCAAGCATTTATATCATCATTCTTTTGAAAGTAATGAATGATGAAAATTTTTGAGAAAATATAACTATTTAGAAGTCTTTGATCATGATCTTTAAGTTGGAAAAATCCAGTTTAGAAAACAATTTTCAATCACAATGGAAAATTAAAAGTTTTGAAAACCGAGTCGATTTGTGATATTTATAATAATAATTTTTTTCCTAAAAAGATATCTGTGTTTTGTGCGAGATGGATCTATATCATTCCCAATTTCCTACTGGCCGACCTTTTCCACTGTTCTCCTATCCTGAATTGCATTGAGTGTGGGTTGGAACGACAAGAACTAAACATAGAACCAAAAACAATTTATTACTTTCAGTAAGAAAGTAATTCCTTAATAGAAACCGTTAGAAATTATTATTCCCAGAAAATAGAATTCATTCTAAGCAAATAAATTTCTACTACTTTCTAACAGAATAACAATATATGAAACTTTTGTATAAAATTTATTTATAATGAGAGATAAAAGGATCTTAGTTGAATAAATATAACAAAAATAATATTTATTTAATAGAAAACACTTTCCCAGACTAACTGAAAGAGGAGTGAGTGGCACACCTAGTAAATATTACTAAGGTTGTCGTCCTTTCATATTCGGGATTGTAACAGCCCGGTTTTAGCTAAATTAGAACAGTAGTTTCGGAACCATAAATCTGATGTCAGAAAATTATTTTAATATTATTTTCGGTATTTACAACATGTTATTTGATATGTGTAAAAATTGCGTGAGCTAATTTTATTGATTGGTTAGTTAATTTGATAAAAAAGAATAAATCGCGTAAAATGCAAAAGTTGCATTCTATTTGTTAAAGGTGTTTAATTGCTATGATTTAATAAATCAAAGGTCCTTATAATGTTATTCGTCCATGATTAGTGTAAGTGGACATTAATGGATGTGAAATGGATGAATACGGTTAATTTGGTAAATTGTCTAATAAGGTTAATTAAATAAAACAAAATGAATTTTGTGTTCATCTTCCTCCCTTTTAGTCTAATTTTCCAAGAAGAAATCCAAGGAATTAGGTTTTCCATTCGGTTACTTGAAAGCTAGATTAAGGTATGGTTTTAGCTCGGTTTTTAATAATTTTTATGTTTTTGAGATCGTTATTTCGTATTCTAGCTAGCTCGTACTTTAGATTTTGAAATTTGTTAAAGATTTGACAAGTTGCCATTGTTGAATACTTGAGTAATTTGATGGTTGATGATAGATTTTGAATAGTTGTTGATAGTTAAACTAGTTTTGTAAAGTGATTTTTGACAAAAATGTCAAAAAGGAATTAATTTATGAAATGTGCAAATTGTGTGGTTGAAATGTGAAATAAATGAAAGTTTTGGGCTGCTAAGGACCTATATATAATTCGGCCAAGCATGTTTTGTTGAATTGTGTGAATTTTGTGTATTTGTGAAATATGGACCAAAATGATTAAATGCGAAAGTTTAGGGGCTAATGTGTAAAAATGCCCAAATGTGTATTTTGGATTAATTGAATGGGTAGATGAATAAATAAGTTAATTTTGAATTCATATAGATCAAGAAAGAAAGAATTCGAATTTAGATTGGAGGAAAAGCAAGGTTATCGAGTAGTCGACCCGATCCGTCAATTTCGAATACGAGGTAAGTTCGTATGTGATGATTACATTATGAATGTATGTTAAAATGCTTTAATATTGTATAAATTAAACAGGATTATGGATAATGTATGAATTGTGAAAATGACTCTACGAATGCATTCGATGATAGAAACGAAAAAGTGTGAAAGCCAGTTGAACCTTAAGAATAGTTTTGGATATTATTGACATGTCAGCAAGTGTTATGTTGAGTTGGCTTTGGGCCATGATAATAGAACTTCGGGTGCGTATTTTACCGATTTGGCTTCGGGCCATGCATATCGGATGATTTGGCTTTGGGCCATGATAATAGTTCTTCAGATAAGGTACATTAATTTGTCTACGGGCCATGGTATAGGTACTTATCGTACGAGACTCCTGAATATCTGATTTCTATTCTGAATGGTTCAACGGGTAAACGGATGATGTGGTTGAGAAAGAGGTTAGTACGAGACGATACAGATATGTGCAGAACCTATTCTAGTATTAAATAGTGAAAGTTCGATGAGTTTGTATTTGATCATGTTTTGAGACATGAGAAAGGTTTGTAGTTAATGTGTATATGGTTTTGTCGTGTGTAATTGGTTGATTTGCACTTATTCAATGAATTAAGTTATTCACATACGAGCTTACTAAGCTATGAAGCTTACTTCGTGTTATTTTTCTATGTTTTATAGTGAATCAAGGCTAGCTCGGATCCGGGAGTCGTCTGGAAGATCATCGCACTATCAAACATCTAAGTTGGTACTTTTGAATTATACATTTATGGTATATGGCATGTATAGGCTAGATGTGATATTTTGGTTGTGATTATAGCCACGAGATTTGGCTTGTAAATGATGTTAATATTGATGTGTGTTTGGCTATTAGAAATGGATTATAAATGTATATGTTTAGGTTTGTATAAATATAGCCATGAGTGATGGCTTATTTTGGTTTGTTTTGGCATGGTTGTAACCAAGACATTATGGAAGTTAAAATGGTTATGTGAATTATGATAAATGAACCATATTATTTGATATTTTTTTGGCATGTATTTGGCTAAGTAAATGGTAGTGATTTGAGAATTGGAATAGATGAAATTATAATGGTATGAATTGTGCATTTGGTTGATGATTTTGGCTGCCTAATTGTATAATGAAATGGTACCATTTTGCCTTGTGTAGGTACATTGAAGTTGGGGTGGCAAATTGGCCTTGCAAATGGCCTATTTTTGTCCACATGGGCAGAGACACAAGTGTGTCTCAGCCGTATGTGACACACGGTCATGTTACACGGTCGTGTGTCCCCTGGTGTTGAAATTGAATTGAAGTCAATATGCTCCACACAATCTCACACACGGGCGTGTGACTGGCAGTGTGGTACAAGTCAGTACACTCCCTAATTGGCATACGGCCTAGCACACGGGTGTGTGACTTGGCCGTGTTGCATAAGTCAGTATACCCTACAGGTTTGGCACGGCCTAGCACACGGGCATGTGTGGCCACTTCGAAGGGCACACGAGCTAGACACATAGGCGTGTGGTTGGCCATGTGACCCAAGTCAGTATACATGCCCTGTTTCCATACGGCTGGAGACACGGGCGTGTCTGGAGCCGTGTGAGGCACACGGCCTGTTCACACGGGAGTGTGACCCATATATGGTTGAAATTTTTCTAAGTTTCCAAAAATTTTCATATGTTGTCGATTTAGTCCCGAACCACTTCCAAAGCATGTTTAAGGCCTCGTAGGCCCTTATAAGGGACGATGTGATTGTGTTGAACGATTTATGAGAATGAATGCTTTATGTTTGATAAATGTATACGTTATGTTGTGAGTTGTTCGGTAATACCTTGTAACCCTACTCTGGCAACAGATACGGGTTAGGGGTGTAACAGGGATAGTATTGAGTCAATTATATGTGCTTTTGATCCAACACTTTATGATTTAATCTAACTCAATATTTGTTTTCTATTTCTAAAATAAATATTAATTAATTAATTAATTTAATTAATTTCTCAATTAAATAAATTTTCAACCTAATTTTAATTCCGTAAAAATTATGAGACTTTATCATAAAATAATCTATGAGGAAATATATTTAATTTTCATATTCAACGAATTCTTAACAACTAATTAATTTAATTCTATTTTTGAACTTCAATTATTTAATTAAATAAAAATTTAAAAACCTTAAATTAATTAGCAAGCCATTTTATATTTATTGAGAAAACGCGTTCATTTGTGAATGCGACCCATTTCTCTAACTTCATCATTTCCATACATTTCTATTTATTTGGTTCTACATACAACCATTTCTGGTTTCAACGAGCTAGTGGAGGGGCCAATTGCATATTTGTAATTAGGATTCTAATAATTTATAATTAAGTTCTATCTTTTCGCTTATTAATTATAAAATTATTCAGTCACGAAGTCATTCCACTATATTATCTTGATTGAGCTCTTCCTAATTATGTACCACTACGAAAGCTACTTAATCAGTACTCGTCCAATAACCTTATGATGAGTGTGTTACCTTCATAGTATATCTTTAATCTTTTTGGAATAAATTTGTTCTCTCAATATGATCCTATTTTATCCCATGATAACTAATGTATTTTCCTTTATAAAATGTCAATTACTATCAAATAGTAATTAAGTCATTTATCACAAAGACAAACGACTCGTGATCATGTTTACTTTAATTTATCATGTAATGCTGATAGGAAGATATCATTTACCCATTAGTTGGGTTATAAATTCTACTATTGCAAATTATGCTATATACTACAGAAGTCGTATACCCAACGCACCATCTTTCGATTCCTTATCTATTTGAACTTAGACTTTTACTTACATCAAAATATACGAGTCACGCAAACTGATAAACCGCAATTTATACATATTTTTATCCCATGCTTAGCACATTTATGGATGATTTCTCCTTAGATTTGGTGAATTCGATGCTCCTAATCCTTTAATTCATGTTTTATACTTAAGTGAGCATAGGAGAGTAAAAAAAGCGAGAAACGGGCTGAAAACGGAGAAAATGGACCAACATGTGAAATCAACACTGTCTGGACTTCCGTACACGGGCAAACACGCACGTGTAGTTCTAGCAAGCTCTAACACGACTTGGACTTCCTTACACTGGTAGACCATACGCCCGTGTCCTTTTAGCAGAATCGCGCACAACTTACACTGGTAGACCACACGCCCGTGTCTATTTAACAACCTTGAACACGAATTGAAAAAATAAAACACGGGCGTGTCATACGGGCGTGTCCCTATCGAGCCCAAGTTAAGTCCTATTTGGAAAAGGCCACTCTTGAGGGCTTTTAGGCATTCTAAAGCCTAGTTAAACACACGAGAGGAGGATTAGAAGGGACACACAGAGTAGGAGGAAAGAAATTACTCGAAGAAAACGGATTGATCCATCTCAGAAGCCGGATTCACCTTCAAGACTGAAGATCTCCCTTCAATTCCCTTCAAGAGTTCTTGGGTTTTCTTTATGTTTTTGTTATCATTATTCTTTTGAGATGTTTTCTTTCATAAATATGAACTAAACCCTCTAAATACCTAAGGGGAATGAAACCTAAGACGGATCTTGTTATTATTATCTGAATTATATGATAAATATTTGACTTGTTCTTAATTATGAGTTCTTAATTCTTGCTTTAATATTCCAGGATATTGATTCAAGTATTGATGTGCTTATTCAGAGGAGCAAAAGTCCCTGTCTAAGAGTAGATCTAACATAATTAAGCGGAGTTTATTGTATGCTTAGAGATAGGGTGACATAATTTTGCCGGATTAGGGTGAAACCTAATAAGGGAATCCATAGATCGAGTTAATGCAACACTAGGGGTTTTAATTAGAAAGAGATTTCAATTAATCAACCTAGGGTTAGATGTTGTTAGTCTCGAGAGAGATAATAATATAACTTTGGGATTTTTACAGATCAAGTCAAGTGAATAAATCGTCTGATTCAGAGTCAATAACAGGTGAAGTCTAGGTGGATTTTTCCCTTAGGTATTGTCTAAATTATTCAGTTTTCCCAAAATTTATTTCCCCAATTTACTTTCTGTGCATTCTTAGTTTAGTAAGTAGTTTAGATAAAACAAACCCCTTTATTTTTAGGCTAGATAATAAAAAGAAAAGTTAATACTAGTACTTTTAGTTCCTTTAGGTTCGACATCCCGGTCTTGCCATAAGCTATACTACTGTTCGATAAGGTGTGCTTGCCTTTGTCGTGATAATAGTTAGTTTTTAAGAACGGAAATTGATAAATTAGAAAACTTATTGCACGTATCACATCACACGATCAAGTTTTTAGCGCCGTTGCCGGGGAACTAAGATATTAGGAACACTCGATTTTTATTACTTTAGCCATTTTACTTTTATTGCAATTTAAATTTTTATTTTATTTTCTAATTTTTCTTTTATTCGCTTCTGGCAGGTTTTTATAGTGTATTACTAGAAGAAACCCGTCGGGACCATTACTTTTTTATAGTGAGATCGATCGCACAGCTCGCAAAAACCAAAGAGAAATAAGGCGAAGCCTAAGATGCACAGAGGAAGAGCAAGAGGACGACATTCACACCACAACTGAGGAGATTGCTAAAAATCAGGAAAATCTACTACCTCCTGCGATTGCTGCTGATCCAGTAAATCAGAATCCTGCTCCACGCACTATGTATGATTATGCTAAACTTAGTTTAACAGGAACTGAGCCAAGTATAGTTAGACCTGCTATTGCTGCAAATAATTTTAAACTGAAACCTAACACAATTCAAATGATACAATAGTTTGTTCAGTTTGATGGTTTGCAAGATGAGGATCCAAACAATCACTTGGTGAATTTTTTAGAGTTTGCGACACTTTTAAAATTAATGGTGTTTCTGATAATGTCATTCACCTTCGGTTGTTTCCCTTTTCATTAAGGAAGAAAGTTAAACAGTGGTTGAACTTGTTACCACGAGGGTCAATCACTACTTGGGAACAAATGACCGAAAAGTTTTTACTTAAATATTTTCTGCCTGCCAAAATGACCAAATTAAGGAATGATATCTCTTCTTTTGTGCAGATGGATCTAGAAACACTCTATGATGCATGGGAGAGATACAAGGACCTCTTGAGAAGGTGCCCTCACCATGGGCTACCCTTATGGTTGCAGGTTCAAACATTTCACAATGGCCTGAATCCTTCGACTAGACAGATGATTGACACAACTGCTGGTGGGACTATCAATAATAAGACACCTGAAAAGGCTTATGAATTTATAGAGGAGATGTCATTAAATAATTATCAGTGGCAAGTTATGAGGACAAAGCCAACGAAAGCAGCCGGTGTTTTCAACCTTGATGTGGTTACTATGCTATCTAACCAGGTAAAACTCTTAAATAAAAAGATTAACGGTTTGTGTGGTTCTACTCAGGCACATCCAGTGATGAGGTGCGATTCAAATGGAGTAGGAGTATACACAGAATATCAACCCTTCAACCCTAGCATCGAGGAGGAACAAGTCCAACATATGGGTAACAATAACACTAGACCTCAAAATAACCCATATAGTAATACTTATAATGCAGGTTGAAGGAACCATCTCAATTTCTCGTGGGGCGGTCAAGGAAATCAAAGGCCACAACACCCTTCGGGTTCTCAACAACCACCTTACCAATAAGAAAAGAAGTCGAACCTTAAGGAGATGCTAACAAAGTTCATCTCAGTGTCGGAAACTCGCTTTCAGAACACCGAAACAGCACTTAAAAATCAGTAAATGTCGATCTAAGGACTCGAGAATCAAATTGGGCAGCTGGCTAAGATGATTTCAGAAAGACCACCAAGAAGTTTACCTAGTAACACAGAACCCAATCTAAAAGAGCATGTGAAAATAGTTACACTAAGGAGTGGGAAGGTGTTAGCTGAATCCGAAAAGAGGCCACCACAAGAAGCTGAAAGAGACAAAGGAGTGGAAGAAAAACCCAAAAACAATAACAATCCAATGCCAAAGGAATAGAAACCACCAAACCCATATCCAGCAAAGTTGAAGAAAGACCGCATAAATGCACAATTCGGTAAATTTCTTAAACTTTTTAAACAACTACATATTAACTTACCTTTTGTTGAAGCTATATCGCAAATGCTTACATATGCAAAATTTTTAAAGTAGCTTCTAAGGAACAAAAGGAAGTTTGAAGACCTATCTACAGTGGAACTTAATGAGGAGTGCTCGGCCATACTCTAAAATAAACTGCCAACCAAACTGAAATACCTAGGAAGTTTTATTATTCCCTGCTTAATTGGTAGTTTGAATGTTGATATGGCACTAGCTGATTTAGGCGCTAGAATTAATTTGATGCCATATAAAATGTTTAAACAACTTGGTCTTGGGGAACCTAAACCCATTAGGATGAGTATTCAATTAGCTGATAGATCTGTTAAATATCCTAGGGGAATTATAGAGGATGTACTTGTAAAAGTAGATAAATTTATATTCCCTGTTGATTTCATTGTGCTTAACATAAATGAGGATGTTGAAGTGTCTTTAATCTTAGGATGTCCATTTTTAGCCATTGCTAGGGCTATTATTGATGTGGGTGACGGTAAATTGGTACTTAGAGTAGGTGACGAAGAGATTATCTTTAAAATTTATAATGCCATGAGATTTTCTAGGGAACAGGATGACTCATGTTATTTTATTGACTCTATTGATCATGCTACTCAAGATTCTTTTCAGGAAATCATACATAAGGACACGTTAGAACTGTGTGAGGGGGATGATAATTCTGAGATAGGAACTGAACTGAATTCCAATGAACCCTCCCCAAGACTAGCAGAATATGAGGGTATTAAGGTAAACGATGAACTTAAGTAAAAACCCTCTACTGAAGAACCTCCCAAACTGAAACTTAAACAATTACCGAATCACTTGGAATATGCATTCCTTGGAAATAACTCTACATTATCGGTAATTATTGCGACTAACTTGTAACCCAAAGAGAAAGAGAAATTGCTCTAAGTCTTAAGAGAGCATAAAAGGGCCATAGCTTGGAAAATTTCTGACATTAAAGGGATCAGCCATTCTTTTTGCACCTACAAAATTTTAATGGAAGATGAATATAAGCCATGCGTGTAAGCCCAAAGATGACTAAACCCCAACATGAAAGAAGTTGTTAAAGCTGAGGTAATTAAACTCCTAGATGCTGGAATTATTTATCCTATTTTTGACATTTCTTGGGCAAGTCCAGTGCAGGTTGTTCTTAAGAAAGGAGGTATGACTGTTGTAGCCAATGAGCAGAATGAATTAATCCTAACAAGGACAATCACAGGTTGAAGAGTTTGCATTGATTATAGGAAGCTAAATGATGCCACGAGAAAAGATCACTTCCCCCTTCTATTCATTGACCAAATGTTGGAAAGATTGTCAGGGCACATGTACTACTGCTTTTTAGACGGACTCTCAGCTATTTTCAAATCCCAATAGCTCTTGAGGATTAAGAAAAGACGACATTTACATGTCCATACGGTACGTTTCCTTATCATAGAATGCCTTTTGGATTATGTAATGCTCCTACTACTTTTCGACGTTGCATGATGGCCATTTTGACGAACTCATAAAAGACGTCATGGAGGTATTTATGGATGATTTCTCAGTTTTTGGTAACTCTTTCCATTTTTGCCTTAAAAATTTAAAACGAGTGTTAATAAGATGTGAGGAAACAAACCTTATGCTTAACTGGAAAAAATGTCACTTTATGGTTCAAGAAGGTATTGTGTTAGGGCATAAAATTTCTAGTAAAGAGATTAAGGTTGATAAATCTAAAATTGAAACCATTGAAAAACTACCTCCCCCTAATTCGGTTAAGGCTATTAGAAGCTTTTTAGGACATGCTGAGTTTTATAGAAGATTTATTAAAGACTTTTCTAAAATAGCTAAGCCTTTGACTAAATTACCAGAAAAAGATATGCCTTTTAATTTCGATCAGGAATGTTTAGAAGCATTTAATACTTTAAAGGTTAAATTGACTAAAGCTCCAATTATAATTGCACCTGATTGGAATTCACCTTTTGAACTAATGTGCGATGCGAGTCATTTTGCAGTAGGTGCAATTTTGGGACAGCGAAGAGATAAACATTTTCAACCTATCTATTATTCTAGCAAAATTTTGACAGCCGCACTAGAAAACTACGCCACCACGGAGAAAGAGCTGCTACCTGTGGTTTTTGCATTCGATAAATTTAGGCCATACCTAATACCATCTAAAGTTGTCGTTTATACTGACCATTCTGCTCTTCGCTACCTTTTGACTAAAACTGATGCAAAACCTTGACTCATTCGATGGATTTTATTATTGCAGGAATTTGACTTGGAGATTAAGGATAAGAAAGGAGCTGAAAATCTCGCAACTGACCATCTCTCCAGGCTTGAAAATTCAAGTACCAAAGAGCTAGATGACGTTGAAATAAATGATTCATTCCCTGAAGAACAATTTTTTGTTATATCTGATTCTGAGGTACCTTGGTTTGCAGACATTGCAAATTTTTTAGCCGCTAACATTATCCCAAAAGGGTTGACATATAAGCAAAAGAAGCGATTCTTTACTAATGTGAAAAACTGCGTTTGGGAAGACCCTTTTCTTTTCCGTATATGTGCAGATCAAGTCATTAAGAGATGCGTTACAAGGACAGAAGCATTGAAGATCTTGGAACATTGCCACTCAAGACCGAATGAAGGACAATACAGTGGAAATAAAACCGTACATAAAATCCTCAAATCAGGTTTTTATTGGCCCACTCTATTCAAAGAAGCCCACAGGTATGTTACTTCTTGTGACAAATGCCAACGGATAGGTAATATCTCCAAACGTGATGAAATGCCTTAGACATATATGCTCTCATGTGAAATATTTGATGTTTGGGGTATCGACTTCATGGGTCTATTCCCTAGTTCATTTGGGAATAAGTACATCTTAGTAGCTGTTGATTACATGTCCAAATGGGTTAAAGCCCAAGCTTTACCTACTAATGATGCTAGAGTAGTAGTACGATTCCTTAAGAAACTTTTCTCTCGATTTGGAACACCTAGAGCAATTATCAGTGATAGGGGTACTCATTTTTGTAACGCCTAATTTGACAAGACCCTTAAGAAATATGGTGTTCACCACAGAACAGCCACCCCTTACCACCCTCTATAACACCCCTCACCCGTATCCAACATCGGGACAGGGCTCGAGGCATTACCAGACTTAAACATTCATAAACATACCAAAATCGGGTCACTAAATTTCACCCAAAATTTAAAACTTTTAGATCATATACTTTCGCCCCTTAAATAGGTCATCGAGGTCTAAAACTTACATTAAAGCGGTTCGGGACAAAACTGAAAACATTCGGGAAACTTTGGGCTACTTAATGAATTTCTAGCTTTGGAGGGCTACACGCCCGTGTATCATAGGGCACGCCCGTGCCCTCACCCCGTGTCTAAAACCTAACCATTCTGTTAAATTAACACGGCCTAGGCACACGCCCGTGTGACCTACCCGTGTGCTAATTTGATTTAAAGTTTTAGATGTAGGGGACACACGGTCACAGCAGATGTCCGTGGGAGGAAACCGTGTGTTACACACGGCCTAGACACACGCCCGTGTGTCTATCCATGTGGACTTTGTTGGGCTAGTTTCCAAGCCTAGGTCACCCTTTCCTACTCTTATGCATAGAAATTTCAAAGTTTGAGAGAAAACATGACTTTACACTTATAAATAATCTTAATAAGACTCCTAGTGTGGAAACCTCATATCATTGGTTTCACACGAAAAGGTTATTTCCCATTTAGTATTCATGGGTTCTTATGTCATTGTATTACATTCTAGAACTTGGCTCATTTTGAAACTCATTGCCACTTGTAGCATTCCATCATAATAGAGCATGAACATGCAGATAAAGGCAGGTCATAGCTTACTTTCAAATATGCTATTTTCCATGGCCTTATACAAAAAGATGAATACATCCTTACATGCCTTCATTTGGCAATTCAAATGACACATATGACAAAATACTCAAGACCCTATACATGCCATTAACAAAATAGTAGTGTCTTTATACCAAAGCTTGACCAGTTGATAGTGTGTTGACTCTCCAATCATCTTCCAATCTTTATGAGTCCTCGAACTCTAAAAAACAGGGGAAAAGAGAGGGAATAAGCATTTTCATACTTAGTAAGCTCGAATAACCAGAAAGTAAACTTACCGAGTAATTAGCATACATCCATACCTAAGTTATGAATTCATCCAATATGAATGATTTCCTATCACATGCACTCAATTAATGAGTTAGTCACATAATCATGTATCATGTAAATTAACTAGATCAGCTCATCATTCAATATTTCATCATGTATGTGTATCCCATATTATTCTCGTTGAGTTTCCAGAGAAACTCGATGGAATACCCATTATCCGTCAATTCATAGGAATGATCGTTCATATATGCACTCCCGCGAACCTCACATCATATGGCAAGATTACCAGTCCAGGCTAAATCCCCCATATCATGAACTCATAAGGTGATGTTGAGATTAACAGTTCAGGCTAAATCTCTTATAGTAACAACACCCTTAATGAGCTCGGATCTGAATTACCAATCTAGGCTAAATTCAGACCTTAATCAGATTACCCGTCCGGGCTAAATCTGTAATGCACATATATTCTTCGGGAGGCTTGATCATTCAAGGAACACCCGTCCGGACTAGATTCCTTTTTATACTTGAGATCTCGAATTACCCGTCCGGGCTAAATCCTTACTGCAACACATACAAGATCTCAGTTCACATGTCAATGAGGGGTTATCCATCGATTTCCCTTTGTCAACCTCAACCGAGATATCTTTCACATGTTATCATCAATATACATTTCTATGATTTTTCATGCCAATAATATATGCAATCACCAAGCATTCATAAAGCATACAATTATGCATTTTAAGGGTTTACTTCAAATTACCCGAACTTACCTGGTATTCTTTTCGGGATTGAGTTTCGGTTATTCCGAAACTTTACGTTTACCACGATCTACCTCCGAAATTCGTTCCTCGGGATCTATATCAGCAAAATTAATTCATTAATACCCCACATTATACATTTCGAGTTTAATATCTACCCCCGATCCAAATGATCATTATGCCCCTAACCTTCGTCATTTTTACGATTTAGTCCTTAGACTCATATAATGAAACACATGCAATTTCTATCTTACCCAAGCCTAACTGAACATTTTTCTCTCTTGTGGCAACCCACATTTTTCATTCTCTTACCCATTTCTACCACACATTTACATCTTTTGCAAATTAGTCCCTATAAAGGTTTCTCATGAAAACTAGCTTGGAAAAGATGTTTATCACACATTTATCTTTCATATTCCTCCATAATCCATCAAAATACAAGCAACTCATGCATGGGTAAATTTTCAAACATGAACCCTAGCATGAAATATGGGTAGAAATGGAGAGAGCAAGTTACCGAGATTTTAAAAATATAAAGAACATGGAAAATGGGGTTTGAGAGCACTTACTATTGAGCTTGGAAATGTTAGAAACCCTAGCTATGGTGTCTCTTCAATTTTAGGCACCCATGGAGAAGAAAATGGCTGATTTTGGCTTGATTTTTCCTATTTTAATTCATTAAGATAACAAATGATCAAAATGCCCTTCTACCCTTTCTTTAAAATTTCATCCATGCAAGCCCATTTTTGTCCAAAAATTTAGAACTTACCAAAATTGATCTCCAAGACCTTAAAATTCATAATCTAAATCAACTTCATACAAATTTCTTCTAAAATCCAAGTTTTACAATTTATTCAATTTAGTCTCTAATTTCTAATTGGACATCTTATACTTAGAAATTCTTCATGAAACTTTAACACATGCATATACTTATATTCTAGGCCTCATAATGATCATAAAATAAATATTTTAATGTCAGATTTATGGTCCCGAAACTACTATTCCGACTAAGCTCTATTTCGGGATGTTACACCCTCAAACTAGTGGCCAAGTAGATGTAGCAAACCGAGAGCTTAAACGTATCCTAGAAAAAGACAGTAGAGTTAAACAGGAAAGATTGGGCAATTAAAGTAGATGATGCTTTATAGGCTTATAGAACCGCTTTTAAGACCCCTTTAAGAACATCATCTTACAGACTTGTTTATGGAAAAAGTTGTCATCTACCATTTGAGTTAGAACACAAGGCATTCTGGGCTATAAAATTTCTAAACTTCGATCCCAAACTTACAGGTGAAAACATGTTGATGCAGTTGAACGAGTTAGATAAGTGGCGAACCAATGCATATGAGAATTCACGCCTATACAAGGAAACAACAAAGCGCCGCCATGACGCTCGTTTAAAATAACGCAAGCAAGTTGAAGTGGGAGATCTTGTCCTGTTGTATAACTCGAGGCTCAAATTGTTCCCAGGGAAGCTTAAATCATGATGATTAGGTCATTTCGTAGTCCAAAATGTCTTTTTATATGGCACAATAGAGGTAAGTCACCCATCACAAGGCACTTTCAAGGTAAATGGACATCGCTTAAAATTTTACAACCGTGAGAATTTCAAAGATGATAGAGAGGAGCTACGGCTCCATGAACTCTCCTAAATATACCCACAAGGTAGAGTCGAGCTTAGACTATAAATAAGCGCTTCTTAGGAGGTAACCTAAGCACTAACCTCACTAAATAGGGTTTAATTTTTCTTTAACTATTCATAGTCTAACTGCAGGAAATGTTGACATTTGATAATGGCAAACATGGCCTAACCCACGGGCGTGCCTTAGGCCGTGCTCATACCACGGGCAGAGACAAGGCCGTGCGATACGGTCGTGTAAAAACAGAGCAAAATTTTTTCAAAACACGGAATTCGATACATTGCCATGGCCGTGCGACATAGCCGTGGGCAATCCTGCCCTCCGTCTTATATTCTACCTACTTTTATGGTTATCATCGAATTATTCCCTTAATTCTCATTCACAGTGGTGTCTTCTCATTTATCCCTCAGAAGCATGCCTTCTTTTCAGCTTTCTCTTCAATTCTCGCTCTCGCTAATCCCTGAATTTTGTCTTGTTCTCATGTGATCCTCTTATATCATTATTAGAATGAATTTTGATTAACTTATGATTTTTATTGATATGTCTTGAATTAAAACATAGGCATTCATACATTGATCGTTTAAACTTTAAGGAATTAGAGAATTGAGCATGATAAGTTGATTTTTAAGATTTAAAAATTTTTAGGTTGTTTGCCCAACTTTAGGTACTCTCTTAGTTGAAATTCACAAGATTAAACATCAAAAAGCCATAATTTTTTGTGAGATTTTCAGCTTTAAGAGCATATATTATTTTTTTATGCTCACTTTTATTGTTGCTTTGAGTGCGTCAATATTGATCTGTTATTCTAGAACTTGCTTGATTTTACTTAATTATTCCTATCTCTAGGCATGCAATTAACTCCGCTTAATTATGTTAGATCTACTCTTAGACAGAGACTTTTTCTCCTCTGAATAAGCACATCAATACTTGAATCAATATACTGTAATATTAAAGCAAGAATTAAGAACTCATAATTAAGAACAAGTCAAATATTTATCATATAATTCAGATAATAATAACAAGATCCGTCTTAGGTTTCATTCCCCTTAGGTATTTAAGTGGTTTAGTTCATATTTATGAAAGAAAACATTTCAAAATAATAATGATAACAAAACATAAAGAAAACCCAAGAAATCTTGAAGGGAATCGAAGGGAGATCTTCAGTCTTGAAGGTGAATCCGGCTTCTGAGATGGATCAATCAGCTTTCTTCGAGTAATTCCTTGCCTCCTACTCCGTGTGTCCCCTCTAATCCTCCTCTCGTGTGTTTAAATAGGCTTTAGAATGCCTAAAATCCCTCAAGAGTAGCCTTTTTCCGAATAGGACTAAACTTGGACTCGACAGGGATATGCCCGTGTTTGATTTCTTCAATCTGTGTTGAAGGTTGTTAAATAGACATGGGTATATGGTCTACCCGTGTAAGTCGTGCTCGATTCTGCTAAAAGGATACGAGCATGTGGTCTACTCGTGTAAGGAAGTCCAAGCCGTGTTAGATCCTGTTAGAACTACACGGGCGTGTGGTTTGCCTATATAAGGAAGTCTAGGCCGTGTTGATTTCACATGTTGGTCTATTTTCCCCATTTTCGGCCTGTTTCTCGCTCTTTTTACTCTCCTATGCTCACCTAAGTATAAAACATGAAATTAAAAGATTAGGAGCATCGAATTCACCAAATCTAAAGAGAAATCATCCATAAATGTGCTAAGCATGGGATAAAAATATGTATAAATTGCGGTTTATCAAATACCCCCACACTCAAGCAAAATCCTAAACTCACAATTAAGAATTCATTTTTCTTAACTTATAATTCCTATCTATAATATCTCAAAATAAACCATAAGTAATCATACATTGAGAATTCAACTGAAAGAACATCAAAGTTTCAAACATTCCAAGTTGAGCATTTTATCACAAAAACATAGGTATCTCCCCTCATCTAAGTGATTACCTTTGATTCAAAATATCACAGAGTTTAGCATCCTCACTAAGGATTCACTCAAATCACTCGAGATGTTTAAGGACAATAAGTTAAGCACTCAATAGTCAATATGAAAAGTTATTACCATAGGCTTGCATGAAAATCTAATCTCCACCACTATAAATTGAGATGAAACATCAATCAAAAGGTCTTTAGAGGGTTGTAACGTGGCTTTGGTTAGGGGTGTGGTCATAAGCTGAAAAAGAAGGTTAGAATCGAGATTGAATTGAAAAAAAATTACCTAACTAGAAAAATAATAAATCATCAATTGAATACATGTGAGCTTCTTCTTAGAATATGGAATTAAACATTTAAACTCAAAAACAAGGAATTACTACTAATATATATATATTAATTTTTTTTAAGAACAAGTCAAATAACATAGGCTAACTATCAAAAATAAAACATAGCTAAGCAATTTATTCAAATCAAATCTCGAAAAAAATAGGGATCAAATTAATTTAGGGGATTTCAAAAATAATGGGTTATGGGTTAATATTGAGGGTAAATCAATGGATGACTTATTAGGCTCAATGGGGTTTACTAAGGGTTAATTATGAAGGTAGGCTTTTATGGAGTGAGTGGGTTAAACCTAAGTGCCTTTATCATCTTGACATATCAAATCAAATGTGTGGTCTTAACATGTATAATCAAGCAAGTTAATTGCATGCCTAGAGATAGGGTGACATAATTTTGCTGGATTAAGGCCTAATAAGGGAATCCATAGATCTAGTTAATGCAACACTAGTGGTTTTAATTAGAAAGAGATTTCAATTAATCAACCTAGGGCTAGATGTTGTTAGTCTCGATAGAGATAATAATATAACTTAGGGATTTCTACGGATCAAGTCAAGTGAATAAATTGTCTGATTCAGAGTCAACAACAAGTGAAGTCTAGGTGAATTTTTCCTTTAGGTATTGTTCAAATCATTTAATTTTCCCAAAAGTATTTCCCCAATTTACTTTCTGTGCATTCTTAGTTTAGTAAGTAGTTTAGATAAAACAAACCCCTTTATTTTTAGGCTAGATAATAAAAAGAAAAGTTAATACTAGTACTTTTAGTTCCTTTGGGTTCGACATCCCGGTCTTGCCATAAGCTATACTACTGTTCGATAAGGTGCGCTTGCCTTTGTCGTGATAATAGTTAGTTTTCAAGAATGGGCATTCATAAATTATAAAACTTATTGCACGTATCATATCACACGATCACATACATAGTCCATCATCCACTCAAGATTAATGTATGCCACATTATGAATGTCACAAGTGGATAAATCCATAAACGGATATAGGATCTATTCTACTTGGGTCATGTTTGATGTTCAATTAGTCATATGTATGACTCTATCTTTTAGGAGTTATCCGCTCCAATGCTCAAGACAAAGCATCTCACCAATTAGACATGATAGCCAACATATTAGTCTTTTAATCAATTTTCTCATTTCTGATTAGATTAAGGACATATTTAGGATCATTTACTAATACAAGCTATCATTTCGTATTATGATTCAACCACGTAATACCGTTTAGTATTATTTAACATTAGATAACCAGTGAACTAATATTTGTTTCCTTGTTGCTTTGCTTGCAAAAATATTGAGGACAATATACATTGGATATTAATCTAATTAATGAAAATTAATATTAAATCAATTTGTTTGAAAAGTACAAGTACACATAGACAAAAATACTACACAAAGGGCACTGGAACCAACACATTCTATAAAAATATGTAACAACCCGTTTTCAATGAAATCAGAAAGATTTTGGGACCACAAATCTGACGTAAAAATATTTATTTTATTATTATTTTAATGTCTACAGCATGTTAGTATTACCGTATAAAAATTTAGTTAAGAAATTTTACTGGTTGAATGCTTAATTTGATAAAAAGGACTAAATCACATAAAGTGCAAAACTTGAGTTTTATAAGTTAAAGGTATCAAATGACTATGAAATTAATTAGTAAAGAGGTTTATGTGGCAAATAAACCATTTTTATTTTGAGTGGACAAATATGGACATTAGTTATGAAATTTTAAATGTTATAAGTAAGGTTAAATTAGTAAATAAGTTAATAAGTAAATTAAAAATAAAATAAAATAATGGTGTCATCTTCCTTAATGTGAAACACCACCGAAATTGAAGGATAGGAAGCCACAGCTAGGGCTTAAAGTATTCAGCCAACCTTGGTGTATGCATGTAAGTCATTTTTCATCCTGTTTTTAATGATTTCTATGTTTTCAGGATCGTTGTAGCTTAATCTAGCTAGCCCAGAGACTAATTTTTAAAACTGTTAAAAGATTAGAGTTTTTCCATGAATGAACATAGGTTGATTTTGATGTTTGATGGAAGAAAATGGATAGTTGTTGTTAGATAAACAATTTTTGTTAAGTGATTTTTAATAAAATTGTCAAATAGTGATTAAATAAAAAAAATAGAAAATATTGACGGTGAAATTGTGAAATAAATGAAATATAGGGCTTTCTAAGCCCTATATGAAATTCAGCTATGGTGGGTTATTGGAAAATTTCATGAATTTTCATTTTATGAGCTAGGGACTAAATTGAAATAAAATCAAAATCATAGGGGCATAAATGTAATTTTTTTAAAATATGAGTTTGGGTTAAATTGAATAAAATAAGTATTGAATTGAGCTGAATTTATTCGTTTAGATCAAGACAAACCTCGTACGGCTTTAGATTGGAGCAAAGATAAAGTTTTAGAATAATCGCATTCGTATCTACGTTTAATCGTCAATATAATTTCGTGTAATTATATTGTATTTATGTTCTTTTAATTGAATTATACATGTAATGTGGAATGCCATATTTAAATATATACATATCTGTTGCATATCCAATGATGTTTCGACGACTACCGAGTTCTGTTTGAACCTCAGGAATTCGTAAGATACAAATGATATGTCATTAGGGTTTACATGATTTGGGTGCTGGTCTTGAACGTCCTATCGATGGCTGAGGTCCGGCACGTGTTGCGGATACTCCACAGCTCGTGTAAGTAGCATCGTGTAGCTACGTTTCGACCTACAGCTCGTGTGAGCAGACCCATTTTCACAGCTCATGTAAGCATTCTAATTCACAGCTCGTGTGAGCATTCTGATTCACAGCTCATGTGAGCATTCTGATTTACAGCTCATGTGAGCATACATGTACAGGAATTGACAGGTTATAGTTATATGAGTTAGCGTACTATGTGTGAGCTATCCCGGGTATCCAATAGTATTCTAAATGGTTCAACGGGCATTATCTGAAAGAAAGTGGTCAAATTTTGATACGAACTAAGATATGAACACATATGATTTGCATTGAATTGGTGATACATGGTATAATGAAAGTTGAGATGGATGATATATGCTTATGATACATGATTAAATGTTGTGATCATCCATGATTAAATTGCTTATGTTATATGCTTATATGGCTAACATGTTTGGTGTAAATGCTTAGGCTTTGGCCAAGTTGTGGTTGGATTATGCAATGTTTAACTTACTTGTTATGTGATGGAATGGTAAGTTGTGTTTTACATTATACGAACTTACTAAGCATTTATGCTTACTCTGTGTTATTTTTTGTGTTTTATAGTGAATCGGAAGCTCGTTCGAGTTGGAAACTTGTCGGAGTTATATCACATTATCCATCAGCTAAATCGGTAGATTTTGGTGTTTCTAGTTTTGGTTATAATGGCATGTATATGTGTTTTTATTTGATGAATTAGCCATTTGTTTTTGGCTTGTGTTTATGGCATTTTGAATGATGATATGGTGTTAAGTTGGCATGTGTATATTTGGCCTTGTATTGGTTATTATTTTGTGTCTGTGGTAATTAGATAATTGAGGTTAAAATGGTAGTTAAAAATGCATGTTATAAGTTGTCCTTTGACAAGTTTGAATGTGGTAATTTGGTATGTTGTTTAGATGACATATGTGGCTAATTGTGCTAATGACTTAGTTGATGGATAGTAAATGGTCATTTTGGTATGAAAAATGTAGTTTATGATGCTAAATTAAAATGGTAAATTTGGTACTTGTGAATGTGAATTTGATATGTGAACAAAGTGGTAAGTTTTGGTTAAATTATACACATGGTTATACATGTTTCAATGTTGTGATTGATGTGCCTTTGGGTATATTGGTTGAATGCTTATGTCCTTTATTGGGATAGCTTGATTATGCAGGTTTTTAGTGCATTTTGAAGGCTTGCTTATATGTGGAAATTTGGTTGTAGGTATATGCTTGAATGGGTGAGAAAAATGGCTTGGAAATGACCTATTTTTTGTCCACACGGCCAGAGACACGGACGTGTGTCTCAGCCGCGTGTGACACACGATTAGGCGACATGGTCGTGTTTCCCTTGTAGCTTATAAAGGGCTGAAAGTCAGGCTATTACACGGTCTGGCACACGGGCGTGTTAGGCCATTTCGAAGGGTACACGGCCTAGCACACAGGCTTGTGGCTTGGCAGTGTGACCCAAGTCAGAGTGTTACACGGGCTGGGACACGATTGTATGTCCCTACTTCGAATGTTCACACAGCCTGAGGCATAGGCGTGTGTCTCATCCGTGTGAGTCATACGGCCTAGCCACACGGTCGTGTGACCCCTACAGTTTAAAAATTTTCAACTTTTTTTGAAAAATTCTATATGTTCCCAATTTAGTCCCGATTTATTTCTAATGTGTTTTTAAGGCCTTGAGGGACCGTATAAGAGACAATATGTATGTCTTTGATTGGTTTAGCTATGATTGAATATATGAATTAAATGATTGAATATATGAATATATATGTATAAGAGACAATATATGAATTGAAATCTCCGATAATGCTTCGTAACCCTATTCTGATGATAGATATGGGTTAGGGGTGTTACAAAATACATATAAGTATTTTGGATCATTTTATAATCTTCATTCAACTATTATTCACTAAGTTAAAATTATTAGATATGTTCAAATAATTTCAATTCATATATTGAACAATTCCCAGAGAATTTTTATATGCTTTCAACATTCTAAATCTTTTAAGGATTTTAATATAAACTTCACTATATTGTGATTTATATAAGAATTTGTAACAACAATCATAAGACGTTGTTCAAATCTTTAATGAATTGTCAAACTAAAGGTTATTTTCTTCTATCATAAAAGAGTATCTTTCATAATCAATGTTAAGACTTAGCGAAAAACTTTATTTTTCTTATTTCGTCTTCATAAAACTACTTCATTGTATCATCGTTGGCTTTATATCTTTAGATATTTGGACTACTAGTTCAGAAACTTCACGAATTTAATTCAACTTGAATTACGTCTTTTCATTTTGGCCAATCTTATTGCAATGATATTGGTTTGTTGCAGTACCAAGTAAGATAAATATTTTCTATCTGTAACGATAATATTCATTACTACATTCTCATATCCTTCCTCAAATAATATTAACATAAATAAAATATTTGGACATATGACATATATGTAGCCAATGATATTCATATCACACTAATAACATAAGTTAACTCTACCTTTTGAAGAGTTAACTCTCATTTTTTTTTATTACTATATTTCTACTTTTCATGATTATATCTTTTATTTTTTTATGCTTACATTCACTTTGTAAATTGTAATAGATCTAGTAAGACGGACTTCTAAATGTTTTCATTGATTATTTTATAACCACCATCACAATCACGCTTAAATTTTAATTCAAAATCTATATGTTCATGTTATTACCATGATTAATCTCAAATTATAATATATAATAAAATAAATTAATAAAATATACCTAAAGATTATTAACATTATCGTTATTACCCTGACTATTATTAGAGACATTGTTACAAGTACTAAAATAACTTTGCTTTATTATAACAATAATTTAATTGTTAAATTTTTAATCATTAGAATATCATGTATAATAGAAAAAACTATAATGTAGATGAAATTTTAAAATACTAAAAATTTTTATAAAGAATAAGGTTTTTTTTTTAAATGGAAAAACATACCAAAAACTGGTTATATAAAATTCTTGGCATATGAAACCTAAAATCTTTGATTGCTTGAGCGGTAAAAAATGATAGTCTTACCCCAGTTAGCGAGTTTGACTCTGTCTTTAGGTTGTTTTTCGTTTTCTCATTTCCGGCAGCAACTGGTTTTGTAACTGTTTTTGACAAAAATCAGTAATAACGCTTTCGTAACCGACTCATCGTGGAAGAAGAAGGTAACGCTTATGCTTGGGTTTGAATCCCCAGAAACTTTAGAAGGAAATCATGGAAAAAAAAATATCTTGATTGGAAACTTACTTAATGGTAAAATATTGGGTGAATTTTTTAAATACGTCGGTTTATAGGAAAAATTATGAGATTAGGCTATTTTTTAAAATTTGTCGGAATAAGTTGATTTAAGAGTGAGTGTGTGAAAGCTGGACGTATTTTTAACAGATTTTACAGTAAATGCTTTTAGCTTGATGCATTTTCAACTTTGGTCAAATAGTTAAATGTTAGTGCTTTTATCCTTAAGTATCGGGTTTAATTCATTTCCTACTCACATTTATAATTACACTATGAAATAAAAAATACAAATATTTGTAGGAGAGAAATCGAACTCAATACTCAAGAATGTAATTGTAACTATTTAACCATTTAAAGTTTAAAAAATTAATTAAAATTTAAAAAATTTAAAACAATATGAAATAAAAAATACAAATATAAGTAAAAAAAATCGAATTCAAGACTTAAAAATAAAAATACTAATATTTAACCGTTCAACTAAAGTTAAAAGCACATTTAAACTCTCTTCTCAAAATCGAAATATTCCAGTAAATTTAAAAAAAAAAATCCTAATCTCAAATTTCCCTAAAGACCGGCATATTAAAGGAATTCACCTAAATAAAATGTTTTTTTTTTAAATTTAAATCATTAAAAAGAAATAAAAGAGTGCCGTTTTACTTTTTATGTGGTTGGAAAGCTTTGGCACTACTTCGACCGGGGGTTCAACGTGGCATAACAAAAACAAGTCGTTACGATTCCTCCTCCTTTATTATTACCTCATCAGCAAAATTAAATAAATTAATTAAAATTTCAGTTACTCCGCCATGGAAGTTTCTCCTTGTATTTCTCCTTCACTTACACCACTTACACCCCCAGTCTCACTTCCCCAATCAAAACCCACATTCACAAGGTATTCAAATCCAACGGTGAAGGTCACTTCCATCCAAAGATGCAAATCTTTGATACGAAACAATCAACGGCTTACAACCAAGGTTGCTGCCAATATTCATGATGTTTCCGTCGTAGCTGATCCTGCTCGAGTCGATATCACTTGGCAAATTGTTGTTGGAGCTCTAGGTCCACAATTAACATAAGATTATGTCTACTAATGTTGATTATCTTACTTGGTATTTATATTTAATACAGTGTTTAATATAAAAAAATTTTCTGCAGCTGGGGTTACCCCTTTTATTGTTGCAGGGATTGAATTCAGCAAAAGAATTGTAAGCCAAATAATTCAAAGCGTTAATTGATTATTTGGGAATGGATTAGTAATGGGTTTTTGAATATGTATGCAATGATGTATTTATGGATGATGATTTGTGTGTTTGTTTATGCATTATTGATTGTAGATTGCACAAAGAAGATGTGGTGAATGTAGGGGCTCAGGACTTGTTTTCAGGGGCAATGATTATTTTAAATGCCTTGAATGTGGTATATGCCTTTGTTAATTTACACTAATTATTTTAGGGTTATATAATCAGTTTTGTTCCTTACTCTATAATCAATGCTTGCTGGCAGGTGGATTTCTTCCATGGCAGTCATGGAAAAGGTTCTTCACTGGTTAAAAACAATTTACTACTTTTCATGTTATAAGATTTCCCCATAACACTCTACATTGTAAAACAAGTTGAAACTTGGGAGCCAAGTAATTGAACTGGTTCAAGGAGAAAAGCTGTAAAAGCTTTCCTGCATACATGAATGATTAACTCTGTAAAATGTACACATATGAATACATATACAGAATTAGTATGTGATTTTCTGGACAATGTGCTTCATTTTGACATTTGTTGTATCTGATGCTTGCTGAACATTGCAAAGGGAAGTATAATGAATCAGATTCCCACAGTTTCAAAGAACTATAATTTAGATTTGATTGTATTTTTCGTGCATGCTCGAAACGAATCCGACACTATCTTAGACATGGACAGCATAGTATATTTCGACTTTACCATTCCGAGTATAAGAAAAAGACCTGAATGTACATGTCTTAGATACATAACCTTATCCGACACTTACTCCCGGATATTAGCAACTGTTTTTTCTACTATGATAAATCACATATTATTGTCATAACTCTATGCACTAAACACAATTTTTTTCCTTTTTTTGCTGTTTAGTTTAATTAAACAGAGAAAGATATATATATATTATTTTTTTCTGTTCAAGTACTTGTTAAACTGCAAACGCTAGTTTGAAGTTGAGTTTCCTTCACAAATGCAAATGCTTGTAACTGAAAAGGAAAAGCAGACAAAAAAACTGTCGAAACTAGAACATGAAATTGCTGAGTCCAGTTGCTTTTGAATGGTGTCATTATTAGCATTTAATGACTCAGATTCTTTCCTTTTTTTCCCCTGAAATTACTCTGCTTACAACCAAAACTGACCCTAACACTGGCTGACACATAAGCAATAACCTGGCAAAAGAAAAAGGAAGGTAAGCATCATTTGGGGCAGATTCCTCCTCTCCTTTCAACTATATATCAAGACTTGCAATGCTGAAGAGAGCTGCATAGAAACATCCGTTCTCTTTTCTTGTTCATCCATATCTGATTTCCACCCTCACCCCATTTTAAGAAGAAGAAATGGCTCCTTGTCGATCTTGGTCTGAGCTTCCAAAAGAGCTCATCTCTTACATTGCTAAGTGCCTCGACACTCGCACTGATGTTCTTCGTTTCCGAGCTGTGTGCTGCTCCTGGAGAGCTTCAGTTCCTTTGCCACCAAAATCTTCTAAACTGCCAGTGCATTTCAGCTTGCCTGTTAATGATCCTAGGAAGCCTATTGTTTCTGCCGTCATTTCACAAACGGTGGTCTACCGCATTGCTCAACCAGGCTTTCATGCTCATCCCAACCGCAAAAGCTGTTTCATCAGGGTGGAAGAAACGGAGCAAGAGAACAAGTTCCGCCTGGTGAACCCGTTTTCTGAGCGTCTGATCAAGCACATGCCTGCCAACTTTCCCAAGGAGATAAACCATCTCAACTTCAGGGTGGAAGAAATGACCAAGGGTTTCAGTATTCGACTGCTAAAGGATGATGGTAGTTCTGATCTCCATGACAACAATTTCTGGACTCGCAAGTTCAAGCTTGCTTCGGATTTTGATTCGAGCTACAAGGCTATTTCTATCTCATCAGGGCAATTAAGACGTGCGAGGCTTGATACTTACACGACTGACATCCACTGGTGTTCGCTTGATACTGAAGTTCATTACCGTGACATCACCAACTTCGATGGAAAATTCTTCATGGTTAATATTTATGGCGTTATTTTGGGGATGGATGAGAGCTTTTACACCCTGGACGAGGTTCACACATCTCTGGAACAAAAGGACTGGGAATGCGAAAGGTATTTCGTGGAATCATGTGGCCATCTTTACTTGGTTGTCAGAGACTTCCTCATTTGCCCTACTCTAGTTCAATATAATTATACACTTGATGCTTTCATGACCGAAGCCAAAGATGCTAATGTGCCGGTTAAATTCAAAGTTTACAAACGGATCCCTAGTGGTGACCAGCGGAGTAGGTTTTGTTGGGTGGAGGTGAATGATTTGGGTGATCATGCATTCTTCGTCAGCACTGATTGTTCCTTTTCCTTTTCAACTCGAGATTACACAGGGTGTGGTGGGAACTGCATCATCTATGTTGATGAAATAGACAATGTGGAGCGTCTTAGGAAATTTGAATCTATCGAAGCAGACAACGACAAAGAGGGTCTTAAGCAATTGAAGAATGGAAAGGTCAGATTGTACAATTTAGCGGATCAATCCAGTGCACCTCTTGCATTATTCCCACACTACCTGGATATGTTCTGGCCTCCTCCAACATGGCTGAAGTGGGATCAGGGCTCTTCTAATGCCTGAATACTGTAAGTTCAAAGTGCTTATATTAGTTCCATTTTAGTAGAAACTGAGAATCGTAACTGCTAGCTTAACCTTATGTTGACAGATGATATGCTTGATGTGATAATGTTGTATGCGTTATTCATTGTTGTGAAGTTATCTTGCTTCATTTTTGACAGTAATGACTTTTCATGTCTGTGAGTACTATGTCTGCAAACTAGCACAATGAATAGGCGTTTTTATCAGTAACCTATGTGGATTTTCTATACCACTGTGCACTATGAAATTTTGCATGAACACGTGCATAGAAGAATGATTATTAAAGATTCCCTCATCGATCCAACTTTAATTGATTTGCTACTATATTTAGGTTGTCGGTTCTGTCATGCTTTAACACGTGGCCGGTGCTTGCATTAGTTGTTCTGTATCACCTTTAGAGCCGCCCGACAGCTACACGACAATAACGTAATCACCAATTATTGTGTTTTGTGCTGAATTTATATCAAGTCATAATCTATCCTATCTAGGACATAATCCGACAAGAAAAAGCATAGGGTGATCACTTGTTAGAGTCTTTTTACGCGTGTCATATGTTAAATCGAGGATTCTTGTACTAGTTAAGGTAACTGAGATATGAACATCCTGTTATTATGGAAGTAAACTGAATTTGTGCTTATTTGGTAACCAAGTTGACAATTGGACCTAAAGTAATGTGCCTTTCCTGATTTTCAAGTTAACCATATGTTAATGTCCTAGTCGATAGAGATTCAAATAGATATGTCGTTACAAAAGAGTCATGGCAAGACCATAGATCAAAGAACATTAGATTGTAGTTATTAAGTCTGCTCATTAATCATAATTCTATTGAACTGCAATGCCACAGTCCTAGGTTATATCACTTGCTTCCCGTTTTAACAGGTGACACACTTTCCCCGAGTATCTTCTATTGCCATCATTGGAAACAAACTGATCTGCAGGTTCCATTATAATAGATAGATACCGTAGTTGAGCTGAAAAGATTACGTGCCACGTTTGGCTAATCCCTCAGTAACCAATCAGCGCAGCTTATAGCACAAGATGCTCTGATATGATACCTTTTTGACAAGTATTATTGGTAGTTGAGATTATGCTTGCACTAGTACTATTAATCTTCCGACACTTAGATCATTAGTTGCTGCATCTGTACAAGTTCAATATCGAATAATTTGAATTACTTACCGTTTGGAGTTGATCAAAGTACGTAATATTGAGTTTTGTGTTCTGCTAATTGTAATGATAGTTATAACCAGAGTTTGTTTAGCTTTAAATCTTTGAAATTTTTACTAATATGACTTGTTGCACCGAGTTCTTCGCGATGCTAAATATCTTTAATCACATTGAAAGCTTAACATCATACGTATACTATAATAGTTTCAATGCATTTCCTTCTTACATCTTTGTTTTAGGAACAAGTAGTGTCTCAATACAACAGCATCATGTTAAAGATTTATGTCTATCTATGTCTGTTTTCCTGGCCTAACATACCTAAATGAGTGATCTGTCTTGTTACAGAAGTTGAGCCGTATCAAATCCGAGAAGATGCAACCAACCGACTATTTATTTATCATTCCATTTGCAGTGCCTTACATTATATCAGTTGAATACCATAGTTATTGTTAATTTGTATCAGATCTATTTTTTTAACGCAGGTGTTCTGGAGACAAGCTTCTGTTGGAAGGAAGCTGCAGGCAGCACTCGTATATCCCTGGAAAGGAAGTACTAAATAAATCAAGTGCTGTTAGTTTAAGTGTCTTGTATTAGAAGTATGCATAGGTGGGAGGTGTTTCACCACCATATTGTTGTTTAAGACTTGTGTTTTCCTATCTGTCTGGTGGGGAACTCTTACAAACTCTATGGTTATGTTATGTTATGTTGTGTTGTGTTGTGTTTGAATATGAAACCTGAACCGTTTTGGTATTATTTTGATGTTTGTTATACCTAAATATTTAACTGCTGCTTATCATATGTTTTTAATTGACCATAAAACTAAGCAAATCAAACCATAGTGTCACCATGTTGGAGAACCATACTGGAAGCCTTTATGGTCTCCAAACGCGTCATCCCTTATCTAAAATGGTCATCATCATCAATGACAACAAGGTTTATGATTTATTTGGTAGCATTAAGTAGTCAACTTCCCCGTATGCTTAAATACTTGACTTTATACCCCAAAACAAAAAGGGAAAAAATAAAATCAAAGGAATTTAGTTTGGGTTTGATAATCTTTGTGCATGTATATAGCGAGTGATACAAAAAAGTCACTGTAAATGATTGATTTGAATTGAACCAAGGGGTTGATGTTAAGTTGGGGGAGGGTATAGGTGTAGACAGTGCAGAAAGGTTTGACAAATGGCTAAATATATATTTGTCGTTTGAGATTTTGATATTCATTATCACAAGGAAATGAAGAAAATGACTTCCCTAAATATATATTGATTTGGACTTGAAAATCCCATTGTCATAATTAAAGGATAAAGATTGCACCATTGACTCGTGGTGCCTATATTTAGGAACTATAATTTCAAACACAAATACCCTAAGGTCACTGGATATTTATGAAATTGTAGTTACACCAACACAATGTAATAGGTGAAAATTTTTAATTCCGCCTAAAATATGGCTCTAAAATTTTGTTTAAATTCGACCTAAATTAAAAATGTTAAGTTTGAATTTAATTCAACCCGTCCGTATTAATTTTTTATATAAAAATAAAATTTTAAAATATAATAAATTAAATATACTAAACATGTTTCCAAGCAAATTGTAAATACATTTAAAAAAATTTTATTAGCAAAATTAATAGCAGAACAAAGAGTTATACAAGATTCAAATAATAACAATAAAATAGTAGCAAAAAAAAATTAAACTAATTCGAGTCAGGCCCAAAAAAAAATTATCTGAAGCTAAACCTATTTAAAAAAATAAATCTTATTTTCTATCGAAATTCATTTTTAAATTTATATTTTTATCTAAAACTTCACACTTTTCAAATTAATATTTACAACTTATTTATAATGAAGTCTACTCTTAATCTTGTCTTGTACTAATAGAAATAATGCGTAATATTAACTGTTCTGTCAATCAACTATTAGGAGGTAATTTATTTCCGATAACTTTCGAAATTAATAGAATTTAACATGCAGAAAAAAATGAATATAAATGCATAATTGGTTAAATTTTTTAATATATATATATATAAGGTTAAAATTTACTTCAAATTACTATATTCTTCATATATTTAAAATTTAATTCTTCTACTTTTATTTTCAGGAATTTAGTCTGTTTATTTTTTTTAATTTTAAATTTTTGGTTCAATTGTTAATATCATTAAAGTTCTTCATTAAAATAGTTGATGTGACATTTTAAAAAAAATTATTTAATAACTATGTATAAAAAAAATAACATTATAATGAAATTGAATTTAATAGAAAATTTTAATGGTATTAACAATTGAAGTTACATTTTTAAATCCATAAAATAAAGAAATTAAATTGCTTGAAATAAAAGTTGAGAATTAAATTCTAAATGTATGAAAAGTACGTAGACTTTCAACATTTTTTTAACCTTATAAGATACAAGAGTGTGACATACTCATATAAAGAGTGAAAAATGTGAATAACAATTTAAAAAATATATATTATAACAATTAAATATAATTTTGATTGAAATAGAAAATTAAAAATCAAAATGTTTTAGGTTGAAATACAAATAGATTCTCACAAAACACCAATTACTACTCCTAACATAGAAACACTAAATGGTTGAGATAATTTATTTGAAACAGAAAAAGTTAGTAAGCCAAGATGGTGTGATATGTTGCCATCTTCATTTTGGGATAGCTGTTAGGGGTGGTGTTCATACATAAAATTCCTAAAGGACTTTAATTTTAAAGGCCATGGGGGAGCTGCTTGCTTATGTATTAAATATTTATCACCAAACTCCCTTTTTCTCTTCCAATCCTTCTGTAGTCAAAGATTTAGTTGATATACCTCACATGAATATTTATTATTCAATGAGGTCTAAAAAGTATGAGAAAAGTTAAATTCTAATATTAATTTTTATATTTTACATAAATTGTGAATTTAACTCTTATAATTTGATTTGATGTTTTTAAATTTAATTTTAAAGTTTTAATCTCAACCAAAAGATAATTATTTATTTATTAAGTTATGTTACATTCAAAATATGATGCGGCAAACTTATTATTGCATTTATAATTTTATTTTAGTTTGTTATTTTTATATGTTACTCACAAAAATGACCGTAAATGAATTTAACAAAAAACAATTATTGTTTGCATCAAAATTAAAATTTCAAAATTTGAAAAGCATAAAGATTAAGAATAATATAATTGTAGAACATGAGCTAAATCTAAAACTTTATGCATCGTACAAGAATAATAGTAGAACTTAATCCAACCAATTTACTTGCTAATGTATAAATCAGGATTGGAATTTTAAAATTTTAAAAAATATATAAAAAATTAAAGTTAATCAAATTGAAATATAAAATCAAATCTATATTTTATAATTTATAAAGATTAATAGCAAAATTTGACGCAAGAGAAATTGACGGAAAATAGAAGTTCACGGATTGAGCTGAGTTTAAGTATAATTTTAACACACTTTATATTTACTAAAATTAATTTAGTCTAAAATACGAATTTAAAATTTTATCTAAACCTACTTTTATATATATATAACTAACTAATTCAAACCTATTTTATACCCTCTATTTTAATTTTAATTTTTATTCAAACTCTGGAAAATATTCCTGCCATCAAGAGGGGTAATGGAGAGAAAAAGAATGAGTTTTTATTGTGAATGTGACAATGGGGGCTTAAACCGTGTGGGTCCATTTTTATTGTGATTTGCATGCTGGACGGGGACTTATCCTTTTGACACTCCTCTAGCCCTGAACTTAACCAACTCTGTTTCTTTCTTCCTTTTTCCACAGTCAACTTTCAAAAGGTGTCTCCTTTCTCAGACCAAAATACCCTCTCCCCCCATTCCATCTAAACAAAAGGTTTCTTCTTTCTTCACACTTTTACTTGCACCATTCATTTTACTTACTTATCTAATGCCTCCGTTTCCCCATTGGTAATGGAAATTGTTATGATTTCAGAAACTTTTCTATAGCTACTACTTAACCAATAAACAAGAAAGTTCAAACTTTTGCAACTTCTATCTACAAAAAATGATTTTTTATTTGTTCTTCTAATCATGGATGCTTACGTTTCATCTAACTACATATGTTTATTAATTGATTTTTCTTATAATTTGAGTAAATTATTGATTAAGTGATCCCACATAGATTAAATAAAAGAGACAAAGATCAACTGCTATTTCTCAACAGAAGACTTTGACATTTTCAGATATTGGCGTTGGGATTATATTATTTGACTATAATTTGAAGACTCCAAGCTAAAGTCTTTCGATAGACCAGTTTTTCTTTGATCAAACAAAAAGATAAGGCTAATAGGGATCAAATATGATAATAATTTAAAGTTTGGTGGAGACTCTGTTGGCTGAGAGAGGGTGTTTTTGGTCTTTTCAAATAGAGCGTAAGGAAGGAGGCAAGAGGTTGAATCTGTGGATGGGTTGGAACTTGGATGTAAAGAAATGTGTGACTCATGTCTTAGGTAAGAAAATCTGTCATTTTGTCAGTGTCATTTATGTAATTCCCATAATGAAGAATGTCATTTTTGTAATGAAGCTTTGTTATAAACTGACGGCTAATACACCTTAGGAGGTTGGGGATTGATTTTTTGTTCTTGCCACTTTGTAGTTTGAGATTCTCCTTTTGTTCTTTGAAACCCCAAACTTAGCACCAAAACTTTTAGTTTAGAAGTGGAATCAAAATAAGGTATGGGATATCAGTATTCAATCCATTTCTTTTATTACTTAAAATTAACTAGGGTCTTCGTTAAAGCTTTTTTTTTCTGGTTTTGGGGGGTGATTTTGTTTTCCCAAATCACCGAGTTTCATGGTTTGTTGCTTTGTTTCTCGGTATTTATTTTTCTTCTTATATATGATGCAAATGAATGCATTTGAGGTCTGAAATGAGTTTGTTTTTTAGCTGAATTTTTAGTACCAAGTTTTCTTTGAGCTAACATGTATGTTGTTGTAAAAGGTATAATCTTTATGTTCATGCATGTTTGAAAGTAATTGTCTTTTCTTCTTTAAACCCTGCCTTTTTTATGTTCTTATCCTCGAAGTCTTCACTCTCTTGGGGAAATGTAAAACAATTTCATAGTTTCACATTAAATAATGAAAGTTTGTTTTGTTTCATTGCAGAAAAACTTCATGTTCTTTTAATTTCACTTACAACTTTTAGTTCTATGTTAGCAGCATACCGCTGGTTTGATTCTGCAAATTTTTTTTTCTTTGTTTTACTGAAAAAGCTTTAGCTGCATGAATCTATTAGATGCTTTCTGTCGTTTTAATAAGTGAGCTGCTTTTTATTTCCCTTTCAAGTTCCTATATAAACCATTTTCATGTTAATTCCTTGCTGATATTTGTTTATGAAACATATTTTACCTGAAGATTGAAATAAATATTTTTTATATATCTTGCACATCATCCTGCCTGCCTACTATTTCATTCATACAATCTTCTTTGCCAGCTATGTTACGCATGAAATCAATCTATATTTGAACTCTAGGGGCAGAAAACTTATACTGGTGCCCATTTTATGCATGGCAGACGTGTTAGGTTATTAACACATGTAGGATCTTTCCTGTTTTATGCTATGTATCGTTTGGTTGTCATCATCACTAGTCGGATTAAGAAGACTTGAACTCTTTTACTTTCCATTTGGTGCATCTTTTTTCATGTTTGATTTCTTCTGATATAAAAGAAAAGCTGGTGTTACTTGATTTTTCCATCATAAAATACAGCTAATGCCTTTTGTTGACCTTCTATGCAGAATTCATCCGGTTCTTCTCTTTGATGTGTTATTGGTGCCAAGCAGCAGTTGTTGGAAATGGTTGGGTGATTTAACTTATTCATAATAACAGTGCTATTGGTTAAATACGGAGGTACTTTATCAGAAAGGTTTTGCAGTGCTCTGTTGTTGTCTGTTGACTCGTAGGATTAAATAAAAGAAACTTCTGCAATGCAAACGTCTCAGAAACATAAAATTACAGGCAAGTGCATTGACTGGCCCGTGCAAGAGCTGGAGTCCTATTGTTGTCCTCCAAACCAGAGCTTAGAGCCATGCCAGTCAGGTTCTGATGATGGCAGCAATAGTGTGCAACATTCAATTCCTAACCTGGAGCGATACTGCACCCTTGATTCATCGTCCAGTGTGCAGAACTCTTCTTCGACAGCCAGTTTTTCACCCGATGGCAGTCCTGTTTCGCAGCAAAACTACACTTACCCATTGGACCTTCATCATTCCCCGGAAAATACATGTGCTTCACCAATAAGTGGTTCTTGTGTAATAGACAATGAAAATGACTTGGGGCTCATGATAAGACAACTGGAAACTGCTATGCTAGGTATCGATTCAGGTGATCTTGACCTTCATGCAATAGCAGCTTCTGGCAGAGCCACTGAAGTTTCCGTAGAAGCGGAGAGGTGGAAATACATGAAAGAGATGATCGCCAGAGGGGACCTGAAAGAACTGCTTTTTGCTTGTGCCAAAGCTATAGAAAGTAATGATATGTATATGGCTGACTGTTTGATTGCGCAATTACGTCAAATGGTGTCAGTTTCAGGTGAACCAATGCAACGACTAGGAGCCTACATGTTGGAAGGGCTTGTTGCGCGGTTGGCTTCTTCAGGAAGTTCTATTTACAAAGCCCTAAGATGCAAAGAGCCTGCCAGTCCTGAACTGCTTTCATACATGCACATCCTCTATGAAATCTGCCCGTATTTCAAGTTTGGCTATATGTCAGCAAACGGGGCAATTGCTGAAGCCATGAAAGAAGAAAGTAGAGTCCATATAATTGATTTTCAGATTGCCCAAGGAAGCCAATGGTTGACCCTAATCAATGCTCTTGCTGGTCGGCCCGGAGGACCTCCAAGCATCCGTATAACAGGCATTGATGACCCTACATCAGCTTTTGCCAGAGGAGGAGGACTTGAAATAGTGGGGCAGAGACTACGCAAACTTGCTGAGTCATGTAAGGTACCCTTTGAGTTCCATGCTGCCGCTATTTCTGGTACAGAGGTTCAACTTGAAAACCTTGGTATTCAACCTGGTGAAGCCATTGCTGTAAACTTTGCCATGATGCTGCATCACATGCCAGATGAAAGTGTGGACACTCAGAACCATCGGGACAGACTATTGAGGTTGGCCAAGAGTTTGTCCCCAAAGGTGGTGACGCTCGTTGAGCAAGAAGCAAATACAAATACCTCCCCCTTCATTCCCCGTTTCCTAGAGACAATGGGTTATTTTTCGTCTATCTTTGAATCGATTGATGTTAGCATGCCAAGAGAACACAAGGAGCGAATCAACGTTGAACAACACTGTCTGGCCCGGGAGATTGTCAACATTATAGCATGTGAAGGGAAAGAGAGAGTGGAACGTTATGAACTTTTTGGGAAATGGAGATCAAGGTTTATTATGGCTGGCTTTACACCCTCTCCATTAAGTCCATTTGTAAATGCTACCATCAAAACTCTGCTGCAAAGCTATTGCGATAAGTATACTCTTGAAGAGAGAGATGGCGTTCTTTATCTCGGCTGGATGGATCGAGCTATAATTGCTTCTTGTGCATGGAGATGTTAACCGAAGGATAGCTGTTATTTACATTTCATCTTTGGCATACTCAGGATTAGCACTTAATTTGATGAGAATGTCCTTTTCAGGGATGTAATGAAAACAAGTCCTTTGTACAACTAAATGTTAGTCGTAAATTCTAGTGGTTAACTGTTGCAGCTTGTCTTGCATACGCGTTTTACACTGTAATGTTCAAATTGTTGGACTTATCAGCAAAACAAACTTGTTTTCTTTTCATTTCATGGAAATAAAATGGTGGTAGCTGGTTCATTTGCCTGAAAACGTTCACATTTCAGTTGAAAACTATGACAAACAAGGAAGAATAGCACAGGGATATTCCACTCTGTGGTCCCGGACGAGTCAAATCCTTCATATGCCCCATCAATTGTGTTGGTAGCCTCCAAACATTGCCAGCAGTCACCCTGCAAACTATTACATCCTTCTTCAAATTCAACTTGAAGGAACCATACTGTAACTCACTACTTGTACTCGATTTAATCCCATTTTTCCTGGTAAGTTCCGTCTCAAATCTTGATGAATTAGGCAGCAGACTCGACGACTTGGACACTTGCTTCAGCTTTCAGCTGCAGCAGGCTAGTGCATAGAAAAGTAACAGCTCATTTCCATCTACCATGCTTGAACTTTTTGAGAACTATTGAGTTATTCACTTCTAGAACCCTTATGATCTTGCATGGTGGCTTTGAGAATAGGAGGGAAGGTTGCATGCAAGATCACATGGCATGGAACAAACAACCTCTCAACAGTGGACCACGTTGAGAGCAAAGTTAGGACCATAGCCTACGCATATATGATCGTGACTGAAGAACTGTTTTATGTAATCAAGTTTTACCACTTTTTCATGCCTTCCCTTGAAATTATTCCTAATATAAGCTCAGGTCCATTTTGCCTTCGGTTTTGGTACCTCGCCTAAACAACTGGAAAACAAATTTCATCGCTTTTTTTTTTCTATCTTCGCAGTGTGGTCTAGTAATATATAGAACTGTTTTTATACATGGTCTACATTTGTCACGGTTAATGGTAGCTACAAGCAATTAGAATCTTGTATTTCAGCTTTAAAGTGGGTTACATTGTCATGAAAGTCAAGGTCTAGGAGTCTAAACTCATCTTTTTAACAGTTACAAGTTTCAAACAACCGTTTCTTTTAAGCTTTTGGACCTTTCTGATGAAGACTTAAGACTGAAGATTGATATGTGAAACATGTTGGATGAAATGAGAGGCAAAGACTGACCAATTTGGCCTGGCCAAAGGGATTTCTCCAAGTTGATGATGGCCAAAACTACGGCTTTCAGTTTCATATTAGTTTTTGAGATGGTAGACTTCGTAAGTTCCAAGTGGAGATATGGGCCACAGCATGATACATGTGCTCTTCTACAATCCCTGCCAAAACAATGACCGATTAGTCCAAATGGGTTTTGGATTATATCAACGGTCAATTTGTAAATGTTGGATAACCTGTTGGATTTGTTCTAGATATCTTTTCCTGATTGTTGATTTTGGTGTATTTTCACCATTTCTTTTATCCTTTTCTGCTAGAAAAATATAATCCAATCCAAGTGTTGAAGAAAATTAAAAAATAAAGTTCAATTAGGCAGTCAACAGGACCTGGAACAAGTTGTCTGCAATTGAATCTCAGCCCTGAATCAACGATCAGAACATCAAAAGGATCAAAATTCATAACCTCGGATTCTTAAAATGTCTGATCAATCCTTTGGTCTGATACCAAAATTTCATAGCCTCCAGCAATAACTGTAGATAATGTGTGAGAATTTTCCATCAAAATGTGTAAGCAAAGATTGGCTTTGTGGGGCATTATCTAAGAGGCAATGTTAAAGAAAAATACTATGTACTACTCACAAATTCTTAACCACAAGATGGATAATACATATATATTATATTCTTACAAATATCATTTCAAGAATTTGTTTTACAACATTTTCCTGTGAGAAAATAATACCTGTATCCGTTCCACTTTTGTACAAACTCCCAAGTTAATACAAACAGTGATTGGCAACATGATTGAGATAAGCTGAGATGGTAAACTAATACATACATTACATACATACATACATACATATGTAGAAAAATCCGAATTTTCAGAATACAATTTTAACCTTCCCTTTTACCAGTGAAAAAGATGGAGAAATGAAATCCAGTCCATATTTTTATTCATCCTCACCTTCGTTGTTAATAGATTTTTACGGACCGGTTAGTATTCTTCCCATGCTCTGTGGAAATGCATAAGAGTGATTTAGGGGTGTAATTTCAACACCACGGCCTTCGCTCGGATTTTCTCTAGAAACATACTGATTCATGCTGCCATTTAGAGCACCGTAATATGCCATCATAGTTGGTTGAACAAATTTGAAACTTGAACCACCAGCCTGTGGGCGGCTTTGGACCAGTTCAGAATCCAATTGTTGTTGCTCATTTGAAGCATGTTCGGGAACGGAACTAATACCAACACCAAGATCAAGGCTAATGGCATCATTTTCTTCTGATCTAACCCTTGATGGCCCACACATTGCTACTGGTCCTGCTGTATCATGACTACCAGTTTTTGCAGTTGGCACATCGTGATTGTGTTTTCCCTCGTATGTGGTTATAACGGCTTTCGGATCATGAGATGCCCTCTCAACGTGTTTTCTAACAGGACAACCGGCATTTGTGCACTTATAATAACTCCTACATAAAAAGTAAGCAGAAAAAATAACATCATAAATAACTGATGTAAGAAACAATAATAAAATAAAGAAACAAAAACCTATGGTCAAGAGTAGTCATGCATACGACTCAAATATGAGCCTCGAAATCGGCATGCAATAAAGCCATAGCGAGACAACAAAATACAAATAATACTCAAGATAAACTGAATAAAAGATCCTAAAACACTCAATTCTCATATCTAATTTATGACAAAGCACAAAAGTCAACATGCCAGTAAGCCACCAACATAGTGTTTCAAGAAGGTATATGTTGAAACATATGAGCGTATTAAAAGATGACTTGTAAGTGTGATATTCTAAATCTATCATCATTGATTTTTAATGGTACATACCGAGGATTAGGATTTCCTCTCACTACTTTTTGCCCATATTTGCGCCAACGATACCCATCATCCAGTATATCAACTTCACTCACAGTCTGAACAACAACACGTGGTTCCCGGATTGGCTTCACCACAGGAGTGATATCAATCCCACCATCCATCTTCCTGTTCATTGTTTGCTAGTATCCTTAGCAAGCAGACAAATCCACAAAATAAAAAAATAATGCCTCTATTGACAAATAACAAATTAACATACCTCCGTTTCGAGAATGGATCATCATCTTCAACCTCATCTAAATTATCATCATTAGCTGTGACAGGAGATATATCTGCAGTACTATTTGGCTCAATACTATGAGCCATCTGGCCATAACCGCAATATGACTTGTCTAAAATGGTGAAAAAGAAAGCATTAATTCGTAAGTCAAAAGGAAAAAGGACTCCACAGATAAAACTGAATGTATAATGTTTTTAAACCCTTACCATCTCTACCATTCAAAGATGAGACCTTGTCAGATCTTTCTTCTTGGCCAGACATGATATTACCAGAAGAATATCGGCGGCTAGGCTGAGGTTTAGGATGATCATGTGTACCTTTGTATATTATCTCAGTAATCTGTCCATCATGAGATCGCTCAAACAGCTTTTTCACTTCACAATTAGGATGTGTACATTTGTAATAACTGCGTGGAAATTCACATCCTTTCACATGTTTCTGTCCATACTTTCTCCAGTTGTATCCATCTTCAGATGACACAGGCCCAACTCCTCTATGATCAGACTGCCCAGATGGCATCCCACCATTTGGGTTACCTATCTGGTTTAATTCCTCTGCATCGACTTCAGCATGAGCGCTAGCCATAGAAGTAGCTGTATGAACAGGTACGGAAAGGCTCAATACATTCGAGGAGCCTGCCATCTCACTCTTAACTGAAGCTGATGAATTGAATGATATGGTCTGATATTGAATTTGGATCTGCCGAGATTGCTCACTTCTCTGCGGGTCTAAATCTGCAGGAGCCTTGAATAAGGGGGAAAAAGAAGACCTTTAGATGGGTATACCTTCCAACCAGCAGAACATAATGAATTTAGACAAAGAATGTCGATAATGAATAGTTAAGATAGAAGAACAGGCTACTAGTTTAGGTGTGCCTATGACATCCTCTGGCATGATGCCACTATAGGCTAACTAATAAATTAGTTTCCTATTGTTGGGTTTATGGGCAGAGTTTAAATTGATGCAAAAGAGTCTCCGCATAAAACCAGGACTCTAGACACTAAACTAATTATATGCCTATGCCTATGGCTATCGTGAAATATAGAACAACTGAATATTAGAAACAATGGAAATTATTATTTAAATTTCAATCTCAAAGTATGCATCAACATTTATCAGGAAATTACCATATTTGATCTAGGATGAGGTCTAAACTCAAAGGTGCTTGGATTTCTTTCGTCAAAAGCATTAGAACACGCAGTGGTTGCTGAATATGTACTACAAGCAACAGAGGCGTGTACTGCTTGAGGCTTGATAAGAGAACCAGTAGTCGGTGAAGGCTCCGCCTTGAACAACAATAAACAAAACAAGTTACTTGGCACAGCTATTGTCAGCAAGAGCAAGCATATAAAGCTCAAACCAAGCAGTGACCAAAGATTACACAAACTAATTCCATCATGTTTATTTAGTGCAAAAAACAACTTAATATAAACAAAATGAGAGGGACAGCAGGGCAAGATTCCAGACCAAACCAACTAAAGGCGAGTAAAAGCAAAATCATTCATATACTTCAAGTAAACCCTACGCTTTACGTGAAAAGCAAGTCTGTAAAACCTCAAGCTCAACTTATAAGCTGCAATACCCATTTGCTTTCTGCAAATTCTACTCTATGTAATGTCATATCCTCCATTAAATCAGAGGCAGTCATGCCTCCTCCTAACCTTGACCCACCAACTTTATACTTTTCCACTCATTCATTTCATTGCCTCCTTGCACCACACATTAAACAAATCCCCATCCTTTGATCTAAAATCAAAGGCTCACCTTTAATGAAGCATCCATCCATTAATGCATTCCACTCCACCTCACCCTTAGCATCTATTCCATATTCTACATTGCACAAAATGGAAAAGTTCTCTAGTATGTCCTATAGTTAAGACAAGGAAAATCACATAAATATTAAGTGTGTGTGTACATATAAAGAAGCCACAATTCCCATAATCAAAAGGGAGAGATTCATTGTGTGAAAAAACAACATTGGCATTAAAAAACACATAGAATATAGAAAAAGAAGGTCCAATCTAGAATTTTTATACTAACAACACTTTTAAAAATGGAAAAACTTTATTCCTCCCGCAATATACAAATCCATGGACCTGAGAAGCCATATTTCATAATTTATCTAATAGTTGCAATATTAGAGCATCAGAAATTTATTTTTTTCCTTAAAGTCCTCACCATCATAAACCACTTCAAATATAAAATCAAGCATTTAAGAACACAAAAGTGAAAGCAAACAAACATAATAACCAAATTATTTTCCCACCTTAAGCACATCTTGAGCCGAAAATTAAATCCAATCACATCATTCCCAAACCAAAGGGGGAAAAATAGAAAGAAAAATACTCCACTAAAAGCTACTGTAAAAATTTAACAAAATTAAAACTCTGAATCTCACACTACTGAATTCCTCAGTCAACTAGAAAAAATCTTGGGTTTTTTCTTAAAAAAAGGAAGAATTCAATTTCACCGGTGAATTTTTAGAAAGCATGCAACTTTCCTCTATTTTCTCAGGAAACAAACAAAAACAAAAATCAATACAACCCATATTTATAAAAAAAAAAGCAGGTCAAACCTTAACGTCAGAAAGAAGAACTGGAGACTCCAAGAAAGAAGAAGGACTAAGCCCAGGTGGAATCGTAATACAAGCCGACCTTGAGATGGGTAGCTTAGCTGGAGCCACAAGCTTGTACCGAGCTCCACCAGAACCAGCCGAACCCGATAGATCGTGCTGCATAGTAGCCGCAGCAACAGCCGAAGAAGAAGATGATGAAGAAGAAGAAGATGCTAATATTTGCTCCTCCATTTACAATTTACAACACAGCAAAGAAAAGAAAATTAAAAAAAAAAAAAAGACAAGACAGTGAAGAGAGTCAAAATGGAGTTGATTTAGCTTTTATGTCTGTAAGGAAAAAGAAAGGAGGGTTAGATTAGTAAATTAAGGTTAAATAATAAAATAATAAAACCATACACCGCGAATTAAAAGTGTTACATATATCTTAATTAAAACTTTAAGGGTGAGTTTTACTGTTTGAGTGTGTTGGAGAAGGCTGTCAGAGGAGATGGACAGAGTTTGACTTGTTTCATTGGATCTAGCTCTGGGGCTTCTCTCATTCCCTCCACTTTGCAATTTTATTTTTATTTTTAACCTTTAATTTAATTAATTTATTTTTAAATAATTATAATTAAAATAACCCATTTTGCAAAAAAAAAAAAAAAACGACCGATTTCACTGACTTTTAACAATGTTTTTTTTTTCTTTTTTTAAAGAAAATATGTGAAAGGTGGTTAAATCTTCAAAAGGTGACCCATTTTGTCATAGGCAATCATTGTAGTTATCTACAAAGGATCATGCTTTTTCTTTTCTTCACCTCTATTTTTGTTTTTATTAATTAAAAGAAAAAACCTTTACTTCACAAATACACAAGTAAAAATCAAGTGAATGAAACAGATACAAATGTGAAAAAAAAGGCCTTCTAAAACTAGAGGAGATGACACCTCTCTTTTCTTTATTAATTAAAGTAAACAAATTTGAGCTTTGGAAAACCTCCTTTAGCTTTTAACAGATAAGTTTTAATTTACTTGATTTAGGGCACTTAAAATCATCCACAAGCAAAAGATAATACAATTTTGTTGTTTTTATACAATAGTTAAAGACATTGCTATAAACATTATAAAAGACATGATCATATGATTATGGGACCAAAGCAGGAATTTGCTGACATTATCCAGAAAAAGGTTTAAAAATGAACAATTGTAAATAAGTACTAACAAACAAACTTTATTTGAGGAAAAGGTTTTGGATTTCAACATTCATGGTTTTAGCTTGAAACCAGACAAAGGAATTTTGAGTGAAATAAGTAGCTATATATACAAATAAAGGTAAAGGTAGGGCTGAGGTTGAAGCGAATTTGCCACTAAAAGTTAAATCAAATTTAAGCATTGGGTACTTTCACAAGCAATATCTTACCTAGGCTAAAAATGGGTACTGCAGCAAACACAGACAGATTGGTTTCAATTTTTCTGTTTCTTTTTTATTTGTATTTAATATTTGTACTATTTGTATATTTACCGAGTTAAAAAGTTCAACTAAAAACTACAGCAATCTAACTAGCATTGAGCAATGTGTTTGACATAAATGAGAAAGTGAAAGAAGCAAGGCCTGTAGAGCAGCTAGTGTTCCCTATCATTGAACTTATATCTACACCAAGTTTCATATATGAACAACAATCATGTAACTGTATCTGCATCTTGGAGATTGGTGTTGACTGTTGAGCAACAACGGATAGAAATAAATAAATAATGGTACCAAGGAAAGGGACAATGTAGGTTACAACTTTAATGCCCAAACCCTTCCCTCATTAACTCAGATTCGGGTTGGCGTCGACATTAATCAGTTTAGAACTATAAATGGAGCCTAAGCAAATAACCAGTTACCAGACATATTTTATATAAAGGCAACTCAATAAATACCAGCTCTAGATCAATAAATATCATGGTGCATATGCACCATGCGTAGGCAGCTTGTCATAAGAATGTAAGTGGGACAGCTGATGGGCTTAAATATGGATTAACAAGCAGGAGAAGGGCCTGCCAATCAAATATGTAGCAGACTGATCTGGCAATAAACCTACTGGCTGAAGATGAGATTGCTGGAAAGGTTGAACCACTGAACTAGAACCAGCTATACCAAATGAGGTCCATAGGGATAACAGAATTCAAGGCACCAATTATAACTTGAGTTTATCATTTTAAATCAGAAAACAATATGCTACAAAATTGCATGTCACACACATTGATTTGATGCAACAAAAAGAACTCCACCCCCTTCCTCCGAAACAAAATGCTTTCTTGTTTCCCTTTTAATCCATGATTTTTTTTTCTTTTGGTCTTTTAGGAAGTCACATTTCTTACGTGTTTCAGTTGCTTGTTACCAGTGACAACCCTAAACGATAGAGCTTTTAATCAAGGTGAGTTTCCTATCTAAACTTTCTTGTTCAAATATAATGTGTACATATAAGTATCTTCCTTTCAAAGGCATCTAACATGAGCATCACAACTGATCATAGAACTCCTAGCTAGAAATTCCGGCAGCCACTAGCAACAAATAAACATCGTAAGAAGTGGGTTTTGATCAAGAGATCATGAACCTCACCATCAACTTTCTCCCCTAAACCAATTCACCTACACAACGTTCTAGCTTGCAGCAAGCAAAAAGTAGTCCAGCAAGCTCCCAAACTATAAGTTGCCACTAAAAGCAAAAACGCTAATGGCTCCGCAGTGTTAGCTTTGCTCCTCAACCCTCACTTCTTCACTACAACTTAAACCAATTCCCATTGCCTTTTCGCCCATTCTATTGTCCTCCAAAGATTTTCCGATCACATTCTTTCAAGTTTTAACTGAATTGTTAAAAGCTATTTTTTCCGTAAGATTAGAGGTGCTCATGGTCAGGTTGGGTTTGGGTGAGGTCTAATAAAAAATTTAGGCCCATTTGTTAGCCTAAAAAATAAGTCTAAAATTTTGTACAAGTCTAGCCTAAATAAAAATGTTAAAACTAGGGCCGGCCCACCTGTATTAATTTTTTAATATAATTTTTAAATATATATAATACTAAAAACATTAAAATAAATCTTTTACAACAAGAAAATAGTATTAAAACAACAAAAAAGTAACAAAATGGGAAGAAAACAACAAAAAATAGTAAATTTTTTTGTTATTTTTGTGAATTTGAGCCTAGGCCAAAAATTGTGTTACTCGAGGTCTGACCCATTTTTTAAACAAGTCTTATTTTTCTGTCTAAACTTATTTTTCAGCTTATATTTCTATTCAAACACTTTCACTTTTTGGGCAGATCTTTGGGTCGAGTAGAATTTCTCTAACTCATGTAGTGCTAATGCTAGGTGACAAATTTTGCATGAGGTTCAGTCAAATTGATTCGCATATTTGTTTTTCAATGGTTTCATCTTGCGAAAATCCCTAACCTTTTTCTATAAAAAAATTAGGGTAAATTATATTGAATTTTTTTGTCAGTTAAAAGTTTTGAAATAATCACTTAATTGACAGGGTTTATTTTTTTAAGCAGTTTTAAAATTGATATAATAACATGGTTAATTCTTCAAATTTTTATATTTTATCAATTTAGTTATGATTAAAAAAAATTAATTCTTAATATTTATAAATTATCTCAATTTGATCTTAAATCTAATAAAATTATAAACTATAAAAATACATTTATATATAAAAATTATTTTCGGCCTAAAATTTAAATATGATGTTAAAAATTTTTTAAAAATAAAACTTAAAATTGAAATAAATATATAATAAATATAAAAAATTCAAATAAATATAAAATTTTAGAAATTTAAGATTTTTTTTTCCTTCTCTTCTTCTCTCCTCTTCTCCTAAAATAAAACCCAACCTACCACAACTTCCACCACCTACCTCCGGCCATATAGTGGGGGATTCGATCAACTCCAGCACGCATAGGCAACATCCTTCAAGTCTTTGTCATTTAAACCTTCACCTTTTCAAGACCATTTTTTTCTCTTGATAAAGGATTCTAAAACTTTATAGTTTTATGTAATCTGGTTTTTTCATGATCAACTCTGGAAAACTCATGTGTATCAAATTTAAATACTCAACTTTTATAAATTTTTGGGCTTTACAGAATTTAGATTTATTTTATTTTTGATTTTTATGTAGTTGAGTACAGGGGAGAAGCCAGAAAAATTCTTTAGGAGGCCCAGATGAAATTTTAATTTTTTATAGTTTATATATTTATAATTTGTAATGGATTAAGTAGAATTTTTATAATTTTAGGGGGGTAAAGTACAATTTTACCTTTATTAATTTAAAATTTTTAAAAAATTTTAAAGATTTACATTTTAGGGAGGCCGAGGCCCATGCCTCCCTAGCTTCGCCTCTGGTTGAGTGATAGTTTACCTCAAATAAATAATAATTAACTAAATTATATCTGAGTGAATAAATGTTATGTCAAAATTATTTTTATTAAATGATCAATTTTTTGGTAAAAATGAAATGGGTAGAGTTGAAGGTTTAAATATTATGATGTTAGGTTGAGATTTTATTATGCTTAAAATTCTATTGATTTTATATAAAATATGAAACTGGTAAAAATATTCTTGTAATAATATAATATTTTTATTAAATACATAATTTTTAATAATTTTATAAATGAATTGAAATCTAGTCAATGAATAATATCAATCCAATGAGGTTTTGGTACTGTTAGCAAAGACTAAGGTCTCGGACTTTAAAGTCTCAAATTCGAGTCCTACCATCTTCAATTGCATTATGTGGGTCTCTTTGCTCATCATATGCGGATGCCTTATATGAGTTTTGTCCAATTCTTGGTTTACTATGTGTTGTATTGGTTGATTTTACATTGTAATTGGTCATGTATTAGTGAAACTTTTTAAAAAAATACTATAAATACAAAAAATGCTAAAATATGCCATAGGTGCATGTATTCTTTTCAAATTAGGAATTTAATCTTTGTATTTTTAATTTCAAGAATTTAGTCCTTCTACTTTTTAGATTTCAAATTTCAGGTTCAATTGTTAACATTTTTTTTGTTAAATTTATTGGTATGACATTTTAAAATAAAAAACAACTCATTTGGTAGCAATGTAACTAAAAATATAATGTTGTAATGAACCTAAATTTAACAAAATAATCTTAACAATATTAACCGTTAAACATAAATTTTAAAAGCTAAAAAATATAGAGACTAAATTTTAAATTTAAAAAGAATATAATGACCTATGTCATATTTTAACCCACAAAATTAATTTCATAAATAAAAGTCTATCATTCAGCCCAATAGGGAATCTCAATTCATTGGGCCAAATTACAGTCCCCCTCTACGCATCCCACACTATTATTAAATAAATCAAATTTATTCATTATATTAATAAAATAATTTTAAAAAATAAATTTCAATGAATATAATATTTATTGTTTAAAATATACCAATTATTATTTAACAAAATAATATTTTAAATTTTTTTATGATTTTATAAATAAAATATTTTGTTTAAAGTTGAATTGTAAATGAAAATTAAATCTTTTTAATATTACATAGATTAAATTAATTTATTTAATAATAAAAAAACTAATTTAATCTAATCTTTATCATAAAAGAATTTCAAAAATACATTCACTAACTTTTTCCAACATAATCCATTTTGCACCATATATATATATAATCGCTTTATTGGCTCAATTAGGGTTGAGTAAAACTTTGATTTAATTCTGAAAAAAATTTGAATTTTGAGTTAATTGAATTGAGTTGTTTGAATTATTCTAGTTTCGAGTTCGAATAGAGTTGAATTTTATAATTCGAATAACAAATTGGTGTAAAAACTCTTTTGATCCTTATCAAGTTTGAAAATGAGTAAGTTGGTCTCTTTCTCAACAAAAATTACAAAATAATTCAAAATTATTTTCAAAAATTTAAAATATTTATAAAAATTAAAAAAATTACATATTTTTTAAATATTATAAAAAATTCAAAAAAATTCTGAAAAGTATATAAAGAAAGTTAAAAAATTAAAAATTTTCTAGAATAATAATTTCGGGGACCTAAATAAGTTAATTAATGATTCAAGTTTATCATACTAAAGTCTTTTTTTATTTTACTTTAAAAAAGTTTTCAGATATATATGATCTCAAATTTATGTGTTCTAACATGAAATTAGTTATATTATAACAATATTTTAATTTGGCCTGTTTAATTTTTTAATTTAACTTGAACAATTTCACTCGATTCGATTCTACTAGAATTTCATTTCACTTGACTTAATTAAAAAAAATTTCAAATCGAGTTAGGATGATAAAATAAAACTCATCAACTTAATTAACTCAAAATTTTTTTACTCGATTCGATCAGACAGATTGTGAATATATTGAATACATACTTATTGTAGTAGCTGCCAAATGTCTGTTAGTAAAGCTCAAGCTTCCAACTCACTGTCACTTAGTATGTAAGATAGCCTTCCATTTCTTATCCGTGCTTTGGCAAATGCAGCCATACCAATCGTAAAAATATTTGCACGAACAAGGAAAAATGGGCAATGTAATTTTGCATTCCCAGCCAAATTATTTTATAATTGCCATAGTCATCTAGTGCAATAGTTGCTCCACCGGTAGTGGTGAATTTCTATCACTAAAATCCAAATATTAGAATCTGATGTGTTGTCCAAAACTAGGTACCTTAGCTTCTATTATTCTTTCTCTTTCAATTCATTTATTCCGGGATTAAAGGTTTCCCATGTGAGCAACAGTTTTGATCCAAACCCTACGTTTAATTACAAAATATAACTATAATCAAATCATAATTAAATTTTTCGCCTTTATTGTTAAAAATCTATGGATAAGTTATCACTAGTTCTTAGGTAATGCTAGAGTAGTCCCCGCTAACTAAAAAAAGTTAGACCCAACTCAGAAAATGGATATAAAATTTTACTCAAATTCAATTCGAATAAAAGATGCTAAAACTCGAGTCTAATCTGTTTGTATTAAATTTTTTTTATATTATTATTTTTATATAAAAATAAATCTAAAAAATATTGTTAGAATTATGTGACCCAAATTCTAAGAGATTGCTTGCAAGTCAAGTTAAACAAAAATATATTTTCTTTCTAGAAGATTTAGTATTTATTAGTATAATATATTTAGCATTTATTAGTATAGTTTATTTGACTTACTAATTTAGCCTATAAATAGGCTCCTTTACAATCTTAGAATTAAGAGACACCCATTAGATTAGAACTCATAACACATTCAGAGAATTTTGTGTTTACGTTTGAGGGTTCTTTGTTTTTTGGGTTTTCGGGGTTTAGTTTTTATCTCCATCTTTTATACTCTTCATTCTTTTGCCATTATAGTAAAATTATCTTTGCCCGTGGTTTTTTATCCTCTTTTGAGGGGTTTTTCCACGTTAAATTTGTGTGTTCATCTTCTCAATTTCTTCTACTATTTTTACTTGTTCGTTGCTTAATCGGGACGATCCTAACAAATATAATACATCAAATATACACTAAAAATATTAAAGTAAATGTTTCTTAATAAATGGGGAAAAAATTAAAAGAAATATATACTTAAATAACACTAACATATATAAATGTAATTTAACGAGTAAATACCTCCAAAATAGTAGCAAAATTTATAATAAAATAAGAGTTATACAATATCCAAATAATAATAACAAAATAGTAGCAATATAATAATATTACTATTATATTAAAATAATTTATATTAAAATACTTTTTTAGGTAATCTAGATTTTGTATTCATATTAAATTACATTTATTATTTTAAATTAATAAATACTATGACGATTAACTTTTTTTTTTATCGTCACATTCATCAGATAATAATATTGATTTGATAAGTCAATCTTAATCACATGAAAGAATAACATTAAACAATTAATAATAAATTCAACAATTTGATATCCTCAGATGTATTGTTTATTATTAATAAACTGGGATTAAATAAAATTATATCTATATTGAATTAGGCTTTATATTTATATTAAATAAACATATTTTTTTAGATTAATTCTCATTTTAATAAGTTTTGCTTTGGAGCTGTTTGATAAATTTAAAAAAAATTAAGTGTTAGAAAAAATAAACTGAATTTAAGTTATAAAATTGTTTGATATATTACTTAAAATTAATTATGGAATATAATTAGAGTATTTGATAAATATAAATTTTAAATTTAAATTTTAAAATAATTATATTCTATTTTTTATCCTTAATTTTTAAATATTTCACTTTATTCTAAATAAAAATCAAATTTTACACGTAAAATTTTTATAAGATAATATAATATTAAAATAAATAAAATTGAATTAACTAAAAATACTGTATACAGTTTTCTAATAAAAGTGTTTTCAAAAAAAATCTATTTTTTAAAAAAATTCCTATTTTATTATTAAAAATATATTTTATATATTTTTAAAAATCATATATTAAATTAAATAAATTTTATAATAGTATAATATTTTTTAAAATTATTTAATGCATTTTAAATATTTATTAAAAATTATTTCTTGCATAAATTAGTACATTTTAAAATTAAAAAACTTGAAATTATTGTATAAAAAATGTTTGAAACTATAAAATTAAACACACATACAATAAAACCTGTTTATTATTCAATCAATGTAATTGATTCGAATAAAATTATTTTAACTATAATTTTATATCTTATTAGCATAACTTTAATTTTTGTTTAATACATTCATATATATTATACCATTCATATATGTTTAATCTAAAAAATTATATGTTTTAGTTAATACTATAATAAAATCCGTGCATATAGTATATTATATATTTAGAAGGTTTACGATCCAATGTTGATTTGGACAACTTATTTAATTGACACGTGAATAATAATTATTGTTATTTTAACAATTTTAAATAAATAAAATTTAAAATCTTAAGTAAAATCATATATACTATATATTATAAGGTCTAAGACCTAAAGTTGATGTGTACAACTTATTTAATTGACACATGGATAATTATTATTTTTTAACACATTTAAATAAAATTTGAAAAGGTTAAATAAATTTTGAAAATTTTACGTAAATTATTTATCTAAAAAAATATAAATATATAAAATTATCATAAATATAAATATTATGTTAATTATCATTAAGATAAATATTATTTAAATTTTTATCATTATTGTAATGACGTAAAAATTTGGTTTCGGTCGCTAATTGAGGCGATTTAGTGAAAACTTAAAAACTAAAGTTTGATTTTGAAATAAAGAGGGGAGTCGCCACCGATCTTTTTTTTTTAGGTGTGATCAGACACCTAATAAATTTGTCTCTTTTAAACAAAAAGAAGGCCAAGTTTAGGTCTACGTCGAAAACTAGAGAAAAATTAGGGTTCGGGAGTCGGTTACACGCGAGGAAGGTATTAGCATCCTCGCGACGTCCAAAATTGGTATCTTGTAAAATACGTGTCGCCTTAATTTTCAAAAATACGAGTTCAATGTAACATTTAGCTGTGATCTGGTTGAAACATAAGAATTTTCAATTTTTTTGATTTTTGAGAAGGACATACCGTTTTAACGCGAGTCGATTGATGTTCACCCAAGTATTGAAATTAATTAGAAAACAAGAATAAGATTTTCGAACTAATGCAAAGCAAATAAATAAATGACAGAGCTAGAAATATATTGAAGCAAATATAAGTGTGACAAATATATATAAAAAAACAATGAAAATATATGCGATATTAAACGTAATGTTAGAATTAAACATGCAATGGAAACGACGAATATATATACACAATAATGATATTAAGAGTATATACGTAAAATATATATATATATATATGAATAGTAATAATGTTAGAAATATACTATACACAGTGTTTGAAATATATGCCTAAGATAGTAAAAATATAACTAGTAATGTTAAAATTTATACACAATATATACATATATATAAAATAAATATTAAAAAATGTATGTACGTGACATATATGAAAAATGTATACATAATATTAAAATAAAACAATAAGTGATAATAATGAAAGTAATAGGTATAATAATAAATAATATGATATACGAAAATAATACTATATATAAAATATGTATACAAGAATAATAAAATATATGTACTAATATTAATAATAAATATAGTAGGAATAAAATAAATGTAATAATAATATATACACAATATGGTATTAAAAATATACATATACATATAATAGTATTTAAGAATATATATACATAAGATGATATGGAAATATGTACATAGAATAGTATATAAAAATATAACTAATAATATTGAAAATATATATACATAATATATATATATAAAACATATATGATATATACATATACATTAGCAATGATAACAATACAAAATGAATTTATTAACATGCTACATAGATACGTACGTATATGGGTGTAAATAATAAGGATATTAGAAATACTTAATATATAATATTTGAAATATATGCATAATATAAAAAATATATATATAATGTAGTATTAAAATATATACACAATATATACATACTAAAAATAATAAAAATAAAAAAACTATTGACAATGCTCCACAAATATATATACTAAAAATATACATAATAGTATATAAGATATAATATTTAAAGTATATATAATGTATAAATATATATATATAACATAATATAATACATAATATAGACACATTAGAAATACTAATAATTATTAATACTATTACCTAAATATATTCATATATGTATTAAAGGTATAAATATAACAACACACAATAATAATAATAATAATAATAATAATAATAATAATAATAATAATAAAGTAGAATAACGAGAAAAAGGTAAAAAATGGACTAAATTGAATTGGGAAACTAAATTTTGGGTCTAATTTAAAAGAAAATAAGGAGGAAAGGACTTATTAGAATGCGCATGAAACTGTGGGGGGCCAAAAGTGCAATATTCCCAACTATTAAAACGCTGCGCTTGGCTAAGGACTAAATTGAAAAGCACGACAAAAAGTCCAGGGCCGAATTAAAAGCAAAGAGAACCTAATTGTAAAGGCATGAAAAAGCGGAAGGGCTAAAAGTGCAATTAGCCCCTCAAATGAAAAACACGTGGATCTTTGGAGCGGGTCGGGTCAACAAACTAGTTAGGCCAAAACGACGCCGTTTTGGGGCTAAAGAGCAGCCCTCAAAACGACGTCGTTTTGGGGGGTTATATAAGGCCTAAAATTAACAAAAAAATCATTTGGTGAGGAGAGAAAGAAAAAAAAAAGAAGAGAGAAGGAAGAGAGAAGGGAGGGGGAAGGGGATTTCCAGCGGTGGGCCGGTCACCGATCCGATCGCCGGACCGTCGCAGGTGCCGGTGTCGGCCACCGTGCACGGTGGCTGGAAAAGGTAAAAAGCTCTCTTTTTTATTTTTTTATTTTTATTTTTGTATTTATATTATATATTTATGTATATAAATATAAATAGAGTAGATTGAACGTATAAACAAAAACGAAAAAAAAAACTAGAAAACAATAGTCACCTTAGGTTTTTTTTTTTAGCTTTCGATTTTAGTACCTTGGGTCTTCTGATTTGGTATGATAGTTGTGATTTCGTATAACTGGAATTGCTATTTTGTTTTTGCTGTTTTAGAATCGAATGTTTTTTCTTTTTATCAAAAATTTGCCGAAAATCCCTTTTACATTGGTTTTCATGGCTTTTTATAGCCTTTACAATGCCTAAATCTATTTGTTGCGTGTTTACTTGTCCTTGCAGGTGGGTTGATGGCCGGTGGAGCAGAGCTGGTGGCGCCAGGGGATGGTGCTGGTGGCTGGTGTCAGAGGGCAGGTGGGCAAGTGGCTGAGTCGGCTGGGGTTTGTTAGGTTTAGTTTTGGGTTAGTTGTAGGGATTTGGGTTGTAGGTTAAAATTGTGGGTTAATTTAGATGTGTATTGGGTTTGATATTTGGGTCTTGGGGTTTAATGTAAATGGGCTTATGTGATGTAAACATGCCCAAATTGACCTATAACAATTATATTTTTAAAAAATTATCATTATTATTTAATTTTAATTTAAAATGTAAACTATACTATTAATTATTTTATCAAATTTAAAAATTATAATAAAATATGTATTATTTAATTTAAATTTAAATTTAAGATAATTAAATATATAAATTTTTATTTTTTAAAATTCTAAAAAAAATCTGTCCACAACTATTATATAAATTTATTTTAAAGAATAGTTGTAATAGTCAGTTTTTTAGTGACGTCAAAAATAAAGATTTTGGAATCCCATTTTTTATGTTTGAGTAATATTTACAAATCTAATTTAGTGTTATATTGAATTTTGGTCTAATGATTTTATTAATTGAATAATTAATTAATGTACAAGTGTAATGATCCTAAAGTTAGTAGTGTTGAAAAATGAGGTATTGGGACCTCGTATCTATAAACTGAACTTGTAAATATTTTTATTAAATACTTACGAAATTATTTTATAGTTGAATTGAATTTTGGATAGGTTATTTTTTCAAATTAGTAACTAATCAAGGTACAATAACTAAATTGTAAAAGTGGTAAAAATTAATCACTATAAAATTTTAATTAATTGGAGGACCACTCCAAAAGATGCAAACAGTGGTGGATGACAACTTTCGTCCACCAATTTAGTTAATGGTCATTAGCATTTATTAATTAAGTTTAATTAAATAAATTATATTTAATTAGTTTTAACCATAAGTATAAAAATAAATTAAAAGAAACTAATTGTCATGTTCCTTGTCCATCTTCTTCACCGAATTTTAAAGAGGAAAAATAGGTTTCAAAGCTTCCGTATAATCGGTATCTCAATTTGATGGAGAAAAAGAAGAAATTTTAAATTAGTCCTGAAACCTTGTTTGCTTGTTGTATTTTCAAGTAAATTCATAGGGGGACTTATTTTATTAATTCATGTTATGTTTATATTATATTGTTTTACTTTTTAGTTCGAATTGTTAGGTAAATAATATCTTTTGACATCAAAAGGACTATATAGTAAACATGAAATAAATTACTAATATGAATAGATACATGATAATGATTAAAGGTGAAATTGATATACGATTGAATAGTATGTATATGATGAGGTTACAGGATTAAAAGTGTATATGAAATGTTATTCGCAATATGAAAAGCGAGTATATAGTTTCAAGGTTCGAAATGATTTAAAAATGGTAATAGAGCTCATGTGAATTTAGTAAATGATTAGAATACAAATAACATACTATTAAGCTTCAAAAAGATATTGCTGTTGGTCAAGAATTTCTTTATTGATGACAGATATCTAACATTTGTTGTGGATTCTCGACAGTTTGAGTGAGCAGCATCGAATAAAGTTTTTAAAAGTAAACCTAACCTACAGTCTAACACCCTCTAACCCATATCCGTCGCCAGATTATGATTACGAAGCATTATAGATCAAAACACAACTTAAACAGACAATTAAACAATTTATACTACATAAATCAATCACATGAATACTCTCATCTTATTTAAGATTTAAGATTTTTTATTAGAAATACATATCATATACCAAGCATATATCAACCAACTCACTTATTATTTGAGTATCAAAACAATTTTATAGCTATTGCTCATGCACATACTAACAACAATTTGTGCATACTCCATGATTATTAACAATCGACTCATATGGTTATTTAATAACTATGGTATTCGAAATTATAACTATGGATCAAACAAGTACCTTATTTAATTAATCAGTATCATTACACTCAAATAATTCATATCATATCTGTACAAATTAATAACTCAAATGTCATAAGCAAAACCAATATTTCCAAAGGTTATATATAAAATTTATTTCATTTCCTTATCTATTCGACTAACATAATTCGTTTGTACATATTCGTATATTTTCAAATATATTCCTTAACTCATTTCGACAGTTATTCAAATGTACCATTAACTAAATTTTAAACCATTACTAACACATATAAAACATAATCAAATCACTTTAACCAAAGGTAGCATAACAAACATAATTCATACTAATATATACATATCATAGCCGAATCACTCATACCATATTCAAAATCATCAATCAACCTCAATGCACAAAACACATATCACAAATACCATTCATCCATTAAATTTATTACCACTCGGATATAATCATGCATTTAATCCACTTAATAACTAATCACATAACCATTACGACATGTTTATAATATAAATATGAAATCAAATCAATTCATCCTAATTTATAAATACAAATGCCGAATCCCATAATGTTAATTACACATATTATGCATTATACCAAAATTTAACATAAAACCACTTATTTCTTATCAACTCAGATAGTAAAGTGAACCACAAGAAAATCATACAAATTTTGTATACTTTGTAATAAGCCAATACGTTACTAATAAGCCAATATATATGTATATACACATCATATTAGACATTCCTCATTGCTGAATCATATAATCAAACATTGCCACATATGTGCTATGAATTAAGTATACCAACATGACTAATTTATAAATTTAACATATCAATACTCGACTAAATCATATAACCAAAACACCATCCAAACATGTCATAGATTATACTTACCATAATATATATTTATCTTTAGTTAAAATAATAAATCAACAACTAACCTAATAACCAAGCCGAACCATATGGCTAAATACCACACATTCAAAATTACCAACCAAACATATCCATAACATAATCAAACTTAAACCAAACTTAACATGAATAAGCAAGCCATTTTTGTGTGGCCTTTATATATATAAACCAAAATCCAATGCTTCTAAAATAGTATCTAGCCTATACATGCCATAGATCCAAAATTTAGCTTATAAAATACCGAAATCGGTCGATAGTGTGATAGACCTTGCTGACGATCCCCGAGCTCGTAACCAACTTCCAAAATCTATAAATACACACAATAAGCTATCATAGCTTAGTAAGTCATAGCCAAATAAATAACTTAATATTAATAACAACTCAACTTAACCAAAATAAATTATGCCAACTTAATCACATTTATTTTTAAGATCACAATTTCATATATAACATATAATTCCATATACAAATTTACCTTAGCCGAACATATACATATATCTATTATCTAGGTAAAATTCAATTTCAAAACCTTAGTACCATTAGATTGCCGATATACATAAACCCATATACATATATATCCATGAACCATTTCATAAATATTCACATGATATAAACTAAAAGGCCGAATACATTTTCAATATGCACATACAATTTCCATTTACATTATACATGATTTATAATACATATCAAGTAACTTACTTACCTTATTTCAAATAAGTAATAAACTATCACATACCTGATTACTTTAGCTCGTTTTATTCATTCAATCATAATTATCATTGGTTGTTGAACCATTCGGAATTGGATAGGATACTCGGATAGTCAAAAATATCGTACAATGCCAACATCCCAGACGTGGTCTTACATGCAATCACATATCAATGCCACTGTCCCAGATAGGGCCTTACTCGTAAACGCATATCGGAATCACATATCGATGCCAACGTATAAAACGTGGTCTTACTCGCACACATATATCGGAGTCGCAAATCGATGCCAACGTATAAAACGTGGTCTTACTCGTACACATATATCGGAATCGCATATACTTCCAGGTACCAACTTTAAATTGACCAAAATATACATATGTTCATTAACAAAGTTATTACTCACTACCCATGTCACAACATCATCATATATTTGAATACATATATGTATATATTTATCATGATTTACACTTTGATATCACATACATATACCTCATTTAGCCGAATATTAACTTGCAATTATTATACAAATAATCAACATTTTCACATATATAGCTCATGTCCTCACTTTAATTACTAAACTTATTCATTACTTAATCATCAGACATAAATCATTTTCATTACTCAAAGCCGATTCATAATTTACTTCTAATCATTATAACTATATATTGACCAAATATATTGAAATTTAACCACATCTATCTGCTTATAAACTTACCTCGAACAATGAAAAACGAAACGGGACGACTAGTCGAAACTTTCGTTTTTCTCCGATCCAAATCTGATTTCTTTGGTTCTTGATCTAAACATATTTAAATTAAACTCATTCAAACATATTTTCATTCAATTTAGTCCAAAAACACATAAATGGGAAAATTACTATTTTACCCCTGACATTTACACTTTTTACAATTTAGTCCCTATTTCACAAAACACAAAATATGCAAAATTTCAATATACCCATGTTGGGCCAAATTTTACCCATAATTTCAATATACCCATGTTGGGCCGAATTTTCCCCAATATACCCATGTTAGGCTGAATTTTACCCATACTCATACAAGTCCAAATATTTCATTTATTTCACATTTTAGTCCCTCAAATTATTATTTTTGCAGTTTAGTCCTAATTACTCAAAATCATCAAAAACTCCAATACAAAACAAGTTAACCCAAAACATATCTTTCATATTTCATCATCAAACAACAAAAATCACAAGCTTTCAACAATGGCATAACTCAAAATATTCACCAAAATAAAAAATTCAGGCATGGGTTTACTGGTACTCGAAGCAACAATCTTAAAAACGTAAAAATTATAAAAAAAATTGAGTAAAAACGAACCTTGAATCAAGCTTGGAAGGATGGCCGAACCTAGCTTCTTTTCTTTTTCTTTCTTATTTTCATATTCGGTGATGAAGAATAATATAAATGCATGCCACTTATTTTATGTTTTATTATTATATACATACTATTACATAATTTACAAATTTAACCCTATAAAATTAATATGCAAACCATATATTATAAACCTAAAACCATCCATGCAACCTTTTAATGGTTAAATTGCTTCATAAGTGCTTCATATTAATAAGACAAGTTCAATTAAGCACTTTCACATTTAACCACCAAATTTTCATTTTACGCAATTAAGTCCTTTTATTTAATTGGACACTCAAACGATAAAATTAAATCATGAAAATTTCACAGATATAAATTCACATAAAATAAACACAAAATAATTTTTAAATATTTTTCTGACTCGGATTCGTGGTCCCAAAACCACTGTTCTGACTAGGATCTGAATCGGGCTGTTACATATAGCTTGTGTGAACAACCCAAATATCACAGCTTGAGTGAGAAAATTAAAATTATTCTCGTAACTTCCCCAACCTAACTTAGACGTTAAGCTTGAATTCCAAATATTACATTGACCACCAAAATGGCCTAACGGAATTATCAAATTTTAAAAATAGTTGTTTAAAACATTTTCTTTAATTTTGGAAGCCAATTGACCTTTTATGATTGTTTTGTAAAGGTTGGATTCTCTCTCTCTCTCTCTCTATATATATATATGTATTTTTCAAACCTCATTTACATGGTCATGCAGCGGAAAAGTAATATCTAACATAGTTTTAATGAAAACCAAATTTTATGCATAATTAATTAAAATTCGTAATTCAACATCCTAAAGTCAATTAAATGTCATACGTGTTATATAACTCAAAACCTAAGTTCCATGCCGCAGTTCAAAAATAAAACAATATAGTCTCTAAATAACATAAATTTCAAATAATAAATCTAAAATACATTAATATAAAAAAATGATTCCAAGCCGAGGCCCTCCGGATGCCAAGTCTGTACCCTAACCTAGTGGATTATTTGTAAAGATAGAAATAAATAGAGGGTGAGCTTAAGAAGCTCATCGTGAGTCACATCACAAGTAAATTAGTGCAAACAGTAGATGACTTATACAAAATAACAATTTTCATAAAAATCACACTAATATAGCGGTTCAGAGTATCAATTCTTTAGATCAACACATCAATATTATAATATTTTAGAATTCACAGTTTATGTATGCACATGATCATGAATGGCGTGCAATTTCAATTAATTAGAATAGGTTCTACCCAACTCCGCTACACATCATAGTAGGAGTTCCCATGAACTCTTCTACCCTTAAACCACGTTGTGGATGAACCACTGATTGTTACAGATGAACTATTAGTAATAAAAATATAGGTGGATGACCACCCATCGGTGCAGATAAAAGCTGCTAGTAGGTTGTGGATGAACCACTGTAATACGATGTGGATGAACCACTAGTCGTTGCAGATAAACTGCCGACTAAAAACGTTATGGATGAACCACTGGTCGTTACAGAGAAACTGTTAACTCTTCCTCCATTTATATTGTCCCACCCTATGCAATACAACATGACACGCTTATAACAAACCAATACGGTAGCAATAACATGCTTATAATAAGTCGATACAATAGCAATTATCATGCTTATAATAGATCAACATGGTAGCAATTAATATGCTTATAGTGGATCATTGTAGTAGCAATAAACTTGTTTAACATATATTTAGTTTAACGGTAGCAGTAGGCATGTATTATTTCCATATTGTTCATATAACAGTAACAATTCAGTCACTCAGATCATAAGTTCCAATATACATATTATTAGGGATTTAATTGAGAAAAATAAAACTTTAAAAAATAGTTTGGGGACTACGTAGGGAATAAACAAAATATTTCACAAGTTTTTAGGCAATACTGTAAAACATGAGTCACACGGTTGGGTGGAAAGGTTACACGGCTGTGTGGCCTGGCCGTGTAACAGACTATGATCGTGTGGCAAACGTAAAGATTACCATACAGGAGAGGCAGGACCATGTGGAAGAGTTGTGGCCGTGTAGTTCACGAACTAGCCTAGGATTGTCAGATGCACATGGTCGTATGGTCCATATGCCCGTGCGAGATACCGTGTGACCCTAATCCTACACACGATTTGCCTCGATTCACTTAGGAAAAAACTCACACCTTTGACCACATTGTCAGTCGACGTTCCTCACGCCCAATTTTGATATGATTTACCTTTGGTCTTTCAAATGACATTACACACGATTTTGCAATTAGTGTCAAGTTTTCAACAAGATTTTCTAAGATTTGGCAAGAACGTAAAAGATTGTTTAATTAACAAAAGATTTGCGTTGGATATGGAAATATGGGATCTACTCATTGGAAATAAGGTGTACTTATCGTTTCTGGGCAATGCTAAGGATGTTATGACGAAAATTACCAAAACCGATATGAAGAACAATTGAATGGGGGATGTTTCGATCCGGGATAGTAAGATAATTAACAGTAGAAAGATGAAAAAATATTATGCAAATGAGAGGAAATAAAAGAAAGAGGAGAAGAAGGCAAAATTCTAATAATAATTGAAAAAAGGGGAACGTGAAAGACCAATTAGGAAATAAATTGGTTAAATACTTAGGGCTTGCAAACCCTAGGGGCGGCATTGGCAATTTACCCAAAATTTTGATTGAAAAATAAAAATGCACTTGGGAAATAAATGGCTTAAACCTAGGAACAAAAGGGGGAGAGCTTAGCTCTTAACCATTAGGCCTAAAACCTATTTCTTGTTAAGTTTTATCTCTGACCGAATATATTTTAGATATAGCTTTTACCCTAGGTTGTTGAAATAAAAGGAAAATAAATAGGTGGAGTGGAGTTTGGACCTAGGACTTCTAGGAAGGACACTAAACACTTAACCATTCAACCTAATTCATTCATTGTCTATCCATTACAATTAACCCCATATATTTTAGGGCGTGATAATTCTTTATTGATGGTTGAGATCTAGAGCATGTTGCGGATTCTCGATAGCTTGGTGAGTAGTATCAAATAAAACTTGCATAAGTAAATTAGCTATACAGTTTGTAGAAGTAAATTAGTCTCGTGTATATAAATTTAAATCGCTATAGTTTTCTAGATAGAAAACAAAAAATTAAATGGTAATGAAATGATTTAATATGAATTTCATTTATGTGTTTTAGTATCGAACAAGGTTGAATAGTATGACGTAAAGTAATTTGGTTGTACATGTATATGAATTTAAATTCCATGATCTTGTTATGTGAGATACTAACCTATAGGTTGTCTTATGGAATGGTTTATGAATATTTATTATCAACTTACTAAGCATTCGATATGCTTTCTCTATTTCGTTTTTTGGTTCTGTAGTGGTTATTTTACAGAATGCATCAATTGAATTGCCTCGGAGCTCACACTATCCAGCCTTCAATTTGGTAGTCTTTTAATCATTCTAGACTCGGTTATATATGTGGCATGTATATAGGTTGGTTATGTATATGTGTTTACCTTGAAAGATAATGATTTTGAACCTTAAATGATGCTTGAGTTTGAATGGTTATTTGTTGTGTTTATAAGTGAATATGTTGGCAATGTGTTAATGTAACACCCCCTAACCCTGAACCGTCGCCGGAACAAAGTTACGAGGCATTACCCGTCGTATCAGACAACTTATGAATAATTCACAAATAAAATAACATTCATAGCATAATTTAATTACTAAATCCCTATATTGAACTATTCAAATCTAAATCATACATTTAAGTGAAACGGGCCTCGTTTAAGTACTCTAATTTTTTTAATTTATTTTTTTTTATAAATTTCGACAGCATTTCTGCTTATTTTTACATAAAACCCCCTACAATTAAACCATATTCATTTCAAACATAACCAATTCAACCAATTTATTTCACACATTTATTTTCTATCCTAAATACTTTCTAATCAACTTAATAAATATAATATCAATTTAAAATTATCATTGTACAAATTAAATTGAAATGGATAAACTTTTTCTTTATAATTTTTTGACTTGCAATACTAATATTTTAAACCATTTATATTCAAAACATAATAACCTTTATACACATCCTATGTACATGCCACATTACCAAAAGAAAATATACATCACCAAAAGTTTGCTGAAGTCAGGTCTGGCTTTGGATGCTGGTTCAGTACTTGACTTCTACAACCTGCGCACGGAAACAACCGTACGCTGAATATGCATATACTCAGTGGTATCACTATATTTCAGTTTATAATTAAATACATTAAATCACACACATACTTTTACGTTACAATCATCATCACTTAATGAACAATTAAATCTTTTTATTTTATCATTCGATTATATATATATATATCATTCTTATTTCTTTATTTCAATTCTCAACTTTCACATATGCCATATCATTGAAATTTAGTTTTATCAGTAGATTTATTTCATTTGCCCCTATTAACTTGACTCGGACTCGGCGGATACACGGATTCCAACCAACACACCAGTACGGTACAATGTGCTTTAACGGTACATAGTACCTAATCAGTAATCAGTAACAGTAGCAGTAGCAGTAACAGTAACAGTATTCAACACACAAAGTGCTGAATCTGTAACAGTAACGGTAACAATATTCGACACACAAAGTGTCGAATCGGTAACAGTAACGGTAACAGTAACAGTAGTCGGCACATAAGTGCCTGATCAGTAAGCAGGCAAAAACCCGTACTCTTCCATATCCTATGGCATGCCAACTATATCCGACTAGCCCGACTAGTTAATAGGGTATTTAAATAATTTTCAGTACAATTTCCATTTCGATTCAATATTAATTATAATTTATTATTTTGATCAATTTTCACAGTAATACAGTAATTCACTTCATTAGAAATTTTACAGTTCAATGCAATATACGTAACATTATTCAGTAATTTCACAGTTCAATTCAGTATTCAAAACAATATTCAGTATCCCATAATTCAGTTCAGTATCAATCTAAATTTTAATACCCAATTATAAATTTTATCAGTTCATTAAATACTTACCTTAAAATACTTACCACACATTCATATTAAATTAAACACATATTAATTATAAAGCTTTAGTTATATTGATACAAACCAGAATTTTTTTCTTCGGATTTAATCCTCGACGATCTTTCCTTTTCCTTTTTGTGCCGATGCTTCAAGCTCGATATTAGCTACGAACAATTAAAATAATTTCACAATTATTAGCATAACACAATTTAAATACTGAAATTTTTATCTAACTTTTACTTTAATTCCAATTTAATCCCAACTAAACCTATATATTTTTCTTTCTCAATTCATACCTCTTTGCTACTCAATTTCTTGTCAAACCCACATCTAACTATTTAAATTTTATCATATTTTCATAATTTCGAATTTATTTCAATTTAATCCCTAAAACTCAAAACTTATAGCTTAGTTTACAATTCAATCATTTATTCAATTCCAATTAGAATTTCTATCAAATAGACCCCCAATTCTATCATTTGTTCAACATAACTCATGTTTAGAAATCTACTATCTTTCAAAATTTCAATATAAATCATGACATATTTTGTCCTAGGACTCCAAAAACTTAAAAATTACAAGAAAATGATTAAATTGACTTACCAATTTAATTTTGAACCTTGAAACATAAATTTTCCTTTTTCTTCTTTCTCCCCTGTTTCTTCTCTGTTTTCGTTTTCATTTCTGTTTCTTTTTAACTCATTTGTTTCTTTTATATAATATAATATAATATAATATAATATAATATAATATAATATAATATAATATAATATAATATAATATAATATAATATAATAATATAATATACTTAATTATTAAACAAATATATATATTTTAATCAATAAAATCTTTGATATTTAAACCGCCTCAGCTATAGGAAATGGTTTAATTTCCTCTTTAGTCCTTCTAGTTTTTCTTTAATCTATAATTAAACTTTTACCCTTATTCAATTTAATCCTTTTTACTAATTACTCTAAATTAAGCTAAATTTACTTAATTAAAACCTAATTAGACACACTACTAGGCTCATAAATATTTTTAATAATTATTTTCGAACTTATTTCACTAAGATGGAGGCCCGATAACACACTTTTTCGGTGCTCACGGATTTTGGGTTGTTAAAGTTAAGCTATAGTTGGAGTATATGAATAACAATGTTAGTAAAATGTTGTGATGTTTGAATGGCTTTCATAAGGGTTATTGAGCATGAAATGGTATGAATGAATGATGACTTGAAATGGATATATTAAATGGTTAAGTAGGTTGAATTAGTACAAGTTGTATTGATATGTTTTGATGTCTATTAGTGAAAAGGTTTGATTAGTTAAATTGAAAAAGGCTATACGAATGATTGGTATGATGTTGATGTTGAATGGTTCAGCATATTAATATAGATTATGATGAATAGGTGAAATGACTAAGTTTGGTGTCAAATATGGCCTTTTGGTTTAGTTAATATTAGGAATGATTAAATGGATGCCTTGAAATATGTTTTGAATTGGTTTTGTGCAGGTTTTAGTGTGTATTTATGCACCAAATGAGCTATTGATTTGATTTGACACGAAATAGGTACTAAATGGCCAGATTTTACCAAAAATAGGGATCTCGTCACAATGTGGAATATCCCTCGTCATAACGACGACCGACAGTTTGTGACGTCGTAAAATCTTGTGGTTTGACGTTGTGATGTGATAAACTATTTGGTGACATCATGACGTGGAGATAGTGACGCCACGATGCCGAGCCCAAACTTTCAAAACCTTACAATTTTGTCCTATTCCATTCTCAGGTCATTAAAAGAGCTCTCGTAAGCTTGACTAAGGTTCAGATTTGATTGAATATCATAATATCTAGATGTTTATGACAAGATTGAATACTTGAAGGATTTATTTATGGCGAGCTTGTTCTAACATTTTATATGTTACAAAAAGGTCCCTAATTGATCTCGAGTTGACTTTAAAGCATTCGTATGCTCGTATAAGACCCAAGAAATAATGTTCATGTTATTCAAAGTTGTATTATTATAGATTTCATGATTGATGATGTGAAATTATTAATAGTTGCTTTGACAACGAATGTGGCATCCTATTGTTCGAACCCGACGATCAGGTCTGGTAAGGGGTGTTACAATAGTATTTTAATTTCTTCATTTTTAATATGTATTTTTCTATGTTCTCATTCTCAATTTTTTTCTCTCTATGTGTTATCAATTATTTTAAATTATTTAGTATTAAATTAAAAATAAGTTGTATTTTAATTAATACATACAATCAATCTGTGCATGCACAGGAAAGAAACTAGTTATTTAATATGAGGAGGGATCCACTTACATCAGTGTAAAACTTAAATGGTTTTACGAGATCCAATCGTTATATTTCCTTCTCCATTCATGTAGATCTTGCATGCCAAGTTTGGCATGCCTAATGTTTCATTTCATTTTTAAAAAAATTTAATGGTTAAATATATATTAATGCAAATAATATTTTAGATCAACATAATAAAGATATTGGATCGATTAAAAAATTTATAGGCATAACAAGTAAAAATATTTTGATAAATTCAATATTGGTTGAATAATTAAAATATTAATCATACAAAAAATTATAAAATATGTAAAACCACTCAAGTTTTACACCCGTATAAATTTATCCCTTCCTATTTATTATTATAATTTTATAATTATTTATTTAATTTATAACACTAAAGTAATTCTACAACCATTTTACAAATTATTCTAAATATATTAAAAGCGAATGAGTTGAACAAAGTAAGTAATTTATTATTATGAGTAAATTACAAAAATAGTCACTTTTATTTGCCTTAGATTATATTTTAACCACTTATGTTTGAAATGTTATGTTTTAGTCACTTACGTTATCGTTTTGTTACGAAGTGGTCACTCTACCGTTAAGCTCCGTTACCTCCCTAACGGCGGTCTTTCGTGACAGTCCAAATGGGTTTTAAATGCCAACTTAGATGTCCTACGTGGCAGTCCAAATTAAATTTATTTAATTACATAACCTATTTTCATCCCAGCAATTGGACATCCAAGCTGGCATTTAAAACCTATTTGAACTGCTATGTAGGAATGTCATTAGAGAGGTAACGGAGTTTAACGATAAATTGACCACTTCGTAACAAAATAATAATGTAAGTGACTAAAACGTAACATTTCAAACATGAATGACTAAAATGTAATCAGAGACAAACAAAAATAACTATTTTTACAATTCACCCTATTATTATAGTTGATTGGTAAGAATCTAGGTTGATTGAAGGTTAGGATGAAGATGATAGGTTAAAGATGATGATCAAGTTTGAGAATATTTAAATATTTTTTTATAATATTATTAGTATTTTTTTAAAAAAATTAATCAACATTTTAAATTTGTTTAAATATAATTTTATGTTAATTTTTTTTACAATGCATTGTATAAAAACAAATAATGAAAACATCGTTTAAACTAAAAAAATAAAATTTTAAAAATAAGATAAGATAATATCCGATAAACATTGGACATCTTTTAAAAAGTTTACAGATTTAGTTTTTTTAATATTATGTAATTAGTTTAATTATGATTTGAAAAAAAATATTAATTACATGGATGCACGTTATTAAGATATTAGTTTAAAATTAAATGAAATACAAACATTATGTATTTGTATACTCGATATTAATGTCTCACCTACATTTTTATTTCTTGGGTTACAAGGTTGGCAGCTTGACCAAATTAAGAATATTTCTTTAGCTGTTATATGTGTGTACACATTACTGTAAAATACATTTTTTTTAATTTTAAAAATAAATTTTATTTATAAAAAATATTTGCAATATAAGTCATTCGAATTGATTATTATTAATATCTAATTTACACCTTACACATATATTTTTAATTCGAATATCAAATTTTAAAAAATTTGTAGATATAACATTTGACTTAAAAAAGATGATCAATGCTTAAAATTCATCACATGAATAAAAAAAAAATTAGCAAATTTTAATTTTCATTCAACAACTTTCTTGGAAGCCAAACACGCTCCAAATTTATGACTCCATGACACAAAAAGCAGAACACAAAATAAGAAAATTTCAAAGTCATAGACTTGCATTAGGATTACGTCCATTCTTCTTCCCTTCAGTCAATGTATATCTAAAACCTCTCTAGTGTCATCTAAGCCGTCCAAATCATCCAAAACAACATGGACGGCCAGGATTCAGTATTAAAAAAAGTGCCAAAGTTGACCTCTTTTAATTTTTGCAAAATACAAGGAAACAGAGCCTTAAAAAGGCAATAAAAAAATTCCCCAAACACACGCTGCAATGTGGTAAAATCTAAAGGACAGCGGCCAAAGGAAATTCAAATATTTTTTTAAAAGCAATGAACGTAAACATAATTTTTTTTAAAAAAAATAATTAACACTTATAGTAGAATATGAAAAATAAATTCCATCAACATAATAAAATTTAATTTTAAAATATTAAAAAGAACAAAAAAACAAATTAAAATCTTAATTTTAAAATATTAAATATAAGCTTACCATTAAAAAGATCTTATGTCTTTATCTATTAGTTTATATTTAAGCTTATATAAGACCGTAATTAAATCTTTATAAAAAAAATAAAACAGAATATTATTAGATCCTGGTTCAGCTTAAAGCCATTTCCTTACAGTTTATTTATGATTTCGGTCCCTATATTCTTTTCATATTTAAAATTCAATCCTTCTATTTTTAAAATTTAAACTCTCTACTCATTTCATTCAACCATTGAAATCTTTCCATTAAATTAGATTATTTGATATTTTTAAAATAAAAAATTACTCGTATAAACAATTTAAAATTGAGTAAAAATCAAGTAAGAAAAAAAAAATCTCACAACCTCAAACTCAAGATATTTATTTACTTGACCTTCCATTCACGTGCATAATATTAACCACGTGAGCATTTTTTTACTTTTAAAAAATATCACATAATTCAATTTTATTGAAGTGTTTTAATATTATTATTAATTGAACTTCTGAATTAAAAAAAAGGAAAATTAAATTCTTGAGATAAAAAAAAATTAGACCTCTCCTCAATCACTGTGTATAAAAATATATAAATGTAAATATAAATTACAGATAGCTACACTAACCTAGTTTATTTTAACCTAAGAAGAATCTTCCCTATAAATACTACTCGTAAAAGCGGCACTTTGGCTTTGCCATGTTCCGTGCTCCGCTATACCCTTCTTTTTGCAGAAAAAGCTTCTGTTTCTCCTATATATATTTTTTGTGGTGAGCTCTCTAGAAACCCTTTTTTTTCTCTTTACTATTTTCCTTTTTTTTTCTTTTTTTTTTGCCTTAAAACCATAAGCTTTTGATGATAAAATTTCATTTTGTTTGATGGATTTTCATGAAGTTTTAAAAAATTTCTCTTCATACTAAGATCTTCTGCAAGTATTTTATTTTTCTGTCCTTGTTTTAGTTCTTAAAACTTTGATCCAAAACCAAACAAAAAGTGTTTATCTATATAAATTTAACTGGTTTTCTATATGGCTCTTTTATAACTTACGTTATTTGCGTGATCATTATCGTGAGCAGATGCCTAGCGTCAACCCAGACCAATCCGACAAGGATTCCGAGCCCTTTGTGGAGGTCGATCCGACCGGTCGTTACGGTCGGTACACAGAACTTCTAGGATCCGGAGCCGTCAAAAAAGTTTACCGGGCATTCGATCAAGAAGAAGGAATTGAAGTTGCATGGAACCAAGTCAAGCTAAGGAATTTCTCCGACGATCCGGCGATGATCGATCGGCTTTATTCGGAGGTCCGGTTGTTAAGGTCATTAACCAACAACAGCATAATCTCGTTGTACAGTTTTTGGCGTGACGAGGAACATAACACACTCAATTTCATAACCGAAGTATGTACTTCGGGGAATTTGAGGGAATATAGGAAGAAACATAGGCAAGTCTCAATGAAGGCGTTGAAGAAGTGGTCAAAGCAGATTTTGAAAGGCTTGAATTATTTACATTCACATGAGCCTTGTATCATTCATAGAGATCTCAATTGCAGCAATGTTTTTGTTAATGGAAACACTGGTCAGGTAATAAAGTTACTTCTTTTTTTATTTTATGTTGCTTTACTTACATGTTTGGTCACTAAGAAAAAAACTAAAAAAGTAAAGCTTAGTACTTTGGGTTTGAAAAAAACTAAAAAAGTACAGCTTAGTACTTTGGGTTTTGATGAGCAAATCTGGATCATCAACAGGTTAAGGTTGGTGATTTGGGGTTGGCGGCGATCGTGGGGAAGAACCACTCGGCGCATTCGATCCTCGGGACGCCGGAATTCATGGCGCCAGAGTTGTACGACGAGCATTACACCGAACTCATTGACATATACTCATTTGGCATGTGTGTGCTTGAGATGGTGACCTTGGAAATTCCCTATAGCGAGTGCGATAATGTGGCCAAAATTTACAAGAAAGTGTCAAGTGGGGTGAAGCCTCAAGCCTTGGACAAGGTTAGAGATGCAGATGTGAGGGCATTCATTGAGAGATGCATTGCTCAGCCCGGGGAAAGACCGTCCGCGGCGGAACTGCTTAAGGATCCGTTTTACGACGAAGTTGATGATTATGACGAAAACGTTTGATTATAGTACTTAGGCATATATTTTTGTTATTGTATTGTTACATTTTTTTAAAAGTCTTAAATAGTGTTTATGATTGTATGGTAAACTTTGATTATCTTGACTGATTAGAGCTTGGTTTACGTTTAAATGTGTACATAGATAGTGGTTTCCACAGAAAAACATATTGATTAAAAGTTTGAATGGGAGAAAAGAATATTGTGTGTGAACTTTAGGTTTCTTCCACATGAATTCATCTATATTTTATGTATTTTTTTAAAACTAAAGATAAAGATTAAATGGGATTTTGGTTGTATTTGAAGTAAAGTCAAAACAATATTAACTAAACAGAAAGATCCATTCAAAGGGTTGAATTTGATGTAAAGAACATGCTATGTTTTGAACAGGCAGCCAACCTAAAGTGGCCCTTGGCATATATTATTATCATATAAAGTTGGTTGATAAAGAGGGCATTTGTTTTGTATTTGCTGTCACACTCAAAATTGTTGGGAAATGATTGCTACAGCATGGCACTGATCTGGCTGGCCTGCACTGATTTTCCATTTTCAAAACAAAAAATGTAGAATTTGATGATATATCCTACAAAAATGTAGAATTTGATGATATATCATACACTTTGTTAGTGCCCTTCTTTGATAACTTTATCTTATATATTTAATTTATATAAAGGGCAAATGGCATGTTGCCGCCGCCCCCCCCCAAAAAAAAAAGGTTTTTCAATTACTTTAGCAGAAGCTTGTAATTTACATTTGCCTATAAGGTGGAGTAATTTATAATATTTGAAGGGATGAGAAATAAAGTATAATGATATATAACAATAATAACAATTTTCACTTTTGCTTTTTGTTAATATGTCAAACTAAACAAATTTTGGAGTGTTGATGTGATTAAAATAAAAGTTTTACGAAGTCAACTTCAAGCCCTTGCTTTAAATTAGTATTTAGTTTAAATTAATGAAAAAATTGCTAATTTTTTGGATGTCTGAAAGGGTTGCATTCATCAAATAAAATTTTTATGCAATTGTTTCTGTTTCCACTTCAAGCCTGCAGGTTGATATTCCCTGAAATAATGAACTAATTAGGAAAATGAATATTGTTTATGCATATTCAGGTTGATTTGAGACAAAGAAAAGGTAAAATATTGTATGTTTGCTGCTTGGTGGCTGAACAGCACAAGGTTCTAGTTTCGTAGGATGTTCCAAAAATAAACATTGTTTTTGTCCGCGGATATTTTTACAAACAGCGAGCCAGATATGGAAAGGCATCTCGGTAATATGCTGGTACCAATCTAGTCCATTGAAGATATCAAATTAAGTAAAGTTGATCAAAATTGCTGACAAGAAGTTTTGGAATCCAAAAACATGTCCTTATCTGATGTATCAAACCAAGGAGGAACAACAATGTTCTCTGACTCCATAAAGGTGCCTTAATGATGAGCGGTGAAAGTAGTCGAAAGATGCAGAGAAGAGAAGGCTTTAACATGTTTGTCAAGGGGCTAATATGCATTGCAGTTGTTCCTCTGTTAACCACAGTGTGTATGGGAGGTGAGTTAAGTGAATCCCAATCTTTGCTTAGCTTCATTAGATCAGTTGATCCACAAATGAAACTAGGAGCTTACCTATGGAATGAGTTTTCAACAAGTCCCTGCTTGGTTAAATCTGAAGTTGTGAAGTGCAATCTGCAGGGTACCTCCATAATAGAAATAAGGCTTGAAAGCTTGAATCTCAGTGGGGTAATCAATGCAGATGCCCTTTGTCAGCTCCAAAGCCTTGAAGTTCTTAGCTTAGCGAGGAACCAAATACATGGGACGATACCTCGGTCAGTATCGTACTGCAAAAGGTTGAGGTATCTAAACTTAAGCAGCAATTCTTTAAGTGGGAGAGTTTCATGGAGTACTCTAACCAAGTTGAAATATCTCAAGAGCTTGGACATCTCCAACAATCATTTCACTAACCGAGAATTCGAGCTCGTTTATAAATATAGTCAGTTAAATGCAACCGTTCAGAATGAAAATGTTGCAGGAACACCAACAGAGTCTAATAATAACAAGTCAAACACACTATTGTGGACTTTCGTACCTTTATTTCTTGGCCTTGGATTCTTCTTTATGTTCTTATATTGTATGGGCAAGGTACTAGGTAAAAGAAGTAAAGCTAATGAGATTCCAAGGGCTATCAAAGAATCTCCTCTCAAACATGTTCCAGTCAATGCAATACAAGAACTGAAGCCTGAGGGTAGACATCAAGAGCTTGTGTTCTTTGTTGAAGACCATGAAAGATTTAAGCTAGATGATCTACTAGATGCCTCAGCTAATTTACGAAGCCAAAGCCTTTATACCAGCCTTTACAAGGTAATACTTAAGAACAATGCTACTTATGCTGTCAAAAGATTGAAGAAATTGCAGGTTTCTTTTAAAGAGTTTGAGCAAACAATGGGGCGGATAGGGAACTTGAAGCATCGAAACATTCTTCCTCTTGTCGGATATCGTTGTACCAACACAGAGAAACTTCTTTTCTACAAGTACCAGAGCAATGGAAGCCTACTAAGCTTGCTACGAGGTAAATGATTTTAGGGCACAGCACCCTTAAACATAACAGCATTGCATGCCTAAATTCTTATAGCTGCTTGATCGTGCAGGCTACATTGAGGGTAAAAAAGAATTTCCATGGAGACTTAGGCTGACAATAGCAACTGGAATTGCAAGGGGATTGGCATTCATATACCAGAGTTCCAATGACCAGGACAGCATTCCTCATGGAAATCTAAAGCTATCAAATATATTGTTGGGTGAAAACATGGAACCATTAATAAGTGAATACGGGATCTCAAGGCTTTTAGACCCTAAAAAGAATTGCCTCGTCCCCTCCAACGGTTACATGGCACCGGAGAAGAGTTTATCGGAACAAGGCGATGTCTTCAGCTTCGGGATTATCCTACTGGAGTTACTAACCGGAAAAACCGTGGAAAAAACCGGGGTAGACCTTCCTAAGTGGGTGGGGTCAATGGTGAGGGAAGAATGGACAGGAGAGTTGTTTGGCAAGGATGTCACCAAAGATGCAATGCAGTGGGCATTTCCTTTGCTAAATATTGCTCTTAAGTGTGTCTCACATTCACCAAAAGATAGACTAACTACAGCTGAGGTTTTGCAGAAGATAGATGAGGCTTTGTTTGCGCACGAAGATCGTACGGTCTCCTCTATGTCTTCATGGGAATCTGGTCCCCGTGATTGTTGTATGCTGCATAGTGTCATACCTGAGACTTGGGACACTCCAGGATCAAATTATTAGTGGACAATTCAGAACCAGAAAAGGAAAGGTACCATTGAAGAACTTCCATGTTAAGCTAAATAAAACATAACATATATATATATATATAAGCCTTTTAGTGGAAATGAAGGAGCCATTAGGCCAATGTACATAATGGAGAATGAATATAGTTATAAGTCATGTTATTATCATAATAAACTTTACATTTACTTGTCTTTTGTTTGCTTGTCTCTTTTCTTTTTTTTGTCTGAAAGTTACCTGCTAACCCTTAGTAATGCTAAGCAGACCAAATTCTATTAAAAGCCGGTAAGCACCACGACTCTTCGATTTTCTTGAAATATCTAAGTTTGACACTCGTGCCCGATGTATATCCGAACATGAACGATAAGACATGATCCGTGTCCATACTTACCATTTCTCTACTCTAATTTGATAAAACAACAAAGGAAATAAGCACAAACAGCAGTCAATAGTGTGCATGTTTTTAATTATGGTATTTGGCAATTTGGGACCATCAATCTGTTGTAATAATTCAACTTGGTTTTGGAAGTTATGACCTATATTTATATTTTATTTCTAACAAACCAAATTAATTTGGACCTTGTAGAAAAAGAAAACATTGTTTATCTTGCATAGTTTCTTACATTGCTTGTTGCGTTATACTATGTTAGAAAGTTGCAGGCCAAATCATTAAATTATATCCCCAAATATATTTAACTACAAATCAATATATATCTTTTATAAATCTTAAATTAGATATTGGGCCTTTGCTTTCTGCTTTACGCTAAGTAAAATTTACACCCTTCTTTAACTGCAAAAAGTTGTTGAACCAAGATTAGAAAATTAGAAATATAATTTATGCGACCAAAATATTACTCTTCAAATATCAATAGAACGAGACTCAAAACTTAACTTGTAAAATTACATTGGATTTATACAAACCCAAACATAGGATGAATTGTACTTGTAAATTTACAACTCAATTCTGAAATGGTGTTTGAAAAGGTTTCAACTTTTGGACGCTTATAACAGTCAAGAAGGACCAGAACAAGACATGATGATTGTGATGATGTTGTATAAATCCTTTTTGGTGTTCTTTTAGGAACAAAAGAAGGGCAAAGAAAAGATTAATAAATAAAATATCAAGAAAGGTGTAAGTTATAAAACTCCACTAATTAGATGTGTGGTCTCAACTGAAGCCAACCAGACTCAATATGTACCATAAAGTTGTATTGTAACATGAACTTTGGACAACAACAGCATGCCAAAATTTTGATCAAACATATAAAAAATTTGCAATTTGATTAAAAATAAATGCAAAAGTTGAAGCTTGATTTGGTTCTAGCATTCCATCCAAGCAAAGAATAGCTGTGTTTTAAGGTTATTAAGTTGTAATAATATGTTTGTAATTTTTTTTCTTAAAAATAGAAAATTAGAAAATAAAATAAAACATCACCATCTGCTGTCATCACTCTTTAAGCTACTCCAAATATTCTTACACCAGAGGATTGCTCTCAATGTCTCTCCATATATATATATTCTCTCTTTCTCCCTCTACCTCTCTCCTCAAATTCCATTTCTTTTGATTTAATTAAGAGGAGTGGAATAACCAAGAAAGATATAGAAAAGAAACAGAGGAGGGGAGAGAGAGAGAGGAGAGACAAACCTTTTTTTTTTTTTAAAGACATATAAAAAATATGAAGAGCAGAACCTCCTCTTCTGTTTCCGTTGTCATCGTTTCTCATCTCAGATCTTAATTTTCCTCCCATTTTCTCATCTGGGTCATTTCCAAGATGGTATATTCTCTCTCTCTCTCTCTCTCTCTTGTTCATCATATTCTTCATCTCTGTTTTTATCTGTTTCCTGGTCTTTTCTCTGGACTTTTCTTTTGTCTTGATCCTCATGTTTCGATTGTCGATTTTTTTTTGTCAGGAATTTTGGGTTGTTTTCTGATTAGTGCATGAAGTTTTCAGATGATCCTAGATTGGATTTGACAATTACCAACTCTGTCTCCGATCAGATTCTGTCTGTAATTCATATCAAAAGGTAAATTTCTTTTTCTAATATTCCTGTTTGATTGTTGTTATTGTTCACATTTTGATCTGTTTTACTTCGTTTTTTTTCTGAATAAGGATAGATCCTTTTTAGCTGCCGATGGTAATTGGATAATTTGGTGTTGGCTTTTTTCACGAGTTTCATTCATTGAATTGGTGTTAGTATTCTGATTGAATTAGAAATTTTGATCTTTGAATCAAATTGTGGTGCTTTTGTTTTGAGAAAAGTTTAGATTTTTGCTCTTGGGATTGAAATTGGTGGTTGATGATGGTGATTGTAGATAAGATGGAATCAGATCTTGGTAAGCTCTTCATTGGTGGGATATCTTGGGACACTGATGAGGAACGTCTCAAGGAGTATTTCAGGAAATATGGAGAAGTGGTGGAAGCAATGATCATGAGAGATCGGTTTACTGGTCGTGCCCGTGGATTCGGTTTCATTGTCTTTGCTGATCCTGCTGTTGCTGAGAGGGTAATTATGGATAAGCATATGATTGATGGCCGCACGGTAAGAGCCTTGATTACGATATATCTTTATACCTTACCAATTAGTTTGAGATTTGTGATAATCAGAATGAGTTAAATTTGCTAAAATTTTATCTTTCCCCTATAGCATTGACCGAATATATATTTATTCGAGTGAATTTGTATCCAATGGTTAGGTTGGGATAGAAACTGTGATGCAATTGTTTGATCAAATTTCAGGTTGAGGCGAAGAAGGCTGTTCCTAGGGATGATCAAAACATTTTAAACAGGAACATGAGTAGCATCACTGCGTCTCCAGGTCCTGGACGCACTAAAAAGATTTTTGTTGGAGGTTTAGCCTCTTCGGTCACAGAGACTGACTTTAAGAACTACTTTGATCAGTTTGGTACAATTACAGATGTTGTGGTGATGTATGATCATAATACACAAAGGCCAAGAGGGTTTGGTTTCATCACTTATGATTCAGAGGATGCGGTAGATAGAGTTCTACATAAAACATTCCATGAACTCAAAGGGAAATTGGTTGAGGTCAAGAGGGCAGTTCCTAAAGAACTATCTCCAGGCCCTGCCCGCAGCCCTGTGATTGGATATAATTATGGTTTGAGTAGGACTGCCAACTTTCTCAATAGTTATGCTCAGGGATATAATCTTAGCCCACTAGCCGACTTAGGAGTTAGGATGGATGGTAGGTTTAATCCTCTTGCTTCTGGTCGAACTGGGTTTCCTCCATTTAATAACCCTGGCTATGGAATAGGTATGGATATGGAACCGGGAATGGGCCCAAACTTTGGTGGGAGTTCTAACTTTGGCAACAATCTTGGATATGGACGGTTAATTAGCCCCTATTATGGTGGGATTTCAAACAGGTATAATACTCCTATTGGCTATGGTGTTGGAAGTGGAAGAAATGATTCTAATTTAAGCTCTGGTACTCGGGATATCTGGGGAAATGGAAGCCTTAGCAATGCCACAAATGCCACCAGCCCTGGTGGATTCTTGGGGACTGGAAGGGGGAGTTTTGGTCCTTTAGGAAATAGTGGGGTTAATTGGAGCCCTTCTCCTCCCATTCAAAGTGGAGGAAATGCCCCTGGCTATACTGGTGGGAGTGCTGGTTTTGGAAGTGCCGATGACAACTATGGTTTGGGTGGGGGAGGATATGGAAGAAACGGTGGCACTGTCACGGCTCCAACATCTTCTTTTGCTGGGCCAACCGGTAATTTTAAGGGGTCCTATGGAGATCTTTACCATAGTGGTTCAGTTTATGGTGATTCAACTTGGCAGTCGACAACTGCTGACTTGGATGGTTCTAGCTCATTCAGTTATGGGCTTGGGAATGTGTCCGTAGATGGTACTGGAGGATCCTCCGAGGATTATGTTGGAAGCTACGGTGTTGCTAGTAGACAGTCGAGTAGAGGTAATATTCTGTTTAAGCAGTCCTGAGACTCGAGACTCGAATGCCAGCTTGCTGCATGTGTTTAATTAGTCTCTTTGGTTTCTTATCCAGGAATTGCTGCCTAGGGGGGGGGGGGAGGACTGTGATTTGGATATCAGAAGTCATGAAGTAGGGTGAATAAACAGGTGAAGGATTTGTGAATTCGATATACAACTGCCTTATTACAATGTCAGCTTACAAGGAAATTGATGTTATAACACTAATAAGGGATATTGATTTGAGAGTGAGCAGTTACAAGGGGAGGTTTTGTGTAAGGTTTGAGATTCGATTTGTTTGTTTGTTTGTTTGTTTGTTTTGTTTATGGTAATAGTGAAAATGTAGGTTGGTGAGTGAGGTGTACAATCAGATTGCGGGACATATACTCCGGAAGGTGTCTGCGGCAAAGGCGCGCCAGTAGTGGTACATCAAACAATAGGGTACTAAATTTTTTCTTTTTCCATTTTTATTTTGGGATGCTGGTTCTTGTCCTGATAATTGTTGCCTATCATCTGGGATTGTTTTGATCTCAGATTGTAAGGAGTTGTTTCAGTTCCAATTTACTACTACTACTAGTGTGAAACATTAGAGACATATCCAATCATCATCCATATAAAATAAGTAACCAAACTTTCTGATTCAATACATCAACACAGCTTTACTACTCACACTATATGCTTTTGCTGCTTCTTTTTTTTAATCTTCTGCATGCTCCGTTACATTGTCTTTATCGCACGGAGTATCGAAACTTGAAAGTTTTAGAGTAATGCAATAATCCTCAGGCTTATTCTCAGTGCCAAAAGGTCAAAAATAACAATTAACCCCGATGTTAGTGGGTTGAAACAAAAATCATAATTTACCCTAGTGGCAATGGATTGAAAGGCACTATGCTAAATAAGCACAAAATACATGTCGACATAACCAATGTTTAACCCTCATTAATTTTTCGAAATCATAAAAATTTGATTACCCAAAACATCGTTTAGCAAAAATATAAATTGGAATTATTTTTCAAAACACAACATACTAAAATATAATTGAGTACCTCATAATTTAATTTAAGTATAGAAAAGTATAGCACTTAACTAATTTAAAATTGTACATTGTAAAATTAAACCATCTTTAACCCAAATTTAAAAAAAAAAACATGGTCAACATATTTGCATAAGTAACATAAAGTCTTTGTAGTTAATTTTTCAATTTACTGAATCGACACTTGAGGAATGACTTGCACAAATCATCAAATAGCCTATAATTCAATAATCCAACTTTAAAATTAGAATTCAATCAATAAATTAGAGGCTTAAAAGGTACAACTTTCTATGGTAATTCTAAAACATTTCAATTGTGTGGCAATCTTACTAACAATTGAGGTTTCCTTTGGATCATCTATGAGATTGGCTCCGATGAGATTAAAGACAACAATGGCAATGAAATTAATTACTATAGTGATGAGATTAAAATCAATGATGGGATATATGTTTGGATTTAATAACATCCGTGGCAATGTAGTGAAAGTATAAAATAACCATTAAGAACATTAGATTAAATGTAGATGTAAAATAAATAATTATATTTCATATTAAAAATAAAAATATATATATTAATTTTGTCTTTATCTTAAATAATAAATTTATTGATAAATAATTAATATTTCATTAATTATATTTGTTTTTGTTTTTTATTATTTATATAATACTTATTTATGATTAATTCATATAAATTTTATTATATATTTATTTAATTATTATAAAACTTAAAATTATATATTTTATATAATAAAAATCATAAATCATTTTAACATTTTTATATATTATTTGAAATATATTTATATTAAATATTAAAATCAAATTATATTAAAATAATAGTTAAAAATATATTTATGATAATGAATTTATATATTTATTAGATTGCCTGTATAAAAATAAAATTTATATATAATAAAATTTATAATATGTTTATTTTTATATTTATTATATAATATATGTATTTTTATAAGGGTTAATATTTGGTACACTGACAATATATTTTTTTTATTCCATAAGCAGCCTTTGAAAATTGACATGCGTCTATTTTTTAAATATACATTTTTAATGTTTTACTATATCTTTATAGACACTTGTCAACCCATTTACTATAATATTAGAGTCTAAAAACTCCGATGACAATGCATCAAATAATTTTCCTTTTTATAATAGCATTCTAAGGTTAAACTGGGAAAAATGTTTCCCACTACAAATGCTTTCTTTTAACTAGAGCAAAGTACACATGTCTAAAATTTCATAATATAAATGTACAATTTTTTTAAAAAAATTATCTTTTTAACTCAAATAAGTAAATTAAATTTAATAATATATATATTTATATGTGTGTGAAAATTTAATAAATTAATAAAACTCAGTTTAGTATGGTTTCTAATCAAATAATCAAATAGAAAATATTTTTATAAACAATTAAAAATTAAAATTCTGAACTTCTAAACTTTTATTTGAAGCTATTTAAACGCAAAAATTACTTCGCATTTTAATAGTTTAAAAACATGAAGTTAAAGAATTGATGTAATACTAAAACTTAGAGACTTGTTTCCTTAAAATTGGCCACAGAAAAACTTAAGTTTTAAAAATCAGAACATAAAAAATCATCTAAATTTGTCTAAATATTTTTATGTTAACAGTTTCGAGTAATCTACTTTGAGGCCTCGTATCTTTTAATACGATACTTGTATAGCCAAGATAACCATACTAAATAAAGCTACAAACTTCATACTACGAAAAACACCTAAATTTTAAAATAAACAAACACCTAAATATAGATTTCTGGTATATTGAAATTGATTGCTCGAAACTTTCCATTCATATATAAAAAAGTTAAAATTTTAATTTCTTCAAAATTACTCAATAAAAATGGATGTCACACGTAGCATTGGAGGATGTTTGATGTTAGTAAGTTTGTGGTCCTCTCTCTATTCTGGTGTCAAATTTTTTATTGCTTCTTTCTTTTACGTCTGAAAGTAAGTGTGGAGGCTGCCACTGCCACTTCCCATTTCACCTTTATTTTTGTGGGTTTCCATTTTCCGTCTTAAACTTTGCCAGAAAAAAATAGAATGTTAATATCAGCTTTTCAAAAGTATCAGTGGAGAAAGTCCCAAACTGATATGGGAGTATGGGACTAAGTAAAAAATAGGAGCCCTTTTTGTTGTTTTCATGATGTAGAAAGAGTCGGTTTTATTCTCAATTCAGCCCTTAAACTATGTATTTTTTTTTTGATATCTAAATTTTTTATCTCATCGTAATATCTAAACTATTTTTTAGTTACTCTAAATATTTAACTGTATTAATCTTTTAAGGTGTGTTTGAGGTGAAAGATTTATAAGAAGAATTTCATTTATATAGAAGTTTTTAATATATTTCAGTCAATTATAAAAAGTTTTTACACAAAATAATTTAATAACATGAAAAAATTAAGGCAGATGACATGATTTCATTGAACAAAGTTTTTTTAACGCCTTGAAATATGTAGATTAAAATCTATAAACAAAAAGAAATTTTAAATACCAAAGTGAAAAAATATGTATAATTTAAGGATCAAAGAATTATTTTTCCCAAATTGAGTATTCTTTTCTTGGTCCATTTACTTAATGAATGTTTGTCAGAAAAAGAAAAGATTGAGGTCCCCCATGCCATGAAATGAAATGATGAACCTTGTATGGTGACTCCCACCATTCTAACTCCAAAACTTACCAGAGCTTGAAAAATATTCTTCATTTGCTATATGATAATTGATATTAAGTTTACCATTCACCATGATTGGTTCAATCTTAGTCCTTCATGGGAATATATATATATGTGGTTTAAGTTTTTCCCACATGAAAATGACATACATATATGGGGTCCAAACTTGGCTGAAAATTTCCTACGGCCTTGATTGCACCGCAAATTCACGACTATGTTGGCCAATTTGCACACCTTTCGAGGCAATCTACTTTATATATTTCACTTATGGTTTTTCAAGATAAGATTTTAAACCCAGAAAGAGCATATGATTCACTAGCCAAATTGAGGTATGTTTGGTGGATGGATAAAATAAAAAATAAAAACCATGGTTAATCTTAATAGGATGTCCAAGCATGTCTTCATCATACATTAAACAAGCTTGTCTCTTGTCCTGTTGGGGATAATTACTTTCCTTAAAAAGAGGTTAATTTGTCCATCACTTAACTGCCTTTTCTTTTTTTCTTTCTTTTTGTCATTGCTTTATAGGATTCTTTCATTTTCTTCAATGAGAAAACAAAGTTAGAAGAAAGCTTTAGAAAAAAAAAAAAAAAGTCAAAAAGGTGTAGGCCTCCATTTACACCTGTAAGAAGTACCACCTTTTAATCTTATTTAACCAAGTAAATTACTTGATAAATGAACCATAATGAAGTGGAGACATGGTTTAGAGTTCAGAAAGAAAAAAAAAGATGCAAAGATGTCTTTTTGGGTAAAAAAAAATCATATTATCTTTAGTTTTAAACTGTATTGCAGTAAGGAATAACTTTGAAACGAAGAAGAGAATATGACAGAAAATTTGCATCAAAATTCAAAATGCACTGTAGCATATTACCATGAATATCAATATCATGCAACCAGCTTCAATATATTGGGGGGTTTTATGATTTTCTTTTAGTTTTGGTATCTTTGTTGGTGGGGGGCAGTTTTACAATGGCAATGGCATCAAACCAGAAGCTGAGAGATCTTGAATGGCTTCTTCAAGCATTTGAAACTGAAAGCCTTAACCTACACAACATTTCCTTCTACCTTTCCCAACCTGTTTCAGGCTGTTATCAAGAAACAGAAAACTCCATGGCCATTAACATTTCCTCAGATTGTCTTGAATACTTCTCCCTAATTCTTATAGTGCTAGGACCAGCCAAGACCAGCTTGTTGTCTCTTCGGAATTTAGAGTTTCATTGTGTTGAATGGGAGTTAGAACAAGTGCAGAACCTTGGGGAGTTGTTAGATAGTAACTTGAACATCAAACAACTGGTGTTCATGAGGAGCAGATTCAGTGAAGATTGCTTATCAGAGTTTTCTGATATTTTGAAGAGAAATGGAGCTATCAAAGAGGTGATGTTTTGTGAATCACATATTGGGACAGTTGGTGCTATATTTCTTGCCTCAGCTCTTAAGGTGAATGAAAGCTTGGAAGAGTTACAGATATGGGAAGACTCAATTGGATCAAGAGGTGCTGAGGAGCTTTCAAAGATGATTGAAGCTAACTCAATGCTGAAGCTTTTGACGATTTTCGACTCGAGTTCGATCACAGCAACTCCCCTTATATCTGCTGTTTTAGCAAGGAATAGAGTTATGGAAGTCCATGTATGGAGTGGAGAAAGTGGAGATAAAAGTTCCAAGGTGGTTGAGTTTACACCTCAAAACACCACTCTTAGGATCTACAAGATCGATGTTTCGGGTGCCTGCAGGGTTGCTTGTGCTCTTGGGATGAATTCGACCGTCTCATCGTTCGATATGACAGGAGTACGCCTAAAATCACGGTGGGCAAAGGAATTTAGATGGGTTTTGGAGCAGAACCGAAGCCTGAAAGAGGTAACCTTGTCAAAAACCTGCCTTAAAGACAAGGGAATAGTGTATGTAGCAGCTGGACCATTCAAGAACAGGCATTTGGAACGCTTGCACCTCGATGGAAACTGGTTCAGCGGTGTGGGACTCGAGCATCTGCTGTGCCCTTTGAGTAGGTTCTCTGCTTTGCAATGCCAAGCCAACATTACACTAAGGTCGGTGACATTTGGAGGTAGTAGAACAAAAATAGGAAGATCTGGTTTTGCAGCCATTTTGCATATGTTAACCACCAACGAAACTTTGACTCGGCTAGCTATCGTGGATGATCAAAGTATGAGACCAGATGACTTTTTTAGAATCTTCAAGAGCTTAGAGAAGAATGCCAGTTTGAGATGTTTGTCTTTACAAGGCTGCAAAGGAGTTCGAGGGGAGAGGTTGTTGCAGGCAATAATGGAGACACTGCAAATAAATCCTTGGATCGAAGATATTGATCTCGTTCGAACTCCATTGCATAATACGGGGAAGGCAGATGCCATTTATCATAGATTGGGTCAGAATGGGAAGCCTGAAACTGAACCTGAAAATGATTTGCTCAAGGATATGCCACTTACTGAGCCCAAGTGCTGTAGGGTATTCTTTTGTGGCCAAGAGTATGCTGGTAAGTTCTATTAACTACACATTTCCACTTATTAATGCTGAGATCAAAAGTAACCATTTCCTTTTAATTACTATTTTCAGGTAAGGCAACACTTTGCAATTCAATATCACAGAATTTCTCTTCTCCTAAACTTCCCTACCTTGAACAAGTGAGGACCCTCGTGAATCCAGTTGAACAAGCTGTTAGAACAGTTGGTATGAAGATAAAGACTTTCAAAGATGAAGACACAAAGATATCGATATGGAATCTTGCTGGTCAGCATGAGTTTTACTCTCTTCATGATCTCATGTTCCCGGGGCATGGGAGCGCATCGTTTTTCCTCATCATATCCAGTTTATTCAGGAAACCAAGCAACCGAGAACCAAAGACTCCAATGGAGATTGAAGAGGACCTCCAATATTGGCTCAGGTTCATCGTTTCCAATTCAAAAAGGGCGGTCCAGCAGTGCATGCTACCCAATGTAGCAGTTGTCCTCACACACTATGACAAAGTCAATCAAACATCCCAGAACTTGGAGGCCGCAGTGAATTCAATACAAAAGTTGAGAGACAAGTTTAATGGCTATGTTGATTTCTATCCAACTGTGTTTACTGTCGATGCAAGATCGTCTGCATCAGTCAGTAAACTCACTCATCACATTCGAAAAACAAGCAAAACTGTTCTCCAGAGAGTTCCTCGGGTTTATCAGCTTTGCAATGATCTTATACAAATTTTATCAGATTGGAGATCAGAAAACTATAACAAGCCAGCTATGAAGTGGAAAGAGTTTGCTGAGCTATGCCAAGTTAAAGTTCCACCTCTGAGGATTCGATCTCGACGTGATAAAAAGGAGAAAATCGAAACTCGAAGGAGGGCGGTTGCTACTTGTCTCCATCATATTGGCGAGGTGATCTATTTCGATGAATTAGGCTTCCTGATATTGGATTGTGAGTGGTTTTGTGGTGAAGTACTGAGTCAACTGATTAAATTGGAGGTTAGAAGGCAAAGCTCAGCAGAGAATGGATTCATCAGCAGGAAAGAACTGGAGAAGATTATAAGAGCAAGTTTGCAGAGTCAGATTCCAGGAATGGGTTCAAAGGTGTTTGAGAACTTAGAGGCCAATGACCTTATTAAAATGATGATGAAACTTGAACTATGCTATGAACAAGACCCGTCTGATCCAAATTCTTTACTGTTGATTCCTTCCATTCTTGAAGAAGGCCGAGGTAAACCGCAGAAGTGGCAATTAGGAGGTGCTGATTGCCTTTATGCAGGGAGGCATCTTCAGTGTGATGATTCAAGCCATATGTTCCTTACACCCGGCTTCTTTCCGCGTTTACAGGCAAGATTTTTTCCACTCTCTTTCACATATCGCTTCATGTTGCTTTTCAGAACTTGAATATATAGATATATAGAGAGAGAGATGCTGATTTGTTTTCCTTCAAGTGTGAATATATTCAAATAGCTTACACCATGAGAACATATATCATCAAGGAAGGTTTTTTTTAATGACCATGTCCTAGTCTTAACTTTTCACTCAGTTTTAATTCTTGCAAATACAGGTGCACCTTCATAACAGAATCATGGCAATGAAGAATCAGCATGGAGCTACTTATAGCCTTGAGAAGTACCTCATTTCTATTAACATCAATGGTATCCATGTCCGAGTAGAGCTCGGAGGACAGTTGGGTTACTACATTGACATCCTTGCCTGTTCCACCAAGAACCTTACAGAAACACTCAGGCTTATCCACCAGCTCATAGTTCCAGCAATTCAAAGCCTTTGCCATGGTGTAACTTTGATTGAAAATATTATGAGGCCAGAATGTGTGCAAAACCTAGTTCCTCCCAGGTACCGGAAATCCCAATATGTGCCTCTTCAACAACTTAAACAAGCACTACTCTCGGTCCCAGCTGAAACCATGTATGATTATCAGCACACTTGGGATTCGGTGTCGGATTCAGGCAAACTACTACTTAGAGCTGGGTTTGATTTAGCTCGAGACCTCCTATCTGATGACGATTTCCGGGAAGTACTGCACCGAAGATATCATGACCTGCACAACCTTGCTGTGGAACTGCAAGTTCCACCAGAAAACAATCCTGATGAAGAAGAGAATTCATTATCCAGTGCTGTTGAAAGTGGCAAAGTTGATCCTTCTTTTAGTGGGATAGCCAAGGGAGTGGAAACAGTATTACAGAGATTAAAGATCATCGAACAAGAAATAAGAGATTTGAAACAGGAGATTCAGGGAATGAGGTATTATGAGCACAGACTTCTAATCGAGCTTCACCGTAAAGTGAACTACCTTGTGAACTTTAATGTTCACGTCGAAGGACGGAAAGTTCCCAACATGTTCTATTTTGTTCAAACTGAAAACTACTCGAGGAGATTGGTAACCACCGTTATTTCCGGCATGACTGCTCTTCGGTTGCACATGTTATGTGAATTCAGGAGAGAAATGCATGTTGTTGAAGATCAAGTTGGTTGTGAAGTAATGCACGTAGATAACACTGTTGTAAAATGCTTAGCTCCATACATGACCAAGTTCATGAAACTGGTCACATTTGCTCTCAAAATCGGAGCACATTTAGCAGCCGGTATGGGAAACTTGATACCGGATTTGAGCAGGGAAGTTGCCCATCTTGCTGACTCTTCTGTAATTTATGGAGCAGCAGGAGCAGTCGCTGCTGGAGCTGCTGGATCTGCAGCAATGGTACGAATAAATGGAATCCGAAACCAGAACAGAAGAGGAGATATTCAACAAGACCTAAGATCAGCACAACAATGGGTGGTGGACTTCTTAAGGGACAGGAGGTGCTCAACAGGAAAGGATATTGCAGATAAATTCGGGTTATGGAGGGTGAGATACAGGGATGATGGCCATATTGCATGGATCTGCAGAAGGCATATGACCATCAGAGCAAATGAAATCATTGAAGTACCTATTTAGATTTTGCTCCTTTACATGCAACAAGATCATCACTTATTTTCTATCTTGTTATCCTTTAATTATATTCTTTTGAAATAGACACTGGTTTGCTCTCGCTTTGAATTTCAAATATTGGTAAAAGATTATGACACTGTAAAAAGATATATTAGCCAATTGCCTTTTCTATGATGGATATGTAAAGTAAATATGAATATAGGTCCAATGATATCTTGAATCTTAGTATTACAAACAGCAGAAAGCAAAATTTTGCATGGTTCACCATGCGAAAGTGGGACCAAATTATCAAGAATATGATTACATGCATAAATTACACTGTGGTTAAGATTGGAATGTGATTTTTTGCAATTATTTTGAAAGTGGAAATCAGCAAGAAGACGATGTTATAGAAAAAAAGGGAAAGGTTCATATATACTAACCGGAACTGCAATGGAACAAAGCTAATAACAGTACAAAGTCATGATTTTTGCCTCCTCTCATCTAAAGCATGTTGACATACAAAGGAAAAGACCACATTACATGATACATTATTATTACATTTCACTATTAGTAGCATTAGTCTCCACCCTAAAATTCTAAAGTCACCTGTGTGTCTTCCTTTGAATAGAGGATCAGGAAGCTTAGAAAAAAGCCCTGCTTCCGTAGAACACTCGGGAGCTGGTGTTTTTCGATGCCTGTATTTTCTGATCAGTGGTACTTGAATTCTCCGATTTGGTCGGTCCACTGTCGATGTCCAGAGGCAGTTTCATCTTAGCCAATGACTCGGTAAATTGCTGCATGCTTTTCATGTACATGTCTACTATGTCTTGCTGCACCAGCTTTTGCTCGGGCTCAATGTTAACGGAAACAACAGGTTTCACGATGGAATCGCTTTGTGCCCCTGAGGAATGGCTGTCAACATCTCCAACATCCACAGCTTTTTCTTTCGGGGCTGAAATGTGTTCCTGAGTAGAAGTCTTCGAAGCAGCCAGACCATCGAAGGACTTAGAGCTTGCACCAGCTGAAGGAGATGAAACCCCGTTGGTTGACACGCTGCTCGGAGGAGAATCAAGCTTGGGGGCTTGGATGGAATTGACTGTAGCAGTAGAGAAGCTCTCCATTAAACGAGCACCCATGTCTGAACTAATTTGACTCTCAGCATCAGAGGTGCCCAAACTTTCGGAACTTTCAGAGTCCAAATTAGAACATTGGATTCCGATATACTCGGACACCATCATCTGGTTCTCATTCGCGATTATGGGATCCGGGAACTCAATCTTTTCCAACTCACACTCACTTGTTTCCGAATCCTTCACAGTTTCGTCAGCAGCCACATCTCTAGGCATAGCAGGAATAGCGATTACTTCAGGAGATAATCCAGCATATGCAAGAGACAACTGGACAAAACCAGCAGGTGAATGGAACAGATCAGTTGAAGAAAGAGAGAATTCTTTCTCCAACTTCCCATTCTTGAGGAGCACTTCAGACAGTGGCACCAATGCAAATCCCAACAACTGGTCTTCAAGATAATTCCTCACTCTACTCATCATGAATATCTCGATTTTGAGGGAGGAATCAACAGTTCGAACATTGAGGCGTAGATTATCATTGAACACCGGGTTCCTCCCACCACCATTGATGATCTTGGTGGAAACCGTGCTTTCGGGGTCAGAGGTGAGACAAAGCTTAGCATACACATCCTGCTTGTGGTAAATGCAGATGTTATGGATATCTCTTGCCTGATGAACATAAACCTCAAGAACACCAATGGAATTCTCTTCCTTTTTGTTAACCTCGGACCCATTTGACAACAAACCACCCGAGTTCCTACTGAAAAACTCGGTTTTCTGCTTCTCAGGCTCAGCTACAACAGAGTTCTTGAATGGTGAAACAACTGACTGTGGGGAATCCATGATAAAGCACCAAGGAAATGGACCTGGCAAAACAAAAACAACACCTTTTAGAATATCAAGTCACCCAAAAATTCAGAAGTAGAAACCAAAATAAGAAACAATCTCCAAATCAGAAACCTAATTAGAACCTAAAACCCCAAGTCTTCAAGCCCCTAGTGTATGAAAATTTTAAATTAAAGCCAAATCATTAACCTCTGTATTACTAAATCCTTCCCTAAGCATACACATGCATGATTTTGCAAGAAAAAGAACAGTAAAAGGAAGAACTTTCACACAGGTAACACAGCCTACAATTAAGAAACCAAAAACTTCCCAACATCCAGTACCCCAATGCACAAAAATGTGATTTTCTGTTTTAAGCTAGCAACTTAAAATCACCCACAACATCCCGAGAGTGAAGCAAAAACAGAAGTTGAAAGATAAATCCCCAATTCAAAGCCTCACAAGACCTTACTTTGAACACAAAAATTCTTCAATATAAGCCAAGAAACCAACAAGGCATCAACCCCAAAAGCTGAACTCTTTAGCTTTAAAAAGAAAAACAGAGAATTCCTTCAATACTCAGAAACCAAGAACACCTGAAAAGTTGAGAATCTTAAGTGAGCTAGTTCCAATTCCAACCCCCTCCCCCGAGATTTAATATTAACCGAAGACCCATCAACAGTTTAAGCCCAGATTCCAATAAAGCAACCAACTTTTTCTTCAGAAAACACCGGAATCCAAGGAAGAGTAAAAACAGGAAAAAGAAAATCCCAATGAAAATTCCCAACTTTACTCTTTAAAATATTAACTTCAACAATTCAAAGCAAAAAAGAAAAAAGGAAAAAGAAAACAAAAATTACATTCACCTTCGGCTCTGGCTTTTTTTACTCCAAAATCAAGAAATAAAAGCAGAAAATTTGATATTTTCGTTGGAATCTACGGCTCTAATTCAAGATTTGGACACAACCCAATTCCCAAAATAGACGTGTTTTATTTTTTATTATGTGCTAAGAACTGAGCGCTTTTTTTTCCTGATTTTGTCCAACAACAAGAAGTGGAAACTCTGGTTGTAATGAAAAGCAAAACTACAAAGAAAGAACACAGGGATTTTCAGGGCGTCAAACTTGTCGACAAACAGAGATTGTGCGTGTGTGTTACAGTTTAAAGTTGTGGCTTTTTTTTTTTTTTCCTTTTATTTGCTTTATATCTATCTTTAACGATCACAAAAGCATGGGAAATTTTATTGTTACATTATTATTTCTTGTTACTGTTGTTAATTATTATCTCAACTTCAGAAAAATTAAATAAAATAAAAAGTAACTTTGAATATTTGGGTTTTCATGTTTTTGATTATGCAATAATTACGGAATCAATTTTTCCCCTTTTAAAACATTTCCTTTCATTATAAATAAACTCATTTTGTGATCATTAAAAGAAGCCATCATTTGATATTTGTTTTGCACAACAATTTTTTTATATTTAAAATTTCAAATTTAAAAATTTCATGTAATGGTTTAACAGTAAAGAGTAATTATTATCTTAAATATGATTTAAGTTTGAGTTGTGTTAATTGTGTTTAGTGTTTAAATTTTATTCTGTTATTGAAATTCACTTATTAAAAAAAAACTGCAGATTTAAGGTGGTGAAATCTTGAGTATTATGAGTTCTTTACCATGCATTAGCCGATCGTGATCAAACAAAAACAAAACCATAAACTATTTTCATGAAATAAATTATAGTTAAATTTGAGTTAAAATAGCACCAAAGTTGTATTTTGTATCAAACCGACAGTAAAAGAAAAAAGTAGTAATGATGAATGAGAGTTGAGAAGGGTTTGGAGTGGGACAAGCACCGGCCCACGACAATGCCATGCCCATGTTCTCACCAATCACAACCCTTCTATATGCGCTTATGGTATTTGTAGGGACATCATTACTCTTCACTTTCTTTTCTTTTTCTTTTCTCCTGTTTGACGCTATTTTAAATTAAAACCCTCTAATTATTTATAATTATATAACTTGAGTAACTATAATGGGTAGAATTAAGAGTATTCCGATTATAATTTTTAGAAAAATATGAGAATTAGAGTAATTATATAAGTAATTATACGTTAATTTAATTTTAAAAAATTATTTTTACATAAATTATAAAAATTATATTATATGTATGAGTACGTGTTAGTATTTGAGATGGTTATCAAAAAAATTCTTATATTATAAATTATAAAAAATTATATTATAAAAATAATTTGTATGTTTTATAAAGTTATAAAAAAAGGTTAAATCTTAAAAAAAATTTAAAGTTACGAGAAAAAAAATTCTAATGTTGTAAAAGTGTTTTAATATATTTATTTATAAAAATTATGGTCAAGAAGCATGAACATAACTTATTTATAGTCTATGCTATATGTTATAAAAATAATATACTTACTCATAAGAAAATGTTATAATTTTTTTATTATAACTTATTTATAAAAAATATTTTTTTATGACAAAAAATTATATTATTTATAAGAAGTGCTATGAAAGTTATTAGACAATTGATAAAACATTATTTATAAAAGTTATATATTATAAAATTTATATTATTTTTTTACTTTATTTACATATTATAAAAATAGATTTAACTTAGTATATATTTTTTTAAATTAAGTTTATATATTTTTTTATAATTAAAGTTACAGATTATTTGTAATGTGAACCCAAATATAAGGTTGATGTTAATTATGTAAATACAAAAGAATTTCTTGAACCGTACCGTGAGGTATGATACCATTTGAGAAAATGGTGTCATACAAAGACATCATAGACAGCTCACAAACTTTTTTAATTTGAAACATTCAAGGTTTCAAAATGTAGTTGTAAAGATATTTGTTGTTCTAAAAAACTAATTCTCATATTAACAACAAGATCTTAGTATAACATAGAAAACAAGTTAGGATCATAGTAGCATGTTGAACATTTCATAGTTTCAATCATAGGTGGAATTGAGATGATTCATACATTGAAGTCTACATGGAAGGAGATACAATGTTTTTTTTTTGTTCTTTTTATCAAAACTGTATTACTAATTGATTTTTAGACTAACATAATACACATGATTATTTTATCATACTAATATTTTTTTAGTAATTAATATTTTGAAAAATATAAATATGTGTAATTACAATTTGTACTACCAAACACGACATTGAGAATTATGATGTAATTATACTGTGTTAGTCAAACACATTTAAGGAATTACACTTCTTTGTAATTACAAGAGAGTATAATTACTACTCTAATAATTATACTTTCATTTAATTACTTTTTGTTGTGCAAACAGATCCTAAATCTAGAGTCCGTTACATCTGGAATTATTTTGATTGAGAAGTAAGTTTTTTATATGACATATACGTAAAAGAAAAAAAAACCTTTAAAAATGCAAAAAGATAAACTAAGCCCTTACATTAAATTTGCACTTAATTAAATCCTTATTGTTAACTAAAATAATCAATTAAGCCCCTTCATTAATGGTTTCCGGCATTGACAACGTTGATTGTTAAAATAAATTAATGGACCAATCAGATGATGATACATCGCAATTTTTGATTTAATCTGATATTTTTTCATAAAAGTTATAAAAAAAGTATAAAAATTATTAAAAATTAAATATATTTTAAAAATAATAAACTTATATAAACTTATTAAAATATAATAAAATGAAAAAAACTTATAAATTTTATAAAATTTATAAAATTAATAAAACATATTTAAAATTTTATAAAAATGTATTAAAATTCTTAAAAACTTATAAAAAATTAAAATTGATATAAACTTATAAAAATTATTAAAAAAACATAAAACTTGAACTGGACTAAATTAATTGCTTGAACTGGTTAGACCAAAATCGACAAGGGTTGTCTGAAGAAAGCCATTGAACTGATTGACCTGGAAACAAAGCAACTAAACCAATTTTTAAATTTTTTTTAATGTTTTATTTAATTGAATTGGATGGACTAGTCGAATTGGCAAACCGGTGTCCTGATTGATTTGACCATCGATCCAGTTCTAAAAATCATGGTTAGAATATTTCATTATGACATATTCTAATAGTTGGATAATGAAATTTTTATTTGATAAAAAACATTAAAAAAAAATTAGTTCAACCGCTCAATTCCCAGGTCAACTGGTCTGATGGGTTTATCAGGATCGCTACCTTTGATGATTTCAGTCTAATCGACCCGACCGACTACGCCTATCCAATTCAAGTTTTTATGTTTTTTTATAATTTTTATAAGTTTATATTAATTTTTTTAATTTAATAATTTTATATGATTTTTATAAGTTTTTAAGAATTTTAATATATTTTTATTGTTATGAATATCTTATTAAGTGGATGTCCATCATGATCAAGATAAAGTTTTGGTATACTTTAAATTCTAATAGTGATTAGAATTAGATCTCTACTTCTTTTATACTTCTTATACCTATAAATAAAGACTCTAATGAAACATTGTAACAATCCCTTTTGATCAATAAAGTACATCCTCTATGGCTTTCATATTTTCTTTGTTCTTTATTTTCTCCATATCTCTTTATTTTATAACATGTTATCAGCATGATCTTGCTCAAGGTGATAGTTTGTCGATCAAATTTATCCATCATGATTTTCAATATCTTTGACGGCAAGATGCAAAGTTTTTACAGGAAGTTTCTTTTATTTAATGTTTCATATCTGATTATTATTTTTTATTCTTCTCTTATTATACGTTATCATTGTTTTGATTAACTTATTTTACTTTTTGTTCTTAAAGACGGTGAAAGATTTAATATCGTTATCTATATGAAATCAAGAAGTAAGATGACTCTCAAAGTTTGCTTTTTGATATTTGCTTGGAGATAATCTATTTTTCTTCATTATAAAGGATGTTTATAATCACTATTTCTCATCCACGGTAACATAAGTCAATCTAATCAAATTCTTTTGAAATTTGATTTGATTTCTATTAAAAAATTCAATTTATATAATTCACTATTCATATTTCTATGAATTTATAAAATCCTTCACGCATTTAGTTATTGGGATTTTTATGTGGAGATAATTTTTTTTCACTTTTAATAGAATTTATTGGTTTAATTTTAATTTTAATTAAGATATATGATTATTGCGGAATGCGAGTAAAAATACTTACTTGTCATGAACTTTGGGATATTCACCTTGTTTGTAATAATTTCATATCATTATAAAATTTGAGATGAAATTATGTCATAAGAAGTGGAGGTTAGAAAATGTTTATTTTTAAACTTTTATAGCTGTAAAGTTATTTTAATTTGACACTATAATATTGTGTATTCTGTTGTGGTATGATATATAAAATATATATATTATCTAACCACAATGATTTATTAGTAGCATGAATTTATTATTTGTTACGTTTAATATATGTTTTATTTATACCTATTCATTTTTTTTATATGAATAAATAAAGTTTTGTTTAAATTAAGCATTCGTTAAAGTTATACAATAAAATAATTATAGGCTCTTGAAGAGCTAATATTGCATCAAATTGTAAAAAGCTCTTTAAGAGCTTATATTTTAGCTCCTTGTGATGCAAAATATTGTAAAATATAATATTAATTTTCAAATCAAGAAGATATATGTTGAATAAAATATTCATGTGTTTTACATTAAAACTATATAAATTTATATGAATAACATGAGATACTCATGTATTTGTATTATATATATTCTCCAAAGGAATACATTACACTATATGATTGAAATATCTAATGTGCTCTTACAGTAGCAATATTGTGAAAATGACTTTAACAGTATTTTCAAACAATCTCATACCTTCTAGTGGATAAGTAAAATAACAAGTTACCAAATGAAAAACTATGAAATTCTTCCTACTAGTTTTACTTCATTCCTTGAAGTGAATGTAGCAATACATTACGATTATGAAAAATGAAAATATAAAGATCATAATTGTTTTTGTAATTGAGGATCTGACTGGAGACTAATCATGACAACATGAATAGATATATTTTGATTTGAAATCCAGCATGTTTTGTGATGGTGATTATGAAATAAAGAATCAATGGAGGCGTTTAGAAGTCTATCCTACTAAATTTATTGCATTCCCTGAAGTGAATGCAAACATAAGAAAATAAAAGATATAATTATGGACACTAAAAATGGGAACATAGTAATAAATGAGAGGATAATGAGAGTTCTCAAAATAACTCTTCATAGGGTAAAGATAACTTATGTTATCAATGTGATATGAAAGGTTATTGGCCACATATGTAGCATATGCCTAAATATTTTATTTCTGTTAATATTCTTTGAGGAATGATACGAGAATGTAGTAATAAATTCTATCATTATATATAGAAAGTATTTATCTTATTTGGTACTAAAACAAACAAATACTATTCAAATATTTGATAGTACAAAACCAGACAAAAACTCCAGAAGAGCTAATATATTAATATCTTGTAATGGTTAATCCATTGATTTTTAAGGATATTTATATTATATCTTATATTGAGATTGTGCATGAGGAAAATATTATATTTCATATGAATCATTATTGCTATAAATATCTATTTTGAAAAGATGAAAAAGAGAGGATTGGGTTATTAATTTATATTATAATCTTTGTGATCTTGTTTTGCCATCATCCCTATTAAGGTGTTGAAAACAAAATATTTGACAGTGTTGATCTATTTATAAGCAATAAAATATGATAATTCTATCTAAAACTCGTTATGGTTGGATGCACCTAAAATTGTAAAATTTTTTTTTAGATATTTAAAGATTTTGGCATATTCCCTTAAGCAAATATTGCATATAATTGTTTGAAAATTATATTTATTTTGTTGACTTAGTAACATTATAATATTCAAATTAATTTAGACATTTCCAATAGTAAATGTCACAATAACACTTATATGTGAATAAAAAGTAAAAGGAATGATAGTAAAATTATTAATTTGTTACAATTTAGTACAATTGAAATACATGTTAAAGTAAACCAGAAGTTACTGATACAAAAATATTTACTACTTGACGTGACCAGTTAGACCATCCTGGATCATATAAGATACCAAAATTAATTATGAATTCATATGGACATTCATTAAAGAACCCGAAGATTCTTTAATTTAAAAGAATTCTTATATGTTACTTGTTCTCAATGAAAATTGATTATTAGAAACTCACTACCTAAAGTTGAGATTTAATGTCTTGCATTTCTGAAATGAATATGGGTTCATTCATCCACCATGTGGATGGTTTTGATATTATATGTTTTTGGTAGATGCATCTATAAAATAATCACATATGTGTTATCAATTTGCAACTTATCGTTTGCAAGATTGCTTGTTTAAATAATTAATTACAGATCATGTAATTAAGACAATTCATCTTGCTAATACTAATGGGTTGATATTTCAATCTTTTATTGATAGAGTTTGAAAAACTTTTGTAAAAGTTTGCGCATAATGGTTTAGACAAATTATTGATTGAACACCTCTGATTAATGTCTAAACCATTACTTTTGAGAACTAAACTTCTTATTTCAACATGAGTTATATTAATTTATCTGTTGTACGTATCAAGCCAATAAGTTATAAGTACTCCCCATTACAATTGGTTTTTTATCAAGAGCTAAATATTTTTCATCTTTGAAATTTTGTATGTGCATATATGTTCCAATTACTTCATCACAACGTACAAAGATGAATGAATCCTAAAAAAAAGTTGGGAATATATATTAATTACAAGTTTCTTTATATTATTAGATGTTTTGAATGCATTGGAATTCAATTATGACATGATTTGTGATTACAAATTTGATTCGATAGTTTTCCCAACATTCGGGGAAGAGAAATAATAACTTGTAATAAGTTAGGGGAGAGTAATTTGAACTAGAAGTTCAATAAGGATAACTCATTACAAGTTAACTGATAGATGTATTTACAAGGTTAATGAGAATAACTAAGTGTTATATACCATCTAAAATTTTAATTTGAATCAAAGTTCCAGAAGGACAATCAGTTAGAATAAATAATAGATTGATCGGTTCCAAAAATGAAAATTCTTCTAGATGGTCGTATAGTGGAGGCGAGTGCTCTAGAAAAGACCTAAAACATAACTAATAAGTAAAACTCCAGAAAAGATTCAGGTACCTAAAACTGAATTTTAAAATAATGAAAATAAGATATCTTGATAAGTTATGTCAATTCGAAAAAATGTAGAACCAAATAATAAAAGTGGTCGACAATGATTTTGCATGCAATTTATTATTGAAATAATGAAATAAAAGGAAGATCTTGAATAAATCTATTGAGAAATATAGATATGGAATAAATTGATGAAAATAGAAAGATGCAACTCAAGTACAATTAAATTCGTGGAGTTTTTGGACCAGTAGTCCAAATATCTAAAGGTATAAAGCCAGTGAAGGTGCAATTGAAGTAGTTTTGCAAAAGCGGAATAAAAATATGAAGTTTTCCGTTAAGTCCTAGCTTTAATTATGAAAAGATATAATATTCTTTTCTGGTAGATGCAATAACTTTTCGATATACTATTAAATTGACAATTCATAAAAGATTTAACTTGCGTTTAATGGTTATTGTTATAACCTTTTATGAATCACTATTTAGTAAAGTTTATATTAAAATCCTTGAAGGATTTAGGATGCCAGAAGCATATTGAAATTCTCGAGAAATTGTTCATTTATATGAATTGAAATAATTTGAATATGTGGTAAATTTGACTTAGTGACTAGTAGTTGAAGTAGGATTATAAAATTATCCGAAATATCTATTTGTATTTTATAAAAGAATCATGATTATTGTTGAATCATTTGAAGAGATCAAAATATATTTCCCCCAAATTTCCCTCAGTCATCACTTTTAAAAGAATAGTAATATAATGCTTATCAAATACATTCAAATAGTCATTTGAAAAAATAGTATTCAAGATTGAATACGTAGAATGTGAGAAAATATGTAATGTTTTCACGAGGGAGAGTAAATACGCGTTGCACTATTTTCCCTTAATCGAGGTTTTGTCTCATTGGGTTTTCCTGGTAAGGTTTTTAATGAGATAGCATATTATGTGTATTATAGATTGTATACTCTTTTGCCTTCATTAGATTTTTATCTCACTGGGTTTTTCCTAATAAGGTTTTAACGAGGCACACTATCTACCAATGGACATCTAAGGGGTGTAACCATCCCTTTTGATCAATAAAGTACATCTTCTATAGCTTTCATATTTTCTTTGTTCTTTATTCTCTCCATTTCTCTTTATTTTATAACATTTATAAAATTTTAATATTTTAAATATGTTTTTATTAATTTGATAATTTTTTATAATATATTATAATTTTTTTTATAATTTTTAAGTTTATATCAATTTTTTAAAAAATATATTTTTATAGTTTTCTATTCTTTTTTAATAATTTTTAATATTTTATGAGAAAATATTAAATCAAACGAGAAGCTGTCATATATCACCATCTGATTAGTTTATCAATTTATTTTTACAGCCAACATAATTAGTGATGAAAACAATTAACTAAAGGGCTCAATTAATTATTTTAATTAACTACGAAAATTTAATTGAATACGAATTTAATATAAGAAGTTAATTTATTTTTTCACATTTTCTTAAGATTTGAGATTTTATACACAAGAAATTAAAAAAAAAAATCACCATGGGTGTTTCAAATAATAATTCTGCATGCAATATGAAATTGAAATGGCAAATTCATAACTATTTGTCAAAGTTGGTGGGCAAATAAATATGAAAGCAGCCCATTATCTTGGCTGGCTCTGTATAATTCATTGTATCTTTTTAACTTTTTCAGTTTTTCTTGATACATTGTGTTATATCTTTGCTTTACTATTTCTAACTTTTTTATGCTACAAATTTGGCCATATCTACTTTCTCATTCATCTTGCAAAAGAAGAGGTTTGTTCAATGTTGGACCAAAACTAAATAGTATTTGCCTTGAAAACTCAATTCCCTTATGCATACCTAAAGATCTTGAGAAAACGAGAACCTTACTCCCTTCTCTGTAAACATGTACAACTTTTACTTTCTAACCATCAATTCTTTTATGGCCCCTATTATTTATCTATGTATTTAACTTCTTTCATAAAAAAAATTATATTTTGCTTCAATTAAAATTAAATATTTTATATTTATATTTAATTTAGTTACATATTAATTTCAAGATAGATATTTTAAATTATTTTATGTAAAATTAATTACTTACTATCATTTAAAAGATTTTAATGAAACGAAAATTTAATAAAATGTAAATGTAAAATCAATAAAGGAAGAGAGTAACAAAAAAAAAAAAGTTCATCTCAAAGTTAATGGTTTTGATTTAATCGCAAGGTTAATATCATGAGATTTTTAAGATAACATATTTGAATCTTACTATTTGTAAATCATATATGTGTTTTTTGTTTATATTTATTTTAATTTTTGTCCTATCATGTGTGAACCTTGTATATTTTTTATTCAAGTCTAGAGATATTTTGGTTATTAGTATGAATGTTCTTTATAATAATTAATTCTAGCTATAATTATTCACATACGTGAATTTAGGGGAGCTAGCAGGCTCCACCCCTTAAATTTTGTAAAAAAAAAAAACTTTTAAGTCCCTTTAAGTTTTTAAAAAAAAAATTTATTTTGATATTATAATTAGTGTTTGAAAAAATATAAATTTGTGTTTTGCCCCAATTTTTTTTCTAAATTTGATTTGTTTGATAAATTTTATAATTTTTTATGATAAATTTATTAACATTTTTAGTATCTAAAATTTAATCTGGTAAAAATAAAATTTAATAATTGCAATATCTAAGCATAAATTATATTTAAATATTAATTAAGTAAAAATAAACTTAAATAAGTATATATATATATATAACAAATTGAGCATTTAACTTATTTTGTTTTTCTTAGATTTTGGTAATTAAGATCATCCCGAATTTAAAAATACCTTGTCCGGCCTCTATTTTAAACATTTATGTTTTATAAAAATATCCCACCTCCCTTATCAACAATTTTAACTTTACCCCTAATTATTTTATGCATCTTTATAATCGGAATTATAATTGTACTTGTAACTTAAAATAAACTTACATATATATATTAATTGTTTATAGGGATAAATTTTATTTTTATTTTAGCATTGGACAAATACGATTATTTTTGTTCATTTGAAAATGAAATTAGTATTTTTCACAATTCAAATTTTGTGGGTTTTGATATTATAATAATTTATTTATTTTTTATAACATTGTTTTATTTAATGAATCATTGCATATTACTGTAATAGATAAGAAATACCGAAAAGGAGATTTGAAATACTTGCATGTGATAGTATTTTCGATCCCTTTATTTTTTGGATTTTGATGAGTATATGAACTCACATACATATACTAACAATACTTACATTTTAGTAAAATGAGAATAATTACATGTTATTTACTATCATAAAATGTTAGTCCAAATTACAAGTAATTTAATACTATTAAAGTTAATCAAGGTTCAATTATTAAATAAATTATGGGTAATATATATATGTGTAAATACTCAAGTAACTAATTCTTTCTAGCGTCCCTTTTTTAGAAAAGAAAGAGTTATCTCTCTTTAAAAACGTATGCGTTGATTTGAAATATAAAAACCACAAGTTTCATATTGAAAAATTCAAGCATGCTTCCGTATATTTATAGTTTGCACTCAATACATTGCATTCAGGACCGAATAATGAAATATACATCATTGAAAATAATTAAGACTAATCTCAAAATCATACATGAACTTTGATTTGGTGTAATTATACATATGAACCTTTGATTTTGATTCAAATATATACATGAAACTTTAATTTTGATTCAATTATACATATTTAAAGAAATAAATACATAAATTTATTTTTATATTAGATAAAAAATTATTTTTTACGTATGTAATATATAAACATAAAATAATGCTATATAAATAATTGTGTTAATAATCAATGAGAATTAGATCAAATAAAAAACTCTCATATATAAAATTATACAAAATTAAAATTTTTGTATAAAATTATATATTAAACCAAAATAAATGTGTAGTCTTGAAATCTATTCTAAAAATAATTGGTAGTAAAAAACAATGGAATTGTGAGATTAAGCATAAAATTAAAATATTTTGGTTCATTTTGTATTCTTGAAGCAATTATGACATGGTATGTTTGTGATATTTCTTAATTATGACATATATGCATACTAGCAAATTTATTATTTATGCATGACATTCTTTTGGTTGAATCAAAATTAGTTTTTAATTATCAAATTCATCCTTTGAAGGAGTCAATTATTAGATGGAGTTAGCGAGTTTAGAATTTTTTTTAATTTTTATAATAAAATATAAAATAAATCAATTACGAGTTAATAATAAGAGTAGAGTTGGATAGTAGAAAGTGTCTATCCATCCGTATCTGATTATCAACTAAAGGAGGGGCAACATGAAAAATTCTCACGCCAAATGAAAAACCTTTTATCAGATCAGCTAAAGTGTTCACAGCAAAATTCACCTCTCTAAGTACTTGTTTAATGAACACTCTCCACTCATAATTGCACAATTCTTGGCTTTGCAAAATCAAATCTCTGTTTGAATGTCCTCTAAAATCTCCATGAACACCTTTGATAACTAGAGCACAATCTATCTCAATAATAACATTTACCCATTTAACCTCCCAAACTATTCGGAGTCCATCGTAAATAATCCATAACTCAACTTATAACATATTACATATATAATTGAAGTTAGAATTTCTTTTAAAACATATATGAAAGAAAAATAAATAACTAATTATAGAAGCCTGTATTTGGAGGGAAAGAATAATAGCAATGATAGCTAAACAATAAATAAATCAGTGGTCCTCTATATGTTATCAATTAGGTGTTTAGTAGGATGTTTTTTTATGAAATTTTGATATAATTTAATTATATATTTTTTAAAAAAATTATACTTAAATATAAGGAAATACATTTTTTATCTCTCTAAAAATAATAACTTAATTTAAAATCTTTTAACACAAACTTCTTTAATTTCAGTCAAATTGTTTGAATCTGCATAAAACTAAATAAATCAAAGGTGAAAATAATGGGTAAGAATTTAGGGGAATTCTTATTTTAAGATAAACAAATAAAATACCCCACTAAAAGAAGAAGAGAGATAAAACCACTATCCTTTTATTTTTAATTTTTTGGGACAAACTATTTTATTTATTTTATTATTATTTTAAATGGGTCCCTAATACCATGCACTTTCCAAAGTCTTCTGCTGTATTATTCAAACTAAAGATCCCTCTTGTAAACCCAAAATGGTAGAAAACCAAAAGGCAAAATAAATATGGTGGGGCCATTTCTTTTTAAATCTTAATGACTTACAAGGTATGATATATTCAATGATCCTCAACTGTCCTTTTGGAGAAGGAAAAATCTAAATCCAAATAAGCAAAGATTAGGGTTTGCTTACTAAACCCTCTAACCAAACACCCCTTTTTGCCTTTTGTCATCAAAGGGGTAAAAAGAAGAAAAAAGTCTCCATGATAGGGATAGAAATGGAGCTTTCTCTCTTTCTTTTTTGTTTTTTTTCTCTCTTTTTAAGGTGATAGAGATAGATGACACCAATTTGAGTATAATTTCTTCTCTCTCTTTTTATTTGCATATACATCTCTATATTTATTGATATATTCCCATTAGCGTAGGCACAAAACATTGTATAAAACAAACACCTTTTATTATTAGCTCTTAATACCCCATTAGCATAGGTGGTTGAAGAACTTTTTGATGGTGGGGTGGTGAGGTATTATGCAAACCAATACCCAAAGGGTTAGAAAAAAAGCTCAAACATTTTGTTTTGTTCTTTGATCCTCTTTCAAGGTATCAAAAGAAATCAAAATATTGTTAATCTTTATTGAAATGTATATATATATTTCACCTGGGGATGCCATAGTAGTTAGCAAATTAGTCATTGCTTAATATACACATGTATGTATGTATATGTATATATATCTTCTTTATTGAAATGTCAGCAAGTCTTGACTCTTTTTTGAAACCATATCACAAGATAACTTAAAAAAGACTTGGTTTGGTTTGACAATTGCTACACACACCCCTTTTGGCCCTTTCAATTACTGTTGGATGCTTTTTTTTTCTACTTGTCTTTGACTTTTATAACCTTGAGCCCCGTCAAGTGCATATGCATTCCATGGTTTCCAAATAAATTTATAGGGAAAAAAAGTATAAATTAGACAAATTTTAGAACATTTTGGGTGCTTTTTCTGCATAGTATATATAAGCCTTTTTCACTGACAATAAACTATGGTTAGGCAGTGATATGTTTCAAGCTTTCAAATTATAATATGCAAATGCACTCAACTACTTAACCACATTATTCATTATCATTCAGTCTTATTTAGTTTGACAATTCTGGGTTTCCAGTCTTGTGTCATTTTCAGTTTTATTTTTTATCAATGACCAGAGGAGTTTAAGTGCCTAAGCAATAAGTAAACACACATTTTGAATTTAAGGAGCTTCGAATTTTTGAATTTGAATATTATTGAAGATTTTTAAATTATGCCGAGTTTAAATATAATTTTATAAAAATTAATTTTTAGATTCAATTTCCTTTTTTATTATATATGATTACTTTGTTCATGTCCAGTGGCGGAGCCACTAAAAGATTCAGGAGGCCATCTCCTTTAAAATAGTAAATTTTCAATTTAGATCTTTTATAATCTATAAAATTTTAAATTAGTTATGGTAAAATTGTAGTTTCCCCCAAAATAATAAATTTTTAATTTAAGCCTTTTATAATTTATAAAATTTTAAATTAATAATGGTAAAATTATAATTTTCCCCCCAAAAATGATAAAAAATTGATTTAACCTTTTAAAATTATAAATATATAGACTGTTAAAATGATAAAATTATATTTTTAATATCATAAAAATATAAATTTAACTTCGGTTCCCAAATTTTTTTTTTGACTCCACCACTATTCATGTCTATTACATTAGTAAAAAGATGACAAACAGTTCATCTTGTGGCGAGGAAACCACATCATTAATAGAAACACCTTGTCAGACACTACTCTCAAGTCTCGTTAGATTTATCTAATGGCTTCATAACAAAATAGAAAGATCTCCGGTCACATCTGAATGCATGTGCATCTTCTCCATGACATACTCAAGAAATTCACATTATAAGAACTCTTTCCATTCATCAGATCACTCCAATGCACCATTTTATATCCAACATTCCACAAAATTGATCAAAGAATTTTCCATTTCTCTTACAAGTCACTTGATTTCTGTGTGAGCTGTTTTCAACCCCATCAACAAATCTTGTATAAAAAATTTTGTTCCCTAAATTTAAGTGATCTTTGTTAAGAGAGTGAAAGCTGGTTTCTTCTAAATTTGAATGCAAATATTTTGTTCATAATTGCTTTGAGACCTAAAAGATATGGAAGCTGAAAACAGGAATTAACTTGTACCATACAACAAGGAAGAACTTAAAGGGGAGACCAGGGAAAAAAACCAACCATCACCCTATGAATAAACTGAAGCAAGTTTAAGGAAACTTTTAATAAATTTGTAAACTACAACAAACTTGAAAGTGAAATTTCATTTGTCCCACAACTAAAATCATTTCAATTAGTTTCCCACTTACACTAAAAGGTTTGATATATGAAATACCATCAAAATGTTGAAGCCAGTGCAAGGGGAAGCTGAGCCTTTGGGCAATGTCGCTATGCAAGCAATATGACCTCACAAAAGGCTTATTTCATTTATAAATCCCTTTGAAGGAAACTTATTATATTCATTGATATTGAGGAAGGTGACCATTTGGGTATTGATTGAAATTAAAACATTATCTACATTGACATGAAATTTTCTCAAGTCACAACTTGTGGGTTTTTTTTTAATCATTGAATCAGTGTTTTATTTTTATTTTCCAAAACATGATTAACCCTTTCTGGCTTAGTTTTCATTTAAAGGATGATTTGATTTAAATTAAATATAGTTTTTTAACCTCACTTTTAAATAAAAATTTTACATTTTTTAACTTTTCTCAAAAATAAAAAATTTAATCAATAGATTTAAAATTTTAAATCTAAAAATCCAAAGACAAATTCAAAATGATAGGGTCATTTCTTTTTTTTTCTTTTAAAATCCTAAAGACTTAAAAAGACGGTTAAAATATATCAATAGTTTTTTATTTTAAAAATTAGGAATTTAATTTTGTATTTATATTTCTAGAAATTTAGTCCTTTTACCTTTTAGATTTTAAAATTCAAGTCCAACTGTTAAATTATTTTTATTAAATTTGTTGCTATAACATTTTAAAATAAAACAAAAAACTACTCACTTGATAACTATGTAATAAAAAAATTTAATAGTTAGACTTAAATTTTGAAATCTAAATAGTAAACGAACTAAATTCCTAAAAATACAAATATAGGGGCTAAATTCCTAATTTTTAAAAAGTATAAAGATTATAGGTATATTTTAACCTAAAAAGATATGATATATTAATGAACCTCAAGTATCCCTTTGAAAAAGAAAAATTCTAAATCCAAAATAAGTACATCTCAGGGTTTTCAATAATATAACTTTCTAAACCCTATAACCAAACACCCACTTTTACCTTTAGTCAAAGGAGAAAAAAACTCCTCTAATAGGGATAGAAATTGAGCTTTTTCTCTTTTTTACTTTCATATGTATTTATATATATATTTATATATATATTGATATATTCCCATTAGCATTGAAAGATAAATCATTGAAAATAATCGAGGTTGTTATATTCACATCTGCATGAGGACATGTGGTAGACTAAAAAGACACCTAAGCAATAAGCCAATTGCTAATAAATTAGAAGGTCCTCTTTAAGCTTCCCACTCAGAATGACCATCCGGACAAGCATGAACCATCTTACATTCGAGTACCTGAGCTTTCATTAGGAACATGAAATTGTTGGTCACCAAACACTACATAGGCTTAATTGCCTATACCATCAAGCCAAAATGAATGACAAGACATGTTCCATTATCGACATCCTTCCCCCCCACACGTTCTATAATGATGGCTAGATAGCAAGTTCAACATATTAACATCATCTTACATGGGAGCTTCGCTTATAAATACCTCTAGGAATGTTGAAGAAATGATCGACTCTCTAAGATACCAAGCATATATTCTGCTAACTTACCTTTAGCTCTTAGCCTTTATACTCTCCTCATTTTCACTATTTATAATCTTCAACTCTCTGTCCCAACTGGGTGAATCGACCTTCATAACTACCACTATTCTCTCTTTTGCACTTTTTCATTATTGTATCACTGTATCAACAATTGGTACGATAAGTGTGGACATCATGGCTTCACAATCCTAAAATGGCACCATTAGTGACCCAGCTAACCAAATCAGTGACCTAGCTGACTAAATAAACTTTTCCACTCCATTTGACACTCTCATTCCACCTATTTTAAGAGTTTCTATTGGCCTAAACTCCACTCAAATTCCTCATTTTTCTCTCCACCTTGTAGGAACCCTTTTGTAGTACGCGAACGTCCTTCTCCTTACCATAGAACAACTGGTAAAAGCTTTGAAAGATCCTTAGGTCTCCAACCTAGTTGCTCTCTCTGCACCAACAACCGTTACTTGTCAAATTACTCCAATTCCACCAGTTATCACAGAGCATCAACAAATCGCGTGACGCATCCATCCCTAGGCTTTTTGACCAGATAACCTAATGTTTTCAATAGGCTATAACCTGCCTTACAACTGCACCATCTCCACCAACTATGACTCATATTCCACTGGATCAAGGTTCTCATGTACAAGCTTCAGGTCCTCAACCCCATGACTCTAAAACTCATAAGAAGCTACAACATTTGGAAGAGTAGTTTTCACAGTAAGACCGTAGTTTTAAAGAATAGCAGCGTGTCCTTGAGAAAAAGAACGCCTAAAATGACTAGCTTATTGTTGTGTTAAGAGTTGCACGAAAAATCCCAAGACAGGAAAATTCAGAACATCAAGAAGAGGAAGCTTAGTTCGCACTTCGATGGGACAATAGATGTAATAATTTAGAATATATTTGTAGGAATATGTCAACCTTCTAGCAGTATCCCAACATTCCTAGGGTAATAACAATATCTCCGTGGAAGAACAACTTAGAACCTTTAGAGCAGAATTAATGCAAGAAGTAAAAGAGGTAAAAATAGATGAATCTGTTTGAAACTACTTCAATGAGCCATTGACACTCAAGGTTCTAAATAACCACATCTCAACATCCTTCATGTTTCTAAAATTTATGTATAACAAGTTAGGAGATTCGAAAGACCATTTAGGTATGTACAACAATCACATTAATATACTATGAGCATTTGATGGAGTTCAGTGTAGGGCTTCTCTATGACCCTTTCGTAGGCAGCTCAACGTTGGTACTTTTTGTTGCATTGATGGTCCAATCACTCTTTTGAGCAACTATCCAAACAATCCATAAGTCGTTTTCTGGACAACATAACACTCTAGCAATCCCCGACTTATTTGATGACCATCCACTAATGAGCAAACGAGTCCCTTCATAATTATGTGCAATATTTCAATGCTTCTACCATGATCATAAAATGAGCTATAGATGAATGGGTCATTCAAGCCTTCATTATTAAAACCACCCACTAGCATATGAAGTACATCATCATTTGGAATACACCAAGCAAGCTCTCCCATCTCTATAATATGGTGCATAAGTTTTCAAAAAGGGATGAGGTTGAGAACGTTTGTGTCCATACCTCTACCTTAGCATCTCGTTAGACCAACCTCTTGCGATGATTGCCTCCCAAGAAATTTCAAGGCTATCAATAGCCAATAACCCATCTAAGGGGTAGGCAAACTTAGATATGAGCATTAGAACCAACCACACTAGAGAAACCAAAAGTTTTTTTTCTTTTCATTCGAGGAATTTGCAGAACCTTCCGCTTTATTTCAAGTTACCTAAAGGGATGACAATTCTTGGGCCACTTGTTCACATGCCAAATTCATAGTCATCATATGATCCATAAAACTTGCACAAGTATCATGCATTAATTAGTGAAAAACAGGGTAAAACAAGGCTTTTGAACTTGAGAAATTTATCTAGAGTTGTAGCAATATAGGAAGAAACTACAATAATAAGAAGCGAAGGGAAGCTCGCTTTAATGGAAGGGTTCCCATTCGAAAAAACAACAACCTAAATAGAGGAGTCACCTATAACAAGATTTACAGTCAAGCAAGAGGTTATGGTAAACGAAAGGATAAATATGTTATCATTCGCATCATCTTGACGATCAACCTCAACAGGTGCCTCGAAATGAGCTCATTTCCTTTTCTTGCTAGCTTGTTTCATTAGAGTTGGAAGGGATATGGACACTCCCTTCAACACACTCTTCAGCATGGAATTAGCCTTTTGTTGAACAATCTCATCATTTTTATTTGACCTGCATAAATAATAGAAGTCAGAAATAAGTTAGTAACCTAATTAGGACCAAAAATGAGAAGATTTCTTACTATATTTTCTTTTTGTAACCCTCCAAACCCGACCTAGATGAAAACGGTTACGTTAAATCGTTTCGATTTAGACAACTCATATTCGTTTATATCCATTGTCGAAAATGTTAATTAATTACTTTATTTTCCAAAACAAAAATTTGTGGCGGATATAAGTAAATGTTATTTTCTTAAAATCCCATTCGTAAGTTTAGAAAATCTTTGTTTTAGTAAAAATCGTATTTTTAGCTAGTCGTCCCAATAAAAAATTAAACGAAAAATCCAAATCCCCAAAATTTAAATCAACAGTCTGGGGAGTCCAATTAATATAAAACTCCTAGAAATAACCCTTAAATAACAAAACCTTAAATTAAAATCAATTCATAGACTAGTGGTCACCGCAAGACTCCGCTGTACCTATCTGTCTAAGTCTGTGGATTACCTATACAGAACAGACAAACAGAAGTGAGTTTACGAAAACTCAGTGTGTAACCCAACAAAAATAGACATGCAAAACATACAGTAAGCTCATATACAATCAGATACAGATTCAGACTTATGTCTATTTCAGATACAGACAACAAAAACAGATATGCGAATATACATAACAAATACAATGAGTGCTACCCCTATCCTCTACACACCATATCCATCCATCCCATCACATCAGGTGAGGTTAAAAACACCCACACATCACTATACACCATATAGTGTCGATGCGACACATATCAGATAATGTGCAGCCAAGCTGCCAGATGGTAGGCGATGATCGCCATACAAAAAACTTCCCATACAAAAAACTTCCTTCTCATATGTAAATCCCACCTGAAAATAGATATAAAAAAATATAGAAATAACAGATTTGACATGCTCAACATACTTATAATCAGATAACATGCATATGTTTAGTATCCTATTCAGATTAGTCTACCAGGATATCATAACATACGAAATAGGGTTTGGTTAGCCTTTACCAGCCCTACGGTAGGCTTATAATCGATCGGAACGACTCGTGTGACCCTATAAAAATTTTTAAAATTTTTGGCCTACATGTTCGTGTGGGCCCACACACCAAGATTGGCCTTGCTCGTGTGGCTTACACGACCTGGCCCAATACCCACACGCCCTTGTGGCATGCTCGTATTGGCCCACATACCCGTGTGGCCCATACGCCCAACTTGGCCTAGCCCGTGTGGCCCACACAACGACACCTACATCACCACATGATCGTATCTTGCGCATGGCCATGCCTTCGTCGACCACACGACCGTGCCTTACACATGGCCAATCACACGGCCAGGCACACGCCTGTGTGGCATCGATAGAATAGTTTTTTGACTTTTGCCGAAGCTTGATTCTCTGCGTAAGGGATACACGTCTAGTTCGTTTTCGCCACTAAATAACTCCTGAGACCACCAGCACCCAAAACAGATAACCCAACACCTTTTAGTAACCAAATACTAGCCTAACATGATTTACAAAATTACACAAAACTGACTTACTGCTTACAAAAACAAGCACAACTTCTAATCAAATCTTTGAAGCAGGATTTTCTGCCTCACAGCCTTCTTCTAATCACAACATTCATCACTTAGCCACCAAAGATTAACATGCTAAACCCCAACCAATAGTTTAAGGACTGAAAATCCTTTACCAGTCGAATAGAGAACCAATGACACAATAGTGACGATTAAAAGCAAACAGAGATCAGAGGAAAGCCACAAAAAAGGAGGAACAAAAAAAAGGAAAGGGGAAAAGAAACGTCAGAATTTCATGAAGAGGAAAGAGAGAGAAAAATAAAATAAAATAAAATAAAATAATTTAGATAACATCTAACTCTATACTAACCACATAATCCCAACTTCCTCAGAATCCCAACACTACCAAAATTCTAACATACAACCGAGCAAAAACTTAACACCCACGCTAATGCAATAATTCAAACACAAGACCTCTAACACACCAACTCCCTTACCATTCGAGCCAGCAGGCTCATTATGATATGAATTAACAAATATTTTTACATAAGCCCATTGAACTAGGATAAGGCTTGGATCCAAAAATAACAAAATTGGCAAAGGTGATACTTGAACCCAAGACCTCTCAGACATACCCAGAACACTTAACCACTAAAGCAAATAGATATTTGTGTAAGATATTTATAGAAACAGAAATAAATTATTCAGGGCATTACACTTTTTTTCAATTGAGCAGGAGGGAAAACGAAGTTTGCCTTTTTTAGAAACTTCTTAGTCCAATCTCGAATGATCCCATAAGGACCTCCACACGAGGATAAGTGAGGCAAGGGATGCACTACTGTTGATCTAGGTACAAGCCATTTTCAGTTAGGGTGAGCCCTATATTCACCAAGTGGTTTCAGAGCTCTAAAATCCTCACTGCTAACATCTTGTCTATAACAGAATCGCAATCGAATAGGTACGATGTAGCTTCAGGTTTCTAATGCTCTTCCGGATTAAACCCCTTCTCAAGATCTATTTCACTATATCGACAACCTCCCTGTAATAAAAGGTAATACTTGAAAACATTTTGAAAAGAGATATTCCGAGAACAACAAGTAAACCCTCTCGATTAATGATCTTAAAATATTTTTTTGCCTCGAAATCTCCAGCTAAAGAAGGCTTAAGGTTGCAAACGTCTCGGAGAGCAATAAACACTTGGTAGGAAAATCAAAGTTATCCCTGAATTTTTATTGTAAAAAAATATACTTGCAGTGGTCAATCCTTATGTTGCTTATCTTCCCAAACAAGATATGTTTGACTTAGGGATTCCCCTGCCTACAGTAGAATCATAGCAGCCTCAATTATTTCTTTTGATTCCCTTCGGATAGTTGGTACAAATTTAGAAAGACTTTGAGCTTTAGTTTCATCCTCATCTCTTAAAAAAAAGATGATAAAACTAGTCAATAATCGCTAAGAAGTTCTAGATAGTTATTAAGTAGCTATCTTGTAGAAGCTTAAAACCTTCCGCACAAAAAGATGCAACAGAAGGGTAAAACCCCTCTTCTAAAGCATACAAAGGAAGAAAGAAGCATAAATGGTTCTTGCAAGTCTCATGTAAGCCATATTCCTCTTTTATTCGATATATTTCATATATAGTCATCTTGTGGCAGAACCTCCGAGCTTGCAATAATACTGTATATTCCATATACATGGTAGTGCATGTAAAACGACTAACAATATGAACATTGTCTTGACAGACACAACTGTATTTGATTGATTGAAAGCCTTAACTTGCAACCTCCTACATCGTATGTGAAGGGTTCCCTTCATTACCACCATCAACACTATTGAAGAACCTACTTCACCCCTACGGTTTCTAATCATTAGAGATTCAAAAACCTTCAATAAACTAGACTGAGTTTCAGTAGAAGACATTATGAAAAAGGTAAATAGTAAAATAAAAGCCAAGAAAAGAAAATTTCTTACTCTAAAAATAATCTCAAAGAAAGATAAAGAAAAAAACCAACACGAGATCAAGAGAACTCAAGCAGAAAAATGAAAAAAAAATGAAAGCAAAGCAATAGAATAGTAGTGCAAGAAACAAATTGTTGAAGAGGAAAAATAAGGGTTTTATAAAATTTCTCGCCCAAATGATGTGTTTTAGCAAAATAAATGATGTCTTAACACCCTCCAATGTTGAAACGACACGTGGTTAAACAAGACATTCTAGGTTAAGCATCATCATTGGAACTTTTCCCAAGCATGTACACCCCTAACCCGAATCCGTCACTGAAGTAGGGTTACGAGGTATTACTGATCAATACACAACGTATAGTATACATTTATCAACCATAAAACATCTATTCTCATAAATCATTCAACACAATCACATTGTCCTTTATAAGGGCCTACGAGGCCTTAAACATGCTTTAGAAGTGGTTCAAGACTAAACTAATATCTTACAAAAATTTTGGAAACTTAGTAAAATTTTAACCATACAGGGGTCAAACACCCGTGTGAACAGGCCGTGTGCCTCACTCGATTCCAAACACACCCATGTGAACAGGCCGTGTGCCTCACACGGCTCTAGACACACCCGTGTCTCAGGCCTTGTGAAAATAGGGCATACATACTGACTTGTATCACACGGCTGAGGACACGTCCGTGTACTGGACCGTGTGAAAACTAGAGGGTATACTGACTTGTACCACACGGCCAGTCACACGTATGTGTGTGACACCTTGTGGGGCATACTGACTTCATTTTAATAACAACACCAGGGGACACACGGTCATATAACAAGACTGTATGTCGCACACGGTCGAGACACACGCCCGTGTCTCTACCCGTGTGGACAAAAATAGGCCATTTGTAAGGCCAATTTGCCACCTCAACTCATGCTCACCTAAACAACCAAAATAGTACCATTTCATCATTCAATTAGGCAGCCAAAATCATCAACCAAAAGCACAATTCATATAATATTCATTTCAACCAAATTCAATACTCAATTGAATGCCATTTACCTAATCAAATACTTATCGACTCAACTTCTAAAATCATACTTCATCAAAGCATTTCTCAAGAATTTATACTTTACAAAACAATTAACCATATTCATACCAAACATGCCAAAATAAGCCATTTCTATTAGCCAAACATACATCAATATTAACATCATTTACAAGCCAACTCTCATGGTTATAATCACAACTAAAATACCACATCTAGCCTATACATGCCATATACTATATATACACGACTCAAAAGTACCAAATAGATGTCTGATAGTGCGATGATGTTCTTGACGAATTTTGGATCCGAGCTAGCCTTGATTCACTATAAAACATAGAAAAATAACACGAAGCAAGCTTCATAGCTTAGTAAGCTCGTATGTAAATAACTTAATTCATCGAATAAATGTAAATCAACCAATTTCACATTAACTACAAACCTTTCTCATGTCTTAAAACACGATTAAATACCATCCCATTAAACTTTCTCTATTTAATACTCAAATAGGTTCTGCACATACTTGTATCGCCTAATACTAACATTTTTCTCAACCATATCATTCATTTACCCATTAAACCATTTGGAATAGAAATTAGATACTCAATAGTCTCATACGATAAGTACCTATACCATGTCCCATAGCCAAATTAAGGTAACTTATCCGAAGAATAATTTTCATGGACTGAAGCCAAATCATCCAATATGCATGGCCCGAAGTCAAATCGGTATAACTCGCAACCGAAGTGTTAATATCATGGCATTAAGCCAACTCAACTTATCATCTAATAACATGACACTAGTATCCAAATCTATTCCTAAAATTCAACCGGGATTTTACACTTTCCGTTTCTATCATCAAATGCATTCGTAGAGTCATTTTCACAATTCGAACATTATCCATAAGCTTATAATCACAGTTTATGCAATATCAAAGCTTTTAACATACTTTTATAATGAAATTACCACATATGAACTTATCTTGTATTCAGAATTGACAGATTGGATCGACTACTTGATAACCTTACTTTTCCCCTGATCTAATTCTGAATTCCTCTTTTCTTGACCTAAATATATTCAAAATTAACTTATTTAATCAACCATTCATTCAATTTAGTCCAAGACGTACATTTAGACATATTTTCACATTAGCCCTTAAACTTTTACATTTAATCAATTTAGTCTCTAATTTCACAAATACACAAAATTCACATAATTTCAATAAACCCAAGCTTGGTTGAATTGTTCATAGGTCCTTAACAGCACAAAAATTTCATTTATTTCATATTTTAACCACTCAATTTGCACATTTCACAATTTAATCCCTATTATTTATTTTCATCAAAAATCACTTTACAAAACATAAAAATCTATCATCAAAAATTTATATTTCATCTTCAAATACCAAAGAACTCATAAACTCATCAATGGAAACTCTTAAAATCTTTAACAGTTTCGAAATCTAAGGTACAGGCTAGCTAGATTGAGCTGCAACGATTACAAAAATATAGAAATCATAAAAAATGAAACAAAAATAAACTTACAATTGAGCTAAGCAATGACCGAACCCTTCAAACCCTAAACTGGTATTCTTTCCTCTTGAATTTCGGCAATTGAAGAAGATGAAAGCAATTAAAGTTTGTTTGTTTTGTTTATGATCATATTAATAATCAACTTACCTAAATAACCTTTAATAAAACATTTAAAACCACCTAATCATATGTCCATATAAGTCCACTAATGTTTCAAATGGTTTAATTACCATTTAAGGCCATCATGTTTAAAAGCCAAAGCTATTTGACACCTTTAACAAGTAGAATGAAACTTTTGATTTTACGCGATTTAGTCCTTTTTATACTTTAACCAATCAATCGATAAAATTAATTCACAAAATTTTCACACGTATCAAATAACATGCTGTAAATACCAAAAATAATATTAAAATAATTTTTCAACATCAGATTTTTTGTTCTAAAACCACTGTTTCGATTTAGTTAAAACTGGGCTGTTACAAAGCAACACTGTCAAGTCCTGAATTATATGCTCTTGAATATACTTTCTATCCTCCCAAGAAGCTTATGCAACAGATTTCAAATTTTCTAAAGATCCACATGCCAAAAATTTATTCTTCTAAAAACATATGAAAACAACTAGATGTTTGGGCATGGACCATCCTCTCTGGTAATAATTAAGATTACTCAATACTATATCATGCTACCAACAAACATTATGAAATAAAAGCCAAAAGAAGAGACACAAAAGAGAAGAAAATCATATGTATTTCATTAAAGTTTGAATAATGTACAAAGGAGAAATTACAAACAACTATACAAAGAAAATTTTTATAAAAGCTTATTTACCAACGAGACCCTTTCTCTTATTACGAGAGGTATCTAAATCTACAAGATATTTTCCTTTGTTGCGAGAAGTATTGGGATCGAGGTTATCATCACTAGAAAAACTAGAAGCATCCTTGCTGGTAGCATTATTCGTAGTTATTTTTTCGGATGGTCTTGCTTGAGTTTCAATGTCTTCAGGATGAAGAAAAGATTTACAATTAAAACACCCCATAATATACTAACCTCTTGAAATGATTTTGGAACTTCTCCCATTTAAGCCTGTAGGGGTAGTATACGTCAAAATCAAAGTGATAACCCTTTTGGAGCATGTTAAAAATAGGTTAAAAGTTCATCTTAATTAGATTCAACACCTAAAAGCTACTTTCATAGTAACAAGTACCCCTTGCACAACAATAAAAGGAACAACCCCTTCCACCATATTTGCAACTTTCTCAATCTCCATCTATTTCTCTATCTTCTCTCTTTAGCAAGTTTTTTCCTTTCTAAAAGATTGAGTTTGCCTATCTAGCCTCTCAACGGCTTTATTGAGGTTGGATTCCAAGTAACAAATCATTCTACCTCGCTCATAGATTTGTGCAATGAACTCTTCTTTTTCTACCATTATTCCCTCTCGTTTTAAGACACAGCCCCATGATGGTGTGACCTGAGGAAGCACGTGTATGACCTTTTAGTTGGATGATAATAGATCTTGAGGTTTGAACCAAAGCCTGCACTAAACATCTAACAAGAAAAACCTTAGGCAAAGCTGGACGCCAGAAGGAAATGTTGGGACCTGTAGACCTTGTGAAAGTGCCCCTCTCAAATGGTGCTTCATTTAGTTGCTTCTTTTCGAAACCTTTAGTACTTTCCCCAAGATTTTTTGAACTTGATAAAAGGATGTTACCTGCACAACACAACCAACAAAAAGGTTAGATATGAAAAAAATTATCACAAAGTTAATTACCATAACTATTATTGTTAAAAGAAAGAGGTTCTAAAGCTTCCAAATGACAATTATCTCAAAGTAGATGAATGGTTTGGCCAGTACTCGAAAGTACCTTCTAGCTGCGATCGTGCAGATGACTGAATTTGGTAATATAACAAATGAGTTCTAAAGTCACTCATCACAGGCATTAAGCAATCTCAGATTTGGCATAGAAAGGGAAAACACCTGACACCAAAGGGCATTTCCCTATTACTTCGGAAGTAATCTATTATATTTTTAGAGGTGAACTCGGAAACACCCTCTTCTCCAAGACAATACTTGAAGAAACTTCTAAAAGTAATCTCAATGATAACCACCAATATCCTTTTTTGATTCATCATTTTTTACTTACAAGAACCCATGGGTACATCTTGCAAACGTAGATGATAATAACATTTTTCAATAGGAACATCCAGTCAATGGGAAAATTGAATCTCCTCTAAAACTTCATCTCTACAAGGATATATTTGTTATAGTCAACACACATGGTCACCTCATCATTGTAGAGCATATTTCTGTCTGGGGAGCCATTATTCGAGGTCAAACTCAAACAACCTAGGAAATTTCTCCTCATTCGACTCCAGTATGAAGTGCATATACTAGAATATCCGCTCATAAGGATATATACCCTTCTTACGATACATGATAAAGAACCCAACAAGTAGCCACTAAAAAAGAACTATTAGTTGCATTGATATTACGTTAAAATCCTATAGAACATCCTAGATGAAATCTAAGAAGGGTAAAGTAAAGCCCGCCTCTAGAAGAAACAATGGACAATAGAACCCAAGCCTCCCACTACTTGAATCTGGGTCAAACACTTCGCTTAGATGATGTGACTCTCCCAGGATACTGAATTCATATTTATGATGTTTTGCAAACAACCTGCGACACATTAATAGGTTCTCCATCTCCTAATAGGTTCTAGAGAAGTGATAGCTAAGACTAAAGAATAGACTCATAATTCTTCCTCTTAAACTTGGTTGTAGTAGTTCTGTCAAACTTGGCTATGGTTGTGTTCTGATTCTTCGTCGCCTTTTTCAGTAGGGCATGACCTGTACGATCACCACCTTTATTTTTATTCTTACTAGACTATTTATCTTCCCTAGCCATTTTTTCTAGTAAAAATATAAAAAATAACTCCAAGAATAGCAAAGAAGAAAAACCACAAGACAAACTGAAACAAACAAACTTTTAAAATGAAGAAATTATTGAAAAAATCATTAAAAGCAAGAAAACAGCCAACAATAGTTGCAAAAATTTCCAAAGAAAAGAGAGGCAAAGTAATCTCAACAAAGAAAACTCGAAGAATATATAGACCTATCTCCCAAAACACATCATTTCGAAGGACAAACGACATCCAATAGCAACTCACCACCCGTTCCAAAAAGTTATTCATCATTATCATGACTCCCTAAATATGCAGTCCTCAAAGTACATTTATGACAGAATGTTAAAGGTTTTCATACAACGATTCACCATTAAACAATGCCATTATCCAAAACAAGTTGTTGAAGAGAAAATACTAAGCATATCAAGATGCCTCGAGGAAGGCCACTTTGTAACTCTCCTCTCGACTCAAATGAGGGAATTTTGTTATACCTTCATCCACATGAGGACACATGAAAAACCAAAAGGACACCCAAATAGTAAGCTAGTTACCAGTAAATTGAAAGGTCGTCATTAAGATTTTCACTTGAAATAGCCATCCAGATAATCGTGAACCATCCGACATTTGAATATTTAAGCTTTCATTGAGAACATGAAGTTGTTGGTCACTGAACACCATGTGGGCTCAACTACCCTATACCATCAAGTTAGAATGAATGACAAGATTTGTCTTATCACAAACATTCTCGTCCCATCAAAGACACCCACCCCATGTGTTCCTTAACAATTGTTAGATAGCAAGTCTAACATTTTTAATATCACCTCACATGAGACCCTTACCTATAAATACCTCTAGAACGATGAAGAAATGAATGCCTTTCAAAGACAACAATCCTATATTCTGCTAACTTACCTTTAGCTCTTAGACTTCATACTCTCATTTTCACTTTTTCTAACCTCAGGCTCTTTGCCTCGACTAGGTAAACCGACCTTCACAGCTACCGCCACTCTCTCATTTGTACCTCTTTCTTGTTGTATCAATGTATCAATAAGGGCAAGTCTCAAATTTATACATGAATTTTGTTTTAATGTGTAACTTGATGCATTACCTTTGTTTTGTTACAATTATACACATGAAACTTCAATTTTGACCTAAATTTCTACATGAAAATTTAATTTAAATTCAATTACACATTTTTGAAAAAATAAATTCATTAATTTCTTTTTATATTGGATAAAAATAATTATTTATGTATGCGATATATAAACATAAAATTACACTATATCGATAATTGTGTTAATAGTTTGTGAGAATAAAATCAAATCAAAATTTTATATATAAAATTACACAAAATCAAAATTTTTGTATAAAATTACACATCAAACCAAGATAAATGTGTAGTTTTGAAATTTATCCCAAAATAATCCATAACTGAACAATCAAAATGTGATATTTAGCATAAAATTAAAATAATTTAGTTCATTTATAATTTTCAAATGACATGATCTAACTTTAATAATCTTTAGCAATTGTGACTTGGTATGTTTGTTAAAAAGTTTGTTGATATATCTTAATTATGACATATTCGATATCTTGCACACTAGCTAATTTATTATTTATACATGACATGTTTTTGGGTAATCGATCTTTTAGGGATTGAATCAAAACTAATTATAATCATCAAATTCATTCCTTGAATGAGTCAATTATTAGGTGGAATGAGACCCTTTTCAAAATTTATTTAAAACATATATGAAAGAGAAGTAAACAATTAAATAAATAAATCTAAGTAATAATAAAAGCCTCTATTTTGGGGAAAGAATAATAGTAATGATAGGTAAGCAACAAATAAATCTGTGGTTTTCTATGTTTTGAATACCTAAAAGTTAAGAATCACTGTAATTTCATTTCACCAAACACATAAAAGAAGAAATGCTTTAGCATAATTTTTTTATGAATTTTGGTTTCATGATGTGAGTTCAATGAATTTTTTATGAAATTTTGATACAATTGAGTTATAGTCATAAAATTTTTAATTTATACTAGTATGGTTTATTTATGCTTCACATTGTGTTGATTATTTGTTTATATCAAATTATAGAGTAAAATTTTGAAAATTAAAATATACTTCAAGCAAGGCTTTTAAAACTGGACCAGTGATCTAACCAGTCAGGCTATTAATTCGTATGGTTCAATTCAATAAACCATTAAAAAATATTAAAAAACCATTTCAATCCGTTTTTTAGCTTGGTTCAATTGGTCTATATTGGTTTGCAGGTCAACTGCTTTGATGTCTCTATCTGAATTGATACCCCAACCGATTCAAACAACCATGACTCTGAGTCTTTACACTTCGTACATTTGGAAATTAGTTCTCCAACTTTTATTTTCAAGAATTTAATCCTTCTACTTTTGGGATTTATGAATCAACTTTCAAATTATATATAATCACTTAACATTTTAATTGAAAAGTTAAAGATATTAACTAGTTTAACTAATTAATTACATTACAAAAATATTAAACTAATTAATAACATTATACAAATATAAAGACCAAATTATGTTTGAAATTAAAGCATAATGATTAAATCTCAAGTTTAAGCATATTAGAAGGACCGAAATTGAAAAATAATCACTTTTAATGTATTAAAAATTAAAGTATAAGGATTAAATATCAAATTTAAGCACATTAGAATGATCAAAACTGAAAATTAACTACTTCTATAATATATATATAAGTATTGTAGGTGTATGCTATATATCAGCATGGGGAAAATCTCTTCGACCTTACCTTAATAAATAGGTATAGATTAGTATATATGTATAGATAAATTGTAATGTTTTGTTTATTAAATGAATAAATGTTAGTAAGATCAAATCATGGGGAACCCAAAGGAGGTTAGAGCTTTGGCATTTTTAGTTAAATGAAGTCTTTCTATAAAACTAATATTTTAATATCAACCATCCTTTATCAAATGAAAAAAAATTACATTTTTTATTCCTCGTAAGATTAATAATTTTTAAAATTTTTAACTCTTTAGTTAAATTGAAAATCTATACTTTTAGTCTCTATAAAAAATTAATAATTCAACTTAAATGTTTTTAATACAAAATACTTGATTTCGCTGTCAAATTGTTTCAACCTCCTTAAAACTAAATGAAATCAATGGTAAAATAATATACAAGAATTAGGAGAATTCTTATTTTAAGAGTAAATATACCCTCAGTAAGGGAAGAAGAGAGATAAAAGTATTATTTTTTTTTAGGAAAAACCATATTCATTAATAAATCAAAAGCTAGAATCAAACAAGGATAAAATAAATGGAGCACCTAAATCCAAGCCATAAGACTTACCTAATACACACAAGTCCTGACTTACCTAATACACCCAAATCCTAACTCCCCACGTTATCATCCAAAATAATCAATTTCTCGGCATTAACAATATTATCAATAACAAACAAACAAACAACACAATCAATGTAGTTCACTTTCAATAAAGCTTTCTTTGCCAAGACACGAGCAACCTTATTAGCGTATCTACGAATCCAATACAATAAACAAGATTCAAAATCCAAGGCAATAGAAATACAATCCTTTAAAAACAAACCTAAATCCAAGACATCCACTCCATTAAGATGAAAAGCTTGCCAAAGCCTTTGATTGTTAGTCTCCATTCCAATACTGTCTAAATGCAAAGGCTTGAGCTAGGAAAGGCCCTTCCGCACCACAAGAATTTCTGACCGAGAAGGATCGAGAGTGCTTTTCATGAAACTAGAAATACACCACACAAAATTACCTGAATCATTTTGCACAACTACCGCCCATCCTATACTCTCACTATCAGCAAGGATGGAACTGTCAACATTACATTTAATCTTTCCCATATCCGGCCTCCGCCAACAAATGTTTCCCATCTCTATCGAAGTATGCATTGTAGCCTAAGAGTTTTAAACCAACCTCGCTCCCAACCAATATTGCATAAATTCATCCACAAGCTGGACAAGTTGGTCTTTCGTCATAATATTTTGTTTCCAAACCACCATATTCCTGATATGCCAAATATCCCATAGCATTCCTAAAACACGTGTCTTTTGATTATCTTGTTGTTCAACAAACTCCTATGAACAAGCTCATCAATTAATAAAACACTTGGTGCTAAACTAAGTTCATGCCACACAATAAATGCAAAAGGACAATGTATAAAGATATGGTCTAAATCCTTATTAGCTTGATGACATCCCAGGCAATAAGGGTCAATATTCACCCCATGATCAAAAATTGACTAATACAATGCATAAAACCACATAATAATCTCTATAAAAATTCTTTAATCTTTGGCGGAAAAACCTCATTCCAAAGGGATTGCTAATGACCATTCACATGAAAATCTGTAATGTTAGTATTCACCCCATGAGTTAAAAATTGACTAATACAATCCACAAAACCACATAATAATCTTTATAAAAATTCTTTAATCTTTGGCGGAAGAACCTCATTCCAAAGGGATTGCTAATGACCATTCACGTGAAAATTTATAATGTTGGTAAACAAACAAAAAGCCACTTGATAACCCGACTTAACAAAATAATGGCCATTAGAATTAAAGTGCCACATAAAAACATCCTCCGTTGGGAACCAACTCAAAGGAATACATAGAATCCGCTCAGTGTCATATGGCTCAAACAACCATTCCACCATCTCCTCATCCCACGATCCCCCAATATGCGGAAAGAAATCACAAACGTCCATATTATCACATCGCTCAATAGGAGCAATGTCAATAAAAAAAATTAAATTCATCATTAACCTAAGGATCGTGAAAGACATTAATAACATTATCGTTTCCTATTCACCTTCTAGTACCTTCGAGAATCATTGTCTTAGCCTTATGAAAACTCTTCCAAATAAAAGAGGGATATGTACCCTCCATTGAATCAAGAAACCCACATGTTGAGAAATATTTAGCTTTGAAAATCCTGCACAAAAGAGACTCAAGCATAGTTAGGAATCTCCATCCTTGCTTAGCAAGCTACGCCAGATTAAAACAATATAGATTACAGAATCCTATCCCACCAAATTTCTTCAAAACACATAGCTTGTCTCATGACGCCCAATGAACTCTTCTCTACCCTTCACTAGACCCCCATCAAAATGATTTCATCATTTTCTACAAACCGTCGAGAGAATTGAAAGGAAACAAAAAAAAACACTTATACTATACACCAGATGTAACACCCCATATTCGACCCAATTGTCGAGTTCGAGTTACAGTCTGTCATATTCGTTGCTAGTGCAACTACAATTAATTTAGATACGAATACTCGAGCCGATCATCGAGTTCGAGATTGTAGGTACATGCCAAACTATTCAAAAATGTAAATAGACCAACATTGCTGAGTCTGAGATTTTTTCTGGATGTTGAAACCGAAATTCAGTATCTTGAATATATCCTAACCAAAAGCTCGCTTCATTCGTCGTTGACTCTCGCATTCCCTTTTCCCTTTTGACGAAGGATAAGAGATGGCTGAATGTTACAAGCTCCAAAATGGCATCCCTTGTTCTTTTCTTTGGTAATTTCAGTGGAGAAGGTAGAAATAAGATGATGGAAGCTTTTTGTTTTATTAATAATAACATATAATAATTAGAATAAAATTTTTATGTCATCAAAAGCCACTAGCTACCCACCATCATAGCAAATGGCCAAATTGCCATTTTAAGCCTTGTTTAAATATGATTTAAGCCTTTTAGTCAATTGAGTTAATAAAAATTAACTTTGTAGTTTTTACAATTTAGTCTTTATATTCTAATTAACCATCCAACCACTAAAATTTTTAGATTAGTATTCAATTCAACTATATAAAAACTCCGTAAATATTATAAAAATGAGTCCCAATATCTCATTTTCCAAAACCACTAACTTTAGGGTCGAACCACTTGTACTTTAACTAACTGTCCAATTAGTAAAGTTATTAGATTAAAATTCAATATAACACTAATATTGACTCGTAAATATTATATTTAATATTTACGGACTCACATGTCAGAATTGAGGTCCCGAAACTGCTATTTTTAACATCACTAAAAACCAAGTCGTTACATTGGAATAGCTTAAGCTACAATTTTAATCACCACCTCCTTTCCGGCTCTAGAAGCCAACATGTTCTTCCAACTCTGAATACGCTTAGTCAAGCATTCTTTAGTAAAAGCAAAAACCTGTTTTTTTTTGACCAATTAAAGATGGAAGACCCAAATACCTTCCATGATTAAGTGGTGTAGCAACTTCAAAAGCAATGGAAATGGTATGTGGTACCTGTTGTTTAGTGTTAGCAAAAAATGATACTGGATTTAGTGAAATCAATGGCTTGCCCAGAAACTTCCTCGAATTGAATTAAGAGCTAGTTTAACATTGCTTCTAAGAAACACTTTTGGGGTAAAAAGCACTTTTATGATAAAAGCATGGCTAAACAAGTTTTTTTGAGATTTTTAAAAGTGTTTTTAGGACAAAAAATACTTTGCAAAAGCACTTTTTTAGCCAAAAGCTTTTTGTCCCATAAGTACTTTTGAGAAGCAATGCTAAACTAAGCCTAAGACATTTTTCACCACTTTAGCAGAGCTCACTAGCCTAAAAGAAAAGAAAACCATCATCAATAAAAAGCAAATGGAAGATCATCGGGTTACCTCAACAGATAGAAACTCCATGCAAAGCCCTACTCAACTCAGCCTTACGTAACAAATAACTAGGGCCTTCAGTACATAAGATAAACAAATACAGAGAAGGCGAATCCTCTTGACGAAAACCTTTATGAGGAATGGCAGGCCTAAGCTCACTGCCATTAAAAGAAACAACATAATTGACCAAAGAAATATAGAACATAATCCAATTCACCTAACGAGGATGAAAGTCCATGCTCTCCATAATAAATCTTAAAAAAAAACAAAGACCAGTCCACCTTGTCATAAGATTTGCTTATATCAATTTTCAATGCCACTTCTCTCATAGAGCCTCGACTTTTATTCTTCATATGATGAATAAGCTCAAACACAACCATCACATTATCCATTATAAGTCGCCTCGGTACAAAAGCAGATTGTGACTGAAAAATAAGATTGGGCAAGATAAGCTTCATTCGATTTGCCAACACTTTTGCCACTAACTTATACACCATATTACATAAAACAATTGGTCTAAGGTACTTCATAGAAGAAGGCTTCTACGTCTTAGGAATCAGAATAATAGTCGCATCATTAGCATTAACTAAAAATTGTTATTGATGACCCTTATTAATATGAAATTTCCTAAATCTTTTATTATTATTAAAACTAAAAATCCCTATTTGGAAACTTAAAATGGTAAAAGATCAAAAGGAAAATTTAATATGGTAGGGAAATTTCTTTTCTTTTCATTTAAAAAAAAATTGAATCCAAATGACTTAAAAAGTAATAATATATTTAATGATACTCAACTATCCCTTTGAAAGAAAATGTAAATCTAAATAAGAAAATATTAGAATTTTCGATAACATGTCCTACTAAACCCTCTAACCAAACACCCTATTTTTCTTTTACCTTTTTTGTAATTAATGGGCTAAAAAAAGAGTAAACTACACCTAAAGTTATTAAGTTATTAGTAAGTGTACATTTTAGTCAGTCAACTTCAAAAAGTTATAAAATTGTCACTAAACTATTCTAAAATTTTCATTTAAGTAGCTAAACTATTTGAAAACTTTTATTTAAGTCACTGGATTGTTAAGTTTTTTTTTAAACCTAGCTAGCGAGCTTCAAGCGACGATTCAATGATCGATATAGTGGATTAGTACCTATCGACAAGTAGACAAACATACCTTAGATCCAAGTCAATTTGATAATCAATGTTTGAGATTAGTGAAAAAAGTTGTTTGGATTTTTGTTCACAAGTTCATGACATTCAAAGTTGTTTCATAAAAAATAAAAAACTAAACTATAGAATAGAAGGGAATAGTAGCTTTCAATTGGTATAGGCAGTGTGAACAGAGAATGTTATACAACAACATTTTCATAGTCCAATGACTTAAATAAAAAACTTTCAAATAATTTAATGATCATTTTATAACTTTTTAAAGTCGAATGACTAAAATATAAATTTACTAATATTTTGGTCACCTTAAATGTAATTTACCTAAAAAGAAAAAAAAAGTCTCCCATGACAGGGATAGAAATGGAGCTTTCTCTCTCTCTCTCTTTTCTTTTGGCTTTTTTAAGGGGATAGAGATAATATGACAACAATTTGAGTATAATTTCCCTATATTAAAAAATTTCACCTTTTTTCTTTTCTTTTTTTAATTAGCTACATTTATACATTTATTGATATATTCCCATTAGCACAGACTACAAAACATTCTATAAAAAAAAAACCCTTTATTAGCCCTTATTAGCCCATTAGCATGAGCAATATTTAGGTGTTGAAGAACCTTTTTGGTGGTGGGGTGGTGGGGTCTTATTAAAACCAATATCATGAAAATCTATTAACTATATTTTATACCCACAGGCTCAAACATTTTGTTTTGTTGTTTGATCCTTTTTCAAGGCATCAAAGAAAACACAAAATATTGTCAATCTTTGAGACTTTTCACTTGGGGATGCCTAGAACATTGGTCATTGTTTTAATATTCTCACCAATTTAATATAAATTTCCTTTACTGGATTGTCAGCAAAGCTTGACTCTTCTTGAAACTATATCACAAGATAACTTAAAAAAAGACTTGGTTTAATTTGACAATTGCTACCCCCACCCCCTTTTGGCCCTTTCAATTACTGTTACATGACTTATTTTTTCTTGCTGTAGTTCAATTAAGCCCTTGTCTTTGACTTTTATAACCTTGTGCCTTGTCAAACACACATGCACCCCATAGTTTTCCAATTAAATATGGGGCAAAAAGAAAAGTACAAATTAGACAAAATTTAGAACATTCTGGGTGCTTTTTCTGCATATTATATATAATCCTTTGTCACTAACAATAAACTATTGTTAGGCAATGAAATGTTTTGAGCTTTCAAATTATAATATGCATATGCACTCGACTACTTAATCACATTATCATTCACCTTGACAATTTTGAGTTTCATGTCGTGTGACATTTTCAGTTTTATTTTTAATTAATGATTAGATAAGTTTAAGTGCCTAAGCAAACACACACTCAAGCTACATCTATTTTGATAAGAGAAGATGATAAACAGGAGAAGCTCATCCTATTTGTAGCAAGAAAGCCACATCACCTATAGAAACATTTTTCCAAACATTACATGACCATTGTATTTATCCTTCATCAACATATGTCTCTCAAGTCGCATTGGACTCACATAGAGCTACACATCTGGCATTAGTCTATATAAACTCTCTCTACTAATTGGATCACTCCAAGACACCATTATAATCCAACTTTCTGCTAATTGATCAAAGAATCTTTTATTTCTCTTTCAAATTACTTAAACCTCTCTAATTGACTCTCAATATTTTCATGTGAACTGAGTTCAACCCTACCTGCAAATTAACTGATCCTTGATAAGAGAGTGAAGTTTGATTTCTTCTCAATTTGGGTGAAAATATTTTGTTCATAATTGCTTTGGGACCTAAAAGATATGGAAGCTGAAAATAGGAATTAACTTGTACCTTACAACAAGGAAGAAATTAAAGGGGAGACCAGGAAAAAAAACAACCATCACCCTATGAATAAACTGAAGCAAGTTTAGGTAAACTTTTAATAAATTTGTAAACTACAACAAACTTGAATGTGAAATTTCATTTGTCCCACAACTAAAATCATTTCAATCAGTTTCCCACTGACATTAAAAGGTTTGATATATGAAATACCATCAAACTGTTGAAGCCAGTGCAAGTGGAAGCTGAGCTTTTGGGTGTTAACATTAATGGGAGACAACATTAATGGCAAACAATACAAAGTGGTGCAAGTTTAGCACCCTAAAGTTGACTTTGAAAAAGTGGCATGGGATAATTTTTTTTTGGTCCTTGAGATAATGGGCTATTTATTGTTTGGTCCTTAAACCTCAACTATAAATAGGCCTTCTCATTTCTCATTTCAATTCATCCCAACCAATCTTTCTCTCTTAGTTTTCTCTCTTCTCCCATTTGAGAATTCTTAAGGAATTCTATTTGTTTGTAATACTTTGGAGATAGTAAAGTTATCATCTGGTGTTAGTGCCCGAGGACGTAGGTATAATTTACCGAACCTCGTTAAATCTCTTGTGTTCTTTCTTGTCCTATTTTTTTTTCAATATTTGAGGGTATAATAGTAGTATTTAATTGTGCTATTAAATTACTATAGAAGGGATATTCTGTCTAAGGAAAGACTTGGTATTTAAGAGATCCATGTGATCCACCTCTCTTCCCTGGGAATTGAACTTTGTGTGATTTTTTAGTACAATAATTTACACGCTTCCGACCCTATTGGAACAATAAGTGGTATCAGAGCCGAAGGTTAATCGTAGTATGCTCTGTGGTTGCAGTTTAAACTGATCTTCCACATCAGAAAAGATTTCCTTAGGTATATTGAAAGATTATGGAGAAAACGGTCGGTGTAGGAGCTTCAACATCGTCCATGTGGACAAGACTGACAATTGCAAATGCAAGATTGGCCGTGGAGATCTTTGATGGCACGGGCCATTTTGGTATGTGGCAAAGTGAGGTTCTAGATGCCCTTTTTCAGCAGGGTCTAGACATTGCCATTGATGAAGAGAAACCAGATATGTACAGGAGAAAGATTGGAAGGCGATCAATCGGTTGGCATGTGGCACAATTCGATCATGCCTTTCTCGAGAGCAGAGGTATGCTTTTTCAAAGGAGACTTCTGCAAATAAGTTGTGGGTGGCACTTGAAGAAAATTTTTTGAAGAAAAACAGTCAAAATAAGCTCCACTTGAAGAAAAGACTGTTTCGCTTCACATACGTCCCAAGTACCACAATGAATGATCACATCACCAAATTTAATCAGTTAGTCACTGATTTGCTGAATATGGATGAGACATTCAAAGATGAAGATTTGGCTTTGATGATGTTGGGGTCACTTCCTGAGGAGTTTGAGTTCCTAGAAACTACTCTACTTTATGGCAGGAGTGATATATCTCTGAGCGAAGTCTGTGCGGCCTTATACAGTTATGAACAGAGAAAGAAGGACAAACAGAAAAACTCAATCAGAGATACAGAAGCTTTAGTAGTCCGAGGTCGTTCATACATTCGGAAGAAAACTCAAAAGGGGAGATCAAAGTCAAAGTCCAGACTCGGGAAAGATGAATGTGCTTTTTGTCATGAGAAAGGCCACTGGAAGAAAAATTGTCCAAAGCTGAAGAATAAGGGAAAAGCTGCTGTAGATGCTTGTGTTGCTAAGCATGATACTAGTGACTCTGAACTATCACTGGTTGCATCATCATCGTCGTTCCATTCAGATGAGTGGATATTGGATTCGGGTTGTACCTATCATATGTCCCCTAACCGGGAGTGGTTCTCTGATTTAGTAGAACTAAATGGAGGAGTTGTTTATATGGGCAATGACAATGCCTGTAAAACTATTGGGATAGGTTCAATCCAATTAAAGAATAAAGATGGATCAACCAGAGTTCTGACTGATGTTCGGTACGTGCCCAGTTTGAAGAAAAATCTCATCTCATTGGGAGCCTTGGAATCCAATGGTTCAGTTGTTACTATGAGAGATGGTGTTTTGAAAGTGACATATGGCGCACTTGTGATATTGAAGGGCATCAGGAAAAATAACTTGTATTACTACCAAGGTAGTACAGTTATTGGAGCAGTCGCTGCAGCTTCCGGTAACAAAGACTTGGACTCAATGCAGTTGTGGCATATGAAGTTGGGACATGCCAGCGAAAAATCATTGCAAATTCTGGCAAAGCAAGGATTGTTGAAAGGTGCAAAGGCTTGCAAATTAAAATTTTGTGAGCACTGTGTTCTGGGAAAGCAAAAGAGAGTGAAATTCGGCACTGCTATCCATAATACAAAAGGTATTTTGGAATATATTCACTCAGATGTGTGGGGGCCTTCCAAAACACCTTCGTTGGGAGGAAAACACTACTTTGTTACTTTTGTTGATGACTTTTCCAGAAGAGTTTGGGTGTATACCATGAAAACTAAAGATGAAGTGCTTGGAGTTTTTCTTAAATGGAAAACTATGATCGAAAACCAGACTGGTAAGAAAATCAAGCGGCTTAGGACGGACAATGGAGGGGAATATAAAAGTGATCCGTTCTTCGATATGTGCCAAGAGTATGGTATTGTTCGACACTTCACAGTTAGGGATACACCACAACAGAATGGAGTGGCAGAGCGTATGAATCGAACATTGCTGGAGAAAGTTCGATGTATGTTGTCCAATGCTGGGTTGGGCAAGCAATTTTGGGCTGAGGCTGTGACATACGCTGGCCATCTTGTTAATCGTTTGCCATCATCTGCATTAGAAAGAAAAACTCCTATGGAGGTATGGTCTGGAAAACCGGCTACAGATTATGATTCCTTACATGTGTTTGGAACCACTGCATATTACCATGTGAAGGAGTCAAAGTTAGATCCGAGGGCAAAGAAAGCTCTCTTTATGGGAATCACTTCTGGAGTGAAGGGATTTCGTCTTTGGTGCTTAAGCACAAAGAAAATGATCTGTAGCAGAGATGTTACCTTTGATGAATCTGCCACATTGAAAAAGGTAGCAGATAAAGATATTCAGACGAGCAATACTCCACAGCAGGTGGAGTGTACTCCAAAACAGGTGGAGTTTGAGCAGATGAGGATTTGCCCAGTTAATAAGTCTAATTCTCCAGCCACAATGGAGGAATTAGAGGTTGAAGAGGTTCTGACCCAAGAACCACTAAGTACACCAGAACCAGTTGCAGTTGCAAGGCCACGGAGAGAAATTCGTAAACCTGCTCGATTTACTGATATGGTGGCCTACGCCCTTCCCGTTGTTGATGATATTCCTATTACTTATCAAGAAGCAATGCAAAGCTTAGAAAGTGATAAATGGAAAAGCGCCATGGATGAAGAAATGCAGTCTCTCCGGAAGAACAATACTTGGGAGTTGGCGCAATTACCGAAAGGTAAAAGGGCAATCGGATGCAAGTGGGTATTCGCAAAGAAAGATGGATCTCCTAGCAAGAAGGATATTCGCTACAAGGCAAGATTGGTAGCTAAAGGCTACGCTCAGAAGGAGGGAATTGACTACAATGATGTATTTTCCCCTGTTGTGAAGCATTCCTCCATTAGAATTTTGTTGGCCTTGGTAGCACAGTTGAATTTGGAGCTAGCTCAACTTGATGTTAAGACAGCTTTCTTGCATGGTGAGTTAAAAGAGGAGATCTATATGACTCAGCCCGAAGGATACACAGATGCTGGTGGTAGAAATTGGGTTTGTAAGCTGAACAAATCGCTATATGGATTGAAGCAATCCCCGAGGCAGTGGTACAAGCGATTTGATAGCTTTATGAGAAGGCAGAAGTACACAAGAAGCAAATATGACAATTGTGTATATTTGCAGAAGCTGCATGACGGATCTTTCATTTATCTACTATTGTATGTTGATGATATGTTAATCGCTTCGAAGAGCCAAAATGAGATAGATAAGCTGAAGGCTCAGTTGAATCAAGAGTTCGAGATGAAAGATCTAGGTGAGGCCAAGAAGATTCTCGGCATGGAGATAAGTAGAGATAGACCGAGAGGCAAGCTCTGTTTAAATCAGAAGCAATATCTGAAAAAGGTATTACAATGTTTTGGTGTAAATGAAAACACAAAACATGTAAGTATCCCACTTGCTTCTCATTTGAAACTTAGTGCTCAATTATCTCCGAAAACTGAAGAAGAAAGAGAATATATGGCGAAAGTCCCATATGCTAATGCAGTTGGGAGTTTGATGTATGCGATGGTGTGTACGAGGCCTGACATTTCACAAGCTGTTGGAGTTGTGAGCAGGTATATGCATGATCCTGGAAAAGGACATTGGCAAGCTGTGAAATGGATTCTACGGTATCTTCGAAAAACCGTAGATGTTGGTTTAATTTTTGAACAGGATGAAGCACTTGGTCAGTTTGTAGTTGGATATGTTGATTCCGACTTTGATGGTGATTTAGATAAACGTCGTTCAACTACGGGGTATCTGTTTACTCTTGCGAAAGCCCCAGTGAGTTGGAAGTCTACCTTACAGTCTACAGTAGCTGTGTCTACTACAGAGGCAGAATATATGGCAGTTACAGAAGCTGTTAAGGAGGCTATTTGGCTTAATGGATTGTTGAAAGACTTAGGAGTTGTTCAAAGTCACATAAGTTTATATTGTGACAGTCAGAGCGTTATTCATTTAGCGAAAAATCAAGTCTATCATTCAAGAACCAAGCATATCGACGTAAGATATCACTTTGTGCGGGAAGTCTTTGAAAAAGGAAAAATTCTACTTCAGAAGATTCCGACAGCAGATAATCCCGCAGATATGATGACCAAGGTGGTAACAACAATCAAGTTTAATCATTGTTTGAACTTGATTAACATCCTGAGAATTTGAGCACCTTCAGGTGTATGGCGCTCGAGAGTGCATTTGTAGGCACTACAAAAGATAGCTTTATCGAATTTGGGGAGTTGAAGGAAGTGTGTGAAGATGTGATTATCCTAATCAAATCTTCAAGGTGGAGATTGTTAACATTAATGGGAGACAACATTAATGGCAAACAATACAAAGTGGTGCAAGTTTAGCACCCTAAAGTTGACTTTGAAAAAGTGGCATGGGATAATTTTTTTTTGGTCCTTGAGATAATGGGCTATTTATTGTTTGGTCCTTAAACCTCAACTATAAATAGGCCTTCTCATTTCTCATTTCAATTCATCCCAACCAATCTTTCTCTCTTAGTTTTCTCTCTTCTCCCATTTGAGAATTCTTAAGGAATTCTATTTGTTTGTAATACTTTGGAGATAGTAAAGTTATCATCTGGTGTTAGTGCCCGAGGACGTAGGTATAATTTACCGAACCTCGTTAAATCTCTTGTGTTCTTTCTTGTCCTATTTTTCTTTCAATATTTGAGGGTATAATAGTAGTATTTAATTGTGCTATTAAATTACTATAGAAGGGATATTCTGTCTAAGGAAAGACTTGGTATTTAAGAGATCCATGTGATCCACCTCTCTTCCCTGGGAATTGAACTTTGTGTGATTTTTTAGTACAATAATTTACACGCTTCCGACCCTATTGGAACAACATTGGGCAATATCCAAAAGGCTGTAATGCTATGCAAGCAATATGACCTGACAACAAGCTTAATTCATTTGTAAAACCCTTTGAAGGAAACTCTTACATTCATTGAGATGGAGAAAAGTGACCATTTGGGTATATGATTGGAAATAAAACTTATCTTTATTGCTAACATTTGAGAGACATGAAACATTCTTGTGGGTTCTGACTAATCCTGTGTGATTTGCTAGTTTCTTTGTTAAATGGTATAATTTTAAATTAAGATCAATAATTTAATATGATTTTTTGTTAATTAAAATTTTCCATTTTTAACACTCCCCAAAGTTAAAAATCTAATTCAAGTCATTTTAATTTTCACATTCAAAAGTTTTAAAATTTATCTTGATACCCATCATACAAGAGAAAGTCCATAAATGCTGACAAAGGGTCCCCATAGGTCTCAAAACATTTATGACACCCTAAAACTTTAGGTTTTATTACTTTGAAAGATGATGGCATTGAATTGGAGAGATTCCAAGAGAAGAGAAGTCAGATCCATAGGGCCCTGCCCTGACTGTAGAATTATGATATTGAGTAGAGCTTTTATATTGGTTTGTTGACTGGTAGTTGTCAGACAACAGAGGGTAATGGTGAATGATGATGGATACTTGTTAACATTTTGGATTGGGAATCCTATGTTGAATGTGGGATTGAATATTGATGCTTCAAATGGGCTTCTAATTTATAATTGTGAGCACAGCTTTCATGGACTAGGCTGATGACCCAACTAAAAGTTCTAGTTTAATTTAGTGAAAGATTTTGATTTTCATTGCTAAACATGATTTCTATTTGGGATGACAGACTTGATTTTACACTAATCCTTATTTATCTATCTATATAATTATATTTATTATAACCATAAAATAAAGAGGACTAAAATTTGTAGTTGAGTTTTATGCCATTTCTGATAATAAAATTATCCAAATGAAAGATTGTTTAGCATATTATTAAGTATGTCATATTATTTTATTTTGTTAGAATGTAAAATCTTGTTGTTCCATTGAGAGATAAGAGAAAAGTATTTTTTCTTATTAAAATATGTTATTTGTTATGGTTTAAGGAAAAAAAAAGACAAATTAACAAGGAAGGATAAAATTGTTATGAAAATAATATTTTATATAAAATGTAATAAAAATCGATTGAACTTTAGTTTAGTTGGCCTATTATTATTGTAGCAATTAAAATGATGAAGATTTTAGTGATACGTTTTCTTTCATTTTAAGGATTGGGGAAGATCTTATAGATGGAAATAAGAATTGAATAAAGATAATAACATTTTAAAAAAAAATTACATAATAGACAAAATGCTAATCTTCTAAACTTATGAAATATTTATCCTGGAAATTTTAATTAATTCTTTTTGAAATTTCATGTCAAATAAGTATCTGACAAGAGTTTTAACTCATATAAATCAATATATTATTTTTTATATAATGTCTACAGCTACTTATATTCCTTCTCCAACTTTTAAATATGAGAATAAATATGTCTTAGTGCAATAAAACTTACACCCTTTTATACTAACAATAATACCGATACTAATCGACTTAAGATTCAATAAACAATATTATTTCGATTATGATATTGAAATTACTTTTATATGATCAAACCTTAGTACTATGGTTAATATCATAAGGCAAATTTTTTTTTAGTCCAAACATGATAAATGTGATTATAAAATATAAAATTAGTACTAGTAATCTTAAATTTGGTGAACTAAAATACACTAATTCTTTTATTTATACTGATAAATAATTACGGTTAAAAATATTAAAAAAATTTATTTCACTTTTCTTTCTTTCTGTTTTTGTTCTCAATGACGTCGAGTTCTAATTTGATTTATGCCCTAAATTTACTCATTGCCTGTAAAGTTTCATAAATTCAAGGATTCTAGGAGGTAAACGACGTCGTATGCAGATAAGTAAAACTAGGTATCCGGGAATAGCTGCAAGCACGGATTCAAAGTGATAAAAAAAAAATCCTTCATTTTGCAGGAAAAAAAATGGCTGATTTGGATTCTTCAAGCTCTTCCTCTGAAGATATTGAAACAAACTCTGATCCTAATTCGTCAAAAGCTATAATCCCCAATCCTCTCAATTCCAATTCTAATTCACCTGCCGTATGCCTCCTCCAATTCGCAGGAGACTCCACCGCTGGTGCCTTCATGGGCTCCATCTTCGGCTACGGTATTATCTTCTATCTTTCATAAATTTCTCTCTCTCTCTCTCTCTTTTTTGTGGGTTTTTCTTGTGTTAATTTCGGTAAAGAAGAGACTTTTGGAAGTTTTTATTTGAATTTCTTGGTTTTAATTGTTAGTCTGGTGTTACCGGGATTCTTTGCTATATTATAATATGAGTTGAAACTTGAAAATTAGTAGAACAATTTGCATTATGGAATAATAGCAATAGTTGAATGGATAATGGTATTGATGACTTGGAATTCTTTAAGCTTGAATGTTACCTTTAAGAGATGGGGCTTTTGATATTTGGGAATTAGGATCCCCTTCTCTCTATCAGGTTTTAGGTTGCATGAAGTGTATGTTCAATGCCTTGATTTTTATTCTTTCTATGGCACTTCAAGGTTAGGCCTTAACCTTTTGGGTTTCTTAAATAACATTCTCTTGTTTCTCATTTGTCTCTCTGCATTTGTTTCAGGTTCGGGATTGATTAAAAAGAAGGGTTTTAAAGGATCCTTTGTGGAGGCTGGATCTTATGCCAAGGTTATGAGAATTAAGTGATTAACTTGTAGCTTTTCCCCATTTGACTGAACAAATCTGTAACTTCTCTTATATTTTTCCTTCTATAGACATTTGCAGTTTTGTCGGGTGTACACAGTTTGGTCGTTTGCTTCTTGAAGAGGTTGCGGGGAAAAGATGATGGTATACCTTGTGAAAATAAGTGTAAATACTGCCTGTTTTTTGTGCTTGATGTGTTGATATACGGTAACGTTATCTTTCTCTGCAGTTATTAATGCTGGGGTAGCTGGATGTTGCACTGGGCTTGCTCTAAGTTTCCCAGGTATAAGAATCTTAAGGTTCAATTAATTGCTGTAAAATACAGTTCTCACTTTGAGCCTTATTTTAACTTGAAATGATTATGCAGGTGCACCCCAGGCACTTATACAGAGCTGTCTCACATTTGGGGCATTCTCATTTATCGTTGAAGGGCTTAACAAGCAGCAGCCAGCATTGGCACATTCATTTTCTGTGAGAAACAAGAGCGGGCACTATGAGGGGCCTCATCCTATAGCGCTCCCTCTTTCACTCCCTATTCCAGATGAGCTGAAAGGAGCTTTTTCTTCTTTCTGCAGGTCCTTAAGTAAACCAAATGAAGGCAAGTTTTCTACTGGTAACTGATGGGAAGGGGCCATTCATCAGTGTTAATCGTCTGTTATATGTAGATTGTTGATTGTTGCGAGTGTTGGGAGTTACAATGTAAGAATGTAGAATCAAAATTATCTGAGAGCTAGGAAATGGGAAATTGTTTTTTGTCCTATGTTGCATTTCCATTTCTAATGCCTGATTTTGGATCAAAATAAAGAATATTTGATTGAAGATCAATGTCTCTCCAAACTCCTGAAAAACTTGGATGACTTATCTTTTAGGTTCCAGTGAAGGGTTGATCCACTTGCTTAAGTAGATTATAGATCAAGCTTTGTGTTTGTAGCAGGTTCTTTCCTACTTCAAAGAAAATTTTTGATATAATGCATAATTTTATAAGCTTAACATTGTAAAATAAATGTTGAATAACCCCTATACACACATATATACACGATGAAAAAGTAGTACTTGACAATATATGCATTTGTATATTTTCTTATAATAATTCTATTATCTAATTATACAAAACTATACTGTGGTTCTCTTAGGTCTAAAAATTTTATTCACCGTTCGATGTTTGAGAAACTATACCCAAAAATATTAAGCAATCATTTTTATTGGTCTAAAACCCTTTGGGATCCGTTCACAATAGTCGAGCTAGTTCGGACATTTAAATGGGAAATAAAATTCTCTGGGCATTGTTTTTGTCCATTCACAAGATTTGAACTTTGAGAACTTCCTTCGATTCATCAAATGTTTGTAAGTATTAAACATCGAACTGCTTGCATACCTCGATTCATTAAATAATGTTGTTAAATAATTTTTTTTTGAAATAATGTTGGTAAATATTAGACAGCCATTGAATAGTTGAAGAGACATCCAAGAGAACTAATTGAACTTTCAATTAAACATATGCAATCAAAGGCAGATTCTGATCAAAATGATGTAATATAGGAAAATCCCGAAAATCAAGTTGTGAAGAACTTTCCAAATCCTTCTTCATTTCTAAGTTCTCCATCCATTTTTATTAATATCATCAAATAAAAGGAAACAGAAACAAACAAAAACAAAAATTCTTACCTCTCCAAACAATTAAATTTTAGCAAACTTATTTGACATAAAAACTTATCTACCTTTTTCCGTCTTCTATTCTATCAATGGCTGAACAACCAATCGGCATGGTAATCATCATTTACTTCTTTATTGATCCTGTTAAACATATTAATTAACAATGGCTCACAGTTTTGTTGTAGACTTGTATTTTGCAATTGGATACTGATATTCCAGGATGGCACTTGGCAATGACAAAACTTTACAAGTCTATTCAAGGTTCTTTGTCTCTTTTTTCTTCTTTCAGTATTAATTAATTAAGATTTGATTTTTATTATTTGGGGGTGTTAATTATTTTTATCAGATGTATCGTACTCCATTGATACACAAACAAAGTTTGCATATGTTTCTGGGGAAATTGACAAAGAGCTTCTTCTAAAGTTGCTAGCAAAAGCCAAAACACATGCTTTTACTCATCAAATCAACTATGGGATCAGTCTTCCAAAACACACATCAGAACCCACAATGGTAACTAAACTATAAATTTCTTAATAATTTCACTTTCTTGCTTCACTGAAAGTATATTCCTACAGATGTGTGTTGTGTTGCTAGTGGATACTGATATTCCTGGTTGGCACAAAACAATGCGTCTTTTATTCAAGCCAATGCAAGGTGTGTGTTTCATTTAATTTCTTATTTTCCTTTTTATGCTGAATTAATTTTGGGGTATTTGTAATTTTTATTAGGTGTAACATTCACCATCAACGCATTTACAAGGCAGGCTTATATTTCTGGAAAAATAAGCCCTGTGTTACAGTTGAAGTTGCTAGCAAAAGCTGAAGCAAACGGAGCTCGACTTTGCTGGTTATATTATGGATGTGAACATGATCCATGTAAACAATCTGTGGCTAAGGATGAGAACAGCAGCAATCTAGCTCTTGGCTCCAAACCCAAAAATTCTTTTTGCTGTTTGATGTAATATAATCTTTGGTTTGTTCTTTAAGTAGTTAGTGTTGAAGTTTTTCTCCCATTTTTAATGGAGGAAAACATAGTATTTTCTTTTTTATGGTTTTGTTTTGTTCTAAGGCTGCTTACATAGTTTTATGTTTGTAAGCAGCTAAAACAATTATCAGTTATCTAATGTTTTTCAAATGTCCTTTTTCCCCCTTGATCTTATGAATAAATAAATCGTTCAGAAAATTAGTTTAGTTTTCTTTGTGTTAATGATTATTTGCTCTGCAAATTAAGTTACTATATGTACATACATATATATATATGTAAAACAAGTCAGCCCATTAGCAAAATTTTGAATTTCAATTTTTATTCAAAACTTGCATAGCTTAACAGTGATCTTTTCACAATCTTTACAAGGGGAAAAAAAAAAAGAAGAAGACTTTAACAAGGCTGTGGCTATCCGAAAAAAAATTATACTCCTAAAAATTTATTTCGCCCTCTAATTTAAAAAAAAAATAAAAAAGAAAAGATCATTTTTGTTCTCTTCTATTTACTTTGATTAAGTACACATAGACTGCCACGATATCAAGTCAACAAAGTTAAATGGCAAGGTATCCAATTATTTATTGCAATGATTCTGAAATTTTAGATGCCAAAAAGCATAATTGTATTATATCGTGGGATTAAGCAATAACTAGTTTGATTTCTAATATTTTGACCTAAAATCTTTTTTATCAAATAATAGAGTAAATTTCTCCAAAAATCCCTCCTTGATATCCTTTGCTACATTTAATTATGCTACTTAATTTTCTTAACATTATTAATCCACATTCTTAAATTTATCAAAAAAAAAAACACCCACAAAATCATTTGTATGTTAAATGGTAAGGTATCCAATTACTTATAAAAAAAAAACCCACAAAATTACGTGTATGTTAAATGGTAAGGTATCCAATTACTTGTTGCAATGATTCCAAGATTTTAAATGCTAAAATACATATTTGTATTATGCTGTGGGGTTAAATGTTTGATTTCTAAAATATTGATATAAAATCTTGATCATCAAATAAAGGAGTAAATTTCTCCAAAATTCCTCCTTGATATCCTTTGCTAAATTTAATTAGGCTACTTAATTTTGTTAACATTATTAATTCACATTCTTAAATTTATTCAAAAAACACCCACAAAATCAAGTATATGTTAAATGGCAAGATATCTAATTATTTATTTTAATGATTCTGAGATTATGCCAAAAAACATAATTATATTATATAATGGGATTAAGCAATAACAGGTTTGATTTGATGTAAAATCTTGTTTATCAAATAATGGAGTAAATTTCTCCCAAATCCCTCCTTGATATCTTTTGCTACATTTAATTAGGCTACTTAATTTTCTTAACATTATTAATCCACATTCTTAAATTTATCCATCCTTTTGGCTCATTTCATATATCTTTGTTTTCCATTGCCTGTCAAGAACTCTGTCATTAGCTTTTTTAGCCAAACGAAGAACATTCTCAGTTATGGATTACCCAGCTGAAGACATGGTTTGCTCCAAAACTTTGTGATCCTAATTTCTCTCAATAGATTTGCACATTTCTCTTCAAATACTCACTAATGTTTGTGTTTTGTGGGTTCTGTTTTTTCTGATCAGAACTGTGTTCTAAGAGTCGATACCCGGTTCCTTGGATGGCGTGTGATGCTTGTCAGAGTCTTGGACAGCATTGATGGTTCTTCATTTTCTATTTCTCTGCTACATTGTTAATTTCTTGAGGAACAAGTCCCTTTATCATGCTTACTTTCTGTTCTGGTTTGTTTTCTTTAGGTATCACTTATAAAATAGATGGAGAAAAGGGAATTGTCCAAATAACAGGAAGAATAAACCCTAGACAATTGATGAAGACACTCGCGGAAGTAGGGTTATACGCAGATTTCTCTCGGGTGAGATCCCAATTTGGAGAGACGAATATTCCTTCGAGACATTGTTATGATTACCGGTACTATGGTGGCTATGGATATAATCCCTATGTAAAACCAGAGTATTATTATGGCTATCCTCCTCTTCAGCAAAGAAACTGGCACCCCATATATGAAAACTACCCACATTACTTGCATTATAATCAGAATCAACCTGTCTATGAGCCACAGGCTGAGTACTTCCAGCAGCCGCCACCGCAACCTGACAGCTTTCGTAATGGTGACCCCGAGTGGTGCACCATAATGTGAAAGACATTAGTTATTTGACCTAATGTTCTTTTGTTGGAAACCTTAAGGATTTTAGTAAACAATAACTTGTCCTAGTTTTTTATGCAATGGACATTCATATGTAGCTGTTAGGTTATTTAGACATTTGATCTTTGTCTGTTTTTTTCCCTTTGAACATTTGATGCTTTGTTTATTAGCTTGATAAATATTTTACATCATGATCATATCATGAGATCATCTTGATTGGAAATGGAACCATATATGCATAAAATCAGCCAACTACCTCTTATTTTTCCATTGATTCTCATAATTCATTGTAGAATTCTGAAAAACCATGGACAGATTCACAAATCAATGTAAGATTAGTTCATACATATCCAAGGAATTCGTATCTTGCTTACTCGTGAAACTCGTTCAAGTTAGTATTCTATTTGCTCCAGATTCTCAAAACTTCAATTTTCCGAATCTCACAATGAATGGCAGCACACAATACCTATATCCATCCGCTTCAAAACATCTTAAGGGACTGGTTTACGTGCGCTTCTTGCTTCTGTTCCATGCATTTGTTCACTGAAAATGGCAGATCATAAAACTCTGCCAAGTACGCTAAAGCATCAGAATTAGTGTTACAGATCTTCCACAAAGACGAAACCTCTCCCTTAGAGACGGTACCCCAATCCTCACAATCATCAAGAAAATCTAAGAGCTTCGCATAGAATGAGTCATAGTTCATTACAATGAAGGGAACCGGAAGCTCTGATCCAATCCTTTCAAGCTGAATCAATGCCAGTATCTCAAACATCTCATCAAGAGTACCAACACCACCTGGGAGAGCAACTACTGCTGTCTTATCAGAGCTCGAACTCCTGACCACAGCATCAACCAACCCATGCTTTCTAGCAGAGAAAAACCTGCATTTATTTCGATGATTGTTCAGATGCATAGATTTAGAATGGTGTCTGTGAGCCTTTAGAAACACTAAATTTCACCTGCAAGTAAGATAAGTTTCTGAGGGCAGGTATGGATGAAATTTCGAGGTCGTCCATTCTCCAGCTTCCTTACCTATCTTAAACCCACCAACCGCCTTTCCTGCTTCCTGAGCACCCTTAATAGCAGCATCCATGAGGCCAGGACCAGCCCCAGTCCATGTGGTACAGTCCAAAAGGTTAGCTATCTGCCATGCAGTAAAAACTAGTCTCATGAAAAGAATCAAAACAAGCCACTAGGGGAAATCAGTCCAAAGTGTACAGACTTTTGCTAAATGCATTTAAAGAGAGAAAAGCTCTATAAATTAACTTGCCTCCCTAGCCAGTTCCAGTGTTGGTGAGTAATGTGGATGGCCAGGTCCCATCCTTGAAGAACCCAAGTACACAACTCCCCTCCCAAGTCTGTGTATGAGTTCATAGCATTGCTCCATCTCTTTCCTAACCTTTCAAACGAGAAAAGAACATAGCAAATAAGCTTCTCACTTTACACAAAACCTATCAAAATAATATCCCCAAATTATATTGTACCAGCACAAGGAGATGGCATCCATAAACTAAATTGAAATTAAACATCCATGAAAAAATGGCAGCAATTCAACTTTGTATCTCCAAGACAATTCCCATTACTTTGGTGCATTGCACACTCAAATTATCAGTAGAGCATGTTCAAAAAAGCCAAAAATATAACCAACATAGGTATTTGCTCAGAGATTTTACTTTAATAACATAAAATCAAGTCTAATTCTATAAAGCAACACTTAGGATCAAAATCCATGGCTATCCAATATAATCAGCATTCTCCAGGCTATAACATGAGTCATAAATCAAGACAAAAATTAAGTTTTTAGTAAGAATAAAAGTGAATCCCAAAGGAGATTGAAAAGTTTGAGAGGTGAAGATTAGGATTACCTCATCGGGGCTTGTTCTTTCTTCAGAGTCCACAAATTCACTCTTGCAAAGTGAAACTCTTCCAAATTTTTTATAAGCCCTGAAATTTTTAGCCAAGTTGAAGCCAACAACAAACCTCTCTTTCAAAGTGAAAGACTGAAACCTGACATTCCAGTGATGAGAATCTCTCACAGAAACATAAGAACCCAATGAACCCAACAGCGCAAACCCCATCAAAATACCCTCCAAATGTATCCAAGACTAGGTTTTTGCATACACTGATGGATTCAAGGAAGTGGGTTATGAGTTATAACAACAGAAAAGGGAATGGAAGGAATCAAATTGTTATCTTAAAATTTGCAAGTTGTAAGGGAGCTTTGGAGAGAGAAGGAATAATTTATCCCAAATTGCTTCGGTTGTTGCTTCCATTGTTGAGCAAAGTTGGGAGCTTTAGTTGTTTTGTTTCCAATCCGATAGAAACAAAATGTTTATACAACTAAGGTTAAATTACACGCAAGTCACTCTAAAATACGATTTATCCTATTTTAGTCACTTTTATTTTATTTTTAATTTAATTAGCTCATTTGAAAGACCGACACGTGAAATTTTTTTGTTAGACTCTTCCAAACTCTAACAATCCTTCCCTCTTCTTCTATCTCTATCTGATGTGTTTGTGAGGCAGTCCGCTATGAGGTAAACAAACACCCACTATTTTTGGGTTTCATTCCTTCATTAATTTTATTAAATCTCCATTTTCTTTGTGGATATGTTACAGGTTTTACTTTCAATGCGCCTTCTCGGGATCAGATCTGAAGTATTACTTCTATCTGGTAAGCGAATTGTTGCTTTTGAACATGGCTTTCATCACTACATTGATTGCAGGTGATTATGGGCTTGGTGACATCTGGATGCGCGGCGGTGTGGTATATCGGTAGATATGGAGAAGAATCAGTGTAACCATGTGGGGGAGTTTTGCAATCAAATGATGATATCCATGGTATTATCTTACTTGGCCTTCTTTTTCCTACTTTGCTCTTTCTGTTATGTCTGGCAACAAAGTCATGTACCAGTATGAACCATGGAAGGAAGGCAAGTCACAAGTGGCTGGTTGGTTGCGTCCTTCAAGATTAGAGATTACAGTGTTTCTAGGGATATTATATATTTCAGATTAGGTGTTGGTGGCTGGAGTTGGATTGAGGTCCCATTTTTTAAATATTGTTCAAGTTTAGGCTCGTTTTTGGATAATTCAACCCTTTAAAAATTCATTTTACTATTCAAAAATTAATAACATATTAAAAATATATTTTTTATTATTTAAATTAAATTCGGGTTTGATTGAGCCGAGCAGACTATCCAACCTTTTCAACAATTTTAATTGATTCTTATAACTGATGGAACAAATTTTAAACAATATGCTAACTCTGTTGGATCTCTTAACTACCTGGTTAATAGTTTTAGAGTGAATTTGGATTGGAGGTGTATTTAGTTGTAATTAGCATAAAAATAGCAGTAACAGTGAGATAAAATACTATAGCATGAAACAAAAAATAAACTAAATATATAACACTACAGTGCATCCTACTATCCATCCAAACTCATTCTTAATTTACATAAGTTTAAAGTTTGTATAAATATAAATTGAGAAAGAAAAATAGAAGAATAGAGAAGGATTGTTGGAGTTTGGAAAAATCAATAAAAAAAATCATCATGTTGTAATTATTTAATAGATTAATATGTTACATCAATAATTTGTTAATGAATAATATATAATTTAATGGGATTAATTAGTTTAAATAATTATTTTATTTATAAAGTAACTAAATTTTAAAAAAAATAAAATGATTAAAATAAAATAAACCTTATTTTAAACTCACGACATTTATTTTACCAAATTTCAAATATAACATCCAATAATGGTTGGGCTTTCTAAGGGATAAAATCATGAACGCAAACATTTAATTGGGCCAAGAAAGCATTAATCTAGTTTACCCATGATTACTTTTTACCTAACAAAAACCCAACCCAAATTAGGACATTATGGTAATTAAACAAAAACTAGGGTTTTTGTGTATATGCGGGCTCTAACTTCCGCCTATCACTGCTTCTGAATCCTAGCCTTTTTTTCTTCACAGATTTGCTCCAACCCCCGCCCTCTGTTCCCCCTGCGAAAAGGCTTGAGCTTTCAGCCAAAATGGGTATTTCTCAAATTCATACGATTTTTCTTCATTAATATCTTCTAAATAATGTAGTTTTCTGCTTGATTTTCTTGCTTACTGGTGTTCAATTTAAAATTTTCTGATAGGTATTTCTCGTGATTCGATGCACAAGAGGCGTGCCACTGGTGGCAAAAAGAAGGCTTGGAGGAAGAAGAGAAAGTATCTGCAAACCCTTCTTTTTCCTGTTTCTTATTTATCCTTTGATGACCTTTTCTTTATCATTTTTTGATCTGGTTGGTTGCTTAGAAAGTTGATTTAGGATTATTGAAAAAAAATAAATTTTTGTTCTTGAAATTTACTTGAACTGATATTCCATTTTAGGCCTTTCGTTTTAGATTTAGCTTCATTTTATTGTCAGATGAGGATTTTGGAGCAATTTTATTGAGCTTTATCGGGGTTTATTTTCTTTGATTAAATTATTTAAGTTGCTCACCATTTCATTACCGTAAACTATGCTATTGGAGGCTAGAGTTGTAATCCACTTCATCTATTATACTATGGGGTTGTTTGACTTGGTTTTCAATCTTAGTTTATCCTACCTTATTGATGGTTTAATTTTTATAAGGTATGAGCTTGGAAGGCAACCAGCAAACACAAAGTTGTCAAGCAACAAGACAGTCAGGAGGATTAGGGTTCGTGGTGGAAATGTGAAGTGGCGCGCTCTGAGGCTCGACACTGGAAACTACTCCTGGGGAAGTGAGGCTGTGACTCGTAAAACCAGAATATTGGATGTGGTCTACAATGCATCTAACAATGAGCTTGTTCGTACTCAAACTTTGGTGAAGAGTGCTATTGTTCAAGTTGATGCTGCTCCATTCAAGCAATGGTATCTCCAGCACTATGGTGTCGACCTTGGTCGCAAGAAGAAAACACCTGCAGCAGCTACCAAGAAAGAAGGAGAGGTAGGAGGAATTTTTTTAAATATTCTTTTTCAACTGGATGTTATTGCTTCAATAATAGATTAGTATCTTTGTTGTTGAGTTAATTGTTTTTGGAAGTGTTAGTTATTTTGCTGTGTCTTTGTTTAATATCGGTGTCAGTTACAAAGTTCACTTGACTATAATCTGAGGGCATCGGATCTTACAATTTTTGGCTTCATATTGTATATAGGAAGGTGAAACTGTTGCTGAGGAGGCAAAGAAGAGCAACCATGTCTTAAGGAAGTTGGAAAAGCGTCAGCAGAACCGCAAGCTTGACCCACATATTGAGGATCAATTCAGTAGTGGTCGTTTACTGGCTTGTATCTCTTCACGGCCTGGTCAGTGCGGCCGTGCTGACGGGTATGTAACCTCATGACTTTTACCATTGTAATGCACAATTGCTTCGTTAAAGGAATCATTTATAGACAGCTGATAAATTCCTTTCACTAATCTTTTGGAGGATAAGTAGGACAGGACAAGTGACAATAACACTAGTATACCACTTATTCTAACGTGTGAAATGGGTTTTACAGGTATATCTTGGAAGGCAAAGAACTAGAGTTCTACATGAAGAAGATCCAGAGAAGGAAGGGAAAGGGAGCTGCCTAAAGTTTTGTTACTTGAGATATCATATTTCAGACCAAATGTCCCTTTTTTAACCTTTCTTTCATCATTTTCAGTAGATTTTGAGATTGTGATAGTGGTTACACATTTAGTATGAATTTTCAAGTAGTGAAGTTGTGTCGTAATTCAACAGTATTATCATATACCTTGAGCTGCATTTTTTTTTTGCACTTGGAATTTAGTTGAGATTTAACTTAATATAAATGGCAGCCTGTTTTGGGATTTTGTATTATCATATAGGATGAATTTAGTTGATGGTTAAAGATTGATTAGCTCTTAACTCGACATAATTCAAACAAGGAAGTCAAAAGTTGCAGACATGGAGTGGATAAATATTTACATATAATCATGATGGTACGAAATTGATGAAGAAATGGATAAGCTGCATTTCGGCAAAAGTACCTAAATCGCCTTATTATACCTTGCATTGCATTTAGTCTATCTATTGAAAAATTGAGCAAATTAGCTTTTGAATGTTAAATGAGGGAGCAAACAGTTTTTTTTTTTTTTGTTAAATTTGTACAGTTGAATATTTGATTTGGTGTTTATATACAATATATGATAATAAATTTAATTTTTAATTTTTATACATTTATTCAATTTGACCCATTAGAAAAGATTAAAAAGTTGGGAAAATTAAACATATATGTCAGTTTAAAAAATTATTTAGGGTTTTAGATTTTTTTTAATTTAGTGAAATAAGCCTTTTTGGCAAGATGTGGATGTCATGGCAAAAGCGTGCTTATAGGGCGTGACTTTTACCATGTGGCACCCAACACGATTTATTTAAATCAAAAACAAAAAATGCAAAAAATGTATATATGTTAACCATTGGATCGCCCTTGATTTTCTAACCATTGCAACCAATAGGTATTGAAAAAAATTCCCCAACAATTAAAATTTTTTCCTATATATACCCTCTATACTTTCAATTTTTTTTCATTTAGTCTTTATTCATCTATTCTCTCAACTCACTCTCAATTCTTTTACTTTTAATTTTCTATCCTAATCTCTCAATTTTCTAACATAATCGTTTGTAATTTCTTAGGTTTTATTCAATTTTCATCATCTTAAAAATTTTAAAAAATGTCAATACCTTTAATTTGTTTAGATCACAAACACATTTTCAATGTCTAATTACAAATGGTAAGAAAATATTATTATGTTTTTATTTTAATTAATATCATTATTAAGTTGTTAATATATAAATTTATTTTTTATGTTTATATTAATCAGGATGGACATTGAATTATCAAAACATATATACACAATTTAACTATTAGAGTAACGCATGTTATTGAATAATATTTGGAAGATATGGGGTTCTTAAATGTGTCATGTTATGCTTAGCGAGGCTAAATTGGAGCCTGCACTTATCAATGCTTTGTTGGAAAGATGGAAACCCGAGACATACATATTTCATCTTTCGTGCTATAAGTGTACAATTACACTCGAGGATGAGACATTACAACTCAGTCTATCGTTGATGTGTCCATCGTTTTAGGGTAATGCATGCCGCTGATTGGGGCACCATTTGCCACCAACTATTAGTAATGTGTCAGACAAGTTTAGTAGTCAACGAATAGATATGAAACGGTTAGAAGATAATTTCTCACATCTCAAAAACTCTTCTAATGCGGTTGAAAGACAACAATTCATTCGAGCATTCATACTGAGGTTGATCGAGAGTCTTCTAATGCCAAATAAATTTCAAAATCTGGTACATTTAAGGTGGCTCCATGTTATACAGCTTCATTGTAGCAACATCTTTGGAGGAAAACTCCATTCCAACTTGTAAATTGTCAAATTTGTAGAACTCACATGACTCAGTCTTCTATGAGGAAGTTCTAAAAATCCTAACCCATTTTTAGCATCAATGTTGACAATATGTAGGGTGGAGGTTCATACGTCGTAAAATCTGATTGGGTTCCTCCAGATTTGTTTGAACCATCACTATCAGAATCATTCCCTTCTGGTTTAGTAGCTATGGTCTCTGATTTAGAAAATAATGCAATTTTTGAACCAGCCTGGACTCCTAGATTGGATCATTATCTATTTCAACATCCTCTTCGTTATCAACCCAGTTGCAGTTTCATGTCCAAGATTGGATGTCCCTTTGCCGGTACAAGTTGTAGGGAGAACATCATCCGTTCTCATCAACCCTGGGTTAAAACCAACATTACTTACGAATTGTCCACCTGTGTAACTTGATGGCATACTCGCATAAGTGCTTCCAGCATAGATCATCAATGTTCCGAAGATGAAGTCAAAAGCTCTCATAGAACATCGTGTAGAGGTCTCTATGTTTGGGTTACCAACTAACCTTGACTATACGCCAAACTTGAAATCGATGGTTGAAACCGAGAAATGTCTTCCCATCGATGATTTTGGCATTCCCTAATACGAGCTTTTTAACAACACTGTGAAACCACCACACAACTGTGTGGTTGGACTTTCTACTTCCTGTTCCCGAAACAAATTAACTGGAACTGTTGTCAAACTTGGATCACCTTCCTCTAAATCGAAAAATTGGGCATATAACTCTAATATATCATTTCCAATTGAGCAATGCAAATAAAGCATTAACTTGACATCCATGTTGCCTTTGAGCTCAAATCTATTATATTAATGAGGGTTCATTGATGTTAGATATTTATATTTCAAGATCTAAATTCTCTTTCGGCTTGAAGTTAAGACTTTCCTTCTAATTCTTGACAGAAGCTCGTTTAATTTGATGCTTCGTTTGAAAGCCAATTCTGTAGGTTGGGCTGATACAAAAATAATCTCAATTTTAGTGTCACAAATTTGACCATTGTAATAAATAATTGCTCTAATTCGTCTACTCATCTTTACCAAAAAAAAACTTGTTTCACATGTTCAATATAAAATTAAAACAAAAACATTATACATAAAAATAAATACTCGTTAACCAAATTCAAACAACGACACCAAAGTTACTTACTTGAATTAATTTACTTTGTTGAGTCGATTTTTGAACTTCAGATTTTGAACATTAACAATCTTCTCCTTAACATTCAAATCTTCTGCTCAAAATTTAACTACAAAATCCTCCTCATATCAATCTTCATTTTATAAGAAACTCTATCACCAAATATGAAATAAATTTGAAAATGTTAGAAAATATCAGACATGACAAGTCAAAAAAACACTTCTAACAAGAAATATTTTTTTTCTGAAAAGTTTTTAAGATAGCATTCCATCTGCCACGGAAAAGATGGAATGTAAATTTTATCCCAAGATTCTTGGGTTTTCAGAAAACTTTATCCCAAGATTCTCGACTTTTCAGAATTCAATCTAGTTGTTAATTTTTTTTAAGCTCGCTTTCATCCTCTCTCTCTCTTTTCATGTCACCCAAGTTTCCTCCTCCTACCATGCCATCTAAAAACGCTTCCTACAAAAAATATTTGTCACTTGTCCCAAAATCAACCTATTTACTGAAATTTCAAACAAAACAACGAAAAACCTTAAATACTTTTTTTAAAGTGGCATATTAGCCTAATTTTGCCCCAAAAAGATCTTAATAAAAAATTTTAAAAATTCAATTAAACCCTTTTAAATTTTAAAAATTATTTAAAAAACCATACAAATTATAAACGCAATTTATAAGAAAAAATTACAAAAATTTTATATAAAATTTTATTAAAAAATAACAATACCGACCCAATAATAATTTTTTATAAATCTTGTTTATAATTTTTATGATTTTTTAAAAACTTTTAAATTTTAAAAGGCTTAATTTAAATTTTTTTTAAATTTGTTATTAAGATCTTTTTGACCCTTTAGTTTTATTAGTTTCAATTTTTTTTTAATTTGCTTCTAATAAAATAATAGAATAAATATGTATAGGTTGAGGATTAAACTCGTTATCATATCTTATATATAAACATCAAATTTTGATGAAGAAGCTGTTTTATTTATTTATCTAAGGTACAAGGATTAATTTATCTATTTTTTTAATAAATAAATTAAAGTCTAATACAAAGAGATTTTGTGGTACTTTTAGGGGAGGCTTCTCAAGTATCCTCTTTTTGGATCTTTTTGTGACATATCTCGAGTGTCGAGTTTAATTCAATTGTCGAGTTGAACATCTAGAGACGTATTCGCAACACCCATATACGATTCCCAGCAACATAATATGCTACGTATAAGATCTTAGCTAAGAAATTCAGAATTTCATCCTGAGTTCATTGCAAGATACATCAGGAGTGTTATAATACAATAATCTTAAATATCCCATTTCATTCACAGATTAAGATGATAGAAAACAAATAATGTGTCCAGGAATTGTCTCAAACTAAATGAATCGAAAATTGAACCTGTAATCTTACATTTCAAAGATGACCTATCAGACCCAAAAATTTTCCATCTACCAACAAATGAACAATGCCGAAATCAATCACCAACCGGAATGGTTTCACCGTCTCCTTTCTGCTGTTCCTATAGAACATTCCTTTCAGTTAACTTGGCTATGAAAACAGTCTGTTGAAAGGAAAACAATCTCTTCTAAGTTTCTTCCCTAAGTGCCGGATTGGAAATAAAATCTGGAAAAAATAATAATTTCTTAGCACCCGAGACTCCTCATTATCTTGTTAAGCCGATCGATGACAACTCCTGGATTGGCATACGATCCGTCAAGGTTAATGGCATGATATTCCAATCCTTTCCATTGGGCGATCAATTGAAAGTGAGGCCGTCTGAAAAAGCTGCTAATAATTTCGAGAATCACGGTGTTTGGTGTTGCAGACACTATATGTGTTAGACCAGCACCGTGAGCACCGATAATAACCGAAGCATCCTGAATGGCTCTGACCTGTTCCTTCATGGACATGTGCGCAAATAACCCGTTGACAAGGTTTACTTTGCATTCCTGATGATCAGATGCCCATTTCTGTAGTGAATCAAACACTTCTTGTTCATTGCTTAGTCTTGATTCAACTTTACCTCGATGGCGTGGATGGGCTAAATAATCTTCTCGACGGACAAAGAGGATGTTATAATGACCCGAGACTGCCTTATCAGAATGATGTCTGTTTACAGGAAATCCAAAAGCGTCTCTGATCATTTCTCCAAACTCAGATAACCGAGCAGTTTTTTTGTCATCGGGGCTTTGCCATAGATCATGTGCAGAAGCACCTTGACAATCTATGTCTTCGCTAAGCCCTTTAAACAATGCAGTCTCGTATCCTAATGGTGATAAAACAGCATGGCGGAAACAGACCGGACCACTAAAGTTTTTCGCATATCTAAGGCTTGAAAACAATGCTTTCCATGTTTCTTCTAATTGTGTCTACAAATATTCAGCCAAGAAAAGGAAAAAAAAAAAAAAAAGATCAGCCATTGTAGGATAATAAAGCCTTTAATAGACACAAATAGTTAAACTAAACAGATGTTCAAAATATCCATAAAATGTGACTTCTTGTTGCAAGCATAATGAAAACGATGATCGCAGATGTCATGCTACACCCTCGGGGGACAACTTAAAGGAAAAGCTCTACACAAGGAGTATCAAAGCAGGGCAGTGGCTATCATGTAATAGAAACTCTACAATCATAGCAAACAGAAAATTCCTCGTAGTCGAGTGTTGAGAAACTAAACAGTGAGTATAGGTTACAGTTTATGTATATGAATTGTATTCGTATCTTGGGATTCATCCTTTTATTGGGAATTCAGGTGGACTATGACTATCTCACCTCCTGTAAGATAGGTTACTATACATGGTTCATTATTCACTAACCGAACATTCCTCCCTATTCCTATCTATAACCACTCCTCCATTCCATTCAGACAAGAAAGGATAATATGACATTAAAAGAAGCCGATAACATGGTATCGAAAGAATGATAGTATTCGAAGTTGAAGAAATATGACATTAATAGAAACCGAACCTCACAATGACCATCCACAAAGACCAAATGCGGCCGGTTCGGCAAGCCGGTAACCCTAGAAGACACATAAGCGCTGTACCAATCTGTCACGGTGTGGAAAAGGTTTGCATACTCGAATCTTGTTATTAGAAGTATAGGCTCCTCTACCCACTGAAATCAAAGCTTCCCAAATCAGAATCCAAAGAGAAACAAAACCAAGAACCAGCAATCGGATTAGTAGCTAATGAACAAATCAACTACTCTGCAAACCGAACTAGTGTCTACTTACAAATTAAATCAAATTTCTACTTCCTAACCAACTTATTTCAAACCAAAGTTGCAAAATTCAGTTCATGTATTTGCCGGTAAACTCGCAACCAGTGGCATTGAAATGCTGCCAATTAATCTAAAAATCCCCAGACATTAGAACAAAGGAAAACATATAATAGTTAAAAATACTAAAACCAGACAAGACAAGCTAATTTTCCCCTTGGAACAGGCACAAACAGAATAGCCTAAACATGTGTTTTGACATACAGACTTGCATTAAGTCATATTCCATATGTGCACCAAACATTAGTTTACTTTGAGAGCCTCCATTAACAGCCAGAAATATTAATTTCATCAAGATCGAAGAACAGAAATCAAAGGGAATCTAACCTCTTGACAAGTGAAATCAGTTTCACCCACAACAACAATTGACCTCACCAATTCCCTCATAGTATGTTTCATAACATTCCCAACAGGCAAGAACTCGTTCAAAAACTCCTCCCCGACAAGCTTCTTGGTCTTTGACCTGGATCCTCTTACTTCAGCTTCGACCTCAAAAGCTCCATCTTCAAACTCAGGCATCTCTTCATCTTCAGTTCTACCAATAACATCCTCCAGCTTTTCACCTCCTCTCGACATCTTAATCTTACCGGGATCCATCCTTATCTTCCCACCTTCACAAATCGAACTCCTTAAAGTCCCCGAGTAATGGCACCTGAACCAGCTTGACCCGGATCTCACGGCGGCTTTTGCCGGCAAAACATCGGCTGACTTTGTGAACCCATTCCCAAAATAAGCTTCACATGACTTCGAAGGTACGTTTGAGGTCAAAGACCAAGGGAGATAGGATGGGATGATCGGCCAGGGCTTTGAGAGATGAGGCCCACGGTGTGGGATTATAGCGGGGAAACCCTCAGCGGTGGTGTCCCGGCGGTTGTCGTTGTGGTGGTGGCTGGAGGAGAAGTAAAGGTAAAGTGTGATGGAATTTAAAGCAAAGAGAGCTAAGAGAATCTTGAAAAGAGTTGCGTGTTTCTTGTTCATGTCTGAGAAATTAAGGGATTGAGTTTCGATGACTTTCGTTTGACAATAAAACAGATTTCTTTGCTTTGCAAGAGTTTTGTGTTTTTTATCTGACATGTTTCGGTATCTTCTGTTATTATTGTCAATGTTTAATGTGAAAACCAAAATTTTAAACAAAAAATTTAAGATGGGTAATTTTATTTATATTTGGATCATTTTCCCCACAAGATACACTTGTATTCTTCTTTAACTTTTATCTTTATTTATGTAGTTATTTATTATATTCAAATTTTATTCAATAATTATCTAAATTATCTATTAATTTAAGTAAAAAAAAATTAAGTAATTGTAGTCCCAATACTCCATAAATATGTAAAGGAATATAATCAAATAACCACAAGAATACACCAAAGTTGTCTCTAAAACTGCTCTTTATATATGGCACAAAATAACCTATTTATATAGACCTCTTCAAGTGGCCAATCAACAATATTTTAATAGGATTTAAATTTCTATTTAACAGCTGAAATTATCTTATTAATTATCCTCAAACAAAAGTCTTCATAAATCTGTCTTCTCTTGAATAAATATGATACTTGTTTCTAAAAAATAACATTTTAATAATAAGATTTTCATGTTTATCTAATTGTGTCAAAAAATCTAATTAAAAATCTTAACACTTAATAGACCAATACTTTTAATTTTGTTAAATATACCATATTCAAATAAATCCAACTTTTCTTAATCAAAACCTGTAGAAAGCGGAAAACAAAAATCCAAATAAGGGTACATGGTCCTCAACACAAAGAAAGAAAAAGTTGTGTTTATTCTTCTTAAAGTTGTACTTATTGAGTTGTCGAAATATTTAAAACTAAAAATAAAGGAAATGAGAAATAGCCTTGAATTAACTATAGTTTGGCCTAAGTCTGGCTAGTGCCTATGGTTTATAAACTATAAACTAAGCTTCTAAAGATAATTAGCAATTTTAATGAACAGCAGTTTGAACCTAACTGCTATATTTAATTTCTAAGTATTTTTTAATAGCTGGGCAGCAATTGTTGCAGGGGCTGTTTTTTATCTGTTATTAGTTATCACATTATAAACGTTTTCATTTTATTTTGTTTTTTAAACTAAAAGCAGAATATATATATATTAATGTGAAGTTTGAATGTGTTAAAAAAAAGTCACTACTTTTTTTTATATTATGGGCGAAGCTCCTGATAATCAAAGCTGCCCTTGTTTGACTGCCGACTATTAATTCTAATTTATAAGGAAACAAGGTTGTTTTATTTTATTTTTTTAAAGGTAAATTTATTCGATGAATGAAATTATATAATTAAGAGAAAAAAAATATTAGATACTCGTTATAGATGGTGAAGATGATGAAGGACAATCTTTATTAATATAACAAAAACTTTTAGTCTCAATATCAATAAAATATTATGACGCGTTAGCAATTGGCTTAGTAACAACTCAAGCATGACGTATCTGGAGTGATTGTAAGCACTTAATACGATAAGAAAATCAGCCCCGGATGATCCAAAGCGACGAGCAAAAATCGACAAAAGAATTAAGCATTTACCAAACTAGAGAGGATGATAATAAAATCATCTCTAACATCAATTGTAAAACTAAGATTACATCTATAAACAAGACTAAAAAACGTGCTATAAGAGCAAACAAAAACTTCTAAAATTAAAGACTTATTAAACAATGGAAAAATAAACAAAAAATAAAAAAATATAAAACTTAAGACAACACGGGTCCAAATCGACATGTGAAATCATTTATTATTCTAAAATACTCGAAAAAAATAAATTAAGACGTTGATGAAGAGCCACCCACTTTCCAAGAAAAACTACTGGTGGTCGATGGAGTTTTAGTGAATAACAAGTACCGTCATCTATCCATCACAACTTGTGAAAGACAACAAATATACTCACAAAATAGATTTACAAATTGAAAAGAGAGAAGACGTGTAGTGAATGAGAAGAAGAAAGAAATAAAGGGTTGATGGGAGAAGAAAAAGGCGGGTAATAACTAGTCCGGAGACTAGTACCGTTGCTAAGCAAAACAAAATATAAGAAACAAATGGCTTGGAGAAAAAAAAAGGTTGTTTTATTTTAAAATTTTAGAAGAAAATATTAGGCTCAATAAATGAGATTAAATAAAAAAAATTATATTCATTTAAAATATAAATCACATTTAGGTTTCAAAATTCAAGACTGAAATCTAATTGGCTCGTTCTCTATTTATGTAACATAAAAAATCTAAGGGAGAGATTTTTACACACTTTCGTAACTATTGATATTATTAGTATTTTAATGATCCAACCGTTGGATATATTAATATTGTACTTGTCATTCATGTAATACTTTGAATTGATCTACATTAAAGTTTTAAATTTACATTAAATTTGACATGCATGATTTATATAAATAGGTCATAAAATATAACAGTTGAATGATTAAAATATTAATAATTAAATAATTACGGGAGTGTATAAAATTACTTTAATTTTTATCTCATGTAAGTAAATCCTCCCAAAATAAAATATATAATATAATAATGCTAACATTTAAAATAAGATATTATTGTCTATATCTAAAATTGTAATAAAAGGGAAAAGAAACATATATTAAATTATTAAATCTTAATTTTAAAATAAAAATAAAAGAAATATGGGTTAACTTTAAGAAACTTGATTTAAAATAGAAGTAAAGTTAAGCAAGATAAAGTTGAAGGATAAAGAAGGTTGATATAGGCGAATTGGAATCATTAACACCTCGACTAACAGCTAAGGCTTCTGGATTTTTTATTTCGCAAAGGAAATGGCAGTGTATGATAAGAGATGTTGGAAAATGCCAAGGCCACACTGGATGTAGGATGATAAAATAAGTGCTTCAATTTGAGTAAATTATTGAAACTTCCTTGACTAAGCATAATCTATAATGTACATATTTAGATAATTAAGATATCAATAATTCTTTTTTGTTTAATTCCCCCATACTCTTTGCCAAAATGAACCAATTGGTTCTTGAGACAAAATAAAAAACAAGAATCAGAAATCCAGGGTAAGACCAGATTCAGATCTCCAGTGCCTTGCTTTCTCGAACCCGTTCGTGTAATTCTCGAAATCGTCGATCGTCCGGTCGATCTCTTCTTGAGTGTTCATCACAAAAGGTCCAAATTGCACCAAAGGTTCACACAATGGTTCACCTCCTACTAAAATAAACCTCAGCAATTTAGAGGACTTGTTCCATGCCTCTAACCCATCCCCGGATCCTAATAGCAGCAGATGGTGCGCGTTCACCGGGGACGATTTCAACCGGCCAAAGATACCCTCACCTTCCAAGACATAAACAAAGGCGTTCCACGATTCCGGTATCGGCTGTTGAAGGTGAGCTCCCGGTTCGAGAGTGAAGTCCAAGTACATTGTTGGGGTTCTGGTATAAACTGCTGACTCAGTTCCTAAAGCCTCACCAGCTATAACTCTAACTTTGATCCCATCTTTTGTAGCTTCTGCAATGTCCTTACTTGATATTTCTTGATAACTTGGCTCAATCCTATAAAATAAATAAATAAATGAACATAAAGATTAAACCAGAGGACTTTTTGACAGCATGTGTAAAGGTAGTGGAACAAGCATTAAGCCATTTTTCATGATTAAAGATTCTTTTCTTTTCTTTTTTTTCAAAAATGGGGCTCAAACATTTCAAAAAGCCTGACCATATCCACCATTAGCAAAGCTATGATGCTGAATTCAATACCTCTTTGACATCAAAGCCCTAAGTTGAGTGAATCAAACTTGAAACTTACATCTTATATTTGGACGAGAGATTGATCCATAACTGTAGACCCTTTTGGGTTCCTTGTGCTGCAGGCATCTCTGAGTGCACAATGCCTCTCCCAGCAGTCATCCATTGTAGATCACCAGCTCCAATGGTCCCTCTATGCCCATCAAAGTCTTCATGCTTAACTGCCCCCTATTATATATATATATATATCAACCATTTGTAATGCCTCTTTAAGGTAAGTTTTTATACAAGTTGTAAACCTTATTAAATATGTCTAATCTATCCAAATTTGACATATACAAACAAATAAAGCAATCGCTTTATACCCAAGTTCTTGATTAAAAAGAAAATATAAATTCTGTACCTGTAACATGTAGGTCACTGTCTCAAATCCTGTTAACAGAAAAACAGAGGATATAAGGATAAAAAACAGAGTCCATATTCTTGAGAGAAAAAAAATTCAAATAGAAGGAGAAGAATCAAACCTCTGTGTGGATGATCAGGAAATCCAGCAGGTGCTGTTACTGCAATATTCAAAACCAAAACCTTTTAATATGTACCTATACAAATACATACACACACACATATATATATAGCAGAGGAAATTACACTTCTATGAAAAAACAGAGAGACTAACCTGAGAATTCATCCAAAACAAGGAAAGGATCAAAGTATCTCAACTCAAACCTGCAAAAAAACAAAAGATACCTTTTAATCTAAACATCTCAAATTCATCAAATTTTCATTCATTTTAATGGAAAAAAATTTCCTTCATTGCTTACCGGCCTATGCTTCTTCTCACTACTGCACCAACTCCTTCAGGTTGGGGCCTAGCCAAAAACTTCCTCACCACCAATCTTGGCTCATTCAAACCAACACATGAACCCTCTTTCTCAGGCATTTTCCTTTCTTTTTTGTTGTCTGTTTGTTTCCAGCTAAGAGTTTTGAAAGCTTGTTTTGGCTTAGTTACAAGTTTGTGAAGGAAAAGGTGAAGAATTCGAATGAATATATAAAGGGAAACTTTGATAGTGAAATCAAGTTTGTTAATACTAAAATATTTTGGAAGGTCAAAGGGGAAGTGTTGGAGGCCAAATAAGACCCACATGGGCCATGGAACTTTCCTTGAGCTTAAGGGGAACTGGGGTTTTTTTTTTTTTTTTGAATGAAAAACGTCAGCACAGCGTGGCCATGAAGTGGGATGATGCCATTTTGATCACATCCATTAGATGATTGACACGTGTCGAATAGGGGTCCATTTGATGGTATGACTTGGACCAATGATTATCGTAAGTGGACTCTAAAGGGTCCACTATCTATGAATAATAAGGAGGTAGGGGAGAGGGCATAGATTTTGGTGGACAATTTGAAAGTTTTAAAGCACGAATATGATGATTGGTCCACAAATATGATAGGAGGATATTCCTTTCCATATTCATTTGTTATTTTATATTTTAAAATTTTAAAATTAAATGAAATGAAATAAACATTACATTTTGTCTATTACCGCCCAAGTCAACATGTGGTGGTATTTTAGGGGAGTGGCTGTTCTTTGCCTTATTCCCCTGCGGAAAAGGGAATAAGTTGGACCCAATTTTTATCTTTTTCAAATATCAAAACCCTTAAACGAGTTGAATCATTTATTAGGTTGATATTTTTCGGTACAATGAATTGCTTTTCTTTTTCCTTCCAAAACAAGCTTTGGTATGTGAATTGGATTATAGGTTTTATGATCATATTTCTCATCAATCCAGAAGAGAATAAGGTGTTCTTTTTTTTTTTAAAAAAAATACTCTACATAAATAAGACTCTGTCATGCTAGGAATTTATTGCATTATATAAAATAATAATAAAAAATCAGACCTTTGGAAAGATGTATGCCCATTATAAATTCCCCTTTTCTTTATTCATTTTTGATCTTTTAGTCTGATAATGTTGTTGCCAACCATGAAGATGTACCCAGCTTGCAAACATAAATTTCTTTTGCTCTGTATCAAACTAAAAATTGCACCAATAGGGTGGAATTATGGCAAATGTTTTCTTCAAATATATTTTAATTTTTAAAAAAATTAAATAAATGAAAAGTTTGTCATTATTATAAATTCTATGTGTGAATTTTTCACTAGAATAGTTGTAGGTTTATTTTACTATAAAAAACAATCTTATCGCATCTTTGCATATAATGAAAGACAACCAATTTTGATTCCTACAATAAAAGCATTTATGTTTTATTATAAACTGATAAATTTAGCTACTAACGTTATTTTGAGTTTTTCTTTTGTCATTGATCTTTGTTCTTTTTTCAATCTACTTTTTTCTAACAGATTTAATGAAAGCACCATTAAAAAAAATTAATGAGGATGATGTGAAATTTTATATGTGAAATACTTTTAATGAGATGTAATTTATTACTTAAATAACCCAATAAGATAAGTATATGTAGAAAATAATAAAATAAATAATACATTAAATTAAAAAAATAAATTTAAATAAAATAAACATAATTATTTAAAAAAAATTAACTTAGTAGAAAATATTCTCAGTAGACAAACATATGAAAAATTGAAACCTTTTGAAAGAAAAGAAAATTTGAAACCTTGGATTTATTCATTAAATCTGTTAAAAAAAGCAAATTGAAAAAAAAAAACAAAAATTGATGGCAAAAAAAAGCTAAAAATACAATTAAGGTCATTTTGACAAAACATGCAAATGTTAATGGCCAAATTTATAATTAAGCTTAAACAAAATTACAATACCAATAAATAAGTGTTGAGTTTTTGAAAATAATATTATTGAACAAGACAATAATGATCTTTAAATACATATAGTAAAATGAAAATTAAAAAAAAAACACACAAATACCTTATTATTAAATAAACTTAAAATTGTTGTATCAACTTAAATAATTTTTGTTATAGAATTTGGAAGGTTGGGTAGCCAAAATATCTAGCTAATCACATCAATATTCAACATGGAAGTCCATCAAAAATTCAAATGAGGCAACTTGGAATAATGTTTTTTTGTTCACTCTTTTTGGACCCAAGAAAAAGGAAATTCTAAAGCAAAGAATATGTTTTATGTAAATTTTGATTCCTTATTACTAAAATTGATGATCGAAATTAAGTCCCACACAGCATAAAAATATTTAGATTCTAATTTGTGGTATATATATTGTGAAAATTTTCTCCCACGCGTCCATACCACAAATCACTTTATGTCTCTGTTTTGAATCATAATACAATGAAATATATCTGTTAATTTTAATTACGTGGTTGTTATAAAATAAAATAATTCTTTTAGAATTCAATATTTATAGTACATAAAAATTATAAAATAATGTTTTAAAAATCAAAAACTCTTTAAAATTAAAATTTTAAAACATCATTTTAAATAATTTTAATTAGCACCAAATCATATTTTATTTACAATACATCTTTAAGTGAGATTATACTATAGCTTAAATATTTATGGAGCAAATAACATATTTTTTGAATTTTTGGAAAATTTTATATTTTTCATATTATTTTTATTTTTATTTTAAATAGTTATTTATTGAGAATACAAAAAAAAATATTTTTTTAATTGTTTATGTACTTTTAAAAAGTAAAGACCAAATTGAAAAAAAATTAAAACATTGAGATTTAAAAGTACTATTATACCTTTTTTTATAACTTAAAATTTAATCACACTTGAAGATATACTGCTTCCTCTAGAAAAAATTTAACTGGCAAAACTCTAAATAATTTTTTTTTTCTCTTTTTTGTGAGAACTTTGAATCATCTTTAATAACCAACGTACCTTTTTTATAACAGCCAGCTATAACATATGCAATAAATTTTAAAAATTAATTATTTTGGAAAAATAAGAAAATGATTGATTGTGCCTTTTTTTTAAAAAAAATGTATATAATTAATGGGAATTATATTATATACTTTCTAGAAGGAAAGAATTGTTAATAAAAGATGTATTGTTGGGCTTGTAAATAAAGATTAATTATTAATGGGAATTATAAAAAAATATTTTTTAAAAAAAATCAACTATTACAATTTGATTAAATTGTTATATTCTTATTGTTCTCTTTTAATTTATGCTTAATATTTTCTTGTTTCAAATGAGAATTTAATTTATATATGAAATATTTATTTTAATTATAAAGTGTTGTGTGGTGGTTTCTTATCTTATCTATTAATTATGTGGTTAAGGGTTTGATTCCCAATGATAAAGTTAGAAAATTTTTTTCGGGACTGAAATTAAGTTTTATGATTTTATAAGAATTAAATTATAATTTCATCATTTTAATAATTTTTTATTTATAATTTTTTGGGACCAAAATTAAGTTGTATAATTTTAGTTGATTTTATTAGATAAAACGAAAAAAATATATATTTCTTTTTGGGTTATTTTAGATTTCACTGCCCTACCCCCAAAAAATTCAAATTAAATGCTAAAATAGTTGTATGATCATGATGAACCATGAAATTTAAGTTGATATTTAATGATAATTGTTCTCATAGTGGTGAACCATGGACGTGGTGGGAGAGGGTCCAATAGGATTTTGGTACTTTGTGGAGCTTACAGTTTGGAAGGTGGGATTTTTATTTTGGCAGAATATTCTCTAATTTTATAAAAATATTATTTTAATTTTTATCTAATTTTTTTATCTTTTTATCTTTTTAATTTTATTTGTTTATTATTAAATCATTTAAAAAATAGATTTAAAAGTTAATATTTTTAACTTTTTTGATATGGATACAATCGTTAAATTTAAAAAATTCAAAAAAAAATTAGAATTATTAAAATTTTAAAAAATTTTAAAAATTTAAAAAAATTAATTAAATGATAATATGTTATCCGTATAGCCATCCACATATATGTCACGTTAGCAAAATTAACAAATGTTAAATTTTTCATCTATTTTTGGGTGATTTGACAAAAGAACGTAAGTTTAAAGGGAGAAAATTGAATGAAGGGCTAAAATGAATTTTTTTGTAAAGCTGGAGGACAAGGAAAATCATTATACATATTGTTTTTGGACTTTTTAGTCATAGGTTCAAAAGTGTAATGACATCATTAACACAAAAGCATGACAGAATTTGGGTTTATTATTGATATTATTATAAATTGGATAAGTAGAGAAATTAAAAAAAGAAATGAAAAGTCAAGTCAGAACCTTAATACAAGGAAGAAGTTAATTATAGTTGTAAAGTTTAACAAGTAAATTGTCTGTAAGCCAGCATAACAACGTGTAAGACTTTCTAACAATAGATTTTCTAAACACCTAAATAATGACAGCATGTTTCGCTATGATGCTTTATGATTACATGACGATGATGATGTTATTATTTCATTTATACTCTACTCACTATTTTAAATTTTACTAATCTAAAAAAAATTTAAACTTACAAAAATTTCCAACTCAAAAGAATTTAAATCTTAGAACCTGATCCGAGTTTAAAAAAAAAAAACTGATGAAACCTAAAAATTATAAATATTTTAAATTTAAATTTAATAATTCATTTTGTTTTTATATGATAACAACTCAATTCATATTTGCCTTAAAAAACATAATATATATATATATAATAGAATTCTTTTATATAAAATAATTAAATTGTTAATTGGATGTAAAATTTATTATTATATGATACGTATTTGATTTGACTAAGATATCTTTTATTATTTATTATTATATTATATTGACACCAACAAATGTTGTATGAAGTGGTAAGACACATTGCAAAGTTTGAATCTTGGAAGCTATATTTTTGGAAGGTACAACCACATATCTTCGAAAGGGTTAATCTTTATGGACCGTAAAATGGACGTAGAGGAAACCTTAATTATACAAAAAAGAAATATTATATTGATTAATTGGATAACTTTTTTTATTAAATTTATAAACTTAATACTTATATTCTAAAATATTTATTCTAAAACTTAAATATATTATACTAAGCCCAAACTCAAACAATATATTTATTATTATCCAAAGAAAAAAATAAATTATTTATACCGCAAATCTCAAGTACAAAATGAAATGAAATTAAACTCAATACTCAAATACAATTTATAAAAGTTAAAACCCAATTCAAAATCTAATTTGATAAAAATAATATTTTATTAAAATGTTAATTTTTTTAATAATAATTTATATATTACTATTTATAGACATGTATTATAATATAGCAAATTACAAATAACTATTGATACTATATCTTTAAGTATAATCTATAATATAATAATAGTATATCATCTATTATAGTTAGTTGTTAAAACCGACTTAATCAATCACATTGAGCTAATTCAAGTAAATCAGATGGTAAATTCAGTTTTGATTTTGGACCAATTAGTAGTCATATATATGTATTAATAGTTTTAAGATATATTATTACATTATATAATATTATATCACATAGTATAAAAGTAATGTATAATATATTAATTATTATATATTGTTGTTTATTATTATATTGGTTGAAATATGTTCTAAATAACTATTCTCTCCGTACATTTGAAAATTAATCCTCTTACTATATTATATAATGCTATATTATATCATATCATATATAATATATTAATAGTTTATATATATGCATTAATAATTAAATATTATAATATTATGTAATACTACATATTTTATTATAATCTATTGTTAGTACAAATCTCCGATAAGAAAAATCTCGAACGAACAAAAAAAAAAATAAGACAAGGCTCAAAGGCGTGTATCAAACCACTATCTTTAAAGTTATATTCGCCCCCACCTATCTTCAGTGTGCAAAAAAGTTTCAATCAAATTAAGCTCGAGGATACAATAAAGCCAATGACTATTTGCATTTTGCATTGACGAGAATAGTCTACTAAGCACTGAGCAATGAATAACAAGAAACTCAATTTCTACAAAGAATTTTTGCAGTAACTCTTTATAGAATAATCTAATAATGTTAGTGTAATGGGCCAATTTTATTCGGCCCAGATAAAAATAAACCAAATAATAAAATAAGGATTTTAAAGTCCAAATTAAAAAGGATCCATTTAAAAAAAATATCAAGCCTAAACAGCTCAAAACAAAAAAGCCCTAACCCAAAGTCTAAAGCCCATAACCTAAACTAATTTAGAAACCTTGAAACCCTAAAGGTCCTTTAGCGCTGCTCATCGTGCCACGTCGGCAGTCGTGCCTCTGACGCCCTTCTACAACCACTGTTGACCTCGCCTTCTGCCACTGTCACTTGCAAAAAAGAACAAACACACAAGGAAGTAGAGAAAAACAAAGAAAAAAACAAAAGAGCAGTAGCAAACAAAAGCCAAAAAACAAAAGGAATCTTGTAACTTCGGCTATAAAAGATGCCATAACAGACCATGTATTTTTTTTACACGCACTAGAGAATCAAAAAACAGAAAATAAAATTTCAAAGGTGATTTTGCTTCTTTTTTTTATCTGTTATTCATTTTTTTAAAAAGAAAAAATACACTGAAAAGCAATAAAAACAAAAAACAAAAACTTCAAGAAAGGCGATTTTAATACTCATTTTATTTTCATTTTATAAAAGTACAAAAAGGAAAAGAGAGAGATTTTAAAAAACTCATCGGACGTTTGTACTTCACTACCGCGGATGGAGGATTTGGTGATTTTTTTAGGGTTTTTGAAACCCAAAAAACCAAGAGTTTTGGGTTTTCTTTTTTATTTTTGAGGGACTTTTGGGGAATATTCTCCCAAATCTAGGTTCGGGAAGACGAAGAGCTAAAAAAGAAATTTTTTAATTATTTTTCGACCACCGTGGACAGCAGCCTAGGGGGTTTTGAGAGAAACTGAGAGAGTTTCTCAGCTTTTTTTTTTTAAATGGGAAGAGAATGATTTTTTTTAAATTAGCTTTTATAGGCCCCATTAAATGACGTCGTTTAGGGCTGGCTACAATAGGCCCAAACGGCGTCATTTTGGCCAACCCGCATCTGACTCCACCCAAAGCCTCAATGTTCGCGTGTTTTTGGACTAGGGTATAATTTCAACCCTAGTCCTTTCACTTTTCGAATGGTTTACAATTGGGTCCAAATCCTTTTCTTTTAATTTTTAGAAATTTTACCACATGCTTTCTATGCGTTTCAATTTGGTCCTTGGTTCGCTGATCTCCTGGAGAAGGGACGTATGTCCGAAGGATCGGGTTATTTGCCCATTTAGTCCTCGCTAGTTTTCGCACTTTTCATTTTAGTCCGCCATTTATTTATTTTATCTTAATTTATCCTGTTAATTTGATTTGAGTGACAATTGGGTCCTTTATTCATTTTAATTCCCTATGTATTTACTTGTTAGCCTATTATTATTATTATTATTATTTAAAACAGTTCTCTTATTTTTTTTTTCGGGTATCTATTTGTTTATTTTGTTTTGCCATCCATTATTATATATTTATGTACCTTATTACAAATTGCACTCCAAATTTCATTTACATTTTAATTTGGTCCTTTATTTTCAATATTTTATAAACTATTTTCCTCAATATTCATTTATGTATTTATTTATTTATTTGTCTTTATTATATTTAAAAATGGTATTGTCATTTCATGTGCATATTTTATCATTATTATTATTTAATTTATTATTTATTTTTTTCTTTGATTGTTCATATTAGTATTAAAATAGTATATATTATGTGCATTATGAAATGTTCTATTAGTAATTTATATTATTGTCATTTATTGACGCGACATTTCATTCGTATATCATCGTTCCATTTTCTACATCACCATTTTATCTCATTTCGTTAAAATCACGCCAAAAATCGTGTTTAAACATATTTATCCATAATAGATCGTTTTATAATATACCTTGAATAAGAGAAATACATATCTTTTAAATATTACACTTGTTATTATTCAAAAAAAATTCAAAATAAGGCAATGTTCCGTATTTTGAGATTCTAGAAGTCGTACCCTAACTTACGGGGTTTCGATTTTTCTCGTTGAACCTAAATGACCGAATATCCTTTTAAAATTAAAATACATGAGATTTAAATAAAAAATAAAAGACAAGCTTATTCTCAATGACTCAAGGTGTCGCGTCCTAACTTACGGGATGTGACATTTTGTTATCTTGAGACTAGAGGGTCTTTAATATTCGTTTCGATTTATTCATGAATTTTTTTTAGTAAAATTAACATTAATACAAAGAGGGATCATATTTTAAACTCTTCCCAAGTTTTCAACTTTCGACACTAAGACATTAATTAATCAATTAGGTACCAATTTTGGGCATTACGAAGGTGCTAGTCCTTCCTCGTACGTAACCGACTCCCGAACCCATTTTCCTGAATTTTTTAGACCAAAATTGTTGTTTTAGTAAATCAAAACTGTTTATTAAAACGATCAAATTATGAGGTGACCCGATCACACCTCATAAAAATGATTGGTGGCGACTCCCATTTTTATTTTCATTTTCATTTTTTTTTCAACTAAAAAAATGATTTCCAAAAAAAAAAGGTTTCGACAGTTTGGCGACTCCGCCGGGGACAAAATAAGAGAGTCAAGCCACAAGTTGATTACTTCTTATCTTTTTGTCAAAAATTGATAATTTGGTTTAAATTTACGATCCTTTCATTGTATTTCATTTTTATGGTCTTCATCATTTTGATATGTTTGCTTTATTGGTTCGAGTTTTTGGATATATTTTCGCATATTGCATTACATAACCAGTCAATTATACCCTTTTAAGTGGAGTGAGAAACTATTCCTTCGTGAGGTTTTCACCTCTATATAGGATAGTGGATCGCTTTCGGGATACATTCGTACCTATGTCTTCGTGAGATTTTCATCTCCCTATAGCTATAGGGAAATGTATTTCCTTGAACTGAACTCGGCTCGTATGAGCCTATAATGGGTGAGGATTGAGGAATCTATCGGTTCAGGTACCCTTACTTTAGAACCGAACCACATATAATGAGCCCTAAAAGCCTACCCTAGGTAGAACTACATCGAACCCTAGTCGTCACCCGAATAGGTTCTCTATTTATTATTTCTTGTTTGCTTTGAATTTTAGCTTGGTATGAAATGTATTGACTTGCTTTATTTTAACTGTGATTGCATGACATTTTCATCATAAAAAAGGCATTGATTCACGTTCAGTTACTAAATAGAGAGCTTGCCATGGAAAATAGATTTCTTGATAAAGTGGAAGATAATGTGGTTGTCCGAATATGGTCCGAGAAAATGCAACTAGAGAAATGTGATAGTCTGACAAAAGAGTATGTCTCAGAATTGTGAGATTTCATTCGCATCAATGTGACTTAGAATAATCTTCAAGAGTTGAAAGAGATATGGAACCAATGGGATGATGAGATCAAGCAGGTAGTTTACTGTAATTATCGTGATCCGCCTTATTTACTCGATGTTAAGGTGGATAAGTATTTGTTTCGAGCACTTGCCCAGTATTGGAATCTCGCATATTGCTGCTTCACCTTTGGAAAGGTAGATTTGATACCTACTGTGGAGGAGTGTGCAACTTTACTTTGATGCCCGAGGATTTAAGCCGACAAAATTCACTCTAGAGTCGTCAATGTCTCAACTTTCTTAAAGAAGCTAATGAGTATCACAGGGATGAGTGATCAATGGGTCACGGCCCAGATCAAGCAAAAATGATATAGTAAATATATCCATTGGAGAAGTTTGCGAGATTTGATTTTGGCACATCTAGACACAAAGAAAATGGTCGATGTCTTCGCCTTGAGTATCTACGAGTTAGTAATCTTCTTCAAAGCACTAGGGCACTTAGATAAAGTAGTTTCAAATTTATTTGACCGGCTTGACAAAAGGGTCACACCTGTACCGGCAATCTTGGCTGAAACCTTTAGATCTTTGAGTGCATATCAAAGAGCAGGTGAATGAAGTTTCATTGGGTGTGCGCAACTCTTATTAGCATGGTTTCATAGCCACTTTTGGAAGGCAGAAAAAGTTTCTTATCAAGTATTCTCCGAGAACTACTCTCCATTAAAAGAATTAGTGGCTACACTAAGGCAAGACAATATTTCAGAAGAAAAATGGATGGCGATTCTGTAGAATCTCTAAAACGAAGACGTCAACTTAGATAATCCTTGATGAGATTTTGTATCGATGTGGGGAATTTGACTGGGTTCCTCTACTTGGGATATGGGGAGCTATTGGATATGAACCTCTACTCATATTGATACAATATTGATCGAGGTAGTTCATACCGATAACACAAGAATTGACTCAGTGTGAGTTTGCACACAAGGGTGATAACTACAAGAAAAAGGTTCGTGAAATATCGAACGCTTGGAATTAAACCCACAGAATGAAAAGATTTACTGCAAGTCCCTTGATAACCCCTGAATATGATTGGTGGAGGAATAAGAGAGTCAATGACAACATCCTTGTGCCAAGTCAAGAAAACACTCAACCGATGGAAGAACACCTACAAGTGATCTCATCTGAGCTAGAGATCATCAAGCAAGATTTTAAAAAGAGGAATTTGGAGCTAGAAAAGAAGATAGAACAATTGGAGAAGGAAAAGATGCAACTAGGATTAGACGCCGATGTCCAAAAGCTAGAGGCCAATAAATTGAGAAAAGGTAAGAATAAGGCTGAGAAAGACTTGGACAGTGTAAAAACGAATTATAAGAAGTTGCACTTGTCGATGAGGACTGTCAGGTTGGAAAAAAAATCAAAACAATGGTGACAAGAAATCAAAGAAGAAAAGAGTAGAGCCGATCAATGGGAAAAAAATTCCAAGATGGTCAAGTTTGAAAAAATGCTCTAGAAAGAAACCTATTGGAAAGCCGAAATGAAAAGGCAGGATTAAGAGCTCAGGTAGCATAATTAAAGAGGTCGCTGCCCCAATATCGTAGTTGCAACTCTGTAATTAAGTTGAAAGCAAGCTTTAGTAAAATCGAGGAACTGATGGGAAAGATAGGAGAGCTCGAGACCGCATTGTAAAATTATGAACTTCGAGTTGAGTTTATTAAAGTAAATAATGAACACTGGAAATAGAAACTCCACCATTCTCAAAGTCAGGTTAGGGATAGAGATCCCATCATGGGTGAAGCCGTGACTCAAATACAAGAGATGGCCGATCATTTGCAAACCCTAGCAGTTCAAGCCAACCTTTTGAGTTGAATATACGAATCAAAATTAGACCGGGGCCGAGAATTAGCTTGGCTTCTTAAGAAAGTTAAGGTTTTGAGTATTAGGGCAAAGTCATATATGTAATTCATTTTATGTAAAGAAATTTGTTTTCTAGTAAAGTTGTTCTAATAGAATTGAATCAGAATCAATGTCTCTTTTTGCATTGATCGCGTGATTCGTAACAAGTAATAAATATTTATAATGAAGATCAGACCTAGACTAACTATTATCACGACGAAAAGGAAAGCGTACCTATCGAACAATAGTATAGTAACGGCAAGACCGGGATATCAGACCTAAGGGAACCAAAAGTACTAGTATTAACTATCTTTTTATTATCTAGCCTAAGAATAAAGGGGTTTTGTTTTAATTAACTAATTATTTAAACTAAGAACGCACAGAGAAAAGAATTGGGGAATTGCTTTTTAAAAAATCGATTGACTTGAGACAATACCTAAGAAAAAATCCACCTAGACTTTACTTGTTATTCTGACTCCAAATCGGATAATTTATTCATTCAACTTGTTTCGTAGAGATCCCTAAATTATGTTATTATCCCTATTCAAGACTAATAACGTCTAATCCCTAGATTGAATAATCGAGACTTTTTTCTAATTAACGCTCTAGTGTTGCATTAACTTGATCTATGGATCCCCTTATTAGGTTTCACCTTAATCTGGCAAAATCTTGTCACCCTATTTCTAGGCGCGCAATCAACTCCGCTTAATTATGGCAAATGTACTCTTAAATAGGGTCTATTCCTCCTCTGAATAAGAGCGTGTCTTGAATCAGTATCCTGGGATATCAAAACAAGAATTAAGAACACATAATTAAGAACAAGTTAAATATTTATCATACGATTCAAAAAATAATAACAAGATTTGTCTTAGGTTTCATTCCCCTTAGGTATTTAGGGGATTTAGTTCATAACTAAATAAGAAAACATCTCAGAAGAATACATAATACAAAACATAAAGAAAACCCAAAACTCCTGAAGGGAAATTGAGGAGAGATCTTTAGTCTTGATGATAAATCCGGCTTCTGAGATGGATCAATCGACTTCATTGGGGTAATTCCTTACCCCCTTCTCCGTCTCTTATTTTCTCCTCTTCTAGTAGTATTTATAGGCTTTGGAATGCCTAGAAACCCTCCAAAGCGGCCATTTTCGAATTGGACTTAACTTGGGCTCAATAGGGACACGCCCGTGTGACAAGACCGTGTGACGAGATTGCCAGACCGTGTTCGATCCGTTAAATTGCACACGGTCGTGTGGGTCAATGGCCAGGCCGTGTGAATCATGAAAACCTTGGTTGACACCCTCAAAAGACACGGGCGTGTGAGCTACCCGTGTGGCAAGGTTTAAGCTATGTCATCTTTTCGATTTGGTCCGTTTTGTCCCTTTTTAGCTCAGTTTTGACTCGTTTTGACTCTTGGTGCTCTCCTGAGTACACAACATGAAATTAAAGCATTAGGAGCATCAAATTCACCAATTATAATGAGAAATCATCTATAAAATGCATTAAACATGGGGTAAAAATATGTATAATTTATGGTTTATCAAATACCCCCACACTTAAGCATTTGCTTGACCTCAAGCAAAATTCTCAACTCATAGTCAGAATAAATCCTTCTCAACTTATAATTTCTATCAATAATATCTCAAATTAATCCATAGGTAATCGTACATTGAGAATTTAATTAAAAGAACATGAAAGGTTCATACATTCCAAGTTGAGTATTTTATTCATGCAAACGTGGCTGTCTCCTCCCATTTAAGTGATTACATTTAATTCAGAATATCACAGAGTTTCACATCCTCACTAAAGATTTACTCAAATCACTCGGGGTGTTTAAGGATAATAAATGAAGCACTCAATAGTCAATAATGAAAAGTCATTACCATAAGCTTGCATGAAAATCAAATCTCCACCATTATAATTTAAGATGATACATCAATCAAAAGGTTTTTAGAGGTTGCAATGAGGCTTGGTTAGGGGGTGTGGTCACAAGCTGAAAGAAAGGGTTAGAATCGATATTGAATTGAAAAATTTCCTAACTAGAAAAAGAGTTAACCTTCACTTGCGTACAACAGAGCTTCTTCTCAGAATATGGAATTACTAATATGTATACATAGTTTTTTTTTAAAGAACAAGTTAAATAAAGAAGAAAAACATAGCTAAGCAACTTTTCCAACTCAGATCTCGACAAAAATAGGGATCAAATTAATTTGGCGGATTTCAATAATAATAGGTTAATGGTTAATATTAAGGGTAATACAAGGAATGGCTTGTTAGGCTTAAGGGGGTTTACTAGGGGTTAATCGTGGAGGTAGGCTTTTCATGGCATGAGTGGGTTAATCCTAAGTGCCTTAATCATTTTGACATATCAAATCAAATGGTGTGGTCTCCACATGCATAATCAAGCAAGTTCTAGAATAAGAGTTCAATACTGACGTACTCAAAGCAATAATAAAAGTGAGCATAAAAGGATGAATAGATGCTCAAAAGGCTCAAAAATCTCACAAAAATTATGGCTTTTTGATGTTTAGACTCGTGAATTCTAATTCAAAGTAATACCTAGACTTGGGGAAACAGCCTATAATTTTAATTTCTTAAAAATTAACTTATCATGCTTGATTCTCTAATGTCTTAAAGTTTGAATAACCAATGCACAAATCCCTATGTTTTAATTCAAGATATATCAATCAAAATCATAAATCAATTAAAATTTATCCTAAATATGATATGAGAGTTTTTCATGAGAACAAGGTGACTATTCAGGGATTTTTTTCTGATAGTGAAATAAATACCCCCACACTTAATATGTACATTGCCGTCAATGTACAAAGATAGATGTTATTGCCCTCAATGTACGAAGATAGATGTTAGATAATAAAAATAAGATAGGGAGAGAAGTGAAACTTCCTGTATGATGAATTCCTCGAACTTAGAGTTTTGGAGAGTGATTGGTTTGAGAATAGATGAGGTTACTCTGACAGTCGTAGAGGTTCATTAGGCCATAAGTCCTGCGCCAAAAGAATATTATATCTAGTGGTGGCTATGGTCGTGGTTGAGTAGGACATAGCAGTCGTGGAGAACCTTTTCCGATAGAGTTTTAGTTCCCATGTGATGATGAGCTTAAAAGCTTTATATAACTGTGATAAAATCAGAAACTTTTTAGAGGATATTAGGAAGAATAATTACTTAAAAAGAAATAACCGAAATTAATAATAAAATAAAAATAAACTTTCTAAAATCTAATAAAAATAAAAAATACTTTCAATAAAAATTTAAAACATAAAATAATAAATAAGGATCTATAGATGATGTCCCTCATAGCACGAGGACCCACCGACTCAGCCACCATCACCCTCTCGTCCAGTTCATGTGGTAGCTTCATATGCTGACATCTCTGAGCGCCTCACCCGATTCGAGCAGCAGTGTTTTCAATGATTTGACAACATTGATGCTACTCTACACCAAACTTTTCTCTAATTAACGCTCTAGGGTTGCATTAACTCGATATATGGATCCTCTTATTAGGTTTCACCCTAATCCGGCAAAATCTTGTCACCCTATTTCTAGGCGCGCAATCAACTCCGCTTAATTATGGCAAATGAACTCTTAGACAGGGTCTATTCCTCCTCTGAATAAGAGCGTGCCTTGAATCAGTATCCTGGGATATCAAAACAAGAATTAAGAACACATAATTAAGAAAAAGTTAAATATTTATCATATGATTCAGAAAATAATAACAAGATTCGTCTTAGGTTTCATTCCCCTTAGGTATTTAGGGGATTTAGTTCATAACTAAATAAGAAAACATCTCAGAAGAATACAGAATACAAAACATAAAGAAAACCAAAAACTCCTGAAGGGAAATTAAGGAGAGATCTTCAGTCTTGATAATGAATCCGGCTTCTGAGATGGATCAATCGGCTTCCTTGGGGTAATTCTTTCCCCCCTTCTCCGTCTCTCATTTTCTCCTCTTCTAGTACGTATTTATAGGCTTTGGAATGCCTAGAAACCCTCCAAAGTGGCCTTTTCCGAATTGGACTTAACTTGGGCTCAATAGGGACACGCCCATGTGACACGATCGTGTGACATGATTGCCAGGCCGTGTTCGATCCGTTAAATTGCACACGGCCGTGTGGGTCAATGGCCAGGCCGTGTGAATCGTGAAAGCTTTGGTCAACACCCTCGAAAGACACGGGCGTGTGAGCTGCCCGTATGGCAAGGCTTAAGCCTTGTCATCTGCTCGATTTGGTCTGTTTTGTCCCTTTTTGGCTCGTTTTTGGCTCCTTTTGACTCTTGGTGCTCTCCTGAGTACAAAAATGAAATTAAAGCATTAGGAGCATCGAATTCACCAATTCTAATGAGAAATCATCTATAAAATGCATTAACATGGGGTAAAAATATGTATAATTTACTGTTTATCATGCATTCATCTACATTATATTTCATCATATGTATTAGGTTTCATAAAAAGACCCTAATTAATCAAAATTATGACAGTTACTCTAGAAATCAACAAGAATCTACCAACTGAACATCGTTACAGTACTCGTGGCAAAACCAAAGCAATGGATCAAATATTAGAAAGGCTAGAACAAATTCAAAAAGACATGCAAGATCAGTTGCAAACACAACTGCAAGAACAGTTAGCGAAAGTACAACAGGACATGAGAGATCAAATACAGGGATCTCAAAGAAGTATGTTAAGCCAATTGACGCAGTTACTGGCTGGAGGAATTGAAAAAGGAAAGAGCACTGTGGTCAACTCAGGGGATGACAATGAAGACTCTGCCTATCCCCTAAGTTTTACCCTGATAAATGCCCAGGCCCAACCGGATGCGTACCCACGAAGGGTACCCGTCACCATCAGACTCCAACAGTATCAAGCTGGTACCTCAGCACTGATAAGCTACCCAACAGGTCCGGGTTCCAATCCAAGGGATAACCCAACCAACCTGATTGTTCCGGATTTAGTCGATATGACAAAAATGGATAAAGTAAAGGTAGAACTGCCAAAACAACTAGAAGATCGGTGCAGGTGGTTGGAAGAAAAATTTAGAGCAATGGAAAATGCTGATTACCATTGCGAGATTGATGCTAAAGATTTGAGTTTGGTCCCAGATCTAGTACTCCCACCAAAATTCAAGACTCCAAAGTTTGAAAAGTATAATGGGACTAGTTGTCCTGCAGCTCATATCACAATGTTCTGTCGAAGGATGACGGGATACGTCAATAATGACCAATTATTAATCCATTGCTTCCAGGATAGTCTAATTGGGTCAGCTGCTAAGTGGTACAACCAGTTGAGCCGTGCGAAAATCAGCTCATGGAAAGACTTGACATAAGCTTTCCTAAAGCAATACATCCATGTAACAGATATGACACCTGATAGAATTACACTGTAGAATAAGGAAAAAAAACAAAGTGAAAGCTTCAGGCAGTATGCCCAAAGATAGAGAGAGTTGGCAACGCAAGTCCAGCCACCTCTTTTAGAGAAAGAAACAACTCATCAATACTCTAAAAGCCCCGTTCATTAACCATATGTTAGGAAGCGCTGCCAAGAGCTTCTTAGATATAGTAATGTCCGGTAAAATGATTGAAAATGCAGTGAGAAGTGGGAAGATAGATGTAGGGGAAAACGCCAAAAGATCAGCCCTAAGGAAGAAGAAACAGAGTGAATAACGCGAGCTAATATAATAAAGGGTATTCCAAATCGATCACTGTAAGCCAGCCAAGAGCCGTAACTACCAACCATCAGGGGCCCCTAATGCAAGAATCCAACCCAAGGCCAAACACAGAAAGACTCCAATTCACGCCTATCTCGATGATATATAGGGAGCTATATCTGAGTTTTTTCAATGCATATGTGGTATCTCCATTCAACTTAAAACCCATGCAACTTCCGTTTCCAAATGGTATGACGAGAATGCTCAATGCGAGTACTATGCGGGGATAGTGAGGCACTCAATTGAGAACTACACCGCATTTAAAAAAATTAATTGAAAGGTACATTAAGATGGGAATTGTAAGGTTTGATAACCCATAGGGACCTAATGTGGCAGGAAATCCGTTACCCAGTCATTCAGATTAAGGGGTAAACGAGATAATTAAGAGTGGAGGTAAGAGAACCAAGATTGATATGATGGAAATAAAAACCCCACTAAGATGGGTTTGAAAAAAGATGGTAGAGGGAGGATTAATCGTGCAAGATTTAGAGGAGAGACTCAGAGAAGTGAGGAACTACTGTGAGTTCCATGATGAAGAATGTGAGATCCAAGAGTGCATTGAGTTCAGGGCCTTGGTGCAAAATCTGATAGATAATAAGGAAATTGAATTTTATGAGAATGTCAAGGGTTTAGAAGGAGAAGATTTTTATGCTTCAGAAGAAGAATCAATGGAGAAAGTCCACAAGGCACCCGGTGGTGATTATTTCACGACCAAGAAGTAATGAAGTGGGAGTACAAATGGCACTAAAGGTCATAATTCAGAAAGCTGTAGCTTTTCCCTACAAAGACAACAAAAGGGTTTGATGGAATTATAACTGTAATGCGACGATCGCGGGAGAAAAAAACCCGGCTAACACTTCAGAAGAGGGCTAGAATGTAGGTTTTTACACGAGTAGTGGGAGGCGCTATGATCCATCAAATGTAAGATCTGAGCCCGTAAATGAAAAAGCCTTGATGGTTGAACAAAAGAAAGGAAAGACAACCAAACTTGAATCACCTGTTAATGAGCCGGTAGCTGAGAAAGAGGCTAAAGAACTCTTTAAATTCTTAAAGCATAGTAAGTATAGTGTTGTAGAACAGCTACGCAAACAACCAGCTCGCATATCAGTGCTAGCTTTACTCTTAAGCTCAAAGATACATCATACTGTATTGATAAAAGTGTTAAATGAAACTTATGTCGCTGATGATATCTCTGTAAACAAGCTAGATTGTCTGGTTAATAACATAAGTACTGATAATTTCATCTTTTTTAATGACGATGAAATACTGCCAAGGGGCATGCGATCTAAAAAGGCTCTACACATCACCACCCGCTGCGATGGATATACATTGCTAGGGGTGTTAATTGACAATGGATTAGCACTGAATGTCTTGCCTTTATCCACACTGAATAGGTATCTTATGGATAGCTCTCATATGAAGACATGCCAAAACATAGTGAGAGCATTCGATGGTACAGAAATGAGAGGGATTGGAAGGATTGAGATACCTCTTTTAATTGGTCCGAACACATACGAGGTAGACTTCTTGGTGATGGATATCAAGCCCTCTTATAACTGATTATTAGAGAGGCCTTGGATTCACTCAGCTTTGTAGTGCCGTCGTCACTACACCAAAAGCTAAAGTTGGTGATAGAGGGTCCACTGTTTACAATAAACGCGGGAGAAGCTATTATTGCATCCGTAACCAGTGATGCACCATACATAGGAGCGGATGATGAGGCAATAGAATGTTTCTTTTGATCGCTTGAATTTATGAATGCAACATTCATTGTTGAAGGAAACAAAAAACTAGTGCCCAAAATGTAACAACCCATTTTTCAGTGAAATCAGAACAGTGGTTTCGGGACCACAAATCCGACTCAGAAATAAATTTACTTTTATTTTATGAGATGGTCCGTATTATAATAGGCATTTCGTGTAAAAATGTTGATATGAAAATTTTATCGATTAAGTGTTTAATTACGAGAAAGAGTAAATCGCATAAAATGCAAAAGTTGTATTCTATTAGCTATAAGGATCAAATAGCTATGGAATTCAAAACTAGAGGTCCTTATAAACATTAAAGAAAAGTATATGGATTTTTTTTGATAACTCATCCATGGAAATATAGAAAACGGGCAAGGACTAAATTGAAAATTATAAAATGCTTAATTAATTAAAAGATGAAAAGAAAATATCATCTTATTTTTATCATCTTCAACCTAAAATTCTATGGAAACCCTAGGAGAGAGAAAGGAAACTTTCAAGGCTTAATTGGGATAGCTTAATCTCTCTATTTGAGAGATTAATTTGAAAAGTTATCAAAGTATGAAAAATGGGTCAAGGATGTATATGCTGAAAATTAGAAATTTATGGTAGAAAATGGAAGGTTGTTGATAGATAAACAACTTTTACAAAGTGATTTTTGATGAAAACATGATTTAGGGACTAAAATGTAAACTTGTGAAATTTATGAAAAATTCTTAATTTTTATGAATACATGTGCTGTAAAATTTGTAATGGGATTTTGGTTAGGCTTGGAATAGGGAGTAAATTGCACAAGTTTTATTTTCCAAGCCTAGGGACGAAATTAAAATTTATGGAAAAGTTAGGGATAAAATGGTTATTCTGCTTAGGATGTAAATTGAGTCCATTTAAATATGAAATGTGTGAAATTGATGGTTAAATTCATTTATGTAGATCCGGACAACACTAATTTGAGGTTAGACCGAAGAAAAAAAAAGATTTCGGATTAACAGATTATATACACGAACAAGTATCGAGGTAAGTTCATGTAACTTAATCGGGCATGTAAACATGTTTAATTGAATGTTTTGTTGTATGGAATGTGACTTATATTGATGTACATTATTTGAGTGCTATAATGAGAAATTTAATAGATGCTTGATATGGTGAAAATGGGTTAAGTTTCGATTGAATATTGAATTCCAATGAATATATGCGCTTTCCCGAAACGAATAAGGTCTTGCATTTGTTACGGATGGGATTTAGCTCGGACGAGTAACCCTATTGACATTGTTATAGAAAGGATTTAGCCCGGACGGGTAATCCTGATATAATACCTCTCGAGTATATGTTATGATTAGGGTTTTGACTAGATTGGTAACCCTAATTGAACTCTTTGAGCATTCGTTATATAAAGGATTTAGCCTGGATTGGTAATCCTGTTGTACGATATGTGGCTCGAGAGTGTGTTCCTTGATTAAGTGTCCTAATGGGTACTCTTGAATAAAAATTGAGGGATTATGGAATTGTACACCTCAAATGTACTACTTGAGTATCCATCGGAATTTTAATGATTCGACGAACACAAAACTCTTGACATGGCATGAAAATTATGAAATGAAATGATAATGACTTGAAGGACTATTGTATGATGAACTCATCTATGTTTACTTAATTAATATGAAGATTTTTGGTGACTAACATGTTTGATTGAATGTATGTGTTTAGAAAATTTAGCCAAATAGATGGAAAACATGATATTGTATGCTTAGATTTAATAAATAGGATTGGTAAGTTTAGTTTCCGTTATATGAACTTACTAAGCATGCAATGCTTACTCCATTTATTTTTCCCTTGTTTTATAGTGCTCGGAAGCTCACGAAGGTTGGAGATCACTAGAGCATCATCACACTATCAACTAGTCATTTTGGGTATACTTAGTAAAATCATTTTAGTACAATGGCATGTATAGTACAACTTGACCATTAGTAGCTTGATAATGATGTTTTGTAACCTAGCCATTGGAATGGCTAGGAATGGCTTATTTTGGTATGATTAAGTAGGTTATTATGATATATATATTCATATGTGTTATGTTAAGTACATGTGATTAACTGATGTTAATGCCTAGTTAATCCAATGTAAGATTTTAAACATGTATACATGTAATGATGTACCTTATTGAATGATGAAGTTTGTTAAATTTGAATGCTTGGAATGGTTGGTATTGGTTGTGTGTCTCAAGTGCAGGCGTTGGGTGAAATTTTGGGTGAGAAATGAAGCTAGAAATGGCTTCGTTTTGTCCACACCAGCGTGTGACTAGACCGTGTGTGACACACGGTAACATGGGCATGTAGTTAGGCCGTGTGTCCCCTGCACCTAAATTTTGAGAAACAGAATGCTCAGAATTTAACACACGGGCATGTGTCTCAGCTGTGTGTGCTACACGTCCTAGAACACGGGCGTGTGGCATAGCCGTGTGCACAAGTCAGAGAGTTACACAGGGTTGAACACGGTTTCTAGCAAGGGCGTGTCCCTTGGACCACATAGGCGTGTGAGCCCTGCACCTTGGAAAATTTTTGTAATTTTACGAAAAATTCTTAAAGTTCCCGATTAAGTCTCGATTCGATTCTAATGCTCGTATTGGTTCAACTAAAGGAAATTTTGAATTATCTCGATAAATGAATAGTAATTTACATAAATTATTTGTCAAATGTTTTGAAAGTTTTGGTAATGATCTGAAACCTTGTTCCAACGATGAATACGGGTTAGCAGTGTTACACAAAATATCCAAAACTACGAGGATAGGCCTACAACTGACGGTTGGAAAAAGGTGCCTTGCCTGGAAGGGGACTCGGGAAATACCTCCAAGGGAGAGTCGAGGTACCAATTCTGATGGACAAACGAGATTACTTTGGCTTGGGATATAAGGAAGATGTGAAGCAAAGGAAGAAAGAGTTGAAAAAGAAGCAAGAAAAGAGAAGAATGCGATTAAGTGGGGAAGAAGTCAAATGGGAACCGATAGCTTTTCCCTATATATCCAGAACTTTCGTGTCAAGAGGAACTAGTCACTCTAAATGAAAGATGTCAAGAAAAGAAACTGCAGAAGAAATGTTAGGAAATCTGAACATCAACGCCATATCCGAAGAAGAAATTGGGGGAGAAAATTTATCAAGCATCTGCCCCTATGTACTTAGAAGTGTTTTGAACAATTGGATCGCAGAAGAGATTTCTGTAGTTTTTAGAGCTAATTTAGAGTAATGTTCAAAACACGCTTATTGCTCTAAACCTAGGAGCAATAAGAATCCTTTTGTAAAATAGGCTTATGTCCAAACATCTTTATTTCAATAAAATGCATTTTTAGGTATCATCTCGAGCAAATATTCTTTTAATCATTCCATTTCATTCATAACCATACCATACAGATAATTATTCTTAGATTCTTTTGTTTTTTAGATCTTCCTTCATCCCTATAATAGGTCTCTATATATCAATGATATTTGACTCAGAGTCTCTTATTGAGTAAGATATGAGTATGGAGGATTCTCAGGATTTTTAATATTATCGAAACTGTAACCTATCTCCTGATTTGTTGAGGATGGTAAAACAAGATGAGGAACAAATCCTGCCTTACAAAGAGGTAGTGAAAATTGTGAGCTTAGGAGATGAAAGAGAGGTGAAGATTGGATTTTGCATTGCCGTAGAGACAGAGCGAGATCTCATTGAGTTACACCAAGAATTCAAGGATGTCTTCACATAGTCATATCAAGACATGCCCAGGATAAGTACTGATATTGTGGTACATCGGCTCCCCATAAAAGAGGAGTGTAAGCCAGTTCAATAGAAGCTTCAAAGGATGAGGCCTGATGTTTTGCTGAAAATAAAAGAAGAGGTTAAAAAGAAATTCGATGCTGGTTTCTTACAAGTGGTTAAATACTCAGAATAGGTAGCCAATATTGTTCCCGTCCTAAAAAAAGATGGGAAAGTACGAATGTTTTTGGACTACAGAGATTTAAACAAAGCCATCCTGAAAGATAATTTCCCGTTGCCGCATATTGAAACATTAGTGGACAACACGGTAGGTTACTTACTGTTTTCCTTCATGGATGGTTTCTCGAGATACAACCAGGTAAACATACAGCTTGAAGACATGGAGAAAACCACATTTGTGACCATGTGGGGAACATTTTACTATAACGTTATGCCATTTGGACTGAAAAATATGGGAGCAACGTATCAAAGAGCCATGGTAACCTTGTTTCATAACACAATGCGCAAAGAAATTGAAGTTTATGTCGACAACATGATTGCAAAATCCAAAAGAAGCATGTGCAAGTCTTAAGGAAATTGTTCTTAAGGTTGATAAAATTTCAGCTAAAGTTCAATCCAACAAAATGTACGTTTGGGGATAAATCGGAAAAATTATTAGGATTCGTGGTCAGTGAAAAGGGGATTGAGATCGACCTGGATAAAGTCAAGACTATACAGGAGCTACCTCTGCCACGTACCTAAAAAGAAGTTCGAGGTTTCTTAGGAAGGTTAAATTACATCGCTCGTTTCATTTCAGAACTAAAGGAGAAATGTGATCCCATATTCCGTCTCCTTCAGAAACACAATCCTGGTGTATGGGATGAGGAGTGCCAGAAAACTTTTGACAAGGTTAAACATTACATGTCCAATACCAGCAATAATGCCACCTAGTCCAGATAAGCCGCTGATATTGTACTTGGCAGTATCCGGGAATTCTATGGGAAGCATATTTTGTCAACATGATGAGTCAGGAAGAAAAGAAAGAGCAATATACTATCTCAGTACGAAATTCATTGAATGTGAAATAAGATATTCACCAATTGATAAGTTGTGTTGCGCCTTGATTTGGACAACCCAAAGACTGAGACAGTATATGTTGTACCAAATAACTTGGCTCATCTCAAAACTGGACCCTCTAAAATACATGATGGAGTCGACTGCTTTGAATAGAAGGATAGTCTGGTGGCAAATTCTACTTTCTGAATTTGATATAGTCTATGTGAATCAAAAGGCTATAAAAGGGAGTGCAATCGCATATTTTTCTGGCAAGTAAAGCTCTAGAATATTACGAGCCTTTGAACTTTGATTTCCCGAATAAAGATCTAATGTATGTTGCAACCACTGAAGAAGACTCTCAAGAAAGGTATCCTTGGAAGCTAAGCTTCGACGGAGCCTCAAACGCTGTGGGTAACGGAATTGGGGCAATCCTAGTATCCCCAAACGAAGACCATTATCCCTTTACTAGTAAATTGGATTTTGATTGCATGAATAAGATAGTAGAATATGAAGCATGCATCATGGGCATTCATGCAGCCATAGAACGTAAGATCAAAGTACTAGAAGAATATGGGGATTCTGTATTCGTGATCTATTAATTCAAAGGTGAATGGGAGACGAGAAACCCTAAATTGATCAATTATCGAAGGTTGGTTCTTGAATTAATTGAGGAATTTGATGACATCACCTTTTGCTATCTTCCACGAGATGAAAACCAGATGACTGACACCTTAGCTACTTTAGCTTCCATAATCAAAGTGAACAAATAAGAGGATGTAAAACCTATCCAGATGAGTATTTATAAGGCTCCGGCTCATTATTACAATGTTGAGAAAGAAGAAAATGACGATCACCCTTGGTACCACAATATACTGCGATATGTGAAGAATCGTGAATACCCTGACCAAGCAACCAAGAATGATAAAAAGATGTTGAGAAGACTGACCAGTGACTATGTCTTAGATGGGGATATGTTATACAAAAGAAGAAAGGATCAGGTGCTACTAAGATGTGTAGACTGTAATGGCCCAAATTTGAGGTTATCGGAATAGTGGTTTCGGAAACACAAATCCGATGAGAAAAATTTTATTTTTCTTATATTTTTATGGTCTACAATTTCACAAAATGATTTTTTGAAAATTTCGTTCGAAAATTTCGACGTTTGGGCACTCAATTTAGTCAAAAGGACTAAATTGTAAAAAGTGCAAAAGTTGAGTTCTACATGTTAGAGGTGTCCAATTGTTATGAAACTTTAAATTGGAGGTCCTTATATGGTAATTATACCATTGGTAACTTGGTAGACAAAAATGGACATGAGATAAGTGAAATAGAAAATTTTTAAGTTAGGGGCAATTTGGTAATCTAGTAATTAAAATGAATTAAAAGGGAAAAAGATGGCAAAAATCATCATCTTCTTCATATGAACGAAATCAGCAAGGGGGGAAGCCATAGTTAGGGTTTTCAAGCTTCCAAGCTCCATAGTAAGTGATCCCAAGCCCCGTTTTTAATGTTCTTTACGTTTTTGAGATCCCGATAGCTTAATTTAGCTTATTCTAGCAATAATTTAACCTAGGGTTTATATTTGGAAAAATACCCATAGGTGAAAAGTGTTTATTTTGATGTTTTATGATAGAATATGAAGCTAGAAATTATGTTAAACAACTTTTGCTAAGCGATTTTAAGTGAAAACGAGTAAAACGACATAATCGGTAAAAATACTTAATGTTCATAAGTACATGTTAGAGTGGGAATTTGATGTTGCCATAGAAGGGAAAAATGTTCAGAATGTTATAAAACATAAGAATAAGAGATGAAGTTTAATTTCCGAGCCCTGGGGCAAAAATGTAATTATGTAAAAGTTTAGGGGCAAAATTATAATTTTGAAAAGTTAGAGTCGAGGGCTGTTTTGATGAATGTGATTATTAAATAAGTTAAATTTACTATTTTAGATCAAGAAGTACGAAACTCGAGGTTAGACAAAGGGAAGAATAAAGTTGAAGACTAAGTTGGTGAATTTGGCTATAATTGGTACCGAGGTAAGTTTACGGTAAATAAATGCAATATTTCAATATTTATTATTAATGCTGTTAATTTCCAGCAATTATGAATTTATTTTATGAATTTATTTGATGATGATCCAAGCATGAAATGATAGAGAATTAAAATTTAAAAGTCCCGTTGATACATAAGGATGGTACTGGATACGAATGTCATGACATTTGGGTAAAGAGATCCCATGTAAGACCATGTCTGGGACATGGCATTGGCATCCTTAAGATCATGAGAGGTCCCCTGTAAGACCATGTCTGGGACATGGCATGGGCACCGAGACGAGAGGTCCCATGTAAGACCATGTCTGGGACATGGCGTTGGCACCGAGATGAGAGGTCCCCTATAAGACCATGTCTGGGACATGGTATGGGCACCATCACGAGAACATCCCATGTAAGACCATGTCTGGGACATGGCTTTGGCATGTTATTATCAGAAGAGACCCGAGTATCCTTATTATTCCAATGTAGCTCAACGGGCTTGTAAACGAATCATGTTCATGAAAGTTCAGTTTAAAGCATAAATGGCAAGCTCAGGTAAGTTGTAAGACTTAAGAACTTATTATACTATCAATTGATGTTCAACGATGCAGCAAGGATTGAGTAAGTTATGCACACAAGTATTCTAAGTAAACAAGTAAGAGAACTAGTATGAGATTAACTAAAGAGTAAACTAGAGATATAGACATTGAGTTTAATTATTTAAGTTAAATATTGTTATTTATTTGCTAGTAAACTTACTAAGCTTTATGCTTACTTCTTTTATTTCTCTTTCTCTTATAGTATTGCAAAGCTACTTCAAGGATCCTAAAGAAGTCGGAGATCGTCCACACTATCAACTACAACTGCTCGGTATTTTATATCGAAACACGTTTGAGTTATGGCATGTATAGGGATTTAGTTATTTTGTATGTTTGTAATGATGATTTTTCTAATGAGTGATGTGTAAGTATTTGATGATGTATGGTTATTAAAATGATTAAGGATGAAGGTGTTTGTTGTTATGAAAGATTAGGTGATAAATTATGCATGGAAATCATGAAAGGATAAAATTTTGCAAAGAAACAGAATTCAGGTAGCACAGTGACGTGAATTTGAAAAATCACCCAAGATAGTATAAAATGAATTAGAGGGTGAATGATATATGGAATTAAAGCTTGTTGAGTCTATTTTCATGGAAAAATAACGGTGTAGAAAAAGGAAATTTATATTTTAAGATATGTGAATTTTAGTAAGATAGGGTCAGAACTGTTTTTGGAGTCCCCTGTTCTGAGTTTAGAAAATAATTACAAATTGTAAAAAAATGGTTATGAGTTGAAATTTACATGCTTAGATTTCTTAATGAGCCTATTTTCTGTAGAAACAAGTAAGAACTTCACATGAAAATCCTACAGTGAGAAAACTTATTTTTAGTGACTAGAGGTCAGGGCAGTCAGGTGGTGAAACAGGGGAGACTTTAACTAATAAACTGTACTAATTTGCTGAACCAAAAATTCTAAAAATTTTATGGTGAGTAGATATATGAGTCTAGTTTCAGGGAAAATTTACGGAATTAAATTTTGAGTTCTGTATCTCAAGTTATAATTAATTTAGTAACTGCTGCGCGATTGGACAGATTTGCTGCGAATAATGAAATAAATTTTCAAACCTAGTTTTTATGCTCCGAATTGGTAAGATAAGCTAAGTAATGCCTCGTGCTCGACTCCGGAAACGGTCTCGGGTAAGGGGTGTTACATAGACGCTGTTGAGGCTAAAAGAATCTTGGAAGAAGTCCACGAGGGTGTTTGCGGAACACATGCTAATGGTTTTATAATGACCAGGAAAATCATGAGATTTGAATATTATTTATCCACTATGGAAGTGGATTGTACCAATTATGCCAAGAGATGCCATAAGTGCCAAATTTATGAAGATAAAATTCATTTGCCTCATTCACCTCTTCATGTTATGACTTATCCATGGCATTTCTCTATGTGAGGCATGGATGTCATTGAGCCGATATCGCCAAAAGCTTCTAATGGGCATCGATTCATTTTCATGGTCATCTATTACTTCACCAAGTGGGTAGAAGCCACTTTATATACCAATGTCACCAAGTCGGCAGTCAAAAAATTCTTGAAGAAAGAGATCATATGTTGGTATGGGATGCTAGAAAGGATTATATCTGACAATGTATTGAACTTGAACAATAGCACGATAGCGGAGGTCTGTTGTCAATTCAAGATTTAACACCATAACTCATCACCATATCGTCCAAAAATGAATGGTGCAATGGAGGCAGCCAATAAAAACATTAAAGAATATCGTGGGGAAAATGATTGAGACTTATAAAGATTGGCATGAGAAGTTACCATTTGCATTCTGTACCTATTAACGTCTGTCAGAACCTTCACCGGGGCAACGCCTTTCTTTTTGGTTTATGGAATGGAAGTGATTTTGCCCATTAAAGTCAAGATTCCTTCCCTCCGAATTTTTTCAGAACGAAAGTGAGATGAAGTAGAATGAATCCAGTCTCGATATGATCAGTTGAACTTAATCAAAGAAAAGAGGCTAAGGGCTATCTATCATGGTCAAATGTACCAAAAACAAATGATGCGAACTTGTGACAAGAAGGTTTGCCTAAGAAAATTCCATGAGGGAAACTTGGTATTGAAAAAGATCCTTCCTATACAAAAGGATTTCAGAGGGAAATGGATGCCAAATTGGGAAGGGTCTTATGTCGTAAAGAAAGCCTTTTTTGGAGAAACGCTAATTTTGACCAAGATGGGTGGAAAAAGCCTGCCCAATCCTATGAATTTGGATTAAAAAATGAGAGGCCAAGACGAAAACCCGCAAAGGGGGCCTTGAGACCAAAGGGGTTTTGAATTGAAAACCCGAAAAAGGGCAGCTCAAATTTTGATTGAAGATTAAATATGTGATGGTAGGGTCTTCTCAAAAGGAAGAACGTTACGTCTTAGGGCATTAACAAAGTACTCTGGATCTCTTAAACACATATCAGACTCAAAATGGTCCTCGAGAAGTTTGTGCAGAGAAGCTCATGCTGCGATATTTGGGGCACCTATTTTCATCTTACTCATTTTGAATGTTAACAGCGTTTGCTATCTTGATTAATCTATTCATTTCGAGCTTTGCTCCCAATAAATTTCAACCTTATTCATTGTTAAAATCTTTTTCAAGCATTTTTTATTAAAATAACGATTAATGGACTAATAATATTCAAGTAAAAGGAGTTCTAGAAATTGCTCTGAAAGGTTTTCTAAATAGTATAAGGACTTAAAACAGGACCACTGATCAGAATTAACCAAATTTAAGAGTTGGAAATATTTGGGAAAGAATAGTCTAAATTTTGATTATTTCTTTGGGTTTTCTGTCAAAAATACCAGCTGAACAAGAAGACAAGGTAATGCGTCAATGATAGAACCTTGATGAACAACGAGCAATGTCAACCTAAGCATTAAAAGGGAATCATTCTCGAAAAATGACATTTTGCATTCATGCAAATATCATTCATATACATCTAGCTCGGAGCATTTGATTCATTCTAATCATAACAACCTAAGCGCTTGCCATAAATATAGGCCCATGAAATGGATTCTACAGGTCATGTACCCTAGAGAACAGTGTAAAAGATTGGTGAAACTAAAAATCCTATACCCTTGAAGTTATAGTGGGATGTATTGAAGTCATCTTGGTGAATCTTATCTCCCCGAAGTTGTAGTGGAGTAGATTAAAGCTACAAGTTATAAACCTTATCTCTCTAAAGTTGCAATGGAGTAGGTTGAAGCCATAAATCTTATCTCCCTGAAGTTGCAGTGGAGCAGATTGAAGATGGTAAATTTTATCTCTCTATAGTTACAGTGGAGCAGATTAAAGCTATAAACCTTATCTCCTTGAAGTTGCAATGGAGCAAGTTGAAGTCACAAAACTTATCTACTTGAAGTTATAGTGGAGCAGATTGAAGATTACAAATCTTATCTCCTTGAAGTTGGAGTGGAGCAGATTGAAGCGACAAGTCCTATACCTCTAAAGTTGCAGTGGGTCGGATTAAACCTAGTACAGCAAGTCTTATCTCCCTAAAGTTACAGTGGAATAAACTAAAGCTACAAGCTACAGACCTTATCTCCCTGAAGTTGCAGTGGAATAGGTTGAGGATACGAATATCTCCCCAAAGTTGCAGTGGAATAAACTAAAGCTATAAGCTACAGATCTTATCTCCCTGAAGTTGCAGTGAAATAGGTTGAAGAGACAAATATCTACCCGAAGTTGCAATGGGTTGGAATGAGGCTGCTTGAAGAAGAGAAGCACCAAGGAAGTCGAGAGTCGGCAGGACTAGACAAAATTGGCCCTTCTTAAAGTCTTTGCTCCATTCCCGTTAAGTGTCAATAAGCAAAAAGGGGCAACTGTAATGGGCCAATTTTATTCAACTCAAATAAAAATAAACCAAATAATAAAATAAAGATTTTAAAGTCCAAATTAAAAATGGTCCATTTACAAAAAAAATACCAGGCCTAAATAGCCCAAAACAAAAAAAAACCCTAACCCAAAGTCTAAAGCCCATAGCCTAAACTAATTTAAAAACCCTGAAACCCTAAGGGTCCTTTGGCACAGCTCATCATGCCACGTCGGCAGGCGTGCCTCTGACGTCCTTCTGCCACCACTGCTAACATCGCTTTTTGCCACTGTTACCTGTAAAAAAGAATGCACACGCAACAAAACAAACACTTAAGGCAATAGAGAACAATAAAGAAAAAAAAACAAAAGAGCAGTAGCAAACAAAAGCAAAAAAAACAAAAGGAATCCTGTAACTTCGGCTATAAAAGAGGCCATAACAGACCATGTATTTTTTTACACGCACTAGAGAATAAAAAAATAGAAAATAAAATTTCAAAGCCGATTTTGCTTATTTTTTATTTGTTATTCATTTTTTTAAAAAAGAAAAAATACACAGAAAAGAAATAAAAACAGAAAACAAAAACTTCAAGAAAGATGATTTTATTACTCATTTTATTTTCATTTTATAAAAGTACAAAAAGGAAAAGAGAGATTTTAAAAAAACTCACCGGACGTTTGTACTTTGCTACTGTGGATGGAGGATTTGGGGAATATTCTCCCAAATTTAGGCTTGAGAAGAAGAAGAGCTAAAAAAGGAATTTTTCTTATTATTTTCTGGCCATCGTGGACGGCGGCCCGACAATCCAAGCCTTCACCGAAGTTACGCCAGCCTGGGGGGTTTTGAGAGAAACTGAGAGAGTTTCTCAGCTTTTTTTTTTCAAAATGGGAAGAGAATGATTTTTTTTAAGTTAGCTTTTATAGGCCCCATTAAACGACGTAGTTTAGGGCTGGCTACAATAGCCCCAAAACGACGTCGTTTTGGCCAACCCGCATCTAACCCGACCCAAAGCCTCAAGGTCCGCGTGTTTTTGGACTAAGGTATAATTTCAACCCTAGTCCTTTCGCTTTTCGAATGGTTTACAATTGGGTCCAGATCCTTTTCTTTTAATTTTTAGAAATTTTACCGCATGTTTTCTATGCGTTTCAATTTGGTCCTTGGTTTGCTGGTCTCTTGGAGAAGGGACGCGTGTCTGAAGGATCGGGTTATTTGCCCATTTGGTCCTTGCAGGTTTTCGCACATTTCATTTTAGTTCGCCATTTATTTATTTTATCTTGATTTATCCTGTTAATTTGATTTGAGTGACAATTGGGTCCTTTATTCATTTTAATTCCCTATGTATTTACTTGTTAGCCTATTATTATTATTATTTAAAACTGTTCTCTTATTTTCTTTTTATCGGGTATCTATTTGTTTATTTTGTTTTCTCATCCATTATTATATATTTATGTTCCTTATTACAAATTGCACTCCAAATTTCATTTACATTTTAATTTGGTCTTTTATTTTCAATATTTTATAAACTATTTTCCTCAATATTCATTTATGTATTTATTTATTTATTTGTCTTTATTATATTTAAAAAATGGTATTGTCATTTCATGTGCATATTTTGTCATTATTATTATTATTATCATTATTATTTACTTTATTTTTTATTTTATTTTTCTTTCATTGTTCATATTAGTGTTAAAATAGTATATATTATGTGATTATCGCCATTATGTGCATTATGAAATGTTCTATTAGTAATTTATATTATTTTCATTTATTGACGCAACATTTCTTTTTGATATCATCATTCCATTTTCTACATCACCATTTTATCTCATTTAGTTAAAATCACATCAAAAATAGCGTTTAAACTTATTTATCCATAATAGGCCGTTTTATATTATACCCCGAATAAGAGAAATACACATCGTTTATATATTACACTTGTTATTATTCAAAAAAAAATTCAAAATAAGGCAATGTTTCATATTTGGAGATTCGAGAAGTCGTACCCTAACTTATAGGGTTTCGATTTTTCTCGTTGGACCTAAATGACCGAATTTCCTTTTAAAATTAAAATACATGAGATTTAAAGAAAAAATAAAAGACAAGCTTATTCTCAAGGATTCAAGGTGTCGCGTCCTAACTTACGGGATGTGACATTTTGTTATCTCGAGACTAGAGGGTCTTTAATATTCATTTCGATCTAATCAAGAATTTTTTTAAGTAAAATTAACATTAATACAAAAAGGGATCATATTTTAAACTCTTCCCAAGTTTTCAACTTTCGACAATAAGACATTAATTAATCAATTAGGTATCAATTTTGGACATTACGAGGATACTAGTCCTTCTTCGTACTTAACCGACTCCCGAGCCCGTTTTCCTAAATTTTGTAGATCAAAATCGTTGTTTTAGTAAATTAAAATTTGTTTATTAAAACGTTCAAATTATGAGGTGACCTGATCACACCTCATAAAAATGATTAGTGGCGACTCCCATTTTTCGTTTCATTTTTTTCAAATAAAAAGTCGATTTTCAAAAAAAAAGGGTTTCGACAATTATAAAATGAGGAAGGATAGAAATAACTTTTAGAACTTGTTGGTGTGATTTCCAAATGAAATCTCATTTCTATTTATAGGAATTTTCATATCTCTTCTTAGAGACATCTTTCAATAGGTGTCTTTCAAAATAATAATGTCTTTAAAAATATATAATTATTTATTTAATATTATAACTATTCAAATAATATTTTTTGAATAGTTATAATTCTTTTTCAAAAATCAAATGATATAACTTTTGACCAATGACCAAAAGATTTATCTTTTGATTAATTAGATCCATTCATTTATAGTTATTGGAACACTATAAATATTTGAAAATGTTCCAACAATCTCCCTCCATTTTCAAAATATTTTATATGTTAATATTCTTTGAAATCAATTTGCATAAATGAAGGTGTCTTACGATTGAACCTTCACTTAGTGAAAATGTAACAACCCGTTTTTAGTCAAGTCGGAACAGTGGTTTCGGAACCACAAATTTGAGGTTTAAATAATTATTTTATTATATTTTTAATATTTACAGTATGATATTATGATTGTGTGAAATTTTCATTAAGAAATTTTATCATTTGAGTGTTTAATTTGATAAAAAGGACTAAATCGCATAAAGTGTAAAACTTGTGTTCTATTAGCTAAAGGTATCTAATAGCTATGGAATATTAAAGTAAAAGTTCTTAAGTCGTAATTAGCCCAATTATAAATTGAGTGGACATTTTTGGATATTATTTATGTGATTTTTAATGTTTAATTTAAAGGTTAAATAAATAATTAACTAAATAACTTAAAATTAAAATAAGTAAATAATGTATCATCTTCTAAAAGACAATATACCACCAAAATTGAAGGTTGAGAAGCCATTAAAATAGCTTGAAAATTTCAGCAACCTTAGTCTCTCTAAATAAGTATGTATTTTTTGTCCCGTTTTTAATGATTTCTATATTTTTGTGATCGTTGCAGCTTAATCTAGCTAGCCTAGGGACTAATTTATAAAATTGTTAAAGGTTTAGGGTTTTTCTATTGATGAATGAGCATGTGTTTTGATGTTTAATGGTAGAAAATGTATGCTTGTTGTTAGATAAACAACATTTGTTAAGTGATTTTTAGTAAAATGTCCCATTAGGGATTAATTTGTGAAAAGTGTAAATTTTTTGGTTAAATTGTGCAATAGATGAAAAATATGAGCTGCTAGGGGCTTAATTGGAATTCGGCTAGCATGGGTGTTAGTTGAAATACATGAATTTTTAATTTTATGAAATAAGGACTAAATTGTAAAAATGCTGAAATGTTAGGGGCAAAAATGTAAATTTGTCTTAATGTGCATTTTTGGACTAAATTGAATAGATTGATAATTAAATAAGTTAATTTTGATTACATTTAGATCAAGAAAAGCGAAATATGGATTTAGATCGGGGAAAGAACAAGATTTTGGACTAATAGACTCGTTTCGTCGTTTTTACATTCGAGTAAGTTCATATGTATTAAAAATTAATATATTATATTTTTAATGCTTTGATATTGCATAAATTGAGAATACAACTCTGCGGATATATTCAATGACAATTTCACAAGTGAGAAATCTCGGCTGAACCTTTAGAATAGATTAGGATAAGAATGACATGTCATTAGGGGTTATGTAATTTGGGTGCTGGTCCGTACGTTCTATCGGTGGCTGAGTTATCTGGCATGTGTTGCGGATACTCGTCAGGTTGTGTGAGTAGCACCTTGTAGCTTCGTCATGACCGTCAACTTGTGTGAGCAGACCCGTTGATAGCTCGAGAGTGAGAATTTATATGATATGAGATTGTGATAACTTCGGCTATGTATGTGGCACTTAGGGTGCAAGATTCTTGAGTATCCGATAGTATTCGAAATGGTTCAACTGGTATAGCGAAGATATGAAATGCTGAGAAATAGATACTATCAATATAGGTATGTATGGACACTATACGAGTATTAAAACTATGAAATTTAAGAGATCTTGATTTATTATGTGATTGAATACATGTTAACATTGTGACTAAATGTTTTATAGCATGTTATATATATATATATTCTTGAATGGTAATTGAATGGTGAGCTTTGCTGATTATCTCATACGAGCTTACTAAGCTTTATAGCTTACATTATTTATTTCTCCGTGTTTTATAGTGAAATCAAAACTAGCTTGGATTCGGAAATGGTCAGAGATCTCATCACACTATCAAGCTATCACTTTGGTACTTTTGAGTTTATGTTTTGGTTATATGGATGTATAGGAACTTTGGTTATTTTGGTATATGTGTTTATAATGAATTTGGCCATTTGAATTGGTTTGTAAATGTTAAGTGTTTGGTTTTGTATATAGCTATGAGAGTTGGCTTAATTTGGTTGATTTGGTTGTGTATATAATTGTGCAAATGGCTCTTGTTATGTGTTTGATTATGGATATGTGATGCAAGTTGGTATTTGGTAATTAGGGGTACTAAATGGTTAAGAATTGAACTTGGTATGATTGTAAGATTAGGCTAAATGATGCATGTTTAAAAGTGATTATATTGTTGATTTTAGATTATGAGTTTTTGTAGGAAATTGAATGGCACATTGTGGAATTGAAGTGTTTTGTATTGGCTGGTATTGAAGTGGCATGAATTATGCTTGATTGAGGTTGGTTGAATGCCTAATTATGCTATTTTTTTGTGCCAATTGGGTTGATTTAGGTTGTGAAAGTTTGGGTGGTAAGATGGCTTGGTAAATAGCCTATTTTTGTCTACACGGGCGTGTGTCTCAGCGGTGTGTGACACACGGTCAGGTTATAAGGCTGTGTGTCCCCTGGTGTTAAAATAGAAGTCAAGTCAGTATGCTCCACACGGCTTAGCACACGGGCGTGTAACTTGGCCGTGTGGCATAAGTCAGTATACCCTACAGGTTTGGCACGGCCTAGCATACGGCCTGGCACACGGGCATGTGTGGCCATTTCTTAGGGCACACGGGCATGTGTGTTGGCCGTGTGACTCAAGTTAGAGAGTTACATAGGGTAGGACATGGGCTGGGACACGGCCATGTGCTCCCATTTCAAATGTCAACACAGACTGTGATACGGGCGTGTCTTTGGCCGTGTAAGATTTCACATGGCCTGGCCACACAGGTGTGTCCCCTGTAGTTTGGAAAATTTTTTAAGTTTTGTAAAAATTTCATGAGTTATCGGTTTAGTCCCGAACCACTCTTAAAGCATGTTTTGGGCCTCGTAAGCTCGTATTAAGGACAATGTGGTTGGTGTTGAATGATAATTGCATGAATTTTGAAAATGTATTTTTAGTTGTGTTATAAGTCTGGTAATGCTTCGTAACCTTATTCCGGCGTTGAATAAGGGTGAAAGGTGTTACAAAAAATATGTTTAAGTTAATCGAAATTGCATGGTAGACTAAGCTTTGAATCAACTATTCCATTTAATTAACTGAATGGATCTCATACAATAATTTCAACATTGGTCAATGCATAATATCTAGGGACACTATAATGGTCATGTGTTTGTGTCCTCTTTTCATGAGTGTTGTCAAAACCAAGCCCTTAAGCTTTTAGAAGCAGCCACATTTCCACTCATATAGGTAGATCCCATCAAGAGTGTTCCTATAATTATAACACTATAACATATTTATGTTATGGGTCCATTAAGAGTACATTACTCATCTTTCCCTTATCATTACAAGTGCCTAACATTTTAATCTTAGGATGGATTTATTTATAATGCCAACAGTCAAATACTAATGATGTACTTTGTCTTATTAAACTCAAGATTGACGTTATACCAAGCGTTATGTTGAGTTTCCATCATGGGTGACTTTAATTAATGGGCTTAAGTCCCATCCCTTTTGAGGTTTTTTTTATTGCATCTCTAGCAAGCCATTTTTCAAAGGATCTACCAAATTTTTACTTGACATCACATAATTAATAGTGATCACTCCATCAAAGATTAATTTTCGGACTAGTTATGTCTTAATCCAATATGCCTAGACTTTCCATTATATAATTGGTTATATGCCTTTGGTAGAATAGCCTCACTATCACAACAGATAGAAATAGGTGAAATTGGCTTAGGATCATAAAGTAAATTTCTTAACCTTTCTGCTTCTTTAGATGCAGCGGAAAATGCAATAAATTCTGCTGCCATGGTGGAATCAGTAATACATGTTTGTTTCTTGGAACCTCAAGAAATGGCTCATCTACCAAGAATGAAGATCTATCCACTAGTAGATGCAGGATCTTCCAAACTTATAGTCCAACTAACATTTGAATACCCTGCTAAAATTGAAACATATCCATTATAACACAATCCATAGTTAATAGTTTTCTTTAAGTACCTAAGTACTCTATTCAAAGCTTACCAATGCAAACTATTTGCATTACTTGTGTACCTACTCAATTTCCCAATAGTATATGCAATATCTGGTCTTGTACAAGTCAATATGTACATAAGACAACCAATTAGACTTGCATATTTCAATTGATCATTTTTCCTACCAGCATTAGATACTAATTTTATTTTAGGATCCATGGGTGTAGATGCTGGTATACAAATGAAAATATCAAACTTTTTAAGTACTTTTTCAATGTAATGTGATTGTGATAAAGCTATAGTGCTTTCCTCTCGGATTATTTTAATCCTAAGAATAACATCTACTACACCTATATCCTTTATAGAAAAGTTGTTTAACAAGAATTTCTTTGTGTTTTCTATTTGCTCCAAATCCAAGCAAAAAATAGCATGTCATCTACATATAAACAAAATATGACACATTTTCCATTTTCAAATTTCCTATATATGCACTTATCGGATTCATTTATTTTATATCCATTAGCTAAAACAACATTGTCAAACTTTGGTGTCATTGCTTTAGTGCTTGTTTAAGTCTATATAGAGATTTAACAAGCTTACATACCTTATGCTCATGTCCAAGAACAACAAATCCTTCTGGTTGTTCTATGTGCACTTCCACTTCCAATTCACCATTTAAAAATACAGTTTTAACATCCATTGGGTGAACAACCAAATTATATATTGAAGTAAGTGATATTAAGAGTCTAATTGTATCAATTCTTGCTACTGGAGCATGGTATCAAAGTAATCAATACCTTGTTTTTGTGTAAAACCTTTGGCTACCAACATTGCTTTAAATTTATCAATGGTTCCATCGACATTCATTTTCCTTTTGAAGATTCATTTACAAATTATTGGTTTGGAACCCAGTGGAAGATCAACTAATTGATTTCCCATTATTGAACCCATCTCATCATTTATTGTTTTCCAAAAAGCAGAGTCTTGAGATTTCATTGCTTCTTCAAATGTAATAGGATTAGATTCTGTATTATAACAATAAGGTATCTTATTGCATATACTTTCACTTTTTCCTTCTACAAAAAACATAATAAAATCTGGTCCAAAATCTTTGACCTTTTTAATCTTTTTACTTCTTCTTAATTCTTGACAAGATTCATCATTATTATCAATTTTTTCTAATGGAATGTCATTCTCATTTGAAGACTGAATCAATTGTTGTGGCTATGATTGTCTTGAAATAAAATTAAATCTATTTTCATAAAAAATAACATCTCTTGATTCAGTAACAGTATTAATTGAAAGTGAATAATTTGGTTCAATTATCATGAACCTATATGCCTTACTATTATGTGTATATCCTATAAATATGCATTCAATTCCTCTTTTATCTAACTTTTTATGTTTAGGTGTTGGAACTTTAACAAACTACAACCCTAAACCTTCAAATAATTAAGGTTTGATTTCCTTTTCTTCCATTGTTCATAAAGAGTTATTTTAGTTTCCTTATTAGGATCTCTATTCAATATATGACAAGCTGTTAGAACAGTTTCTCCCCAAAAACCTTGTCTAAGACCTGAATATGATAATATTGAATTTACCATTTCAGTCAAGACTTTATTTTTCATTTCAGCTACACCATTTTGTTGTGGTGTGTAAAGGGCTGAAACTTGATGGATAATCCCAGTGGATTTAAAATAACTTGGATTATAATATTCTCCACCTCTATCCAATCTTAAGCACTTGATAAATGATTCACACTGAAGTTCAACTTTAGATTTATAAACTTTAAATTTATCAAGTTCTTTATCTTGTGAATGCAATAAATATACATAGCAATATCTAGAGAAATCATTAATAAAAGTAACAAAATATTTCTTTCCACTTAATGTACGAGTATTATGTATGTCACATAAATCACTATGTATCAAAACAATCAACTTTGTTTTCCTTTTAACCTTAGGGAAAGGGTTTCTTGTAATTTTAGTTAACATACATGTATTGTATTTTTCAATATTATTAAAAATAAGAATTAAATCTAACTTATGCATGTCATTCAATTTTCTATAATTCAAATAACCTAATCTATAATGCCATAAATAAGAAGGTTCGACCATATAAATAGAAATATCATTTTTATTCTTATTAATAATATTGAGTTTGAACATGTTCTCATACATATATCATTTCCCTATAAAAATTCCTCCCTTAGACAAAATAAACTTATCTGCCTCAAAAACAAGTTTAAAACCAAACTTATTCAACAGATTTCCAAACACCAAACTCTTTCTAACTTCTGGTACATAAAGTACATCTTTCAAGGTTAAAACATTTCCAGAAGTGAATTGTAGTTCAACAAACCCTTTGTCATTGATTGTTATGGTGGAAGAATTTTCCATGTACAAAACACTGCCATTTTCACATTGTGTGAACTTTATGAACATGCTTTTGTGTTTGCACACATGTTTGGTTGCTCCGGTACCAATTCACCATGCATTACCATCTTGTGCCATATTAATTTTAGACATCATTGTAATGAACTTTTTGTTATTATTAGTCTTAGAAGATGATTTCTTCTTTAAAATTTGACATTTATTCTTGAAATGTCTTGGTTTACCAGAACGATAGCATAAGCCCTTTTGTTTCCTTTTGAACTCAGGTGTTCTATCAGTCTGTTTGAACTTTCTCTTGAATGGTTTAGTAGTCGATACTTCCTCCGTAACATGCACTTTAGCATTTTCAGAATTTAGGTTTTGGTCTTGCTTTCAATATTCTTCTTCAATACAAAGATGATTTGCCAAAGCCTCAAGAGATATTTTCTCTTTCTTATGTTTTAAACTTCTTTTAAAGTTTTTCCAAGATGGATCGAATCTATCTATTATAGAGGATACAACAATCATTTCATCCATTTTTATATCATATTGCTTAAATTGATTTAGCATTTTTTCAATATCACGAAATTATTCCATAACATAATTACCATAAACTATTTGATAACTATTGAAACGACTAACAATAAACTTCTTACTTGTAGCATCGTCGGTCATGTATCTTGTCTCTAATTTGTCCTATAATTCCTTAGCGGTGACCTCTTTTTGGTAGGTGTTGAACAAATCATCAGATTAACCATTCAATATGTGGCTTATGCACATGTAATCAACATTGTCCCATTTTTGCTTTTCTTGGGTTACAGCAATAGATTCGTTTTCATTCTCTTCTGGTCTTGTATCCAAAACATAGGCAATCTTCAAAGTTGTTAATAAGAAGTACATCTTTTTCTGCCACCGTTAAAAATTGCCACCATCAAAATGATCAAGTTTGACAAAGTTGGAATCCAACTCCCTTAATGTTCCACTTTTATGTGTTGTGGTAGTCATCATGAATGATATAACCTTAAAATTGTTAGTACAAATCTCCGATGAGCAAAATCTCGAACACACGAACGGAACTCGAACAAAAAAAGAAGAAATAGGACAAGGCTCAAAGGCGTATATCAAACCACTATCTTTAATATTATATTCGCTCCCACCTATATTCGGTGTGCAAAAGAGTTTCAAATAAATTAACCTTGAGGATACAATGAAGCAAATAATAATTATTCATTTAATATTATAATTCAAATAATATTATTTTTCCTAATTATTTTTTAAGGTTTATAATTTTTTTTTAAAAAATTTTAAACCGATTGAAAAGAAAATCGATGGCCTAATTAATTCAACCCTTAATTGAATTCTTAAAACATTGATTTGCATAGAGCATGGATTTTAGTTGAAAGGATACTGAATCTAATTTTTCTTCCCAACAGTTTTAAAATGTTTTCTTTTTTGTCAATAAAGGAACACTTATTAATTAAATAGTTCGATACGTAGGAAAGCTAATTATGTCCATCCACAAGAGGAAGAAAAAAATATGAGAGGTCAAAATAAACAACCTAGTTACAAGTTGAACTCCTAGTTTCGTACAAAATACTAGAAATGGTATTGCTTCCTCTTGGTAGATATGAAGTAGACTACTGCACTAGAAGTTGCTCAACAAAGTCCTATAGTCATAAATAAGAGGATGAAGCAAATCATGATCCTGATTTTTGATGGAATTCACAATAACGACCACATCAAGCTCGACAACTATACAAGAAATGTGCAAACTTTTAGCAAGTTGAAGCCCATCCTAAGACGCCATAGTTCGACTATTATATTAGAAGAGATCCCAATAAATCTATGATAACAAGCAATCCAATGATTATTATGATCCCTAACGATGGCTCCTGAGCCAGAATGTCCTGGGTTCGCAAGTGAGGATCCATTATAGTATTTAGCAGGAGCGTAGATAAGAGGAGGCAGATGATCTTGACCCAAAAATGATAAGTGTGATTTAATCCCTTTGAAACTTATGAAATTACAAGTTATTATAATGGTGAAACTGCATTTTAGCCTCCCAAAATCTATGGTTCATCTCTGGCCTCCAAAGTTAGTTTTCTAACTTCGCCCCTAGGTTTTAGGATGTCAGTCTTAGACGTGGTGTCCTCAACCAAAGATTGTACCCTTTCCCAGAAAATTATGGAAGGAACCGCTTGTATCCTCAACTACATCCTCCATCAGATGTATGTCATCATTTCTAGAAACCCTTGATTACTTTCAGTATCAGAAACAGAGTTCATCTATTTATCCCCAAACCACATCATGTTTCCATTCTGTGCATCAACCGCTATATCTCCCACGTCAATGGGATCGTCCTCTCCTAGCCTAAAGCCTAACTTTTTAAGTGGCTCTGCCACCCATCGCCAGTTGACTTGAATTTCCAGCCTCGCTCCTAGCCTTGATTTTCTACGTTGCAACTTTATTTCGTCTATTTTGGTTTAAATATCCTCACACAGCAGCAGCAGCTTTAGTAATGTGCTAAATTTGGGTAATACTTGCATCTTAATTGTATGCTACGCCCTTTAGAAAACCCTCACACAAATTTAATGTCTTTGATGATCTTTCTTTTTCTTTTTTACCATTTTCAAGATTGTGTAAAAAGTACATCAATCATAAACTGAATGATAAAAAAATTATTTCAGTCTTCAACTAATACTAGAGTGTGATATAAGGATAATCAATACCACAACCTCTTGAATGAAATATATACCTTGTTATGATACTTACTATTTCTGACTCATAACCCGAATAGGTTCGGGTCAAACTCTATACAGTTCCCACATCAAGTTCGCCTATCAAGCTCGCACGACATTAAGAGTTTGCAGGAGGGGCACTTACACCCTCTCATGAGATCACACGTGAGATCGCACATAAGACTGCTCGCATGGCACTACATAAGGCAAACCCCCATCGTAGAAACATATGTCAAATCTAGAGTAGAGTACGTGTTAACATACACGGAACTTACCTAAGATATCACATCAGTGAACAATAATCATATCATATAAATAGACAACCTTATCATCTAAGGAGGATAAAAGAAAACACTCAACATACCTACATAGAGAAATCAAGGTTTGCCGCCGTAGGAAGTTGAAATTAATTGGTGGATTATATACCAATTTTACCATTTCCGTATCTACGAAACGTAACTGTAAGGCGAAATGATACATTACTTCTCACGTAGGACTTCCTCCAGTTATGTTACGACACAAAAATTCATGCATTAAACCTTATCATGCCACAAAAGTCATGAATACAGCGGGATATATAGGATGTCAACGGGGGTTAACTTATACTGATGAAATACGATATATATACAGTACCTTGTAGAAGATCTGAGACCCTAAGGTTCCAACAATCTCGCAGTGAGCTTGTCCATGGACTGACGGTTGAGTCAGTATAAGTTGTATCGAAAGGTAACCATGCAAGGAGTAAAGGTTTACTAAAAAAAGTTGGTGACATGGGATTTCCATCATTAAGATCAATGGCTATGATGATAAAATGAAGAATACGTAGCGGAGATGACGTAGATAAGAGGCCTTTGATCAGAGGCAAATAAGAGAAGCAAAAGGTTAAACCAGATAAGAGAGACTGTTGCGAGATGACCGTTAACGCATCATGCACATTTAGCGAATCCTTCAAAATTGACGAAGTCGTCCAGACTGGTGAATCCTTTAAGCTTTGCAAACTCTCTATGGGCGAATTCATCAACATTGACAAACCCTCTAAAGATTGACGAGCTCATTACTTCGACGAATTAAGAATGCATACTGGGATTGCGAAAAAAATGTGAGCTGCTTAGAGAACCATGTAGCTACGAAGTAACTAGATTTGAAGAATTTGCGTGCAAATTAAGTTTACAGATTATGTTTTCCTTTCTTAAAAGATTTAAAAATTATTAGTATAATATATTTGTTATTTATTAGCATAAAATCTTTGTTATTTTCTTCTGTAGTTGGAAGCTTTTCTTGTTATAAATACCCCTGTTCTTCATTATTCAATATAGAGTGAAATATATAAAACTTTTGCAGACTGTTTTATTACAAAATCTCTTGTTTACTCTTTGCAATTCTCTTTCTTATCGTCGTAATTCCAGAAGGCACTGATATGGCAGTTGTGGAGGTTTAAGGGGATAATATATATATATATAGAGAGAGAGAGAGAGAGATCCATAAATAATTCACAGAAATGAATAATGGCAGAGATATCTTACACAAATCAAATAGGGAATGCATCCATTAAAGATATGTAGCTCTCAAGAACTGTGCTTTTAGAAAAAGGGGAAGACAATGAGAAGAATGAACATACCTACAAAATTATAAGGTAAAAGGAATTAACACTGCTGTTTGGAGGGGAGACAACTAAGAAAAACTGGTCTTTGCCGCGGGCACTGCACTCCTGCAGCAAAACCTTCAACCTACTCGATATCCAAAGCAATAAGATTTATAAAAAATTGAGAGCAAGGCCGACTCTTATCAGATTTCAAAACGGTAATACATGGCAAGAAGCATAGCCATAAGTGGTACAATGATAGAGGCAGCAACTTTAGGCTGTCCGTTTGGTGCTGGGGCTGCTGCTACAGTGCCAGATGGAGTAGAAATCGAGGTTGTTTTGGCAACGGGAGGCAAAGGAGGCTCAACAACATCTGACTCAGTCAGGTAGGGTTTTGGAGCTTCAGCTGGTGGCAAGTAATCAGTTGTGACTAGTTGCAAAAGGCTGCCAGGCGGCACAGGACTCATGTAAGTGGGTATCTTGTTGCCTCTCTTCAAGCATCGGTTTCCTACAAAAACATTATCACATCAATACCGGTCCATAACATATTCAGTTAGCCAGAAAGCAAAAAGGCTGGTAGTTCATTATCATAAAATTTTGTAGTTTCCATTTCAACAGGTAAGCACTTACTCCGGTATCTATCAGAGGTCTTTGGGAAGTCTGTAATGACACCATTAATACCGGCTCCCACATAGAAGGAATTGATCTCAACAGTTGCATCAGAGAAGAAGTCCCATGCTTGAGATGTAAACTCATTTCTGAAGGTTTGAACAAGTACAGAGAGATTAGCAGCTTGTAGCCTTGATACAACATCTGTCGCACCAGCAAGGAATGCTGAATTTTCAGGAAACACAGAGTCCTTGCTAATGACAACAGCACTAGCAAATCTCTTAATGTCATCAATTGTTGAACTTTGAGCACCACCAATATCTTCGTCAATCTTGTAGACAAGCTGATAGTTGGTTTTACCCTTGAATTTCATTAAAACAGAGCTACTACTGGACTGTATCATAACTTTTTGAGTTGTTTGTTTATCGTAGCCAGCTTCGTTCAAGGCCTTAAGCACTGCATCAGTCACACCAAATCCCTGCTTTGCAAGGTAAGCAGCATTCTGAAAGGATAAACAAGTCAGAACTGTCAAAAATCTTCAGAAGAAAATGTTCGTGTTATGTTATCAAAGAAGAAACGGTTTGAAATATGAATATGCAGAATTCATGGCTAGCAGACAATCATCATTAGCAAAGATTTTAAGCAGCTATGACTTTCAGAAGATGGGATATTTTCAATCATCAAAGAGAGAAAACAAGATTGGAGATTTTGTTACAAAATGTCAGAAAATATTTAGACAATTGCAACCAATATAAGGGAAAAGATAATGAAGATACTCTCTTCAGCATCCATACGAAGTTGGAAGATAGCCTGCTTGTCTCTGTCTCAATCCGCCAACCAGCAATGTACACTCATTTTCCTGGACCTTGTCACACTGGCATTGTGAGCAAACCGGTCTTTTCCTCTACAGGCGTCCATCAAATGGTACCACAGTTGTGCAAAAGACTTGTATGGACAGGAGCTGTTGGGTTCAAACATGGGGAGACACACAATGACCAAACCTTATGCCCAAAAAGGACAATAACAGTATTGTGCGTAGAACAAAGGGTAGCATAGTAGTAGAAAAGACTCCTATATGGAGGAAGTGTTGGATTCGAACCTGGGGAGATGCATCTTTGGGTGACAACTTTGAGGGGTTAGTGGACATCCAATGAGGATAATAATAGTTTTCTGCTCACAACCCAGAGAAATTAGAGTACCTTGTCAGTCAGCGGGCTATTCATGTCATCTCAGTTCCTTGAGTCGTATCAAACCAGTGTTGTGAGCACAATACCAGTATTGTTCTCTTTGGGTGTTCATTGGTCCCTCAAGTTTTGTTAAAGAAGTGCTTCAAACCCAATAACTTTTACATATAGGAGTCTCTTCCTTGGGGAGGTGAGACCTTCAAGTGACAAAACCTTGAGAGGTCAATGGATGCCCAAAGAGAACAATATCGATATTGTGCTCATAACACTGATGCAACATGGCTTAGGGAAATTAGAGTATCTTGCCAGTCAACGGGTCATGTAGGTCAATCAATACCAGAGTTGTGGAAAAGAGTCCTATATGTAGGAGATCTTGGGTTCAAATCTAGGACGGCACACCTTTGGCTGAGAAAACCTTAAGGGGTCAGTGGACGCCCAAAGAAGACAATGCTGGTATTATGATCACAATGTAAACGCGACATGACCCAAGGTAATGAGAGTACCTTGTTGGTCAGCTGGTCGTGACAATCTCGGTCAACATTATTTCGCAAATAAGGTTACTTAATTATGAGATGGATGAAACGTATTTCAACAATTTGTAAAACAATAGAATGGTTTTTAAATCTTAAGTGATATTTAATTAAGATGAGCATTAAAGGTTTCACAAACTCCAGAATTATTGTACTTACAGAATGATATAGTAAGCAGATACAAGATATTGAGTACTTCAGTTCATAAAGGTGCCGGCTACTGGTTAAATTATGTTTTATGTTTTTCAGACCATTCAGGTCAATATATTCCATATGGCATAAACCACAGTTACCATGTAAGATTAGGATTCAATCTGATATGTTTCTCACGATAATTAAGCTACCACGCTAACAGTTCCACCCTGGCACAAAATAAAACAATAGCCACCATTCACAATTACTGTGCCTAACGTCCTAACATCCATCATTAGTTCCAGTCATGTGAGTAGAAAATAAAAGTACATCATAAACACCAATACAATGAGGAAAATATAGAATGGCAAGAACTGACCTCTATGCTGATTAAGACACCATTTAGAGAGCTAGTGGTGTTTGCCATTCTTAAAAATTCAGATAATTGTAAGTACTTCCCAGCATTTTGGAACTTTGGATTTCGAAACAATTTGTACTGTGACTGTGGGCTTGATATTACAGCTACAGGAGAAGTATTGATAGATTAGAATAAGGAATTTGACAAAAAGCTAATGCCAAATATATCTATCAAAGAAACAAAAAAAAAATTAGCTGAACCTCTACAACTAAAACACAGATTTAGATGATGGGGCAAATTAAAATAAACTGACAATAAGTACTGTAGGCAAAGAGAGTATCTTCCAAAGCAGAGTTTCATTCATGCACCTTCAAGATGGCTATCAATGTTTCAAGCACAGAACGAAACATGAATTTGCATCCAGAAAGAAAGTAGGACATATCTCACAAACCCACTCAATATAATGTACAAACTTCAATCTATGCTTAGGCAACTTTTATTTACAACATGTTATGTTTCTATTGTGTGAAAGGATTAAAGACTCTAGAATCTAATCCCACCCAAAAGAAAGAAAAAAAAGATCAAAAAGAAAACAATTCAATACAATAAAGAACAAGCAAACGAGAACTAAATTCAACTTACGTTTCAAACTTTTAATATCACTCCATGACAGGTTGTAGGTAAATATTCCACTGCTCTGCATAATCTCTGGCACAGTTGTTGTAAGATTGCTAAAGCCTGTTCGGACAATGTCGGTGCTCTCTATAAGATTTATAGAGCCCAAGCAAATAGGTATTCCATCCTTTGTCATTTGAACAGGACAGTCAAGAACATCTACACCATCTTGAATAGCTTTTGAATATGCCATGTTAGTACAACCAGGATAGTCTCCACTTGCTCCATTATTTGATATGACCAAAAGGTCCGCTGTAGCATGACAACAAAAGAAATAGTTTATGAAGAACCTTAAAACACATAATCTCATGACCATTACCACTAACTCTTAGCAAAAAATATTAAGCTATTCTGTTCAGAAGCATTCCATAAATACATACCTTGTTTTGAAGCATTTTTTCCTATGTGAGCAAAACAATCTGCAATGCAAAACAAAAGTTAGCATCTTAACCAAAAAAACCCCAACTTTCTTATCCAGTAGCAGCAAAAGATAATGGCATCTGGCAAAAATAAGGCAACCTGTCCTTTCAATAACCAGACTAAGTTACTGTGTAGACTGTCGAGAATGTCAGGCCAAGAAAATACAGATTGACACAAAAGGCAGATATCTCACTTCACCATCTTATTTAAATGATGAAACCATGGCATGGGGCAAACAAGGAGAAAAATACCAACAAAGCAAAAGATTCTTAGGCGCACCCTTTTAGTATTCTCCCTAAGTACACAAATTTTGATGAAATTTGCAAAATGGCAGCGCAAGTTACTAAGATAAGTAGCCATCCTTAAGAATAATTTGAAATTTGACCATAATTTAAGTTAGAAAGTAAATATCAGCATATAGATGCAAAATAATAACAACAAATAAATTGATAAATTCTGAGGATTCATAATGCATACACCTGCATATAACTTACCTATAGCTGCTGCTGGAGTTATTGGGAAGTCGGTTAAAACCCCATCAACAGAGAATTTACCATTGTCAACAAACTGAAGGTACTCAGCTACTGGGTCATATGAGTAATTGAAGCTGAATGGAACATCATTATAAAAGTCTGACGCAAAAACTTCTAGCCCTTCTTTGTGAGCATCCAAGACAATAGAGGTAGAAGGTTGCAAGTAAAGAGCTCCATCTACAGGCCATATATAACACTTTGGTACAATGATTCCAGCGGCAAATGTCTTGATAAATGTCAGATTTGTTAAGAGAGAATCATAGGTCTGATTTGTTGAAGGTTCCACATCCTTCCGTCCTAGAAATCGGAAGACAACCTTTGTTGAACTTCTTCGGAAAATTGGAGCAATGTTTCGCAAGAAAGCTACCTCCGGTGACGAGATATAGTCAACAGTAACTTTTGCATTTCTAGTTACAGAAAGTACGAAGCTTCTCATGCTCAAGTTGTGTGCTGCATAAAATGCATCATGCTGCAAAATAGAGGGACAGTCAATTAAATCCAAAAACAGAAAGATGAAGTTACACTAAATTAACAAAGAGATAAGAAAAGACATGAGGGAAAAGTAGGAACGCATTATTAAGCACTGAAAAATCCTTTACCTGAATATTCAACCAAAATCCAAGTGGTTTCAGTTGGGTATAGGTATCCTGAACGGTCATAATTTGGTAATTATTTCCATCAAACTTATTCGTCCGAGAGTAGATACCTTGACTTACTGTCCAGAAAACAAATAACACATTAGAATGTAACACAACAAACAAGTAGCAGAAATCAATAAAGAATTTACTACTGGTACATTTCACAGCAAGTCAAGTCAAACAAACCTATCAAAAAAAATACAAACGTGTATAGGTAATAATGTCAAAGTGAAAGCTAGTGGTATCATATCAAACTTCAGAATTAATTACTGGATTGCTTGTAAAACTGCTTGAACTAGATCATTAGTGGTTAGTAAACGAGTTTTATGATTCAAAACTACAAATTAATTTTGAGACCAGTAAGATGAACTTGAAACTCGCAAGTTCATTAACTATCTATCAATCAAAGTTTGTGAAGATGATGATAAAAAAAAAAAAGAGAGAGAATGTAACGACAAAAGCAATAAATAAGAGGTAGAGAACACTGATGGTGACCAAGAAAAAACTAACATGATAAACTGCGAGTTGAACTTACAATAAACACTTCCAAGATCCTTGAGAGTATAATCAATAGAAAAAAGTCCCTTGGTAGAGACCCCATTAACAAGGTAAGTCACCGGCTTATCACTGAAAATAGTTGCAATGTTAGAATTGTTATCTAGCTTAAGATCAGGAAAGCAAATCCCGGCTCCATCTTTTGTTAATTGCACATCACACCACAAGATCACATCAGAAGGACCCGTTTCTAAAGCCAAACTATAAGCTCCAAAACTGGAGTCTGAAAATATTCCTGAAAATCCACCACGAGCTATGACAACGGGTGCTTCCCCTGAAAAGGAAATTGAATAGTTTAAGCATATTGATCAACAGAAAAAAAGGCCAAACTTCTAATGAAGAACAACACTAACTCTAATATACGAAGGAAGAAGAGTCAGAATAAAAAACAAAATCATTCAAAGAAATAAATCAGGAGAAACTTAAAGCTGCATTTTTTTTTTATCTATTTGTTCCATTTTCCCGTGCAATTTATCGTTTTTCTAATGCATGTACTTCCTCAGAAGCCAAATTAAAAATAACTAAATTTCAAATGAAGGGTCATAAATCAATAAGGAGAGTGAATTTTAATAAAATAAAATAAAATAAAATGTTCCACTTGGAGAAACTTCGAAGTTGGAAATCATTAAAGCATGCATTTTTCTCGTCGTTTCTTTCACTTTTGTACGAACGAAAGAGAAATTAGAAAATTTTCTTTCTTGAAGGCAAATCTGAGAAAACTTGATAAGCATTTTTTTTTGAAGGAACGTGAATTTTTTCCCTTTACCTTCACTTCGTTTTCTTTATAGATGAACAGAAGCTATTAAATAAAACAAAACCAAGTTCGAACTAGCTAAAACTCAAACAAAACACATCGAATCTGATACGGCTAAGCAGCTCAAAGTAAGCTTAGTTTGAGTAATTTTCTCCTTCTTTTTTTTCCCTTCAATTTTGAGTAAATCAAACAGAAACAAACTTATATTCAAGCAAAGACGGGAAATTTTGAAAATGCATCCAGCTCAGCAAGCTGTTTTCCCAACATTTCCTCATCTTTCTCAGCAACCAAACAGAACTAGATAAAGTTTTTTTTTTAATTCACATCATTTAACGGATTTAGAAAAAGAAAAGGAAGCGAAAGAGAGAAACGCACCGCTTAAAGTCTGCCAACGAGAAGGAGTAGCAGATCCTTGAGCTGAAACCAAAGCTACTGAAGCTAACAGAGCTTGAACTACAAAAATGGCAATCGAAATGCCACGCAAACTTCCCATTGCCTGAACTATCTCTTCCACTGACGACTCAGCTCAGCTCCGCCACTGATCTCTGCCGCCGGTTACTTCCTCGCTTCGTAAACCGTACAAGATTTAGAGAGAGAAAAGTGATTGTTGAGAAAGAAAAATGCTGAACTTTTAGGCTGGCTTTTTGTTGCTTCCCATATTTAAGTTATTCGATTTTAATTAATTAAAGTGTTTAATAATAATTTACATAGTTAATTTAAACTAGTTTTTCTCGAACCGAATCACGCGCTGTCCCAAGCTCGGCTGGAGCCGGTCTAAGGTTTCGAGGGGGCTTTTGTCCGAAGGTGTGGGATAGTGATTGAGTGTGATTGCTTCCACCTGATTTCCATGAGCTCTAAAACCCCTTTTTTTTTGCATAATAATGTTTTTATCCTCCAACTATAAAAAATTTTTATTTTAACCCCATTTAATTTGCTCTTTAACTTATACTTAACATTTGTTAACTTTGTTTAGCAAAGCATACATATGGATTGTTGCATGAATGACATGTTAATATATAATTAACTTTTTAAAATTAAAAAATATTTTTATATTTTAAATAATTTTAACAATTTTTAATTTTTGAAAACATTTTTTTATTTTTGTCAATTTTAAAAATATTAATTAAATGTTGATGTTTTGTATTATATTATATTGGTAAAATTAAAAATTATTAATTTTGTTATGTATTTTGAAGTAATTTGATAAAAAAATAAATTAAAAATTAAGAAGACTAAAATTAAATTGAGAGTTTAAATAATTTTCATAAAATTGAAGGCCAAATGATATTTTTTTTCTTTTTACTTTATTTAGGGCCTGGGCAATAGAAGTGATTTATATTTAGGGGGAAAATATATATTACTAGAACAACTTTAAAATTTCAAGTGATTTTCTTTTGTTCCTTTATTTTTTATATTTTGGGTAGTTGGAAGTAATTAAAAAAGTAGTTGAAAATCTTCTTAAAAAGGTAAATGACCCTTTTCACATCCATCATGTATTTTAACTTTGTTCTAAATTAGGTCCTTTTCTTTCCAAACATTTTTTCTAATAATATCTCTTTTTCGTTGTTTTCGAAATCTCTCATGTCATTAATCTTTTTACTACTTAATTCAATAATTTTAATAACATTAATTTTATCTTTTTAAAACAGCATTAAAATTATTTATAATTTTTTTCTAACTCATAAATAATAAAATAATATGTTCTCGTGCACTTGAACCTACATGCTTCTACATTGATAATAATATTCATACCAATTGAAATAAGATTCAATCGACAACTTTAATAATATTAATTAAAATACTATAATAATTGCTCATTTCGGAGATTATCAATATAGTTTGTAAGTTCTATTTCCTTTATTTATTATAAATAATTAATAGCTATACAATTTTACTAAACCGTAAAATGGTCTATTATTAAAGACAATTAATTTATTTATTTAAATGTCGATGAAATTTTGATTAGAGGATATTGTTGAGATTTGAACATTTTTAAAATCTTTAAATTTTAAACTGTAATTATAAATTTTTCAAAAGTTTTATAATATAATAAAAAAATTGATAAAAATATTACGAAAACCTTTATAATAAAAATTAGGTTATATTTTATTTTTTCTATTAAAAATAATTACATTAATCTTTATATATTAAATAAAAAATAAAGTAATTTTTTTAATTAAAAATTTCATTTAATACATAATTAATGGAATAAAAATTCTCTTAAATTATGAGAGAGATGCTTGGAGCAGACACTTTTTATCGCGGTAAATCTATTTTTAATGAGTCAATTTCATGATGGCCAGAAGTTTCATGAAAATCAAAAACCGGATAACAATAATTGCAAAAGTCCAGACCAGGCCGGTACCAATCAGTAGGCCAGACCGCCCGCCCCACCCAATTGAATGACTGGAACTGGAGTACTTGGACTCATGGCTCGACCCTCCAATCCGAGCCAGCAACTGAATATGAAGGGGGGTTTTGTAATTGGGAGACAGCTAGATAAGGGTCCACAACATGGGGGTAAATGCCAACCTGGCAAGAACACACGTGGGATGATGTCATTGGTTGAGGAACCAAGCACCACCACCACCGAAACGCGCAAAATGGTCACGTTCCTAGGTTGGGTCCCACCACATGGAAAAGGCAAAGCTTTTGAGATTTGTAAGCATGTAAACACATTGAGAAGGATTTTGACGGTGAAATTCAAAGTTTTAAGGATTTTTAAGTTTCAATGCATAAAAATATCAAATACTTCTCTTTCTTTTTAGATTTTTCGATGATGACCACCGTAGCTTAAGGGCAATAAATACATGGACAATATATTTATCCTTTTTTAGTGCAAAATAATATTTATTAATTAATTTTCTGTGAATAATAAATATTTTAATCCATTTTACTTTTACGGATAACTTATTTGAAGTTGGATATTCATATTTATTATTCATTTTACTTTTTAATTTTTTATTTAAAAATATTTTACAAATTATTGGTATGGGATTAGAATTATTTTATTTTGTTTTGAAAGGTTGTCATAAGTTGGAGGCACTTCTATCAGTCCATCTTGTTAAATTTTTCTTAATTAAATTCTGTTTAATAAATTCGTTTATATTTTGTTTAGAAATTAAAAATCAAGATACCATTCGCCAATTATACAATTATCTTTCATGTTCGTTCTAATTTTAAAAAGTCACCACCATACTGCAATCACATAATGCTAAGAAAACCTAAAATATAAATATTTAGAGTTTAGTATAATATTATAATATTTTTTATTACTGTTACAATGTTAGAATTTAGACAGCATTTAGGGGACGAAGCCACTGACGAAAGGGCCTGCCTCCCATGGCTAAATGGTATAATTTTATATCTAGCCCTTTTCAATGGTTAAAACTTCATTTTAAGTCTTTTAGCTTCTCAATTAAATGAAAAAAAAGTTGTATAAATAATTCAATTTAAATTCTTTCAACACCGATTTTAATTTTGACTTTTTAAAATATTATAATTTTATCAGCTCCACATAAAGGTTGATCTCAAACGAGATATTTATTTACATGTAGAAATATTGTTATATCATGGTGTTCAACAAAATAAACATTAGTTGTTGCGTCTTCAAATCATGCAAAAATTGCAGTGCATGAAGGAAGCTGAGCGTATGTTTGACTAAGATTCCTGACTTAACATATTCAAAAAATATATGATTTGCCTTTGTAAGAAAAGATGCCAGCTATCGTTTATATGTATAAATCAATTGAAGGGTAGTTATATAAATAATGACAACGAAATATATTTCATTAAAATTATCATTCACTCATGGTCTTAAGAAGAAAGGTGATATAGAAGTTAAACAAATTCGTTCTAATGATAATTTGATTAATCTTTTTACCAATGCATTATCAACTACGTTTGAAAGATTAGTATACAATATTGGAATGCATTGACTCAAATATTTACCGTGATGTTGCTATTAGGGTGAGTTCAAAACATATTGTACACTTTTCTTTTAATCAATATTTTGTCCCACTGAGTTTTAATGGTAGAGGTTTTAACAAAACAACTTGAAATAGGAAATTGTATACTATTTTCCTTTCATTATATTTTTATCTCACGTGATTTTTCTTAATAAAAATTTAACAAGGCACATTTTCGTTAATGAACATCCGAAGGGAAGTATTATAAATTTATTAATAAATGGATGTCCATATAATTCCCATAACCCTTAAGAATTCTTTTTTTTTTAAATCTTGTAACCCTTAAAATTATATAGGATAACTTTACTATTTTTATTATATTTTTGTAACCTATGGTAATTGAAATCCTTTAAATAGAAGGCATGTATAAACTTTTTGTATTTAAGTAAACTTTTTTTTTAACCATAATTCCCTTAGTTTTATAACATTTTAAAAATTTGTTTAAAATGTAAAAAATTCTAATGCGCCAAATGTAAGCAATTTGTAAAGGGAACACAACTTTTCTGAAGAGCTTGTAATAGTATATATGATATATGATATATGATATATATGAGATAAATCCGATGAAACATTAATATGAATTTAATAATTTAACGATTAAAATTTATCAAAATAATTATATTTGAGATATAAGTGGCAGAAAGAGATGGAAAGCAGTGTATGAGTAAAAAGGAGATGGAGAAGGGGTCTTAATTGCTAAAGGAAAGGGACTCTACCACCAATTTCGGAAGGATACTTTTGCAGGCAAAATATATTTTTTTTCAGATTCCATTGTTTTCACGTTTCAATTATTCAAAACAACCTAAGCTAATTTTAGTGAAATTCGAAATAATTTCTGTAATATCGAATCAAGCCAAATCGTGACAACCAGCGGAGTACCTACCGTAGTGGAGAGCCAGTAGGACCATGGATGCTCCTAAAATGATAACTTTTTAATTTATAAATTTTTTTAATTAATAATGATAAAATTATACTTTAATTCTTTAAAATAATAAAAATTTAATTATAATCATAAAAATATATAATTTAATTCTGACTCCAAAAAGATTTAAAGCTTCAACACTGATAACAATTAACTTTTTTTAATAAAATTAATTTCGATAGTGTATATTAAAAATACAGTGATTCTTCAACCATTTAAATTGAGTTTGAATTTTAAAATTATTATTATTTAAATGGTTTCGTTTAAATATCATTTTAAATGAATGAGGATGCTTACTATTATAAAAAAAATCATGTGAAATTACATTTAAAAAAAATTAATGTTGAAATCAGGGGAACATTACCTTACTCAAAAAAAATCTTACTCAAAAAAATTCTAAATTTTATATAAATGATAAAATTAAATTTTGATATAAAAATTTTATAATTCAATTTTCACCTCAAACAATTTTAAAAATAATTAAACTCATACATATTGAAATTTAATTTTAAAATTTAAGGAGTTATCAATTTTGTTGTAATAATTTGTTTATTTAATAGAAAATGTTAATTTTGACTCAAATTATATTAAATAATACTTATTTATATAAAAATTAAATTTATTTTAATAATTCAGAATTAAATATTGATTTTAAATATTTGACCATGGGTTAGTGTGAATTAACTATTTTAAACACAATTTAAAAAAATTAAATTACCTTTTTTCTTGAGTGGATTGAATATGGATGCTCTATTGAAAAATTAAAATAATTATTTCATTATAAAATTCCATTAAAAATAGAGTAAATTATATTTGTAGTCATCTAATTCTTAGTATTTTTGTTTTTGTCAGTTAATTATGAAAAGTTACAAAATGATCATTCAATTATTCAAATTTTTTTTGTCACTAGCCGTTAAATTACAAATAGAAAGATAATTTGATAACTTTTAAAATTAACATAATAGCAACTTTAACCCTTAACATTATACATTGTGTTAATTTAGTCTTGATTCTAAACATATTGTGTACTTTGATCTTTTTTGTAGTTTTATTTTTTTTTTGTGACATTGAGAGTTAATTTTAAAAGAATGAGAAAAGGTGAAAACTATTATCTTGGATTTTTGGTATATATATTTATCAAATTTAGTTGATAAATTTGTTTCTTAACTTTATAGGGGAAAGGGTCCCAAAAAAGAGTAAAACTATAAAAAAAAAAAAACTAATTACAGAATACATAAATGTTGAGGAAAAAATTTTCATAATCAAGATTAAATTGACACAACATATAAATGTTAGGGTTAAAATTGTTATTATGGCAATTTAAAATGCTTCCATGTTATCATTTTGTTAGTCATTTAACGACTGGTGACCAAAAATGACAAAATCGAATAGTTGAGTGACCTTTTTGTAACTTTTTATAATTGAGTGACAAAAAGAACTTACGAATAGTTAGTGTAATTTACCCTAAAAAGTATTATTCCTCAAAATTCTATCTCACTAAAGATAATTAGTGATACAAACAAAGAAAATGAGTTTGATAAACTGAAAAAATTAAGTACTAAATTTTTAGTGCTAAATTTTATAAGTACTAAATTTATATTAAAAAGTTGTTTGATAAATTAGTAAATATATGTATTGAATATAATTATATTGTTTGATCAAAATAAACATTGATTTTCAAAAGATTATTTATTTTTAATTTTAACCTTATTAATATAATATTTTATATTTTTATTTCTAATTTGAATCTTAGTAATATAATATTTTATATTATTTTAGATAGTTTTAGATAAAAATAAATATACTAGTTTGAATATCTCATTTAGTAATAAAAATAAATTTTTTTAAATTTTTTAATAAAATAAAATCAATTTAATATTTTTTACATTAAAAGATGAATAGTTATCTATCTATTTATCTTATTTGATATTTTTTAAATATTAAGTAAAAAATAAAATAATTATTAAATGTTAAAAGCTTTCAAATGATTTATCGAATACACCATTAACTAAAGAAACTCACTAACTCACCGTATTTCAATTTTTCCACTAAGAGTGAGTTTGGATGGGCGGTGCGTTTACCTGCAGTTAGTGTAAAAACAGTGGTGGCGGTGAGATTAGATACTATAGCAATACTGTAGCGTGAGACAAAAAGTAAGTTAAACGCACCGCACCACACCCCCAAACGAAGCCTAAAGCTCAAAAGGTGGGCTTCTAGTGGTGGGAGTAATTCCCCTCAACCTTTTTAAAAAAATATTTTTAATTATTACTTTTTATATATTTTTTAATATACATGTAATTTAATTATTATTTAAATAAAATAAATTTAACATATTTTATTAAAAATATAAATATAATTTCAATAATTTATAAGTATTATTTAACACAAATATTATTTTACTTTTAATATATTATTAATTAAAGTATACACAGATTTTAATTTAATATCATCATTTTTTATTTTCTTCTCAATATTATTATTACGTTTGAATTTAAATACATATTTCACCGTAATTAATATTTTTAACTATTTAATTTTTTGATAAGTACACAAGAAGTTGCTTACCACTTAATATAAAATTTTCAATTCTTTTTATTTTATTTTATTTTTTAATATTATCCTTAAAAGATACCGAACAAATTTTATAACTTAAATTTAATGTTTAATTTTTCAACACTTAAATTTTTTTAGTTTATCAATCAACACCTAAATGTCTTAGAAATAACTTTATATAAGATTATTTGAATATACCCTAATATTAAACCCTTAATTGATTTAGTATCATAAATCAATTAAACACCAATTCAATCGAGAAATTACAAAAAAAACTCATTTATATACAAAATAAATTATATTATTATGAGTGTTTTTTGTTTTTATCTTTTTTGCATTTTATGAATAAATCAAACATAATTATAATAAAATTTAAACCCATGATATCAAACATATAAATACCTAATCTTACCATTACTAAAATATTATTTAATTTTAATAAATATATTTGTTATATAATTTTTTATCCATGGGTGTGTGGTCTTTTAATCGCTTTGATATAACCTCAGTTACTTTCAAATTATTTGCACCCAACTCTAAAAAGTGAAATTATGGACTTGGAAAGTGCCTCAAAACACAACTAGCAAATAGCAATATTCCTTTGAAGGCAAGAACATTGAGATGGATATTCAAGTAACGGTCCAATGAAAGAAGGCCTTACCCTGCAATTATATAATAGCCAAAACCTTCAACAGATAGCTCTAAAAACTTGATCCAGTTTTTGATCAGTCTCGGACTTTTTCGCCAACAAGAGGTTGTATAATTCATGCTCATACTGGCACCTGGCGTTATCCATGCAACGTGAAACCCTACGTGTCATTATGTCAACTGCCAACACTTTTTTCGGGAAAACTCATCAACTCATGTATCAAATCCTTTAGTCTGGCAATTTCCAGCTTCTTTTCCTGACACTGAATCCAAAAAAAAAAAAAAAAAACAATACATAGAAAGAGAAATTAAAACATATATAACATGTTAAATAGTTGATCAAGAAAAAAATAAAGAAAAATAATGCAGAAGTAAGTAAAAAGAAGGAACAATACCTAGTGGAGATGTTTGAGTTTGTAAGAAACTTAGCTCATGAGCATGAGCAGGTGGTGCCAATCTCAGTGTTTGTGGCAATTCTCTGCCTATGTTTAGTTATAGGACATTTGCTTGAAGAGAACCGATGGGTCAATGAATCAATCACTGCGATCTTAATTGTAATTTCCCTCATTTCTTTGGAACATTTTCTTTACCATATACATATACATATATATGTTCATGTGTTTGTGTTTCATCTTTTTTAATTGCTTGAGAATCTTATCGAACCTTTCAAAATTAACATATGGATGTCTTAGGAATTTAAAGTCTAACTGCCATATTGTTGGTCTCAGGGAGGCATAGCAGGAACAGTAATATTGTTCTTGAACAAAGGAAAAAGCTCTCACATCCTTAGGTTCAGTGAAGAGTTGTTCTTCATTTATCTCCTCCCACCTATTATATTCAATGCAGGGTAAAATGGGTTTCAAATGTCATGAAAAATTTTCACATTTTTCCCCTGTTAATTAACCTAGATTTTGAAACTAGCTAACTTCATTCTTTGCTGGTTTGCTTGCAGATTTCAGGTGAAGAAGAAACAATTTTTTCAGAACTTCATAACCATCATGCTGTTTGGAGTAATCGGGGTTTTTATCTCTACCTCGATTATTACAGCCGGTAATTTTGATTCCACCTAGGATATCATTTTTCATATTTGTCTGGTGCAACAAGTTTTTCTGAAGTTCATGGATGGTACTCTTGTCCTAGGCAGTTGGTGGCTGTTTCCCAAGCTAGGATTTTTTGGTTTGACTGCACGAGAATATCTCGGTGAGATTCTTAATGATGTTATCTTGTCAACTAATATCTGTATTCAGGGTTAATTTCTTACTAGAATTGTCTGTGAATTTCATGCTGTTCTGTTTCAGCTGTAGGAACTATTTTCTCATCAACAGATACAGTTTGTACATTGCAGGTTGGTCAGTTTGCAAATCCCCCCCCCCTTCGTTTTTGCATATTATTTCACAGAAAGAGATTTTTACATTTGATTACTTCCTTATAGGTCCTTCATCAAGATGAAAATCCTTTATTGTACAGCCTAGTGTTTGGAGAAGGAGTAGTGAATGATGCAACATCAGTAGTTCTCTTCAACGCAATTCAAAAGATCGATGTTTCGAGAATTAACAGCCGAACATCTTTCCAGTTGATTGGTGATTTCATTTACCTTTTCTCTACAAGTACTGCTCTTGGAGTTACTGTGAGTTAATTACTCTTGAAGCTTTCTTCTGACCGTAAATGTCATTTATTATAATGTTAGGCTTTGATCCACTCTTGGTACTTCTTAATCTCGGCATGATATTTCTCGTTCTCTTGCAGTTCGGACTTGTAACAGCGTATTCTCTCAAAACCTTATACTTTGGAAGGTTAGAACCCTTTTTTTTTTTTTTACAATTAAAAGGAAAAAGGAAAAAGGAAAATGCCTTGAAGACATCATAGTAAAACCTGAATCCTTTTCTGTTTGCAGACATTCAACTGTTCGTGAACTTGCTATTATGGTTTTAATGGCATATCTGTCTTACATGTTAGCTGAGGTAACTCCTGATAAAAAGCTTGAAATTTGATGTTCGATTAATATAAATTTCAATACTACTATCCTTCACTGAAATAACCTTCTTCATTCTTACAAAAACGAGTGGAGCCTGCAATTTCTGCTTCTTCGTTTTAACAGCGTTATTTTTTTGTGCAGCTGTTAGACCTTAGTGGGATTCTCACTGTTTTCTTCTGCGGAATTCTGATGTCACACTATGCATGGTACAATGTGACCGAAAGTTCAAGAATCACGACAAGGCATGTACTTTGATATTAGTGACTAATGTTTATTGATTCATTGAGGTCAACAAGGCTTAACATCCACCATTTTCTATATTTTTTCAGGCATATATTTGCAATGATGTCATTTGTTGCAGAAACCTTCATCTTTCTCTATGTAGGAATGGATGCTCTTGACATGGAGAAATGGAAGATGACTCGACTAAGGTGTCTGATTATGCTTTCCTTCTTCCTTCAAAATTGGTTTACTTCTGTTTACCTTGAAGCTTATGATCTCGGTTTTGAGTTATTGGTTTCAGTGTTGGGACTTTAATGGCCAGCTTTGGAACCTTAGTTTTTCTAATATTGGTCGGACGTGCTGCATTTGTGTTCCCTCTCTCTGCTTTCTCCAATTGTTTGAACAAGCATCCCGATAGATCAAAACCATTAACTTTCAGACACCAGGTTACTATTTCGGTTTTTCATTGCAACTTTCTAGTAAGATATTTCCTACGTGATTGGTTGAAGACAAGTTTATAAACGTGTTATTTCTGCAGGTGGTTATATGGTGGGCTGGGCTAATGCGAGGGGCAGTATCAATTGCTTTGGCTTTTAAACAAGTATTTCCACTTTTCAATTGTGTTAGCTGTTCGATATTGTTAAATAATTTTCTGAATTGCATGTATAGAACTAAACTCATGCTCATAGGGGTTCCATTTTCCTACTGATTTTCTTGCTTGCTTCGTTAATACAGTTCACATTTTCTGGTGTGACATGGGATCCGGTCAATGCAGCAATGATAGCAAACACTATAATCGTTGTTCTCTTTACTACTCTGGTATGTAACTGAACTTTTCTAATCATTTACAAGATTTTGAATCTGAAGAGAAACCGTTATAATGCCATGCCTTCCGTAGTTGACAGTAAATTTTTTCTTGGTTGTACAAAGCTTTCCATGACTTGCCACCTGCACTAAATGAAATACTGTGAACTGTGATTGACATTCTAGGAAATCATTTTGTTTCAGGTATTCGGTTTCCTAACAAAGCCCCTTATACTCTGCCTGCTTCCGCAGCATGTAACTGACACAAGTGACGAGGCTCAGGGATCGAAATCCCCAAAGGAGGACATCACCCTACCTTTGCTATCCTTTGAGGGATCTGCCTCGACCAATATCCTTCGAGCAAAGGATAGTTTGAGTATGTTGATCGAAAGGCCTGTGTACACCGTACATTTCTACTGGAGAAAGTTCGATGACAGGTATATGAGACCGATATTTGGAGGCCCTATTAGCAGTCCACCAGAATGTTAAGATAGCCAACATCGTTATAGGCAGTGGTAAGTTCAGACTGAAACTGGATTGACATAATCAATTGATGGCAGTAAGTTTTCCCTTTTTCCGAAGGGCTGGTTGGGTTTTAATGTTAGCAAATGGCAGATCGAGATAGTACTATGCTAGAGGAATTGAACGAGTCTGGTTTGGACTTTTTGGACTTCTTATTTGTGTTAAAAACAGTCTTGAACATACTCTAAAATAGATTGCCTTAGAAGGGAAGCTATTAGTGAAAAATATGAAAATTGAAGTAAACGCAACAAGAAGAAAGATGGTAAAATATAGCAACAGTTGCAATACAGTTTCAATGCAATTTAACCCAGTTGTTATCTTAATTCAAGGATGAGAACAATGAGAAAACTGAGATAATTCATGTTTGAATCTGTCAGAAACTGTTTTATTTAAGGACCAACTTACCCTTGCATTGTGGTGATGTTGCCGCGACAAATCAAGCGTGACATGTTTTATCAAAACTACAAGATTGCTTGGTTGGTGGTGGAGGATATTTCCCTGTGACCACCGGCCGGTAAAGGTCCAGCATGTTCAATGCAATGTTACATACATGGTTGGCTCATCAGTTCCTTGTACCTGTGCAATTAGCAACAATGTTGCAACCAAGCAATTAGACAAAAGTTTTTCATTAGACACTACCAAAAAAGAAGCGAAAAAGAAGGATGCAATTAGTAAGAAATATGTTTATTACTTGATATTACTGATGATGGGTTGGGCTACCCGGTCTAAAGCTTCATCCAAAAAAATGGGAGGCTCAAAAAATTGAGGCCCGTTTAGAAAACTGGACAGGTCTCAAGTAAGATTTTTTTGACCTGGCTCGGCCCGAATTATATACTGAATATTTTATTTTATTTTTAATCATTTTTAATTGTTAACAATTTAATTTAGCTTACAATTTATAATTTGTTATAAAATTAAATATGTTGATTGGTTAATGTATAGTTTTGCAGGTTTTTGGTGCTATTGCGGTATTGTTGGTGATGCTTTTTTTTTGCTGTTTGGTGTTTTTTTTTTGTGCTTTTTGTTATGCTGTTTTGGTGTTACTTTTTATGGTGTTTTATTGTTCTTTCACAACTATTTATTATGTTGTTTGTTGTCGTTTTTAATATTATTTGGACATTATAGAACTTTTGTTTTATTATTAATTTTGTTATCATTTTAGTTCTAACTTGTTTCAATTTTAATATGACCACTTTTTATTATATTTTCAATTTGTGTATTGTTTTAAGAATTGTTTTAGTATCATTTTTTATTTGTTTCTTGTTTTAATATTTGTTTTTATGTTTTTAAATGTATTTGATTTATTATATTTTAAAATTTTGTATTTAATCAAATAAGCTAAAAATTTTAATATGGGCTGGGTCTGGTTGGGCTTGGACAATTTTTAGGCCCATGTTTTGGGTTGGGCTGGGCCCGAGTCTAGAAAACGGGCTCAAAATTTTGTTTAGGCCCGGCCCATGATCAGCTCTACTGGATATCTAAGATGCAACTTTTTCAATAATAATAATTCAAGATATATAGCTTAATCAAATAATTTCAGTTCTAGTTGTTAGACAAAACACGTTAGTGAATAAAATAAATTAAATATAATTAAACACATATAAAATGAAATATAAATAGAATGATTTATAATTAATTTATCAAATACGAAAATCAAATAAAACCATAATAAACAGTTGAAATAAAGGAGAATTGAGATTTTACGAAATATTGAGGCATGTGAAACATAGTTTTCTTAAAATAGATTCGGCCGCTCCAACGATACTTGGAGAAACATTGGCCGAATGTCTCCCAAAATACAACAACAACGGTGATCAAAGTAGCAGCAATTCTACAATGATCAACAAATGAACTTTACATTTTTCTATCACCGGAATGTTTTAGAAATACGGAGAGGCAAAAAGAAGAATCTTGAAATCAATAAGATTTTGGTATAAGAAATTATTGGAATATAGGTTTAATCCTATAGAATACACAACCTTTTATAGACATTTAGGATAGTGGACTGACCATATATAAACAGATTATGTCTACTAAGGAAAAATAAATTCCTGTTGGGCTAAAATATCTATAGGCCCGACCGATTTGGACATTTCGCGTTGCCCACGTCGTGCTGGTGCACCTCAACCCCGACAGGTTTGGACCTGCACCCCCTGCACGCGAGGCAAAATTAGAAGCTTAGTTATTCAATTACCCTTCAAGAGAGTTCACATATATAAACACATTTCACACTTGGTATTTAACCAATGTGAGATCTAAGCTTTTACTTTTCCTCAACAATATCTCCAAGTAGTTTAATTTGAGTATCAATTTATCATTCATCACTCAACCATTTTAAGCATATGATATACCGCTGTAAAGGTCTCATGAAGTAAAATATGAAACCATAATTTTATGATTTAACTCTCCACCTTTACCTATTGAGAATGTCTTAAAGTTCCCATAAAAGTAATTTTTCCAACAATTCCCCACATGAATGAATATTGATAATTTTATCCAAAAACATTGACTCGATGTGGTGATAGAATCTACGACCACTAGTTGCATAGGATAGGTATGTATCCACCCTTGAACCTTCTCTTGCAAAAGTATATTTACTTTACTAGCTGACCCGTAGACGTGATGTTCTTGAACTGTTCTGCCTTTTATGTAAACAATGATATATCTCACACAATTACTTCCCTCTCCCTGGCAAGGTTTTAGTTCTCATGGGTATGTTCATATAGCCGTGAACATTTCTTGGTTCTGCAAGAGTTTGAGAGAACTATGCCCCAATAGTCCCCTTGAAGCGATCCCACTTCACTCTCACATAGGTGACTTATATTGTTCGGTTTACTGAAACACACAATGGTCATTAAAAGCATTACTTAACCTATCCCATTTTTAGTCACTATTTACATCATAGGAACAGACTGGGGATAAGTACCCCTACAATGACCTCACAAGGTCTATGCAATAAGGTTGTCCCTTTGAACCTACATCTTAAAATCTCCAGTCAGCTAGGTAGGGTTTTCCTTCACATAGCGCCTTTTATTTTCATGGGTTTTAGTCACATTCCTTTCAATGTTTTAACAATATGATCTCGTTTTAAGCCTTTAGTTAGTAGATTCGTAATGTTATCTTTTGATTTTCTAAAATCAATAGAGATAACATCGTTTGAGATTAGTTGTTTTAACATTATTGTGTCAACGACGCATATATCTCAACTTAACATTATACGTTACGTTAGTAAGATACTCCCCACACTTTCTATTATAATTCACCGAAAAAAAAAAGTAGTAAAGCTAAGTAAAGTGAAGTAATTTTAATAATTTTGTTTGGCTAAACAGTGAAAAGTAAAGTGTTAATTATAATGAAATTTTACAATTATGATATTTTTAAAAGATTGTTAAAAAAAAAAAAAAGAAGGGAAGGGTAAAAAAATATTTACATCTTAAATTTTTTTGAGCTTTTCTTTCGGGATTAAGGTAAATTAAAAATTGAGCTTTCAATTTCTTTTTCTGTTCTTTATCTAAATTAAAGGAATGGATAATCATTTCCCTTTCCTTTCATTTCTCCCCCCCTACTCCAATCCAAATATAGGTTTAGGCTTTGTTAAGTATGAGAGATGGAAAAGTGTGAGGATGAAAATGGTTAAGATTTACCACCACTTTCTTACATTGTAGGTTAACCATTAGATTGAGAAATTTCTAACCCCACTCTTTTCCGTCCTCCATACTAAGCTTAACCTTAACTCGAGAAAATATCATTGTTATGGCTCGATGCGTTATGGAAAACTTTACAACACAAAGGAAGTTGGATTGAACCATGGTGGTAGTTGGTAGCAAATAAGTAGATTATATATTGTTTTGGTTAGACGTAGATTATATATTGTTTTGGTTAGACTACACAAAGCTACCTTCATCTTTTCCTTTTTAAAACATTATTTCATATTTCAGTTGGTTTAATCTTTGCATACTAATTTCTTTTGAAGCAGAGAAGACGTATTTTTTAGGATTACCTTGACATTTATTGATATTTTGATAGCAATAATTTTATGGTAAGGATTCTAATTAGGCTAAGCAAAAAATAAATAAGATGTCCAGTGTTGAACTTAACCAAAACTTGCCAATAAATAAAATGTCTAGTGTTGGACTTACTAATTAAAACTTGCCAACAATCATTGAGAGGAAATGAAAGCTTAAAATGGTGATTACATGTTTCTTATATGAACTATGTGCTTCATGTGAAGTTTATTTAATAGCCAGAATGTTAGATAGCCAACGTCTTGCTGATTTCATGAAAATTGTTATAGGCAAACCATTTCATCTTTTTCTCTTAGATTATGGCTGTTAATTTCTTGGTGATGCCACCATTTTATGTTTAGTGATTGATGATTGCCTTGAAAGGAAGCCATCAGTGAAAAATAACAAGAAAAATTGAAGTGATTGCAACAAGAAGAAAGATGGTGAAATTTAACAACAGTTTCAATACAAATAATATCTCGGACATGATTCATAATCTTCAGCTGTGCCTGTAACTTGAAGTGATTCAGGCTGCAAACAACAAAATATATCAGTTAGAAAGCAATTTAATCCAGATTATATCTTACCAAAAGATGAAAACAAAGAGAAAACTGATATAATTGATTTGAGAACTTACGCTTGCATTGTGGTGGTACGGGATGCTTACATTTACATTTCTGAGGCAATGCAAATGCACGGGAAGGTTCAATCTGGAAAGCAGGAAGAGCGTCCTTGTAGTTGCAGAGACAAGTCAAGTCGGCTTGTTTTATCAAACTACAACATTCCTTGGTTGGCGGTGGAGGATTTTTCCCGGTGACTGCCGGCTTGCACTGCTCCAACTTTTTCAATGGAATGTTACAGATGGTCGTCTCTTTAGCTCCTTCCACCGCTGCGATAAGCAACAATGTTGCAACCAAGCATTGCACCAAAAGTTTCTCAGTAGCCATTGCCATTTTTCTTTCCTCGGAACTTGTATCTAAATCCAATGCCAAGCAACACTCTTGGAGTTAATTTATAGCAAGGGGTTTTGAAGCTTCTTGATACGACAAAGGCTCTATTTTACATATGTGTGTGTATACATACATACATATATATATCTCTCTCTATATATGTTGATTTATGGCATGTGAAGCCAAATTCCAGTCTGTACGATAGTCACGAGAGAGCTTAAAAGAGGGAAGAAAATACAAAGGCCTTGAGGTGCTTGATTGGTAAACAACAAAGTTCTGTGAAGAATATTTTGATTTGCAAGATTTAGAAACTATGCTATACATCCATGGAATCTTTTGACATGAAGTATATATTTATTAAGTTACAATCAATATATATATATAATCAATCATATAAATAAATCAATACTAAGGCCTCCCTTTATAATGCGATTAATGCCTCGTCTAATTTCATAATTTCTCAATTACAAATTTTATATACACATAACCAAAGCTTGTAGAGATTATATTTGAAGACATTGAATTTGTAAAATTCATCTATCAATCAAATATTGTATTATCTCTCTCCTGTAGACATAATTCAGTGTTACATGTAAATTAAACCATTAATTTTTAAAATTAAATTTTATCATTTTATCTAAAATTTTTTCATTTGTGTGAATGTTTAGAGATATATTTGTTAAAGAAAATTCCACCCATGGCTAAAATATTTTCGAATTTTGGTGATGAATGAATTTTTTTTGTATTAGGAAATAAATAACAAAGAGAAAGTATAAATTTTATTGACTAATAAGGGTGTTTATAATACTTCTTTAAAATAAATTTTTATTTCTAATGCATCACAGTTTAATAATTATATTCTCGATTTTTGCAATAGACTCGAAGGGCTCTTTTTAAGGGGTAGAGTAAATAGCCAGACTGCTCCCTTATTAATGAATTTATTTGGGCTTTGATTGGAATTATCAAATTGTCATTCCCATTACTGGGCTTCACAGTATATTCAAACAGCCCATGCTACCTATCATACTTCTAATTTATCACTTCATTTTACCAACACAATATTAGAGAATTACTAGATATACAAATTTCTGTTGAAATATATTTATAAAAAAATTTACATATAAATTAAAGGAGGCTTTAGTTTAAATGGAAAATTTGAGATTTTGATGTGTTGGTTCATCATTTGTGAATTTATTTGGATTTATAGATTTAATATAAAAATATAAAAAGATTCTTAAAATATTTTTGTTATTTTTTTTAGTTATTTTCTAATTGAATTGGTATTCTATTGACTCGTAAAACTATGCTAATAGGCATTTAAGTTAGATCGTTAAAGATGAGATTCATTTTAATGCTAATAAATTCAAGTTTAATTCATCATAAGTCCCAAACGATAATCAAAACTTTAAATTGATCTATAAGTTTGTAAAAATTTTAATTGAGTTTTTAAAAGCATATGTATCATATCAATCATATCCTTCTATTAGCCTAACGTTAGTTTAAGTGCTAAATGCTAGCTCAAATATGAAGTGGAGCATGTTTTAACATGTTTTAAACACGTAATCAAAATTTAAATGCATGCATACCTATTGTATTAGTAGCTTAAATATGACGTATTAGAAAAATAAAATAAAATAAAACAATACCATTAAAATTTAATATGGTTATTTCCTTTTTTCTTTTTCTTTTTTTAAACTTGATCCAAGTTGTCCATACGATAACTTCAAATGTGTTTAAAATTTGATCTATGTGTTTTAATATGTTCAACATCAATTTTGAGTTAATATCTAACGCTCGAGCAAATGGCTAGGCTGATGGAAGGATTGATACTGTAACACCCATAGCCCGGTCCGATCATCAGCCCAAGTTACAGGAAATTATCATCGATATCAAACAAAATTTTTTACACCACTTGATACAATTTGCAGATACACAACTCGCATAACTTACAGTACACACAAAACACAGTACATATATATACAGCGGACCCTTCCACGGACAGAAACATGGCAGACTATCCTATGGGTAGTCCAACTGCATACTATCCTACAAATGGCTAAGTTGCGGACTGTTCCACGAACACATATATTATGGAATGTCCCATGAACACCTATTTTACGGAATGTCCAGCGGGCATTTAAGCCATGACACATGCAGTCCTATGCTTTTCATAACAACAATCAAATCAATATGTATCATTCATATACATGTTCAAAAATCAAAATCTATATCTATTTCATTTATAACATCAAAAGGGATCATAACAACTACAACTTAGACTCATTTATATTCACATGCAAGTATCCACCTAAATACATGCCACTTTACCGCAACGACATAAACAAAATCTACCAGTCAACAAACGAATAGTGTGAGCTTCTTGTGGATTCGATTAGTGCAACCCGAATGATCAAAATCTATAGAAAATGTAGCAATATGGGAGTAAGTATTTAAAACATTTAGTAAACTTATACAATTTCAACACGTAACTTACCGCACCAACAAATATATATGTAGTTTAATGTACGCGATAAGTTTACCTATCATACTACATAATTCCAATAATGTAAGTTTGTACACCGAATCAAATGTATAAAATGCCAAATATGCAACATGATATGTTAAACTTTCATATCCAAATAATCCACTTTCCTTTCAATTTTGTGTACTTGGAATTTATCCATCAAATCTTTCGTTACCTTTCATTTCATAACATATCAAATTAACACGTCGCAAGTTTTATGTTACTCGATGAACCATCGTAAAAGAGCTCAAACACAGGAACGCAACACATCAGGGGCTCGTTCGAGCTAATCATGTATAGAGGTGTCAATTTACCCGTCCGGGCTAAACCTTTAAAGACATGATAATAGCTTGGCTAGGGTTGTATATACATGTAAGGTTACTAGTCTATACTAAACCTTGAAAACGACATCAGGTTACTAGTCCAGGCTAAACCTGTGTCACATGTATCTTCGAGTCTACAACAAATGTTGGATCTCAGAATCATCATGTAACCATATGCATGAGCCTTTTACTAAGTTCGTCGGGACGATTTCATTCTATAACCTTATTTCCTTGTATCATAATTCAATATCTCTTTTTTATGTTAAACAAATCGAATCCCACCTATCAAATTTCCAATTATAAAATTAAAGAAAAAAAATTAAACAAATTTTATATTATATGAACTTACCTGGAAGAATGGTAACACACCACGATAGAGTCTACTTAACGACTTCCCCTTTTCCTCGATCTTCTCTTGAAAGATTCAAATCTTGATCTATAACTTAATTTAATTCAATTTTCATCAACCAAATATCATTTATCAACTTATTATGCATATAAGTCAGTTTAATTCTATCACTCACAATTCCTTTAATCCTCACACATTATACAGTCGAGCCCTTTTATAACAATGTTTATAGAAATCTCAAACTGGTTTCGAAATGTTTACACTTTAGTCCTGATATTTGAAACTAACAAAATTTCATTTTAATAAGTGGTCATTTTCATAACCTTTATTCTAATCTAATCATTTAACACCACAATTTTAAGCATTCAACAATGACAATCTCATGAATCTTTAATAGTTTTGGAAACGGACACAACTATTAACTAGATTGAAGTACAACAATATCAAAAACACAAAATCCATGCAAAACGGGCTCGAATTAGCTTACCATGCAAGAGCACAAAACTTGGCCGAACTTCCCTAGCTCAACAAGGAAGAAAGACTGTGATAGAGAAGATGAAAAAAAAAATGAATTCCCAAAAAATGAATTCCCCCCACCATCCACTATGTTACGGTATATATATAATCTAATTATTATATAAAATTAACATTATTTTAAATAATGTCAACACCTAACCGAACACTTTCTATAAATAAAATTACTAAGTTGTCATTTTAGGCCCTAATCAATTAATGCATTATCATTAGTAAATAGAAATCCATAATAATCAATTTTTACCACCTTTACGATTTAATCCATGTACTATAATTAATTTTCTAATTAATCAAATTACAGAACCAAAATTGCATATAACACTATATTGAACCGATGATTAGTAAATGTTAATATTTATAGACTCGATCATCGGAGAATGGGGTTATGAAACCACTGTTTTCGATACCTTTTGCCTGTGATTTTTTATCATTGATGATCGTTTTATGAAACACTAAACTAGACTACGATCACGATAAAGGCAAGCACACCTATCGAATGGTAGTATAGCAATGGTGAGTCCAGAATATCGTATCTACAATGACGAAAAGTACTAGTATTAACTATCTTTCTATTATCTAGCCTAGAATAGAAGGGATTTTGTTTTAATCTAAATTTAACTAAACTAATTAACTAATAAACACGACAGAGAGTGAAAAAAATAATCGAATAAACCAATAATAAAGACAATACCCAAGGAAGAATCCACTTAGACTTCACTTATTATTCTGACTCTGAATCAAAAGATTTATTCACTTGTCTTGATCTATAGAAATTCCTAGATTATATTAATATCTCTTTCGAGACTAAGAACATCTGACTCTAGGTTGATTAATTGAAATCTCTTTCTAATTAAAACCCCTGTTGTCGCATTAACTCGATCTATTGATTCCCTTATTAGATTTGACTCTAATCTGACAGATTTTTGTTGTCCTATCTCTAGGATTGCATGCAACTCCGCTTAATTATGGTAGGTCTACTCTTAAACAGGGACTTTTGCTCCTCTGAATAAGCACATCAACTTGAATTAATATCCTAAAAATATTAGATCAAGAATTAAGAACACATAATTAAGAACAAGAACAAGTATTTATCATTAAATTCAGAACATTAAATAATAAGATTCGTCATAGGTTTCATCCTCCCTAGGTATTTAGGGAGTTTAGTTCATAATGTGAAAGGAAAACATCTCAAATTTAGAAAAACAACAAGACATAAAAAACCCAAATAAACTTCGAGAGAAATTTGAATGGAGATTTTCAATCTTGAGGTGGATCTACTTCTGAGACGATTCCAACGGCTTCCTTCGAGTAATTTCTGCTTTTTGCTCTGCGTGCCCCCTTAGGTTTACTTCTAGTGTGCTTATATAGACTTTAGAATGCTCAGAAACCCTAAAAATTGGCTTTTTCTGTGTATTTGGAAAACCTGGAGCAATATCCACATGGGCCGCGTATTTGGAAAACCTGGAGCGATATCGACACGGGCGTGTGCTCAGCCTGTGTGGAATTCGTCTTGACGGTGTGGGTCTTTCAATCAGCCTGTTTTGTCTGTTTTTGGCCTGTTTTCTGCTCCTTTTGTTCCCCTATACTTTCCTGAGTATAAAACATGAAATTAAAGGATTAAAAGCATCTAATTCACTAAATTATATGATAAATCATCCAAAAGTATGCTAAGTATGGGATTAGAATGTGTTACTTTTATGGTTTATCAATCCTCTTTTGAGGAGTTTTTTCACGTTAAAATTTACAAATTCAATCTTTTTTATTTTACTTTATTTATTTGTTCATTGCATTAATGGGTTATCTCCCTACATCTATAGAGGGAATGAAAGAAAATTGCACTTCACAAGTTGAAAAAAAATGCCTTTAAAACAACCAATAAGGGTTTGGGATTTAGGGAAACAAAAAGCGTGAATAGTGCCTTACTAGAAAAGGAAGCTTGGAGAATTGTTAAGAACTAAAATTGGCTCATTCAAAAATTCCTTATCAAGAAATATTGCCAAAATGTAGAATTTATTAATATCATATTTAAACCGAACCACTTTTGAGCTTGGAAGAGCTTATTAGTAGACAAGAACATTTTTTCTTTTAAGGCTTAGCTTTGCAAGAAAGTAGAATCCAACACAGAGAAAGTGATGGAAATAAAACCTCCCTACCTAGAGCAAAAGCGACACTAAATATTAGTAAAAAAAACTCCAGAAAGCAACTGATTGCTATGGAAGCACAAATTTGATGGATATTTCTTATTGAAGTCAACTTATAATTTTAATGTAAACTAAGAGGTCTTGCAAGACAACAATGGGAACTCAAATCAAACAGTTGGCAATAAGAAGCTCTGGTCTAGATTATGGTCTTTGAAACTTCCTTTCAAGATAGTGATTTTCCATTGGAAATTCCTTAATAGTTGCCTACATTGTAAACTGGAAATGCATAACATAATTGAGACTGCAGACACAATAAACCCCATGTGCAATGATGCAGAGGAAACTATGGGAATAGCTTTCTTGCTTGAAATTTGGAACTGAGAAACAATTTGGAAAGTCGTTTGAAGAGTTTAAAAATAGCAGAAATAATTGTCACTAGAATAGTGTTGGTGAAACTTATACAATCTGCAGTGATTATAAACTTTTTAGGCATATCATTGAGGCTGAAAATACCAAACTGCACTACACAAAACAACCAATTCTCCAGCACATTCAAAGGATGAAAGTGACTTTTACAATTCTAGTAGTTGTCAAAGACTGACATGTTGGAAGAAGCTGGGCAAGAAAGGAAGCTTTCAAGGAAATACATCAAGTTTAAACCCCTCCCCCCAGAAAGAAAAATTGAAATTCCCATTTCCACCTCTACATTTATCCATAAGTTGAGTTATTAATTACATAAATAGATCAAGTTGATTTATACGCATATTTTATTTAATTTTAATTATAAAAATTTAATTATGTTTCTAGCTTTTATACTCTTCACGGGTTTGAAATTTAATTTATTTATTTTTTAATTTAATAATTGAAATTTAATTGGTTACGCTGTAAAAAAATAAAACTTCTATTAAAATTAGATTATGTGGTATTTAAAAAAAAACTTATATGGCCCTAGTACATATTTGGAAGGCTAAATAAATAAATAAAAATGTTGAATATTCGGTTGTGAGGTTCTATATTGCTGATGCAAAAAAGCAAAATGAAAGTTGAGATTTATATTTGCTTACATGACTTGGACGCAATTCTAAATTGACACGTCAGAATTAAGGGTGGAGTTGGGAGCCTTTAAAATGTAAAATTTTAATATTAACTTTTTAAGTTTTACAAAATTTTAATTGAATAAAAGGTAAAATTATATTTTGTCCTTCAAAATAATAAAATAATTAATATTGTTAATTATTTTAATTAAAGTGTGGATGTTAATTTTTCTTAATAGTACTATTTTAACAAAAAAATATTTTATTATGATAAATTTGAATGAGTGTTTTTATGAGAAAAAAATCTATAAATATTTTTAGTATTATTTTAATTATTGTATGACTATCAAGTGAATATTTCATTTGAAAAACTTTAAAATATTACACCCGTGAATTTAATAAAAACATTTTACTAGTAATAACAATTCATTAAAATTTTTAAATTCAAAAAACAAATAGATTAAATTCTGAAAGTTATATGTAATTATAGTTTATTTTTTAAATTTCAAATATTTTACTCTCTAAATTAATAAAAACAAACACTGTGGAAAAACAGCCATACTAAGCATTGTATTTATAAAAATGAAGGCGAATAAATTTGGCTTAATTTCGAAAAAAGAAATCCAAAGCCGAACCTATCTATAAACAGTTCACACCAATTATTCTTTCTTTGTTTTTTAAAAGAAATGCAACATTTATTTGTCCCTTTGCACCAGAAATAGGATGTCGTGCACGGCACATGGACAGGTTTTGGCATTAACAAAATGAACCTTGTCGGTTCGGTCGGTGGCGCTTTGTCAATGTGTACAAAAATTGAACATAGCATCAATTTAAAGAAATTAATAAATTGCTCTAAAAAAATAAAGTGCTTATACTTTTTCTAGGTAAAATATTATCTTTTATCAAATTTTAAGGAAACCAATTGGTAATGTAATACATTTGGGGACAAATGGGACCACTGATAAGTGGGATCAAATAATTAATTGTAAGGCTCTAAAAAGATCTTCCAAGAAAGGAAGGTGACGATGGAGACATCTTCACTCATTTTCCAATCAATTCCCAGATTTTGGCACCTTTTTTTTTTCACACATTAACTAAATCATCCATCTTTAATTAAATTTTTTTTTATATAATTTCAACTTTTTGACAACATCAATGTATTCGGCCCTAGAGCCTGCAGGCTGCTTCACCATCAATTCATACTTCTTTAGGTCCACAGCCCATAAAAGATTTAATTGAAATAAATAATTTTTTTAACAATCCTAACTTTTTCACCTTCTCACACAAAACTTGTTCAATAAATTTCCTGTAATTGATGGTTCAATAACTTGTAACTAAGAATTCAACTTCCATGGTTGGTATTCAACTCAAATCAGGTGAAATACAATTTTTTTATTTTAAAAAAAATACTAGATTAAAGTGGTAAATACAAAATAATTTAATTAAAAACTTATTTTTATCTTAACAACTGAACATTTAAGTTAACATTTAAAACTCATTTAAATTATTATATAAGATCGCTATTAGGGAGATAACAAAACTTAATAATAAAATAACTAATTAAAATATAATATTTTAAATATAAATAACTAAAATATAATCAGAAGAAAAAAAAATTATTTTTATAATTTTTCCTAATAATTCATTAAACAGTAGTAATTCATGTTGCTTACTAATTATCATCTTTGACAACTCTTTAAGTTCAAGTATATGAAATGTAACATTTCCAACTTTTATTTTATTTTATCTTTTTCTTCGGAACTGGTAATTTGGTAACTGCACAAGATCCCAAACTACACCTAACGCCCTACAATTACACGTTCCACACAAATTTGTCGACGTGTCGAAAAGGATAAAGCGAGTGCATTCGGTTCACAATACTCTCGGAAACACTCGATTCTTAACAGGATCAAATCTGTTTCAAAGCTTGTCTTGCTCTATGCTGTCTTTAAGGTAATACCGTAATAGCTATGTTTTCTTCTTCTTTCTTTCTTTTTCACTTTGCTCTTCTTAGAAGAAAATTTGATCCTTTGGTCCTTTATCTTTCTATATAATCAATCCTATAAATGAACATTTGTTAATACTTCTTTTCTTTTTTTTGTGTGTGTGTGTTTGTAAATTTTGATGGGTGTAAAGTCAAAAACTTTGAAAGGTAATGAATCCGTTTATTGAAAACCCGGAAAATCTAAGCTTTTTAAAGGTAAGTATTTTGGGTTTGCTTTGTTTTTTATGTTTCCTTTGTTGGGTTATCATTTCTTAGTTGTTCTTTTGAGTTTTCTTGGTGCTTATTTTCTCTTCTACTTTGGTTGTTCCTTCTTGGAACTGAATAATGAAAAAGGAGTTCTATTGGTACTAGTTTCTTGGGTTTTCAATTTTTTGAATCTTTGGTGATTGTTATAAGTTAAAAAGTATTCTGTAGGATGTTTTCATGACGGCTTCTTGTTAATATTTATGTTCATTGGATCTAAACTTGAGTTCTGGATTTGGATTTTCTATTAGTTTGCATCTGTTAGATGATAAAGGTATTGGATTTTCATGATTTATATAAGTTCTAAGCAATTTATATGGATAGTTTCGTGAAGGGTTGATGTTGTTTATAAGTTCACTGGATCTAAAGCTGACTCGTTGATTTGGTTTTTTCTGATTTTTAGATTCTGGGTTTAAGGAAGATTTTTGTAAAGGTTTAGCTACTTGGGTAGATTGAAGTCTAATTTGAGTCTTGCATTGGTCATTGGGTTCTGGATTCAGTTGGTTTAATTTTGAGAAGCACTGTTGGAGTATTTGGTAGATATGTCTAGTTATGTGGGTGTTCTTGTCTCTGATCAATGGCTTCAGAGCCAATTCACACAAGTTGAGCTTCGCAGCCTTAATTCCAAGGTAAGCATGTTTTGTTCCTTCCTCAACTTATTGCTTCAACTATTGAATTATTATTTAATTTTGTTGTTGTTTTTTTTCTGAATCTAATTTGACAGAGTTCTTTTTCTCTCTCTCTTGGATGGATGGTTTGATAGAGTTTTAATGGCCTTTTTTTTATATGATTTCTAGTTTGTTTCCGTAAAGAACCAAAATGGTAAAGTTACAGTAGGAGATTTGCCACCCTTGATGGTGAAGATGAAGGCTTTTAGTGCTTTGCTTACTGAGGATGAGATTAGGCAGATATTGGGCGAATCGTATGGTGACATGAGCAGTGAGATTGATTTTGAAACATTCCTCAGGGTGAGTCGTGTGTGTGTGTATATATATGAGCTTGTGCGTGCTATCAGTTGCATACTTGTTTTCTATTTTTCTGTTAATAAAAGCATCAAGAAAAGTAATCGTTGGTTCTGTTTAACTTATATGGCAGTTTACATTCTGTCAAGTTGCATAGAAGTGGGAACCATAGGTTTTAACCCTTTTTTGATACCGGAATTAGTTGAAGGAAGCTAACATTATGGTTGGTTGCATGGAATGAGCAGGTGTATTTAAATATGCAAGGTCAGGCTACAGGAAAACTGGGTGGTCCAAAGAATTCATCATCGTTCCTAAAGGCCTCCACGACCACTCTTCTCCACACAATCAGTGAATCGGAAAAAGCCTCTTATGTAACACACATAAATATTTACCTTGCGGATGATCCATTTTTAAAGCAGTTTCTTCCGCTTGATCCAGCTACGAATGATCTTTTCCATCTCGCAAAAGATGGAGTACTCTTATGGTACATTTATGGGGTGTGCTCCATTATGCATTTGCTTTATTTTTTTTCTTCAAAAAAAGCTGGTATGAAGCAGTGTTACTGATTCTGTTCTGTCTTATATTTGTGCAGTAAGCTTATAAATGTTGCTGTGCCTGGAACCATCGATGAAAGAGCTATCAACACAAAAAGGGTGCTTAACCCATGGGAGCGGAATGAGAACCATACCCTTTGCCTTAACTCTGCAAAGGCTATTGGCTGCACGGTGGTAAATATTGGTACTCAGGACTTAGTTGAAGGAAGGGTTAGTACAGCTATAACAGATTCCTCTATGTGTTAGAATGAAACATTCTGATAATCAAATGGTTTTCATCTTTATTATTTGTATTGCAGCCCCATCTCGTGCTTGGGTTGATATCTCAAATTATAAAGGTAGGCATCTAATTTCTTCTCTACCATTCATTTGCAATTTCTTGTGTAGCCTTTACACTGTCTTGATAGACTGAGAAAAGTAGGATTGTTTAACTTAAAACAAGTTGTGTTCAGGTACACTTTTTCTCATCCTTACTATCTTTTATAACTGCAGATTCAACTATTAGCAGATCTCAACCTTAAGAAGACGCCTCAGCTTGTGGAATTGGTGGAGGATAGCAATGCAGTAATATGTCACTTTATCATGTGATTGATGTTTAATTAATAATGAAGCATGAAATAAGCATGTTTCCCTTATAATTATTGTCACTTGCAGGATGTTGAGGAACTTTTGGGGTTAGCTCCTGAGAAGGTTCTACTAAAATGGATGAATTTCCATTTAAATAAAGCAGGCTATGAGAAAACTGTTGCCAATTTTTCTTCAGATGTGAAGGTATGTGATTCTGTTAATATTACATTGAGTCACAATAAACTGATAAAGTGTGTTGAGGTGGATGATTACACTTCAATTAGATGCATTCTTCTATTTTTCTTGCATCAGTATTTTAATATATTTTACTCATTTTCTCATACATGCAGGATGGAAAAGCTTATGCTTACCTGCTTAATGTTCTGGCACCAGAGTTCTGCAATCCATTGACCCTAGATACAAAGGATCCTGTCGAAAGGGCTAAACTTGTTCTTGACCACGCAGAGAGAATGGGCTGCAAACGGTATCTGAGCCCAAAAGACATTACTGAGGGCTCAACAAACTTGAATCTTGCATTTGTGGCTCAAATATTTCATGAAAGGTGAGAAACCACAAAAACTTGCGGTTATAATAGATGTTTTCAAATTATTATTTATTTATTTTTATAAAGCCTTTTCAGTTTAATGATTTCAAATCTGGAGCTAACTCCACTCTAATAGGTCTTATAGGTTGTGGTCATGTGCATTATAGAACTGTTCTTACGAAATTAGGAATCTAGGTGCATGGATTTTTTCATGTGCTTCAGGTCGTGAATGCCTTTGTTGTCATTTAACAGTATTGTCGCCTATATCTATTGTTAGAAAGATTGGGAGAAAGTGCTATGATTTGATGTTTAAACAGTTAAGCTGTGGTGTTATCTAATTTTTGTTCACAATGCTTTTCCCATGCCTTCAATCCATTATCTTGTCAGTATTTTAGATTGTTTAGTTAGTAACACTTAAGTCTGCTCTTATGTAATCAAGCAAGAAAACATGTGTGCTTTTGCAGGAATGGCCTGAGCACAGATAGCAAAAAAATCTCTTTTGCAGAAAGGATGACAGATGATGTTCAAATTTCCAGGGAAGAGAGATGTTTTCGACTATGGATCAATAGTCTTGGAATTGAGAGTTATGTTAATAATGTCTTCGAGGATGTCAGAACTGGGTAAGTTTTCCTCTTCGCTGATGTATTCGAATGGCTCAAGTTCCGTGCTCTATCCCTACTGTAGATTTTAAGCAAACATTACAAAAGGTTATGTTAAGGTCCTGTTTTTTCTTTTAAATCCTTCTGATAAAATTGAGACCATGAAAGCATCAGGTTGATTGCTTTTCTCTTATGACGAAAGCATGGATGGATTTTTCATGTCCAAGTAGGCAGTTTTTGCATATGTTTCATCAATTTCACATTCAGCTTGTTTCTGTCATATAGATCTCAAATGATATTTGAAGGGATGAACCGAAGGTTTGTAATTCAATATTTCGACTATTGACATAGAAAGCTTGATTTTGATGCAGATGGATACTTTTAGAGGTGCTTGACAAGGTTGCTCCTGGATCAGTAAACTGGAAGCATGCATCAAAACCTCCAATTAAGTTCCCATTTAGAAAAGTGGAAAATTGCAATCAAGTAGTAAAGATCGGGAGACAGTTGAAATTTTCTGTTGTGAATCTTGGCGGAAATGATATAGTGCAAGGAAATAAAAAACTCATAGTCGGTAATCTCTTCTTTTTTTTTTTTTGTATAATTTCCTTATCAACTTGATCTGTTTTTCCTCCGTTAAAGAGTTCAACTTTGTTTTTCACTAATATTATTATTTATAAAAAGGAATATGCATCTGGTGTAAGTTGAGTACCTTGACCTGCTTGCAAAGAGTGACAAATTGCTTTTTATCTTTCGGTGTATATTTGTTTCTTTTGTCTTTGTGGCACTGAGCTTTCATAAAAAGTTGTCAGTTCCTTGCTTCATGCTGTGGGGAATTATTTGCACCTTTCTTTTATTTATTCTTAAAAATATGCTTGGTTGTTGAATGTTGGATGGTTGTCCAAATGCTCAAAATGGATTACTTGTGTTACAGCTTTTCTATGGCAATTAATGAGGTTCAATATGCTTCAACTTCTAAAGAGTTTGAGATCTCGCTCCCGAGGAAAGGAGATAACTGATGCAGATATCATGAATTGGGCAAACCGGAAAGTCAAAAGTACAGGAAGAAGTACTCAAGTAGAAAGCTACAAGGTCTGCGTTATTCTTATATACATATTAACCATCTTACGATTTAGGAGTTAAGGCTGGTTAATTGTACATTATACTAAATTTGCAGGATAAAAGCCTTTCCACTGGACTGTTCTTCCTCGAACTTTTAAGTGCTGTGGAGCCTAGAGTGGTCAACTGGAACCTTGTAACCAAGGGTGAAAGTGGTATGAAATTTTTTTTTTAACTGAAGTTATTTTGGTCACATTTTTCATCTTTGAAGTGATTTTGGATTGAGCTAAAGTTGGAAGTTTATTTATCCTTGTTGGATTATAGATGAGGAGAAGAGGTTGAACGCAACATATATCATAAGTGTGGCACGAAAGCTTGGGTGTTCCATTTTCTTGTTGCCTGAAGACATCATGGAGGTAAGGATGCAACTCTTCTAGGTCACTTGCTACTTCGTTGCATCTTTAGATTGAGTCTTCAGTCTTTGTGGCATTCGCAAATTTATAAAAATTTTTGAATAACTGGATTGCATAATTATTGTCAGCACACTAACATAGGCAGGCAGGCAGGCTGCATTGTGAATCTCATCAGTTTTAAATATCGCAAATGGATGAATATTTGGAGTTTACAACTCAGATTTTCTTACGGTATTGGCAGGTGAACCAGAAAATGATCCTTACATTAACAGCCAGCATAATGTACTGGTGCCTTCAACACGCAGCGGAAGAGGGTGAGGTGGCTTTATCCCCTGCTAATGGCAATGGAAGCACTTACACATCAGATACATCTCCGGCACCATCCATTAGCGGTGAAGACGAAAGGTCCTCGCTGTGTGGTGAAATCTCAAGCTTGACTATGGATGATGCCGCCTCGGACATTACAGTCTCGTAATCTCAATGTGAGAATGAAGATACTGAAATTGCAACAGCGGAATCCCACGCATGAACACATGACAGGGTGAATATGGTTGCAGTTAGGCAGAAGAGGTCATAAACTCGTACAATTAGACCCTCAAAAGAGGAAATTCCTCCTTTTCTTTTTTGTTTATCAGTCAATTGTATTCTAGATAGTATTCTTTAGCAATAAGTACAGCATAAATTTCAATACACACTTGCTATGGAAACTGTTCAAAATTGCAAATAATGAGGCGATTTTGTTTTGTTTTTTTTTTCTTTTTTTTTTTTTTGGGGGGGGGGAGGTGGGGTTGCTAATTGATTTGTCACCGTGTCTTGCTGTTGGCCAAAATCAGTTTGGGCAACTTTCCTGGGTTTTATTATTATTATTATTTCATTTTTTAAGTTTATTATTATTATTTCTGCTGCATTTTCGATCTTGATTTTACAGTCCTGCGGATTATATGTATTTTTTAAGAAGTTAACCATGTAAACATTCCTTTAATGATTTAACGGAGAAGAGATCAGAATATCAAATGTTGATAGTGTTAACAATAAGAGCATGTTTGGTTTGGTGTATTGGCCCCTAATCGGTGGGCCCCACCTAATGTGACTGTATTCCATCGTTTGGTTTAGAAAATTTTGTTTCAGACCATGCAATCGATTATGAACTTGATGAAAGAAGTTGAACTTCAAGAGGCAGCTGTCGAACAAGCAAAAGAGGAAGCTGCAAGGGAGGCATGGATATTCTCGTCAAGGTGGAGGAACTTAAACAGATGCTGCCACATGCAAAGGAAGTAAATGACATGGTTGTGCACTTGTTGATAACCTAGATGTTTTAATTACCAAAACTAGAATGTAGTTTTACGATTTTTTCTGCTTCACATTTTATTTTGAGTGGTTATTTTCCTTCTTTACCGTGTCAAATTTTAAGTTTGATTGGTTTACTTTGATGGGTTTGTGTTATTGGATTAAGTTTAATCAGTAATAGATTATCTGTTGAGCCATGCTGCCAATATGTGATGAAAGTGTATGAATCTTAATGAACCGTTGTTGATTCTGCTGAAGCATTTTTCTGTCAAATTCGGTGAAATGAGTTTTCTAATTATGATCAATAATCTTTTTTGAGGTCCCTTTTCAAGTGTTTCATTAAATATATTCAGCAGTAGTACTGTTTAATTTGTTTTTAATTGTAGATCACTTGATTATCTCATGAAGCATGCTGTTAATTTGCAAAGTAGAAAGTGTATTGATCTCAATGAACCATGCTGCTCTGCCGAAGCTTTTTTCTATCAAATTTGGCATAACGGGGTTAAATTGAATTTGCAATGGTCGTGTTAAATCTGTTTTGAGTGCTGCTCTTGTTAAGGCGTGCCAAGTAGGAAATGGAGTTGAAGGAGCTGAAGAAGTTACATTTCTTTACAGGTTGACTCCTGGTGCCCGTCCAAAAAGTGTGTGAATGTTGCATGAATAGCTGGTAAGGTTATTTGTAACTTTAGTTTCTCTTTGCCGAGGATCTACATGTGGACTTGTGGGAAACGGGGCCTCATTAGCTTCTATGTTGCTTATAGCTTTGATATGTATAAATATAATATGGAGATTAACTTGAATAATGTGTACTGTGGGTTGAAACTATAAGGACCTTCGAAGTCCATTGAAGGATGTTAAATCATAAGATTATTAATAATTATGTTAAATTATATTTAATATATTTAATAATAATTATGTTAAATTATCTATATTATGATTTGAGTAAATTCATATAAGAATATTAGTTATTAAGAATTTTATTAAATTATATATTTTAATTATAATATATTTAATAATAATTATGTTTAAATATGATTAAATTATTTATTATTGATATTAATAATCTTATTAAAAATTAAATAACAATAACAATAATAATTTACCAAAACAAATTTCTGCTAATTATTAAGAATTTTATTAAATTATATATTTTAATTAAAATATATTTAATAATAATTATGTTTAAATATGATTAAATTATTTATTATTGATAATAATAATCTTATTAAAATTTAAATAACAATAACAATAATCATTTACCAAAACAAATTTATGATAAGGGTATTCTAGTCATTTTAGTTTTTTCCATTATGCTATTACATCTCTATTCCATTCAACCAAACACAAGATTACTATTATGCCTCTATTCCATTACATTCAACCAAACAGTTGATTTGCTATTACACCTCTATTCCAATACACCTCTAATCCATTACACCTCTAATCCAATACACCTTTAATCCAATACAGCGAACCAAACGTGCCCTAAAGGTCTTGTTTGATAAAGTGTAAAAAAAAATCAACCAACTGAAAATTAATATTTTTTCTAACTTAAATTTTTAAATACATTTCATAACTAGTAATGAAAATTACTAGATAGAATAGGGACATACTTGTCATTAAGAATAAATTCAATTCAATTTTGTTTAGTTTATGATTATATTATCTTTTATTAAATAATTTAATTATATTTGGTATTTAATTTTATGTAATATACTAAACATATTTTATGACTTTGTTGATATAACATACAACAAGGAAAAAATAACAAGGAAGAAGCATATGATGGTGTTAAGAAGATTGGTTCACCTAAAGAGGTCAAGACTTGCCTATAGTAAGCTTAAGGCTCAAAATGTCAATCATTTTTCTATTGCTAGGAGTGTATTTATAAGAGAGGTCCTCTTATCTTATAGTATGATGTAATAGGCCATTATAGCGGATGTATTGACATGGTGTATGTGAGGTGCGGACATTGTGCTCTAGATAGTGTGAGGTTGTTACTTTCTGATGGGGATCACTCATCGTTGGAGGTGTGGTTACACTTGAAGAGTAAAAAGCGAGTGCTTGTCCTATTTCTAGGAGTGAAAGGATTAGTTAAGGAATCATTTCAGCAAGATAATATGTTGACAAAAAGCCTATACTTCTTTAGCCAAGGCGAGAGGTCAAGTCGGTCGGAATTTTGGGTGAACTTAACAAAAGGTCAAAATCGTCTATTCTACTAACACGTGTATAGATTGGAGAGAGGTATTACGAACTTAAATTCAATATGTAATTCTTTTTTGACCAACACAACATTTAATTGTTTAGTATTTACATTTTAATACTTATCTTTTCAAATTCTTAAAATTTTAAATTATTAAATCTCACTAGAAATAAACTTATTTACATTTGGATGATTAAAATAGAAATACAGAATTTACTCTAATTCTTGATGATTTTGTCCAGATAAATTTACATGTGTAGAAAAACTTTTAATTGGTACTATTTATTAATTATTGTCAAATTTATTTAAAATATGTTTAACTTCTCTATTAATTTGAAGACAAATTTTTAATGTGCTTTAATTTACTAATTTATTATAGTTTAAATTAAATATAAATATTTATTTAATATATTTTATAGATACAATAATGGTTAAAATATACCTATACTTTTTATATTAAAAAAAGAGAGGAATTTGTCCTCTATATGATTTAATTTTTTTACTTTTTAAAAATTTAAAATTCAGTTTGAATAGTTAACATTATTAATTCATTTTTTATTTATTATTGTGATTTTAGCATAATAAAAAATTACTTACTTAATTAAAAAAATATAATTAACTTAAATTTAATAAAAAATTAATAGTATTACTAATTAGACTTAAATTTTAAAAATTAAAAAATATAAAAAATACAAATATAAATATAAATTCTTAATTTTTGAAAAATACATGTGATATTTTAACCGGTGCTATATACAAACAGTTCACATATATAAAACAGCTTTAATCTTCTCAAATAAAAACAGTCATTACTTTTTATCCCTCTCCTTCTCAGCCCTCTCGTCTTTCAATTTTCCGACGGACCAGAGAAATTAAATAAGGTAATTTTTGAAACCCTAAACTTCAATGGAAGATTGATTTTTTTAAAACCCTAAATTAACTCGAACATTGATTTCTACTTGACTCATGAGAGAGATTTTGTGTTATCTGCTCTCTTCCTCTGCATCACCGCTATATTTGATTTTCTGTTTTCTATCGTACTGCTTGTTACCCTGTCTCATCGGACTTTTTGTAAAGCTATTGGTTTAGCAGAAATAGCGGACCGCTATTGAGGTTTTTACCGGTGGTGGACGGGGCATAACCGTTACTCAACAGCTATTTCAAACCCTGAATTGATCAGTCTATTGCATTAAATTTTCTATTATTGTTTCAGTTTCTTTTAGTGTTAATTGCATTATTCTTAATAAACTTTAGTTAATTATTTTCGTCGTCGTTGTTTAATATGATCGTAGTGGTACTCGCGTTTTCTAATGATGAAAAAGGGAAGTGGTTTTGTTAATGTTGTTGCAATTTCTTATATTGTTAATTGCATTGTTTTTAGTAAAATCTAGTTAGTTATTTCTTTCATTGTTTTCAATACTATCAGAGAGGTAATGGCGTTTTCTGATGATGAAGAAGAAGAGGCTTTAATCCATTCCGTCTCAAACTATTATTTCAATGATGAAAAAGATGAGGCTGTTTGCTTTTCTCAGTTGCCACTACAATTTGGGGGGAAAGAATGCCTTAGTTGTGGATCTAAAAAGAAGATATTTTTGAGAGGAATAGCTGATGATGGGCTCCTAACAATTTGCAAGCATGTCACTACCTGGAAATTTGATCTGTCTAATGTTGGGAAGCCGGATATTTCCGTTTTAAGTAAAGACATTGGGTGGCTTAAGCTACAGAAGCCAAGGAAGAGCTTTGAGCCTGTGATTAGGAGTGTTTTAATATCGGTCCATTGCTTGCATCTTATTAGTTGGAACCCTGATTTATCAGGGAAATCGTTGTGGGACCAGTTAGCAAAAATTTTTAGGTAGTTTATCACTCTTATGGGTGTATTTTTCCTATTTTCAAGTATGAAATTGTTGGGTGCTCTTTTTTACTTATTCCTTATGTTATTTGCAGCTTGTATGAGGTAAAGCCTTCGCAAAATGACTTGGTGGATCACATGGATTTGATTGCTGAGGCTGTTAAAAGTGATGATTCATTAGCAAAATCCAAGGTTTGTGTGTAATTTGGTAAACTCATTTTGGTGCATTTTAATTTTTATTTTTTGTTGGATAATGTTGAGTTGGGTTTAGCATGTCTTAGTCCGCAATGAGTTTTTGGTTGTAAAACAAGGCTCATCTAAAGGATTGCAGCAATTTATGATCATGTTTCTATCTTTCTGGTTCTTTGTACAATTGAAGTCAGTGGGATGTTTATGTTTTGAGCAGTTTTTGCACTCATTTTTGGAGGAGAAGCCCAAAAAACGGAAACTTGCTAATGAGGTTAGATATTACCCTTCGATGTTTCTTGGTCTATTTCTTCAAATCTGATTATTCACTTTTTTTTAAAAAAAAATTCTTATTTTCTCAAAAATGTACATTATTTTAAGCAAGTGTTCTTATTGATTAATCAGAATGCTCGAGCCACATCAATTTCTGGATTTATAGTTGATGATGCAGTTGATGGCCCTGAGCTAGATGATTCCAATAATGATGATGATGATAATGATGATGATGAAGATGACTTGTATGATTCAGTTTGTGCTTTTTGCGACAATGGGGGTAGTCTTATATGTTGTGATGGAAGGTGCATGAGATCATTTCATGCTACTGAAGATGACGATTCTGCTCGTGAATCTGCTTGTGAATCTCTTGGCTTTACTCCGAACCAAGTTAAAGTAAGTTAGTGACCCATATTTTATATACTGGCTTTTAGCTTGTTTCTGTCTTGTTTCTAATTACAAGTCCCTACTAAATGGCAGGCGTTGGAAACACTCTTATGCAAGAATTGTGAATATAATCAACATCAGTGCTTTGCTTGTGGGAAATTAGGTTCTTCTGATAAGTCCTCTGGTGCTGAGGTATAATACCTACCAATGTCATTGATTATATTTGCAGCAAAATATTTGAATAATTGAGTCATAGTGAAATCAATTCTAATCAGTAAATATTGTTAGAAGCTTTATATTGTTATCGCATTGTTCTGTTTGTTTTCTGATTAGTTTATTTGCTTTAATGGCATTTTATCTGACTGTTTAGGTAAAATTTATTTGTTTTTGATTTTTCTTAAAGATACATATTCTTTTATGACTAATGTTGGTTTTTTAGTTATCCTCAATAGATTTTGATTTCTTCCTAGTTTTATTGTAACTTCCTGCTGAATGGCTCCAAAAGTTTCATTTCCTTTTGCCAGGTCTTTCGCTGCAGTAATGCAACCTGTGGTCACTTTTATCATCCACATTGTGTGGCAAAATTGCTCCATAAGGGGGATAAAGTTGCTGCTGAAGAACATGCGAAAAGAATTTCTTCAGGGGAATTTTTTACATGCCCCACTCATAAATGCTGTGCTTGTCAACAAGGAGAAAACAAGAAAGTCGAGGAGCTGCAGTTTGCTTTGTGTAGACGTTGCCCCACATCATACCACAGGAAATGTTTACCAAGGTACAATGAGATTTATCATTTATATATTAACCGCAATCATTCAAATGTCCCATTCTTAACATACTACTTGGTTTCCTTTTGCAACTATCAGAGAGATCGCATTTGATGATATAGAAGAGGAGGGTATTATAACTAGGGCTTGGGATGGTCTACTTGTCAATCGTGTACTGATATATTGCTTGTAAGTGTTTTAAATGTGTTACTATCATACTTTTATTTGCTTTAATTGTTTTTTAAATTGTTCATATTGTTGGTTCGGATAGGAAACATGAGATTGACGAAGACCTTGGAACTCCCATAAGGGATCATATAAAATTCCCCTTTGATGAAAGCAAGAAAAGAAAGGCATCAGATGTGCTCACAAGTCATGAAAAGGTTGGCTCAAAGAAGAAAACTCTTGCATTAGAAGGCACTTCACAGGAGAGAACTGCCATGAAAGCAGCAAAGCAATCTTCTTCTGTTGTTAAAGCTGATCAAACTAGCAAAAAGAGTGAAAAAGTTACTCCTAGGACCAATTCCCTAAAGAAAGTCAAAGCCACTGGTCCATCCAAAAAGCCTTTGAGGCAGAATTCAAAGTCTCTGCCTATGGATGCAGGCAAATCCTCTGCAGCTGATGGAAACAAGGCCTCCTTGGGGGGAAGATTATTTGCCCTCATGAATCAGGAGAGTGAGCAGCAGATTAAGCCTGGGAGACAGGATAATCTTAAAGGTGGTCTTAGTAAGGCTGCCGTGGTCAACTCTACTGCAACAAGTAAAAGCTCGGACATGCCTTCATTAGATGCTGATTCTGAGAGAAGGTGGACTTTCTTTATTTCTGCCTTAGTTGTATTTTCTTGTTTCCTAACCCTTAATCACTTAGGGGCAAACTGATCTGAGTTGATGTTTTAGATTATGCATCAAATGTGATTTGTTGGACTTCTTTACATTGTAGATTACTCAATTTAATGAAGGAGGCTGAATCATCAGTAACTTTAGAAGATATAATAACGAAACCAAAAGTCCTATCTACACATGGATATTCTTCAAGAAGTGTCATAGACAGAACAATTACTCTTGGAAAGATAGAGGGTTTAGTTGAGGTATTTCATAATTGTGGATAAAGTTTGCGTTATAGCTTTAAGCAAAGGTATGATTTTGCTGTCTGTTTGTGTTATTATTTTTCTTTTGAGTCTTTATTCAACTGTTTGCAGGCTGTTCAGATGGCTTTAGCAAAACTAGAGGATGGCTGTAGTATTGAAGATGCTCAAGCTGTTTGTGAGCCAGAGGTTTTAAACCAGATATTTAAGTGGCAGGTTATTACCCTTAATCATTTGTAATTATCCCCTCCCAGTTACTTTAATAAAGAGTCTTGTCATTATCTATGATTTCGTTTTCAAGGGAGTATGATTTTATTTTTGTTTCATTGCAAAAACAATGCTTTGATTTTATTTTTGTGTCATTGCAAAAACAATGCTTTGTCCTATTTCTTAAAATAAGTTGATATGAAATTTCTATAAGTGGCCTGTTTCGTACTTCAAATTTCCCCTGGACATATCATATGCTCTGCAAGTTTGTTACACGTACATGTTTTTACAAGGTGCCATTTAATTCTTTTTCTCATTCTCTCTTTTTCTTGCACTTGAATTTTTTAAAATTTATTATTTCCAGAACAAACTCAGGGTATATCTTGCACCTTTTCTATATGGCATGCGCTACTCTTCTTTTGGTCGTCATTTTACTAAAGTGGATAAACTTGAAGAGGTAAGTTCCGTTGTTTTTATATCCTATAGTTCTACATCTGCTAATTCTATTGTTTTTTTCCTTCTAAAGAATACTAATGCAATTGTTGATATATGTTCTCTTATTATTACAAGTTCCTAGACGCTTTAAATTAAAACATTAATGCCTGGCATTAAATGTGCAGATTGTTGATAGAGTTCATTGGTATGTGCAAGATGGTGATACAGTAAGCGTTTCTGTGCCTCCCTCTTCTTCTCTCTCCCTCTTTTTTCTTTTTGACCTCTCTCCCCTCTTATGTTTTCTTCTTTTGCTTTTATATTTTGGAATTCAAGTCAATGTAATTACACTTTGATATTTGCTTCATAATGAAATGTTTCCTGCGCATATTTTAGTGAAAAAGATCATGAAAGGAAAGGGACAGAAATATTTTGGTTTTTAAGTTCTCCTTATGCTTGGATATACATAATAATAGAACTCCTAGAAACTATGTACAGTAATTTTCTAATACTGACACCTTTCATGGCCGGCCGTGTTGATATTCTTGTTAGGAGATGGAAAAACAACAAAGATGCCATTTGTTCTTTCCTCCTTTGTATAAGTACAGCTCTATAACAGAAGATTAGATTGAAGCATGGAACTTGACCGAGTTATCTTATTGTTGATTATTTCCATGGACAGATTGTCGACTTTTGTTGTGGTGCTAATGATTTTAGTTTAATAATGAAAAGAAAGCTTGAAGAGACCGGGAAGAAGTGCTCATTCAAAAACTATGATATTTTCCAAGCAAAGGTATGCTTTAGTTTCCTGGATTTATTTCTAATAAATCAGTTTATGCATTATGGATGTACATTATGGCTGCCCAAGAAGTCAAGCTTGGTATCAGGTGCATCACAGTTTGACAATGGTATCGTTGTTCTTGCTGCATGTGATTAGAAGGGGAACCTGACTGTTTGCATACATTTGTAGATGATTCATTAATCTTGTTTTTACATATATTTTCCTTATGTTTTGGTTACTGATATCCTTTGTCAGAATGATTTTAATTTCGAGAGGAGGGATTGGATGAGTGTGCAACAAAAGGAGTTGCCAACAGGGTCAAAACTGGTAAGGAATTTTTTTTATATTGTAAGTATTAACACATTCAGCTATTGCTGTTGTCGTAATTGACAAAATTTTTGTTCACTATTTGAGTAGATAATGGGGCTAAATCCTCCTTTTGGAGTTAAAGCTGCTTTGGCAAACAAGTTCATTGATAAGGCCCTTGAATTTAACCCAAAACTTTTGATCCTTATTGTTCCACCTGAAACAGAAAGGTAGCATTTTCCTCTCTCAAACACTCACGTTTCTTGGCTTTTTGACACACTCACTCAGACACTCGCATTTCTTGGCTTTCACCAGGTTGGACAAAAAGAAATTTTTGAAATATCCGTATGAACTAGTTTGGGAGGATAATAACTTGTTATCTGGAAAGGTAACTAATAAGTTTTGTGCAGTTTCCTTGTAGATGAATGTTTGTGATGTTCTTATTACAGTCTTATGGTATTGTGGGTAACTTTGGTATCTCGTGTTCCAGTCATTTTACCTGCCTGGTTCTATTGATGCAAATGACAAACAAATGGATCAGTGGAATGTCATGGCTCCACCTCTTTATCTTTGGAGTCGTTCTGATTTTTCAGCAAAGAACAAGAGCATAGCTGAAAAGCATGGTCATGTACCTAGGGAACCAGCGAGTTCAAATCAGGAAATGAATATTGATGAAACACGCATATCTGATTTTGAACTGCCATTGGAGGATGATGGTCTTCGTGATGATGCTGCTGAGTTGAAAGATCATATGCAAAATCATGAAATTGAGGAATGTAAAAAAGAGAAATCTGTGGAGGTGATCCCAAAAGAGTGCTCTCCTCCTCAGCAAAATGACGAGAAGAACCAATCCAAAGAAACCTCGAGTAATAAGAAGAGAAAGCACAGTGAAGAAAATGATGGAAGGAAAACTGATAAAAAGAGTGGAGGACAGACTCCTAGAAGCGAGACACATGATGGAATTCCTCACTCTTCTCCATTCAATGTGATGGGTAGTAGTAGATCCTCGGTGGAAGGTGCCTCCTCCAAATTGCACAGTGAAGAAAATCTTGTAAGGAAAACTGATATAAAGGGTGGAGGAAGGACTCCTAGAAGTGAGATGCATAGTGGAATTCCTCACTCTTCTCCGTCCAATGTGATGGGTAGTAGTAGATCCTCAGTGAAAGGTGCCTCCCCCAAATTGCACAGTGAAGAAAATCTTGGAAGGAAAACTGATAAAATGAGTGGAGGAAGGACTCCTAGAAGTGAGACACACGGTGGAATTCCCCACTCTTCTCCGTACAACGTGATGGGTAGTAGTAGATCCTCAGTGGAAGGTGCCTCTTCCAAATTGCACTCTGAAGAAAATCTTGGAAGGAAAACTAATAAGAAGAGTGGAAGGACTCCTAGAAGTGAGACATACAGTGGAATTCCGCACTCTTCTCCATCCAATGTGATGGGTAGTATTAGATCCTCAGTGGAATGTGCCTCCAGATCGCCTAACCAACATCGGATACGCAATATGCATAGTTCACAGACTCCACTTCAAACTTCATATGGTGACACCAGGACCAGCGTTGGTGATGATATGGGAAGAAGGTACCATATGAATTACGACCCTTATTCAGCTGGTACCCACAGTCATGGTTACAGACCTTACCCCGATGAAATGAACAGGGAGTTCAATTTACGGTCACAAGTTCACCTCTATGGGCAAGAACCTGGTCTATTTCCTCGGAGAAATGATCTGGCTGGGTTGAACTCTTTATATGGTCCAACGACTCCGTCTTATGGACAACACAACAGTGCTACAGTGAATCCTTCATACAGGATGAATATGTCCGCAATGCAGCGATATGCTCCTCGTCTAGATGAGTTGAACTACACAAGGATGGGTGGTGCAGGGCCTGAGCCACCACTGATGGGGAATAGAAATGCTTTTTATGATCCTAGACCACCATTTATGATTGATCCTCGAGCACCACGACCTCCATATACTCTGGGTTTCTCTCCTGGTCCATACCACCCTTATTCACATCACAACTCGGCTGGTTGACTCAATGAATAGTTAGTTGCTCGTCATCCATCAACTCGAGGACCTGATCTTTAGAAATTTGGTTGTTCGAACCCTTTTAACTGATTCTGTTATATGGGTTCTGCTGCATAACATTGAAACTTACCTTTTAAATATTTTGCTCCTGTTTCTTAATTAGTAGGGTTATGTTTTGTGCATGTTTAGACTAGAAATTTTGCTTAATCATTTAGATTAAATAGGGTACCTTTTTGATACACTGTAAGTAGAGTTTTTTAAGACTTCACAAGAAGGTGTTGTATAATACATCTGTTAAAAAACTCTACTGGAAATCTCAAATAATTTTCCTAACTTACATGGATATTTATTATTAATATTTTTTAATATTTAATATTAGGTTGTTAATTAAAAAAATAGTTAAAACTAGGGTAAATTGGATATTTTATTTCTACTAATTAAACTCATAATAATGTTAAATCATACAATTTATAAAAGAATAATTTTTTCTTGAATAGATAAAAGAATTAATTTTAGTTGAGAAAATATGCATTTTGACACGTGAACTTGGTTTTAAGGTTCAAGTTAGTATTTAAGGTTTTCTTTTTGGTCCAATTTGGTACTTGAATTTGGCTTCGAGATTTAGTTTGGTACTTAATTTTTTTATCCAATTAGGTATTTTAACTAGGCATTTTGATGCAAATTAGTACTTGAACTTATAATCATTTATTGTAAGTTTAACCACACTTTACGTATCAAATTGAGTCTTAATCTAAGCTTTAAAGCCAAGTTTAGGTACCAAATGTATATTCACTCTTTTTAATTAAACAAAATTATTTTTAAATATATTGACTTCCAATTAAGTGACAGTTAATTCTTATAAATGAATTGAGATTTTTAATCAAATAAAATTATTTACTAAACATATCAAATTTCTGTTTATTAAATATAATTATTTACTAAACATATCAATTTTTTATTTAATAAATCTAGTTGAGAATACATATTTTCTTTTCAATTAAGGAAATATTGTGTTAACTTAAAGTAAATTTATCCCTACGGCTTGTGGAGGTTTTTAGATAAACTCCACAAGTTGATTTAAGACGTGACAATTGTCTAATAGAATGTAGTAAAAAAATTAAAAAGAGAGAGTAATAATTGTGTTGTTTAATTTTTAGAATAAATTTTTTGTTAGTTTATTTTAAATTTGTTTAACTATTGATGGTATTTGTAAAGTTTATTGAATAATATTTTATATTTGAGATTTATTTAATTTCATTATTTGATATTTAAAAATATTATATATATATATATATATACTAAATATTTTTAAAAAATAACAATTAATCTAAAATAGTACATCGAAACAAACCGATATTAATACATGCCAACATTAGTAGAAAAATAATATATCAATTGAAATGGTATAAACTCCTTTAGTTTGAAGATTTCTAATTGTTGGAGGTAATAAATAGCCATTTGGAGCATTAAATGCATGGAATTTTACAGTTTTGTACGTAAGGGGATTGATCCCTTTGTTTGAAAAAAAAAACATAACTATGAGTGTGAGGGATCAATTCTCTTAAAAATTTTGGTTATTAACTTCAAGTGATCGATGTCTTATGTGGGATCAATTCTACCATACTAAAATGTTTAAAATGAATTGAAATGAGTTTGACGCGTATTCAAAAGTATTTGGTTAACTCAAGAATATAATGTATGAGTAAAATTAATTTGAATAAGTATTTTTGAATTTGTTTTGTACTTCAAAAACATTTCCTATTATATATATATATATATATATATATATATTGTTTTCCAATATAAAAGACTAAAGTAACAATATGAAAATTTTCTCTTAAATATTAGTTTAAACTACAAGTCACTCAACTATATTCATTTTTTAGTCACTTAATTATGAAAAGTTATAAAATAATCACTTAATTATGATTTTTTTTGTCACTCTATTATAAAAAGTTATAAATTGATCATCAAACTTTTCAACTTTGTCCTTTTTTTGTCACTAGCGGGCTAACGTAAAAATAAAAACATTTAAAAATCTAAGATAGTTGGGTGAATAAAAAAGACAATTAAATAGTTGAGTGACCATTTTGTAACTTTTTATAGTTAGGTTACAAAAAAAAAAATTACTAATAATTGAGTAATTATTTTCTAACTTTTCATAGTAGGGTAATAAAAAAAATCCATTATTGAGTCGGTATTAATATGGTTTACCCTAAATATTATTTTATCAAAATTTATTTTTGAGGGTGAGAATCACCGGATGTTAGCTCCAATATTTCTCAAGCTATGGATAACGACGAGGCAATGGTATCAAAGTCTAACATAATGTAAAATGATATAGGCCATAATTACCCAACAAAACAACAATTTGCGTTTCAAATCGCCTGTCAGAAAATCAGTAAGTCTTCACATTTTTCCTATTTTTGAAGACCAGATACCGACTTCAAACCTCTCAAAGCAGAACATTCAAAAAAAAAAAAAAAAAAAAATCACATTAGGGTCTCTTAAAAATCCTCCTACCATATGTGCATATGGAGTGATTCATTGAAGGAGTATAGACGATACCAACTTCTACTCTTTGCTAATGCATTACCAATCTTTGTTTATGCAATTCCAAAAATTGTGGAATCAAAGAAAAAATCCAGGGGCAAAGACTTACTTCTTTACACTGGTGAGGTGTTTTTCAGCTTGATAAAGGAGTTTTCTGGATTTAGAGGAAATGTTAAAAGAGGAAGATAAATGTGTAGGGTGAAAGGGTTTAATATAATTCCATAAAATATTTTTTTAATCTTAATCAACTTAATTCCTCATGTCATTTAATCTAAAAAATATATTAAAATTTTATTTATGGACAGAAATTTTAATAGAGAGACCGTTTTATTCTTATTAATAAGAGATTAATTTACTTATTTTTATAATAAAAAATTTAAAATGCAATTTAAATATAATACAAATACTTCTATAATAATTTAACCTTAAAAAACATCCATTCAAATAAAACCTTACCCTATATCTATATATATTGGTAAATCCATAAACGTATAGCTCTAAACTTGATCCATTTTCCCATCAATCTTAAACCTTTTCGCTAATAAGAGGTCCCTTGGCGATACCCATGCAAAGTGAAATTGTAAGAGGATGTTTGGTTCAATAAATGTAAAAAATGTGTTTCGTAAGTAGATTACTAGATGGAATGTCCGGTATACTATATTATCTTGTTTGATTTATTTAGTAAAAATGTAAAATTTAAATATTTGATAAATTAACTCTAAAATTATCTTGATATACATTTTACTAATTAAATACCTTTGTTCTAGAATATATTTTTTAATAAGTTTAATTCCTTTAATATATTTTAGTCTTAGTTTCTTTAAAACTATGATAAATTATCATAATTAATTTATATATCATAACTATAAGGTTTATATGTTAGGAAAGCAGTTTAAGTAGTTTATTCAGATAAGCCTTTATAGTATTTTTGTACTTAAATAAGTCCCCCATGTTTAATGCATATTCATAGAAGTACTTAACTTTGATCACTTAACATTATTTTATGACATGGAATTAAAGTTGACAAATAACATGAAAAAAAAATTTAAATTTGTGTTATTTTTAAATACTATAATTTTATATAAAAATTTAACACTATGGTTTGTTAAAATTAATTTTATTTTATTTTTCCAATTATTTTCTATTTTAATTATTTTTAAAAAGTGATTTTCAATAAGGAGGAATCCACTTACACACTGCTGTTAATGATAAATTTCCCATTCCTGTCATTGAAGAGTTGTTGGATGAATTTGGGAAGGAAACATTCTTTTCTAATATGGACCTGAGCTCAGGCTTTCATCAAATTCGAATGTGGGAGTCTGACATTCATAAGAATGCATTTATAACTGCCACCTTGAATTCCTAGTGATGTCTTTTGGCCTCAATAATGCACCATCTAGTTTCCAAGCTCTAATGAATGCAGTTTTAAGCCACTGTTTAGGAGGTCAGTGCTTGTTTTTTTTTTTATGGCATTCTAATTTATACTAATACTTGGAATGCTCACTTGTTGCATCTGAAAGAAGTGTTGCTCGTACTAAGGAGGAATCAACTCTATGCCAAGATGAGTAAATATCGTTTTGCTTTTGAAATTGAGTACTTGGGGCATTGAATTTCCAAAGGGACAGTGGCTATGGATAGCTCTATTGGGTCTGAGTTGCTACCTAGGGTCCAAGAATCGTGGCAACGAGATCCAAGGCTAAAGAAGATCTATTTTGACATCCAAGTCACTACTTCCTTGCATCCAAAACAGTCTTGGGATGGCAAATTTCTTAGAAGAAGGGGCAAAATTACAGTGGGGACAAATGAAGAGTTAAGGAAAGAGCTCATTGATTACTTTCATAATAGTGCTTTGGGAGGCCATTCTGGGGTCCAAGCCACTAGGAATCGTTTGCCCAACTTCCTTTATTAGAAAGGTATACAAATGATGTTAAGAAGTGGGTAAGGAAATGTGTGGTAGAGTGACTATGCTGCTAAACCAAGTTTACTGTAGCCTTTGGTCATTCCTGATAAAGCCTGGGCTGAGGTTAGCATAGACTTTGTGGAAGGCATTCCTATTTCCAAGGGTAAGCACCCTATCATGGTGATAGTTGATTGGTTGACCAAATATGATCACTTTGTTACTTTGTCCCATCCTTATACAACCTTGATAGTAGCTCAGGAGTACCTTAACTAGGTCTATAAGCTTTATGAAGTTCCTGAGTCAATCAATTTTGACAGAGACGAGATCTTTATTAGCACTTTTTGAAAGGAATTGTTAGAAGATTAGGCACTAAGCTGAAGCTTTCTATTGCCTACCATCCTGAAACTGATGGACAAACAGACGTTTTGAACAAGTGTTTGGAAGGGTATTAGAGGTGTAAGAACCAGTGAAAGGCCAGGGGATTGGGTACAATGGTTGGCCCTTCCTGAATGGTGGTACAACACCTCTTACCATTCTTCCATTGGGACATCTCTTTATGAAGCTCTATATGGGCAATCCCCTCCCCTGCATCTTCCTTGGCTAGAGCTTCTTGAGTGGCTAGTGTGGATAAGAGCCTATAACATAGAGAGGCAACAACACAAATGCTCAAATTCCATCTTCAAAGGGCCAAGGATAAAATGAAGCTCATGGCTGATAGGAGGAGTGACAGGACCTTTGAAATTGGTGATCTTATGTACTTGAAGCTGCAGCCATATAGGCATCACACAATTAGGGAAAAAAAAAAAAGAAATCCAAAGCTGGCCCCCAACTTCTTTGGATCATTTCCTGTTGAGGCCAGAGTTGGAAAGGTAACTTATAGGCTGACATTACCACCTGGGTCACGAGTTCGCTCTACCTTCCATGTTTCTCAACTCAAGAAACATGCAGGGAATACAATCCATCAACCTGATCTTCCTATAGTTGGTATGGATGGCGCTATGATTAAGGAACCTACTTGTATCTTGGACAAACGAATGGTGAAACGTGGGAACAAGTCAGTGACTGAAGTGCTCGCAGAATGGACGAGTGCCTTGACGCCACCTGGGAGAATTTATAAGAACTTCAGAGGAAGAACCCCTCTTTTGATCCTCGAAGACAAGGATCCTTCGAAGGAGGGGCAAACTGTTATGGAAAATTGTGTTGTTAGTTCTGTTAGTTAATAAGATGGGGAGTTTTGAGGGATGTTGAGTGTTTACTGAAATGAGTGTTCAAGGGGAAGTGGGAGTTGTGTTACTGAAACTGGGCGTTTTAGGGAAATTTTTGTAATAATTTTCATAACCGCCTTTTGTAACAACCCTTTTAACTGCCATCTTCCATTTCATTACACAGTGAGGAAATTGAGGGAAGGAAATTATCGATGAAATCCAACAGAATTCTTTTCTTTCTCTACTCATTCTTCTTCTTCTCTCTATCTCTTCCTACCATTAATATTTTAATCATCTAACAATCCAATTTCATATTAAACATGGATCATGTATATGAATATTATTTTATGAAAAAAACTTTCATTTGTTCAATAAATATTGATATATAATATTTTTTATCGATTATATGATAAATACAATTATATTAATAAATTCATCGATTGGATTGCTTAAATATTAATTGTATAAAAATATAAAAAATGTAAAATAATTTTAATTTTACACTAATAAGAATCCTAAGAACTATTTTATTGACCAGCAATTAGTAAATCTGATTAAAATCAAAAGGTGAAAAGTTCTTGTCTAAGTCAAGCAACTAATCAATCATAATTAATGGCTTCTATGAATAAGCACTAAAGATGAGGGGTTTCGATAAAAAAAGAAAAAGGGTTTATTTAAATATTAAAAAAAATTCTATAAGGGCTTATTAAGCTATTATAGTTTAAAGTTTTTTTAATATATAAGTCTAATTATAATATTTGCATCACTAATAAATAAATTATTAGTGTAATTATGATAATTATAATTTTAAAGTATAACATTTATTGTTTTATTGTTAAAAAAATATATTTTTGTTTTTAAATAAACTTAAATTTTATTTGATAAAAAATATTAAAATAATTAAAATAATAAAAATAAAGAATGAATTAGTCTAAAATTTAAGATTACGTTGCCGTAATGATGTTACATTGACATCTTGACACTATTTAAGAATATAAGATTATGATGTGATTAGAATGTTATGAATCCAAGCAAGTTTTAGACTTGCACATATTATTTTTAAAAAGTTCAAAAAATATGTATTTATATTATTTTAATTTAATAGTTAATAATTTTATATATGTTTTATTTATTAAAATTTTATATATAGTCATCTTAACAATTTTTAATATTTACATTATAGTAGTATTTTATATTATTATAGATTTAATTTTTGTGTTATAAATCACATAATATATAAAAATAACATTACAAACTTATAAAATGGGTCAGCTGGGCTCAACCCTTGAATGTTCAAACACGAACTCAATCCATATTTTAAATGGACCTAGTTTTTTAGCCTGAGACTATTTTTAAGATGTAATATTTTTGTCTAAACCCTACCAAATTTCGAGTTGTCTTTTGGACCTAGGCAGGTAGCATTACCTATGAACAGCTCTAATCCCAAACCATGATTCCTTAGATCTATACTGAGAACTAGGAAGAAGGGTTTGTTAATTAGGAGGGTCAAGATCATTGAAAATAGCGAAGATTTCAAATTTGTAATCTAACCCATGTAGAAGCAAGAGTTCAAAAAAGAAAAAGAAGAAGAGAGAATGGCAATCGATTTGTTGGTCGATTCAGTTGGCTTTTTTCAAAATTGACTTAATTGACCTAAATCTATCAAAACTAAACCGACTGACCATCTTTGAGAAAATTGAAAAAAAAATCAAACCAACATTAAGTCGGTTGGTTTGGTCGCTTTTTCGTTAACCGGCTTTTTTTTTTAATTTTTTTTGTTTTTAGTTGAAAATTTAGAAAAGAAATATTATGTGATAAGATTTGAGTTAATAGGGACTAAATTATAAATATTTTAAAATTTGGGAACTTGAGAGAAAAGGACAGATTTAGAAAAATTTGGAAATTCTTGGCTATTTTTAGGAGAAATAGATTTTGTTTTCAGGGACTAAAATCATAAAATAATAAAAAAATGAACTTTGGGGAGTAAATAGTGAGATTGGAAAATTGAAATTTTAGGGACTGTTTTATAAAATTTGTAATATTGAAAAATAGGGGTTGTTTAGTAAATTCTGAAAAATATAGGAGCGGGTTCAACTTTTATTTTTAAAATTGGGTTGTGTTTTATTAGATCCTATCTTATAACTTTTATTCTTTGGAATTTACTAAACAACCCCTATCTTATAAAATCAATTTTAATAATTCAAAAATCTCCATTTGAAAGATAGAGGAACCTACTTCTCTTCTTTTTCATTTATTTTATTCTATTTCCCTTTGAGTGGAAGGGTAGATGTTCATTCACACTATAAAAATGTCTAATTGAGAGAACAAACAAGTATCAATTCAATGTATTATTTCAATTTGTATTCAATTTTGTCCTATAAAGGCTTTTGATTATGAAATTTTCAAATCAATACAACTCAATATCTCCACCGAAAGGAATTTTAAGGTCCGTTGTAGACTAAAATTCTTAATCCTAGAAAACTTAGTCCTTTCAAGTAGTCCAAACAAGGATTGAGATCCATTTCCACTCATAAATCAACAATACAAGTTAGATGAACAAATAGTTCACAAAAAAATCAAAGCCTAAATGGATGGGGAAATCAATAACTTGGTCAAGGTATGGTTCTCAATTCTAGCATCTCTTTTTTATTGCTATTTTTTAGCTTCAAAGATCCCCGAAGGTAAGTTTAGGCTCATTTCTCTTTTCCCAATCTTCATCCTTTTCACTGCCCTCCCTCTATACCTCTCATATGTCTTCCCTATAGGCCTAATAGCTTTGCTATTCTCTTGGTTAGGTAACTTCAAGCTCCTCCTTTTTGCCTTTGATGAAGGACCACTTTCAACTCACTCATCTAATTCCCTAATTCATTTTATCCTCATAGCTTCTCTCCCTATAAAAATCAAGGAAAATGAGAAATACCCATTTCTCAAAAGCCCCGATATACATCAAAATTCATCTAAAAAACATCCCAAATTGCCTCTAAATTGCCCAACTAAAGTATTGCTTTTTGCCATATTGGTGAGTGCACATGATTATAAACAAACTCTGCACCCAAAGATTGTATTGCTTCTATACAGTTGCATGGTGTATTTATTGATAGACATAATTTTTGGTATATTTAATGGTCTAGTACATGCCACATCGGGTTTGGAGCTCGAACCGCCGTCCGATGAACCTTATCTTTCAACATCGTTGCAAGATTTTTGGGGTAGGAGATGGAACCTCATGGTAACATATCTTCTACGCCACACCATATACAAACCCGCTCGGTCAATTTTTGACAAAATGTTAGGTTCCATGTGGGCTCCACTTGCGGCAGTGCTGGCGGCTTTCACTGTCTCTGGGCTAATGCATGAGCTCGTGTTCTACTACGTCACACGTGTGAGTCCCACGTGGGAGGTAACATGGTACTTCGTTTTGCATGGGGCATGTGTGGTTGTAGAGTTTGGTGTCAAAAGGGTGTTTTCCGGCAAGGCTCAGCTGCATTGGGCTGTGTCAACACCATTAACAGTCGGTTTCGTGGTGGCTACTGGTATGTGGCTGTTTTTCCCGCCGGTGTTGAGGACTGGTGCTGTCGAGAAAGCCATTGAAGAGTTCAAGGTCTTGTTGGATTTTGCCAAGGTTTTAAGGAAAGTGAGTTCTTTTTGGTAATAGAAAAGATTTATTTGGCTGAAAATGCAAGATATGAAAGAGTGATGAAATATTGGATTTTTGCTAATTCAATAAAATCTGTTGACTTTTTCTATCAATCTGCCTTGCAACAAATACAAACTTTTGTCTAACAGCATTTGCCCAGAATCATGGTTATTTATTGATTTATTAAAATATGGGTATTTATTTTTGCCTTTTCAAAATTATTATTGCAAGCTAAAGGTTGGAAAAATTGTGATGTTCCATGTGCTGAGAACAATTTCTTTTTTGATTTTTGGTGATCCCCAGCAAGAACTTCTTGGCTCATAGAATGGAAAATTATTGGCAACAACCAATAGCAAAATAGCAGATGATATTTGATAATTGTATACGTCCTTTATTGGAACTGAATTTTGTGGAGTTGAGTGAATGTTGAAGTTGCTTTCCTATGTCATTTTTTAAGCAATTATTTCCTAGCAATGCACCCTAATTTTGTTTCAAAACTCCATATGGTGGTCGAAGCCAAATGGTGGTATATCGGATAATATTTCGAGAGCTCGCACTATCATTCTGTTGGTTTAGCAAAGACTTAATTGAAATATAGAACAAAAGATGAAATGAAGGGATAATCTAATATTTCATTATCAATGCAGCCTAATATACAAGTCTCAAGTAACAACCTCAACAAAAATTCAAATTGCTTCTCCTACTAACAAGCTAACAACTCCTACTCCTTCTAACAAGCTAACAAATCTCCCTAGGACTTAGTCTTATTTTTTAAAAAAATAGTTGTAGCCTTGAGATACTAACATTCTCCTCCTAACTTAAGTGTTGCAGATACCAAGTTTATTCTTAAGAAACTCAAAACGACTAACATGAAAAATTTAGTAAAAATATCCGTCACCTAATCTCTGATTTACAATAAACCAGTTTCTTCAATATTCGCCTTCTATGGATTCCTTCTTGACTAGTGTAGCTTCAAGAGTTGCCTTTAATAGTTTTCTAGCATGCAATGCCATCTAAATTAAAATTATACAATTCAAAATCATCACAAGCTGCTTCAGAAAAGTCATGAGAGTGGCCAGAGTGCTTTCCCTTCTTCCAAGGTCTTGCGTTGTCACTATACTTGCGATTAATACCATTTATAATTTGATTAACAAATATTCTCGCAACTAAAAATTCCTTTTTCAATTTTGTATTTTGCACTGAAAGCTTGATCACCTTACCAACTAAATTCTTAAACTGAACAACATCTACAGATGTTAATTCTTTCGCATATGAAGCTTCTTCAGTCGGTTTTTGATTTTGGAAACATAACCTACTATTCTTTTCTAAAAGTTGCACATTATTCTTAATCTCCTGAGATAGATTCTTTTTCCGTGGCTTTTCAGCATGTTCTTCAGATATTTCATGTGCAAAAGATGATAGCTTATTAGAGAGAGATTTCAACTGCTGTTCCAAGAGAGTTACCTTTGCATGCAACTCCTCATTCTCAAAACACTTGATTTGCAGTTGTTTTTGCACGATACGATTATCTGTCAATTTTATCTCAAGCTCAAAACTCTTTTCATTCATTGTGCCATCAATTTCATAATTGTTTGTTGCATTGATGTCATTCCTTCCTGACACTTGGATGGCATTTGCTCCTCTTCAAATGGATTCAATGAGAAACTCTTCTTCTGCATCTTGATCCTAAACAATTTATTGCCACTAGAGTAAGGATCAGACACATTCCCTCTTTGAACATCACCTTGAATCTCTTCTCTACCAATTGCCCCACGCTCAACAAGTTTTGATCAATCTCAGATACAAACAGAACATCTGAAATCAACTTAGTTCTAGTACAACTCTCTATTGCTACTGTGCCTCTTCCCTTCACTTCTAGGTATTCTCCAATTCTTATCCTTACTTTCGACTTCAATGACATGTCAAGGTCTTTAAACAGCTTCTTATCATAAGTCTTGTGATTGGTACAACCACTATCAACTAACCAATTGTCACATAAAATGCTTAATGAGAAGCAAGAGACGACAAACAAATGGTCATCTTCTTCTTTAACTACAGCATGTGCTCCACCTTGCTGTTGATTTCTCAGTTCCTTGCAGAACCTCTCAATGTGCCCATCAAGTTACACCTTCTGCATTTCACATCTAGCCTTCTCCAACACCTGAAATGGGGATGATTCTGTTTTCTACAATACTTACATGAAGAATACTTCTTATGATTTTCAGTACTATTACCTTTGCAACATTTTCTGAACCACTATTGTAATCACTCTTCTTCCCATTCCACTTCTGTTCCTCTCCTTTTTCACATTCCTGCATTTTAGCCTTCAATGCTCATTCAATGCTTCTTTCTATGCTTCCTTCCTGCCTCATTAGCCTCCTCTTGTAATACCCCTAACCCATAATCATCGCCGGAATAGGTTAAGAGGCATTACCAGACTTGTAACTCAATTCAGAACACTCATATATCCAATTTCATTTTATTTCAATAAAAATTATTCATTCATATTCAATAAGTACTTAAATCAAGCATACAAAACTTTAATCATGCTTTCGGGACTAAATCGTAACATAATAAAAATTTCAGAAATTTAGAAAAAAATTTCAACATTTCAAGTGTCACACGCCCGTGTGAACAAGTCGTGTGCCTCACATGGCATTAAACACGCACGTGTGTTTAGGCTGTGGCAAAACAAGGAATACATACTGACTTCACCATACGGCCACAAGACACGCCCGTGTGCCAGGCCGTGTGAAAATTAGGAAGGTTAATGACTTTGCCACACGGTTGACCACACGCCCATTTGTCAGCCCATGTGCCACTCACACGACCAGTAGACATGTCCGTGTGTCTAATCCGTGTCAAACCTGTAGGGTATACTGCCTTAATTCGAAAAAGTACCCCAAAGGACACACCGCCGTGTAACATGACCGTGTGTCACACACGGCTAAGACATACGTCCGTGTGGAAAAAAATAGGCTATTTGCAAAGCCATTTTGCGACCCTAAAAACACAAGCATTCACAAGCATAAATGACCACATTTCACAACTCAATTGGCAAACATTTCATAACCATTTCATATACAAAATATACCAATTCAACTTGATATTCAATTACCTATTTAATACTATACATAATCCATTCATCTAACAATACATGACAATACTTCACTTGCATATTTTCATTCAAACATTACCATTCCAAAACATACCATATCTAAAAACATATATACAACCAAAACATGATACCTAAATAAGCCAAATCACACGGCTTAACTTATACACAAAAACATACCAAAACCATGTGGTCAAGTATCATAACTAACATCATTTAAACTAGCCTATACATGCCATATTTACATATATTTACAAGTTCAAAATACCAATCGAAAAATTAGATAGTGTGACGTGCAACTCCGACTTGTCTGAAACGAGTGAGTTATCGAGCCTCTATAAAACATAGAAGAAGAAACAAAGTAAGCTTTATAGCTTAGTAAGCCCGTATAATTCAGAATTAAACTTACCATTTATACATTATCAAAGCAATAATAAAAATGCCAACAATTCAATTTAACCATCACCTAATCACAAGTATTCATCACATATTAATCATATAACAAATACATAAAACCATCTATTAATACAATACTTTGCATAATTCCAAAGTCACATATCATATATAATATTAATAACACTTATATCTCGTAACTTATCCGTATAAACAGTATTTATGCCCGTTGAACCTATTAGAACTTCAAAGGATACACGAGTGAATAATGTTAATAATCCGTCAAATCATTATCATTTATGCTCTTTCGAGCCATGATCGGTAAGCTCCTCCTGAGTTGATGGACAGTAAGCTCTATTGAGCTGAAACGGTAAGTTCCAATGAGCTGAACAGTAAGCTCTTACGAGCTGAATCAGTAAGCTCCAATGAGCTGAAACATTAAGCTCTTACGAGCTGAATCGGTAAGCTCAAATGAGCAGTGGTGAGTCTGCAACAAATGCAAGAGCTCAACCAAAATAGTAATCCCAGTAACATGTCACCCGTATCCAATGAATTCAAAAAGTTCAAACAGGCTCGGTAACACATACAATATAACAATGAAATATTCATACTTCAAATATCACTATTATACACATTCTATCCAATAATCATAAGTAAATAAAAGTTTGATTCTAATTATACGAACTTACCTCGTAACCTCAAATAAAACTATCGACTATTCATTCACTTTTTGTTTTTCCCGATCTAAACTAGATCTCGACCTATCTTGATCTATATAATATCAAATTAACTCATTCAAACTTTAATTCAATTCAATTTATCCTAAACATTCATTTTGACTAAATCACAAATTTACCCCTAGAATTTTGACTACTTTGGAATTTAGTCCTTTTTACACAAAATGACAAATTTATGCAATTTACCTTTAACCCATGTATAGCCGAATTTCACATAACCTCATAACAACCCATATTTTCATTTTATTAATATTTTTAACCACAACATTTCTATCTTTCACAATTTAATCCCTAAGTCTCATTTTTGTCAAAAATTACTTTATAAAACTTGTATATCTATTAACAACCATCAATAGTCTAACAAGAAACTTCAAAATACCCAAGTATTAAACAATGAAATATCTCAAAATCTTTATAAATTTCAAAATATAAGGTACGGGCTAGCTAGATTGAGTTGCAACGAGCTCAAAAACGTAGAAATCATTAAAAATTGAGTCAAAATGGACTTACAATTTGATCCTATAATGGCCGAATGTTTTCAAGCTCTCCCAAACCCTATTTTATCTTTTACGACCAATTGAATGAAGAAGATGACACTAAATTAAGCTTTTTTTATTGATTTTAACATTAATTACCTATTTACCATTTTAACCTTTAAAACATTTAATAATTTCAAAAATACCAAGCCAACCACTTCCACTATGTCATTAAAGGACTACTTACCATACAAGTACTCCCATATTTCAAGTTCATATCCATATAGTGCTTTTATCAAGTAGAACCCTAATTTTACACTTTACGCGATTTAGTCCTTTTTACTGAATTAAGCATTTAAACAGTAAATTTTTTTTTACAAAACTTTCACATAATTAATTTATCATGTTGTAAACCTTATTTAAATAATAAAATAAATATTTTGACTTCAGATTTGTGGTCCCGAAACCATTGTTTCGATTTGACCTAAAAACGGGCTGTGACACTTTTGCTATTGTGCTTGTAAAGCACTGATCAACTCCACTACTCTCAATTGAGTCAAGTCCTTAGTGTTCTCAAAAGAGGCAATATTTGATTCATATTTCTCATGCACAGAGACAAGTATCTTCTGCACTAGTCTAAAATCAGAGAGATCAATCCCAAGAACTCTTACCTTGTTGGCAATATCTATCAGCTTGTCCGAATATTCTTTGATTGACTCAGACTCCTTCATTTGTAGCCTCTTGAATTCTCTGATCAAGTTCAACACCTTCATGCTCTTGATCCTCTCATCTCCTTGATACTCAGCTTTGAGGTAGTCCTATATCTCCTTCGCTGATCCAAAAGCCATAATTCTATTGAATATGGCTGGTGAAACTAGAGACCAAAGACAAGACTTTGCCTTAGCCTTCCTAGTGGTTCTCTCCTTGTGCATTTTGATCTGGTTCATAGTTGGATTGCTGGGAAGTGGAGTCACCTCATAGTCTTCCTTGACAGCTTTTCAATAATCACAACGTTCTATGTATGCTTGCATTCTCACGGCCCATGCTTGATAATTCTCTCCATCAAATAAGATGGACAGGTTACTTGATCCCGATTCCATTTTCCTCAAAAACCTCACAAGTGTACTCTCAAATTTTCTTACAAAAATTTTCTCACAAGTCCCTCAAGAAAAATGGCTCTCGATACCACTGTTGGTTTAGGAAAGACTTAATTGAAGTATAGAACAAAAGATGAAATGAAGGGATAATCTAATTCATTATCAATGCAGCTCTTATATACAAGTCTTAAGTAACAACCTCAACAAAAATTCAAATTGCTACTCCTACTAACAAGTTAACAACTCATACTTCTATTAACAAGCTAATAAATCTCCTTAGGACTTAGTCTTATTTTTTTTAAAAATAGTTGCAGCCTTGAGATACTAACACATTCATAACATCCTAAAGAAAGGTGTAAGGTCATTACGTGAATCAGTTTTTAATATCTCAAAAGTTTCAATATTAAAATTCGGGTAATTCAAAAATTTAATTAATTTAAATTTCTTATAACAATCGTAACAATTGATCAATTGGAACACCTAAGCGTGTGAAATTATGAGATGTGTACTCGAGGTATAGACTAATTTGTGGGAGCTTAGGAAGTGTTGTATTAAAAGAGTGAATAAGCAAAATTTTATTTTTAAAAGAGGATTAGTCGGATGGATTTTAATAGAGAATAGCCAAGGCCTTTGGTGTAATATTGCCAATATTTGTTTTAGCTTAGTGGGAAGGAATAATAATATCCTTTGATCTCCACTAATCCATCTCGAATGGGATTATAACCATTGGATTAGTTATGATTATAGATTAAAGGATTAAATTAATCAAGGGAAATAGGATTATGTTAGTAGAGGAAGCTTCTCAAACCTTCCTCCATATTCGCTCGGCCAAAAAGGGATGAAAAACATAGAAATTTCACTAGTCTTTCTTCTTTCATGTCGCGAGAAAGACTTAGGGTAAAATTCAAGCTTCAAGTGTGAATTTGCTTCAAGAAGTTATATTTTTTTATCTAGGAGCTTCTAAATCAATTCTCTTGAGGTCTAATTAAGTTAGGAGGAGGAGCAAATTTAGAGTTCTGTACTTATTTTCGGTCAAGTAGTCAAGTCGAGGGAAGTGAGAAGTGATTTAAGTTTCAATGCACCTATGTCTAAATTTCCTGAATTTTGAATACTTATATTGTGATAAGCTAGTAATTTTGGTTATGAAGTATTCGTTTGCTTGATTTTGAAGCTTAAGTGAAATACAAATTATTGGTGTGTGAAAATAAAAATAAACTTACGAGAAATTAATAAAAGCTTCAAAGCGTGTATCAATGTCACTTTTTTTAAGGTTCTATTCGCCCCACCTATATTATGGTATGCAATAGTTACTGGAAAATGAACATTGATGATACAATGAATCCTAATGACTGTCTACGTTTTACATTGACAGTAACAATGCACTGAGCATTGAGGAGAATAGCAAGAATACCAATTTCTGTATAACAATCTAGTAATACTAGAAGATGGAAGAGAATAGATTGAAACATTTTGATTTGTTTTTAGTGTATCATACAAATGAAGGTCTATTCCTATTTTGTAGCACCCCAAATCTAGCCTACATGTTCGACTGAATCTTGAGGAATTACAAAAATTTGTTTTAAATTCCAGATTTTGAACTAAAAAGTGTGTTTTTTTGAAAAATGTTAATTTTGACAAATCTCTTGCAATTTTCAAGAAATACGCCTAGGTATTATTTACTTAGTAGAAAAATAGTTAATTTGGTTCAGAGTTGATTATTTGTAAAGCACGATTTCAAAATATGAAAATGAATAATTTTGCAATTTATCAAAAGCACAATCCAATCGAAAACCTAATAAAAACCGAAAATAAAGTCCAAAATATTTAAACATTCCAGAAGTTTAAAGTTAAATTTAAAAACATAAACCGACTCATTTTATTAATTGAGAATCCAATCTGAACTCCCGTACACCGCCCAGTCCCAAGTTTGCTAATTACTTGAAAATATAAAAATATATGGTGAGCTAATAAAGCTCAGTTTACAACTCAGCCCTCATGCAAATAACAGATATTAGACAGTCAAACATAATTCCATAACTGAACAGACACAGATGGCATGACAATTTCATGCAATACAACATAATAGGTAAATCAGATACTGATGGCATAACATATCATGCAATGCAACATATTTCACATATCAAATACAAATCCTACCCTTATTCGTTACACACCATCTCCGTCCATCCCTACACACTATTTAAGGTAATAAATACCCATCCAACCCTGCACACCAAATAAGTGATCGTATGTCACTGTATAGAAATATGCAGTCAAGGCTGCCAGAAATAATGCAGTAATCCATCAGAATCAAATAATGATGGTCAAACCACCAAGATTGTAGTCAAGTTGCCAGAACAGATATGTGGTTAAACCACTAGATAGGGTAGATCGTTAAACTGCCAACACTTTCTCTGTCACATAATAACCTCACCCCAATGCACATGTTAAAACATAACACATACTTAGATGCTCACAAATGAATCATGCTTTAATAGATTAGAACCATGCTAACAAAATTCTTAGATTTACAGATCAGATGCAAAATTTATATTACAGACATGCTTTTAGATGTTACACATACAATAGAAATACCACATATTTCATATATCAAAATAATACGTATCACATAACAGAACCTATGATATAGCTAACCTTGAAACACACTTCAAACACAACCCTAACTAAATTTCACTAAAAATGGGCCCACACGCCTGTGTGGTCCACACAGTTATATGACATCGACAGTGTTGTTTTTGACTTTACACCGTTCACTATTTTTACGAGTTTGACACACACTTGACTATTTTTCGATGTCGACACAATATGTTGACTGCAAAACCTAGAACGACACCCAAATAAGTTGTTTAGCACAAACACATCAAACCCGAAACAAAATCGGCCCTTACTTGATTACAATATATGACCACAACACTAAAACTCAGTCACTTACTCCAATGAAAGAATAATTTCTAACATTCTTGATTTTTCGAAAGATAAGTCACTACCAAATCTTCACCTAAATTAAGGATTTCAAACAATTAAAACTATTGTCACACAAAATAGAAAATCATAATCTAAGAACGTGAAAATTTCATTAACTAAATATGAATATTCAATCGACAATCTTACCACACACAACCAACAACGATATCGAAAGAGAACAATTGTACAGAATAGCTAACAATAGAGAAGAAAGAAGGAAATGAAAAGAAAACGGCCAAAGGAAATTTCAGTATCAAAAGTAGAAAAGAAAAGAGAAAGCAAAAAAAGAAACAAAGAAAGAAAGAAGGAAACGTAAAAGAGAGAGGAGAAAAAACTTGGGATAGCAAAAGATGAAAGAGGGAAAGAATAGGCACTTAAAGGAGTGTTTTGGGGATTCTCTAAAAAGAATAATTTATTAACTATTATTTTTTAGAAGAAAAACCAACCACAAAATATGTTAGTTACCACTATTAGATTCTCAAAACCCAAAATCAACTCGCTTTCAAACACATGAGCAGCACAGGCAGGGAATAGCGAAAATATTTATCACGTTCCTCACACAAGAATCGAGCACAAAATCTTTAGGTAAATTAAAACTTTATCACTGAACCAGTAGGCTCATTCTTGTCAACAACTTCTCAGAAATTAAAATTTAGCCAAAAGAGCTATGACAAGGGTTGAGACAAGAATAATAGAAAAAGAAAAATTAGGGAAATGAATCAAACTCAAATCTCACGCACACAAACACTACACTTAACCACTAAATTAGAATTAATTTACTTGATATAATTTAACAATTCAAAAACAAGAATTTTGGGGCGTTGCATATTTTATAGGAGGTCTCATGTTTATTCATAATGATATATCTATCCAAATAGATAGTCACATCTTTTAATAATAAAAATAATTATTCAATAGATATCTACTTGAATAATTATGACTCTTTATTAATATTAAGTGGCATAACTCTCGGTAACAAGAGACGTAACTTCTTATGAAGAATAGTGACAACTATTGGTTAATAACCAAGTGACATAACTTTTGAACCACTTATAACTTTTCAATTATAACTATTGAAATATTATAAATATTTTGAAAATGTTCCAACATTCCACCCTTTTTAAAAATACTTTAGATTTTGATAATCTTGAAAATCGATTGCATAAATGAAGGTGTCTTATGATTGAATTTTCACTTAGTGAAAATATGTTAATGTTACTCAAAATTGCATGGTAAAGTATGTTTTAAACTTGCTATTCCATTTGATTAACTAAACACATCTCACATAATGATTTCAACACTAGTCAATGCACGATATCTATGGACACTATTATGACCATGTGTCAGTAACCTCTTTTCATAAGTGTTGTTAGAGTCAAACCTTTCAGCTCTTAGAAGCAGCTACACTTCCACTCACATAGGTAGATCCCATTGAGAGTGTTCTTGTAATTATAACACTCTATGTAACACCCTAGATTTTGAGGTTAGAAGTTTTGAGTTTTATGGTTAGGGTCAATGAGAAGGTTGAGCTATTATGTTTAGTTACGCTTTTAAGTGACAGAATGGGCTTGCTGGTCTGATGGTTGAATGAGTGTTAGAGTAACTTAAGGATCTAGGTTTGAGTCCTTGTGGGTGCGTTTTGTGAGAAATATTTTAAATTTTGTTTTGTTAAATAGTAGTTTGTTTTAAGCTAAATTTATAACCAATTATATTTGTAATAGCCCGGTTTAGACTCTAGTCAGAACAGTGGTTTTAGGACCACAAATCCGAGTCAGAAAAATATTTTAATATTTTTTTCTATATTTACAGCATGATATGTGACTTGTGTGAAAATTTTGTGTGAAAATTTTTATCATTTGTGTGATCGATTTTATAAAAGGACTTAATCGCGTAAAATGCAAAAGTGACTTGCTATATGTTAAATGTGCCTATTTGTTATGGCTTATTAAATGAAAGGTCCTTATGTTGTAATTAGACCATTGAAAGTGGAAATTGACATAAATGGGCATAATAAGATGGAATATGGTGGATTTTAATTAGGGTTAATTTTGTAAATTAGTTATTAAGTAAATATTAATAAAAAAATCAAATTTCCTATCATCTTTTAACATTCCTATCCGAAAATCAAAGGAAAAAGAAAGAAAAAAAGTAAGCTAGGTTCGGCCATTGCTATCTTTGGTTAAGGTGTGTTAGTTGATTGGTTTTTGATAATTTTTACGTTTTTGAGATCGTTGCTTCGTGTTTTAGCTAGCCCATGCTTTGATTTTCAAAATTGATGATGAATTTGACATTTGCCACTATTGATAGCTTGATGATTTTTGTGTTTGATGATGAAAAATAAATATATGCTGTTAGATTGTGTAACACCATATACCTGCAACCTACGCTGGGGAGGAGTACAAGGCATTACCTAACTTGATCTTATGCATACAACCAATCTCAAGTCACCGAGACTCGATCCAAACTTAAATTTTTTTTAATATCTACCTTAAACTTCTTATTATGGGCCTATGAGCCCCAAATCAATCATTGAAAACTATTCGGAACCATCCAGGGTCCCTAAACCAACCTTAAGAAATTTGCCTTTAAAACAGGGCACACGCTCGTGTGACCATTTTGATATGGTCGTGCTGATAGCCCGTGTGGAATTAATTTCTAATTCACACCTACATGGGTTTTCACACGGCCAGACACACGCCTGTGTCATTGGCCCGTGTCTCTCACATGGCCACGACACTCCGGTGTCCTAGCCCGTGTGCAAAAACATGGACATTCTGTTTCTGACGTCAGCATGCTCATAATGTTATACGGCCAAGGCACACGCTCGTGTGCTGGGCTATGTCCTCCACACGGCTGAGACACACGATTGTGTCTCTGCCCGTGTGTTTAATACCATACATACTGACTTGAAATTTTTACGTGCAGGGGACACACAACCAGACTACACGCCCATGGGGTAGGCCGTGTGTGATAGACACACGCTCGTGTGTCTACCCGTGTGGACAATATAAGGCTATTTACCATGCCTCATTGCTACCCTTACCTACCTATTTTCATACAAATGCCAACCAATCCCAAATCGAGCACAATTTCTGATCACGATTTTCGTGTGACAGGTTTTAAATATTTATAAAGAATCATTCTTGAAACTAACTATTATCATGATGTAGGCAAGTGTACCTATTGAACAGTAGTATAGTTTTAGCAAGACCAGATTGTCGAACCCAAAAGAACTAAAAGTACTAGTAATGACTGTCTTTTTATTATCCAACTTAAAAAAAAGGGATTTGTTTTAACTAACTAATTATCTAAACAAAGAATTCACAGAAATTAGAATTGGGGGATTACTTTTGGAAAACGATTGAATTAAGGCAATACCTAAGAAAAAATCCACCTAGACTTTACTTTTTATTCTGGCTCCAAATCGGACGATTTATTCATTTAACTTGTCCCGTAGAGATCCCTAGGTTATGTTATTATCTCTATTCAGGACTAATAACGTCAAATCCCTAGATTGAATAATTGAGACTTTTCTCTAATTAACACCCTAGGGTTGCATTAACTCGATCTATGGATCCCCTTATTAGGTTTCACCCTAATTCGGCACAATCTTGTCACCCTCTGAATAAAAGCTTATCTTGAATCAGTATCCTGGGATATCAAAACAAGAATTAAGAACATATAATTAAGAACAAGTTAAATATTTATCATACAATTCAGAAAATAGTAACAAGATTCATCTTAGGTTTCATTCCTCTTAGGTATTTAGGGGATTTAGTTCATAACTAAAAAGGAAAATATCTTAGAAGAATAATGAATACAAAACATAAAGAAAACCCAAAACTCCTGAAGGGAATTTGAAGGGAGATCTTCAGTCTTGATGATGACTCCGACTTCTGAGATGGATCAATCGGCTTCCCTTGAGCAGTTCCTTGCCTCCTTCTCTCGTGTCCCCTTTCCTCTTCCTCTAGGGTGTATTTATAGGCTTTAGAATGCCTAAAAGCCCTCAAAATTAGCCTTTTTTTTGAATTGGACTCAACTTGGGCTCGAAAGGGACACGCCTATGTGACACGCCCGTGTGCGATTTCTTCCATTCTGCCAAATTGACACGACCTTGTGGTCTGCCCATGTAAGGAAGTCTAGGCCGTGTTGATTTTGTACTTTGACCTATTTTCTCATTTTCTAGCTCGTTTCTCATTCCTTTCGCTCTTCTATGCTCACCTAAGTATAAAACATGAAATTAAGGCATTAGGAGCATCGAATTCACCAATTCTAAGGAAAAATCATCCATAAAATGCGTTAAGCATGGGGTAAAAATATGTATAAATTGCGGTTTATCAAATACCCCCACACTTAAGCATTTTCTTGTCTTAAAGCAAAATCCTCAACTCATAATCAAAATAAATCTTTCTCAACTTATAATCTCTATCAAAAATATCTTAAAATAATCCACAGGTAATCATACATTGAGAATTAAACTAAAAGAACATAAAAGTTTCAAACATTCCAAGTTGAGTATTTAATCATGCAAACATAGGTGTCTCCCTTCATCTAAGTAATTACCTTTGATTCAGAATATCACAGAGTTTCACATCGTCACTAAAGATTCATTTAAATCACTCGAGGTGTTTAAGAACAATAAATGAAGCACTCAATAGTCAATAATGAAAAATTATTACCATAGGCTTGCATGAAAATCAAATCTCCACCACTATAAATTGAGATGATACATCAATCAAAAGGTCTTTAGAGGGTTGTAACAGGGCTTGGTTAGGGGGTGTGGTCTCAAGTTGAAAGAAAAAGTTAGGATCGAGATTGAATTGAAAAATTGCCTAACTAGAAAAATAGCTGGTCATCAATTGCGTACAATAGAGCTTTTCTCAGAATATGGAATTTAACTTCTTTAGCTCAGAAGATTACTACTACTAATATGTATACATGTTTTTTTTAATTACAAGTCCAATAACATAGACTAACTACTAAGAACAAGACATAGCTAAACAACTATTTCAATTCAAATCTCGACAAAAATAGGGGTCAAATTTAATTTAGGGGATTTTAACAATAATGGGTTAAGGGTTAATATTAAGGGTAATACAAAAAAATGGGTTGTTAGGCTCAAAGTGGTTCACTAGGGGTTAATTTTGGATGTGGGCTTTTCATGGCATGAGTGGGTTAATCCTAAGTGCCTTAATCATTTTGACATATCAAATCAAATGGTGTGGTCTTGACATGCATAATCAAGCAAGTTCTAGAATAATAGTTCAATACTGACGGACTCAAAGTAATAATAAAAGTGAGCATGAAAGAATTAATAGATGCTTAAAAGGCTCAAAAATCTCACAAAAATTATGGCTTTTTATTGTTTAAAACTTGTAAATTCCAACTCAAAGTAATACCTAAACTTTGGGGAAACAATCTAAAATTTTAAATTCTTAAAAATCAACTTATCGTGCTTGATTCTCTAATGTCTTAAAGTTTAAACAATCAATGCATAAATGCCTATGTTTTAATTCAAGATATATCAATAAGAATTATAAATCAATCAAAATTTATCCTAGCTATAATATGAGAGCTTTTCAAGAGAACAAGGCAGTCATTCAGGGATTTTTCTGATAATAAAATGAATATCCCCCCACACTTAAGATGTACATTACCCTCAATGTACAAAGATAAATATAAGAATATAAAAATAAGATAGGGAGAGGAGTGAAACTTCCTGAGTGATGAGTGAATTTCCTTGAACTGGAGTTTTAGAGAATAATCGGCGTGAGGGTGGAGGAGGATACTCAGGTGGTGGTAGAGGTTCATTAGTCCATAAGTCCTGCGCCAAAAGAATATTATATCTGAAGTTAGGTATGATAGTGGCCGAACAGGACATGGCAGTCGTGGAGAACCTTTCCCAGTGGAGTTTCGAGTTCCTGGGTAATAGTGAGCTGTGGAGCTCTTTATAACTGTGATAGAACCAGGAACTTTTTTAGGAAATATATAAGGAAGGGTAAGTACTCAATAGGAATTAGCCAAAATTAAAAATTGTAAAATAATAATTATAAGTCCTAATAAAAATAAGGTGAAAGAAAAATAAAAAGTAGTCTTAAAATAAAATAAAAGTAAAAACAGAAAATAATAAATAAAAGTTTTTAAACATCTTCACCGCTAAATGGTTCGCGAGGTGGGGGTGGCGATGAGATGTGGAGGTGCTGACAAATCTGCTGTAGAGTAGCATCAATGTTGTCAAATCGTTGAAAACCCTGCTGCTCGAATCGAGTGAGGCGCTCAGAAATGTCAGTATATGAAGCAGCCGCATGAACTGGACGAGAGGGTAGTGGTGGCTGAAACGGTGGGTCCTCATGCTGTGGGGGGACATTATTAGTAATGTCCTCGGGGGCCTCCTCCTCGGTTGATTGGACGAGACGATATTGAGGAGGGTAGGTTCCTCGGCGCTTTTCGATCATCGTCATGCTAAGCATGCTCGAGATGCCTTGTGGAGACATCTGGCCAATGATGATCAAGGATGATTCTTGGGCTGCGGTGCTGAGGAGCCTAAAGTGTCGAGTCAAATGCATCACATAAGGGCCAATGGAGATGACCCCCTTCCTATGCCGCTTCGTCTGTGTTGAATGGCGAGGGCAATAAAATAGGCAAGGTCAATGACGTGCCCGTGCGACATACACCATAGAAAGTAGGCGTCGTGAGTATTGACGACGCCAGTGCTCTCTCGCCTTCCTGTTATCGTATGAGCCAAAATGGCGTGTAGGTACCTTAGAGATAGAGGAAGAGCCGATGCCTTAGAGCGGCTACGATTGTAGGTGGCTGCGGCTGGTAGTAGTGCATCTCAGCACCGTGAAGGAGAACGATGGATATGGAAGTTGGGAGTATCTAAGTCATTCTCCTCCTTGAACTCCTCCGTATATAAACCCAGTGCTGTACCAAATTCTGGGACGCTGAGCTGGCGGACTAATCCGCCTAGGCAAAATTGCACCGTGCCGGGATCATTGTAGTTCATCATGACAGTCTGAAGATGAAATGTGGAGCATAATTCCATCGTGAGCTCGAGATACGTCGGCTCGATGATCCCAAAGAAAAGCTCTCAAGGGTCGGTGGTTAGGAGGGCCCGAATCGCATCAGTCAACTGAACTTGTTCTACTGCAGCCCAGTCGATGCAGCGGTCTACAATTAAAGGTCGGGCCCAGAGTATTTGGAAAAGTTCTTCTTGGGGCCCAATAGGGATTTACAGGAAAGGGTGGCGAATTTCCACTGTAACAGCCCGATTTAGACCCTAATCGGAATGGTGGTTTCGAGATCACGAATCCAAGTCAGGAAAATATTTTTAAATTATTTTTTGTGTTTATTTTTTTTGAATTTACATCTGTGAAATTTTTGTGATTTAATTTTATCGTTTGGGTATCCGATTAAATGAAAGGACCTAATCGCATAAATTAAAAATTAGCTAGTTTTAATTGTAAGGACTGTTTTGGTAATGGCTTCTTAAATGGAAGCACTCATGATGCAAAAAGTCCAATTTTTTTTCTATATCTATGTTAGTGGATGGCATTAGCTAAGTTGAATGTATATTTTTGTTTGATATGTATAATATATATGTTATAATAATGAAATGTATATAATATAAGTTATGAGTTAGAAACCATATGCATGTGACATGGACGAATATGTCCTTGGCTTATAAGCTTTAGTTGTTAATTTTAAAAAGGGTAATTTAGGAAGCCAACCTTTAATTTATATAATATATGTTATAAAATAAAATAAGCTTAAGTGCTCTTATAATATCAACATAGCCGAATATAAACAAAAGAAGAAAAAAAGAGAGAAGAAACTAGGTTCGGCCATCTCCCAAGTTCAAATTCAAGGTTTGTTTTTAGTCACTTTTTGATAATTTTTATGTTTTTGAGATCGTTGCTTCGAGTACTACAAATCCCATGTTTAAATTTTTAATTTTGATGAATATTTTGAGTTATGTCATTGATGAGAGCTTGTGATTTTTATTGTTTGATGGTGAAATATAAAAGATAGGTGTTACAATTTTATTAGTTTCAGAGCTACGGTTTAGTTGGTTCTAGGACTACGTAGCGTGTATGAGTTTAACTATACATGCCATAATTATATACTGTGATAGTGTGATGACTTCTGACATTTGAAATGTGTTTTCATATAGTAATCGGATCCCGACAGAGCTTAGCTGATGATGTCGAGAGTGTAGCGCCTGCTCCCGCCCAAGGGACAGCGCAGGCTGATTCTCGACCGACTTTGAGTAATCCAGGAAGTGAGGCTAAACAAGCCTTTTATCAAATGAAGAATGACTGGTTCACCCAATATATCCAGACTAACTCGGTTGCACAACAACCTCCACCCCCGACTAATCCATCTTCGATCCTTGCTATACCTCAAGTAAGTGATTTGTTATGATTGAGTAGACCACCTGTTGATAAAATTAGAAAACGTGGGGCTGAATAGTTTAAAGCCACTGATGAAGATGACGCTGAGCGGGCTGAGTTTTGGCTTGATAATACCATCAGTGCGTTTGATGAGTTGTCTGTACTCCTGATGAATGTTTGAAATGTGCTATATCCCTACTTCGAGACACAGCATACCACTGGTGGAATACCCTAGTATCAGTAGTTCCGAGAGAGCAGGTGACTTGGGAATTCTTTTAGACTGAGTTCTGTAAGAAATATATCAGTCAGAGATTTATTAACTAGAAGCGTAAAGAATTTCTAGAGCTGAAACAGGGTCAAATGATTGTGATAGAATACAAGCGAAAATTTGTGAGACTCAGTCGGTATGCCCGGGAGTGTGTTTCTACTAAGGCCATTAAGCTATTAGTTGGCATACTTGAGATAAAAGAATTTGTGGTACTTGTTGAGCAAGCCTGTAAAGTTGAGGAACTCAGGAAAGAGAAAAAAAAAGCTAATTTTGAAGCTAGGGACTTGCGTAAGAGATCATTCAGCAGGTTAGTTCAGTCAACACCAAAGAAGTTTCGAGATGATTTTAGTCTTTCTAAAGCCACTTCAGGTTACTCCTGACCGGATCAGAATAGATCACCGATGAGTTTGAGAGCTACCTCAATAGCAAGTGTGGGTAATGTCAGATCCAATCAGCCCGTGTGTAAACACTATAGTAAATGACACCCCGACAGTTGCAGGTTGCATGATCAGGGCTGTTTTAAATTTGGATCGACAGATCATTACATTCGAGATTGTCCAATGTTAGTTGAAGAAAATCCAGTACGGAATACGAGATCGGGTAACACTGCAGCCTGAGGTAGGCCACCCAGAAATGCTGGTAATACGAGTGGTAGTCAGAGAGAGACTGAAGATACGACAATCAGATCTGAGGCTCGCGCACTGCCAGAGCCTATGCTATACGTGCATAGGAGGAGGCTTCATCCCAAAATGTTATTACTAGTACATTTACTCTCTATGATACTAATGTAATTGCATTGATTGATCCTGGTTCTACTTATTTTTATGTGTGTGAGACATTAGTATTCAGCAAGACTCTATCTGTTGAGTCTACTGAGTTTTTGATTAGAGTGTCAAACCCCTTGGGCCGGTGTGTTATGGTTGATAAAGTGTGTAAGAATCGTCCTTTCATGGTTCGAGATCTGTGCTTTCTGGCTAATTTGATGTTGCTGCCATTTGATGAGTTCGATATAATTCTGGGAATGGATTGGCTAAATTTACATGATGCTGTTGTGAATTGCAAAAGAAAGACCATTGATCTACGGAGCCAGAATGATGAAGTTATCTGGATTGAATCTAGTGATTTGTATGGTTTACCAGCAGTGATATCTTCGATGCTAGCTCAGAAATATGTGAGAAAAGGGTGTGAAGCCTATTTAGCTTATGTGCTCGATAGTAAAGTGGTTGAAAGAAACATTGAATCAGTACTTGTTGTTTGTGAGTATCCGGATGTGTTTCCAGAAGAATTACCGGGTTTGCCGCCTATTCGAAAAGTAGAATTTAGTATTGAGTTAATACCTAGGACGACTCCGATATCCATAGCTCCGTACAGAATGACACCTATAGAATTAAAGGAATTGAAAACTCAGTTGCAAGAATTGACAGATGAAGGTTTCGCGCAACCGAGTTTCTCACTGTGGGGTGCACTTGTGTTGTTTGTGAAAAATAAAGATGGGACTATAAGAATGTGCATCGATTACAGACAGCTTAATAAGGTGACTATAAAGAAAAAGTATCTATTGCCATAGATTGATGATCTGTTTGAGCAACTGATAGGGGCTACAGTATTTTTGAAGATAGATTTGAGATCAGGCTACTATCAGTTGCGAGTTAAAGATTCGGATGTGCCAAAGACTGCTTTCAGAATGAGGTACAGATACTATGAATTTTTGGTTATGCCATTTGGACTCATTAATGCACATGCTATTTTTATGGATTTGATGAATCGGATCTTTAGACCGCATCTGGATCGGTTTGTTGTTGTGTTTATTGATGACATTTTAATCTACTCCCGTGATGAAGTTGAACATGCCGAACATTTGAGACTTGTGTTGCAGACATTGCGAGATAAGCGGTTATATGCGAAATTCAGTAAATGTGAGTTCTGGTTAAGTGAAGTCAGTTTTCTGGGTCACGTGGTATCACCATTAGGTATTCGGGTTGATCCGAGCAAAATATCAGTTATACTGGATTGGAAAACTTCGAAGAATGTTTCTGAACTTTGAAGCTTCCTGGGACTTACTGGTTATTACAGACTCTTCATAAAAGGTTTCTCTATGATTGCAGCTTCGATGATAAAATTACTGTGGAAAGATGTTAAGTTCGAGTGGTCAAAGAAGTGTCAGAAAAGTTTTGATCAGTTGAAAGCCCTTTTGACAGAAGCTCCAGTGCTAGTTCAGCCAGAATTAGGTAAAGAATTTGTTATTTATAGTGATGCATCATTAAATGGTTTGGGCTGTGTTTTGATGCAGGAAGGTAGAGTGATAGCTTATGCCTCGAGACAGTTAAAGCCACATAAAAGAAACTATCCAACACATGACTTGGAACTGGAAACCATTGTGTTCGCATTGAAAATTTGGCGTCACTATCTGTTTGGTGAGAAGTGTCATATTTATTCTGATCATAAACGCCTGAAATATTTGATGTCTCAGAAAGATCTGAATTTGAGACAACGTCGATGGTTAGAATTGCTAAAAGACTACGAGCTTGTGATTGACTATCACCCAGGAAAGGCTAACGTTGTTGCTGATGCTTTAAGCCGAAAGTCACTGGTTGCTTTGGAAGCAATGAATACACATATAGCTATGTCAGATGATGGTTTGATAGTAGTTGAATTGAAAGCTAGACCGTCATTTGTTCAACAAATATATGATGCCCAAAAGACTGATAATGAATTGATCGCAAAACGAGCTCAGTGTGAGACGGATGTTAATTCAGAGTTCGGGGTTGATGCGGATGTCTGTTTGAGATTCAGAGATCGAATATGTGTTCCGAGGAATTCAGAGTTGATTCAGATGATTTTGAATGAAGCTCATAGTAGTCGGTTATCTGTTCGTCCAGGTAGTATAAATATGTATAATGATTTGAAACAGCTTTACTGGTGGCATGGTATGAAGCGGGACATCTCTCACTTTGTTATGAGATGTTTAGTCTATCAACAGGTAAAAGCTGAACATCAGGTACCTTCAGGGTTACTTCAGCCGATTATTATACCAGAATGGAAGTGGGACAAATTTACTATGGATTTTGTATCTGGTCTACCGTTGATACCGAGCAAAAAGGGTACAATCTGGGTTGTTGTTGATAGATTGACTAAATCGGCTCATTTTGTTTCGATACGTACAGATTACTCACTTGATAAGCTGGTTGAATTGTACGTTTCTCAGATTGTAAGATTATATGGTGTGCCTATATCCATTGTTTTGGATAGAGATCCGAGGTTTACATCGCGGTTTTGGAAGAAACTGCAAGATGCACTAGGTACGAAATTACATTTCAGTACTGCTTTCCATCTGCAAATAGATGGCCAGTCTGAGTGAATCATTCAGATACTTGAGGATATGTTGAGGTGTTACATTCTCAAGTTCGAAGGTACGTGGGAATGATACCTGCCTCTGATTGAATTTGCATATAATAACAGTTTTCAATCAAGTATCAAAATGGCACCTTATGAAGCTTTATATGGTCATAAATGCCGTACACCATTGTACTGGACTAAGCTCAGTGAAAATAAGATACATGGCATTGACTTGATCAGAGAAACTGAACAGAAAGTGAAAGTGATCTGTGAAAGTTTGAAAGTAGCATCGGATCGTCAAAAATCTTATGCGGACTTGAAACGTAAAGATATAGAGTTTCAGATTGGAGACAAAGTTTTCTTGAAAGTTTCACCGTGGAAGAAAATACTCAGATTTGGTCGTAAAGGCAAATTGAGTTCGAGATTTATTGGGCCGTATGAAATTATAGAGCGTATTGGACCAGTTGCTTACAGATTGCTGTTGCCACCTGAGTTGGAAAAGATACACAATGTATTCCATGTTTCAATGCTTCAGAGGTATCGATCTGATCCTTCACATGTGGTTAGCCCATCTGAGATTGAAATTCAGCCTGATATGACTTACGAAGAAGAATCGATTTGCATTTTGACTCGTGAGACTAAAGAGTTACGGAATAAAAAGATTTCGTTAGTTAAAGTATTGTGGCATAAACATGGAGTTGAGGAAGCAACATGGGAGCCAGAAGATATTCACCGGTAAGATTTTTGGGGACGAAAATCCCTAAGGGGGAGAGTTGCAACAGCCCGATTTAGACCCTAATCGGAATGGTGGTTTTTGGACCACAAATCCAAGTCAAAAAAATATTTTTAAATTATTTTCCGTGTTTATTTTATGTGAATTTACATCTGTGAAATTTTCATAATTTAATTTTATCGTTTGGGTATCCGATTAAATGAAAGGACCTAATCGCATAAATTGAAAATTAGCTAGTTTTAATTGTAAGGATTGTTTTGGTAATGGCTTCTTAAATGGAAGCATTCATGATGAAAAAGTCCAATTTTTTTTCTATATATATGTTAGTGGACGGCATTAGATAAGTTGAATGTATATTTTTATTTAATATGTATATTATATATATGTTATAGTAATAAAATGTATATAATATAAGTTATGAGTTAGAAACCATGTGCATGTGACATGGACGAAAATGTCGTTGGCTTATAAGCTTTAGTTGTTAATTTTAAAAAAGGGTAATTTAGGAAGCCAACCTTTAATTTATATAATATATGTTATAAAATAAAATAAGCTTAAGTGCTCTTATAATATCACCATAGTCGAATATAAACAAAAGAAGAAAAAAGAAGAGAAGAAACTAGGTTCGGCCATCTCCCAGGTTCAAATTCAAGGTTCGTTTTAGTCGGTTTTTGATAATTTTTACGTTTTTGAGATCGTTGCTTCGAGTACTACAAAACCCATGTTTAATTTTTTAATTTTGATAAATATTTTGAGTTATGCCATTGATGAGAGCGTGTGATTTTTATTGTTTGATGGTGAAATATGAAAGATAGGTGTTGCATCTGCGGTGGGACCCGAGGAAGATTATGCTCCATTCCTTTTCTTTGAAGCAGGGACAACGATTTTCTTTCCTCATGAAGACGACATTGTATACCTGCAAGCAAAACCATTATTTCGTCGTGAGGAATGTTCAAGGTAATACAAAAGCAAATCCAAAAAGGCTGAAGTCATAAAATAGAACTAATAATCTCAGTCACAACTACTAGCAAACTTAATCAAAAATAATTGTATGGTGTATCATTAGCCTAACAATAGTATGAGTTTCCTAAGAAAAAAAAGGGCAAATAATTATATGTTAGTGCATTTTATTGATGGAGAAGATCAACCCAAAAGTCATGAGTATTTTCACTTTAAACTAATAAAATATAGTAGATAAATCATGCAATGAGGAAGAACTTCAACATAAAAAGATTATAACTACTCTAGATATGAAATGTGAGTGATAAAGAGATGAAAAGAACATAACAAATGCATAGTACTATGATAACTTAACATGAAAAATGTAACATCCCGAAATAGGGCCTAAACAGAACAGTGGTTGCGAAACCACAAATTCGAGGTAGAAAAATTTATTTTATTATCATTTTAAGGTCTATGGCAGGATTGCATGATTGTGTGAAAATTTTGTTTAGAAATTTTATCGATAGAGGGTCCAATTTGATATTTATGACTATATTGCAAAAGTTGTAAAATGTGTGTTCTAGTTCACAAAGGTATTAAGTACTTGTGAGTAATGGGTTTTTAAAGTGGAGGTCCTTGGATAGTAATTTTAACATTATACTAGTTTGGAAAAAAATACCTAAAGGAAAATAAAACACCATAGTTTTTAATTAAGGGCATTTTGGTCATTTAGTTATTAAAATGAATTAAAAACAAAATTAAAAGCCAATTTTTGTCCATCTTCTTCATTAGGCCTAAATTTCAAGGTTTCTCCATATCTAGGGTTTTTTCCAAGCTTCCAAGCTCCATAGTAAGTGATTCCAAGCCCCGTTTTTAATGTTCTTTACGTTTTTGGAGTCCCGGTAACTTAATTAAGCTTATTCTAGTAATAATTCAACCTAGGGTTCATATTTGGAAAAATACACATAGGTGAAATTTGTGTATTTTGGTGTTTTATGATAGAATATGAGGTTTTAAATTATGTTAGACAACTTGTGCTACTCGGTTTTAAGTGAAAACGAGTAAAAGGGCTTAATCGGTAAAAATACCTAATAGTCATAAGTACATGTTAGAGTGAGAATTTGATGTTGTCATAGAAGGGAAAAATGATTAGCATGTCATAAAACATAAGAAAATAGGATGAAGTTTAAATTCCGAGCCTTGGGGAAAAAGTGTAAATATGTAAAAGTTTAGGGGCAAAAATGTAATTTTTCTAAAGTTTGGGTCAAGGACTGTTTTAATAAGTGTGAGTATTAAATAAGCTAAATTTTTTTTATTATAGATCAAGAAGAACAAAATCCAGAGTAAGACTGGGGAAAGAAAAAGATAGTGGACTAAATCGATATAGTTGATCGTATTTTGTTTCGAGGTAAGTTTGCGGTAAATAAATGCAATATTCTATTATTTTATGTTAATTTTGTTAATTTCCAGCATGTGTATATTTATTTTATGAAATTATTCAGAGAAGACTCAAGCATGAATTGACGGAGAAGTAATTTCAGAAAGTCCCGATTGAACCTTAGGAATGTGTAGGATACAAATGTCATGACTTTAGGGTTTAAGGATGCCATGTAAGACCATGCAGAGGCATGGTAATTGGTAAGGTTTCTAAGGCAAGGAAATCATGTAAGACCATGTCAAGGCATGGCATTGATAAGTTACTATAAGGCAAAGGTCCCATGTAAGACCATGCCAATGCATGGCATTGGTGAGTTCATAAGGCAAGGATACCATGTAAGACCATGTCAAGAGATGGAAATGGTAAGTTTCAAAAGGATACCACGTAAGATCATGACAAATCATGGCAACGGTAAGGTACCCGTGTATCCTTAGTATTCCAAGTGGTTCAACGGGAAAATTTAAAGAGAATATCAAGGTAAGGTAAGGTAAGACGAGTTATACTAAAAAGGTAAGACAAGTTCATGCTAGAAGAGCAAAGGTAAGTACATAATGTTCATGTATGCTTGATAAGGAAAAAGGTAAGTAAAATTTATTAATAAATTTGATTAAGTAAGTAAGTATTTAAGTAAGTGAGTAAGTGAAGAAGTTCAAAATATGTCTATGACAATTAATGAAGTTGCATTAAGTAGTATCATGCCAAGTAGTAAGATAATTCTTATGAATGTTGTTATTTATTTGCATGCAAACTTACTAAGCATAATGCTTACCCTCTATATTTTCCTTCATTTTATAGTTTTTTCAAGCTAACTCGGGGATCGTAAAGTATGTCGGAGGTCTGGGCACACTATCACGAGGATTATTTTGGTATAGCTAGACGTTTCATTTTGAGTATGGCATGTATAGCATCGTAGCCATTTTGTGTGTATGATCTTATGATATGGCTGATGAATGGTATGTAAATGCTTGATAATGATTAGCTGTTGGAATGGCTAATCAAGGACATGTTGTGTTATGTATGCCTAAATGCTAGTTATTCCATGGAAATCATGAAAAAAGTGAAATTAGCTTTAAAACAGTATCGGACAGTAATAATGACGTGAATTTGGAAAATCACTAAAAATAGTAGAAATGGATTTAGATAGTGAATGAGATATAGAATTAGAGCTTGTTGAGTCTATTTCTTATGGATGGAACAAAACAGGTATATGAGTTATATTTTATGAGATACTTAAATTTTTGTGAAATAGGGCCAGAGCAATTTCTAGATCCCCTATTCTGACTTTGGAAATTCACCAAAAATTTTACAAAGATAATTAGATGTCATTATTTATATGTACAGATTCCTTATTGAGTCTATTTTTATGAGAAATAAACGTCATAATAATTGAAACTCTGTACGGGGAGATATTAAATTCATAATAGACAGGGGTCAGAGTAGTCGAACCCTGAAACAGGGAAGACTTTAACTAATAAACTGTACTAGTTGGGCCAACCAAAAATCCTAGAAAAAATTTAGTTGATAGATATTTGAGTCTAGTTTCAGGAAAAATTTACGGAATTTGATTTTTAGTTTCATAACTCGAGATATGAATTTTTAAGCGACTGTGACGCAGTTAGCCAACTTGTTTGGAAGTTCTAAAATAAATTGTTTGAGCTGTTTAATTAATGAATTAAGTCCGTTAACACCTCGTGCTCGACTCTGGTGACGGTCTCAGGTTCAGGGAATTACATTTATTGGTATCAGAGCAAAGGTTTAGTCGGTTCTCAGAATATTTAGTATGAGTAAGAGTGTAGCTATAAATGCCATACTTATGTGTTGATAGTGTGACGACTCCTGACGATTTTAAAATGTTTTATTTTATAGTTATGGAACCCGAACAAGCTGGTGCAGATGATGTAGAGAGTAACGTGCCCGCTCCTACAGAAGGGACGGTGCCACCAAATAGTAGTGTAAGGCCCGTTACAGTTAGTCAGGGAAGAGGGGCTCGAGAAGCCTTCTTCCAAGCTATGAATGAATGGTTTGCCGAGTTCGTTCAAACGAATCCGGCTGTTAGACCTCCACCCCCTCATGATCATCAGGCCACCCATGTAGCTCCCCCAGTCACAGGTACGGTTATAAAAGAAAAGCCACCAGTTGATAAAATAAGAAAACAATGGGCCGAAGAGTTTCGAGCTACAAAAGTTGATGATGCAGAAAAGGCAAAATTTTGGCTCGAGAATACTATCAGAGTCTTTGATGAGTTATCCTGCACACCTGAGGAATGTATGAAATGTGTTGTATCACTCCTTAGATATTCAGCCTACCATTGGTGGAAGACACTTGTATCAGTTGTACCGAAAGAGAGAGTCACTTGGGATTTCTTTCAGGAGGAATTCCGTAAAAAGTACATCAATCAGAGGTTTGTTGACTAGAAAAGAAAAGAGTTTCTAGAGTTGAAACAGGGCAATATGACAGTGACTGAATATGAGCACGAGTTTGTTAGACTCAGCAATTATGCTCGAGAGTGTGTGTCTACAGAGGCTATTATGTGCAAAAGATTTGAATATGGGCTTAATGATGATATCCAATTGTCTGTTGGTGTCCTAGAAATAAAAGAGTTTGTTAGCCTAGTTGAGAGAGCCTGTAAGGCAGAGGAGCTGTTAAAAAGAAAGGGAAAAGTTGAAATTGAGACGCAAGACATGAAGAAATGACTAATGAGCAAGTCATTTCAGTCTATATCCAAGAGGCTTAGAGAGTTCTCCACTAGATATAATTTTTCAACTGGATATTCTAGCCGAAACAGAGGCAGAGGATTTATGAGTCCGAAAGCTCAGACCACTTCGATTGCAAGTGTTGGCAGTGTTCAGCCTGATAGACCAGAGTGTCCCCGATGTGGTCGACGTCACCCAGTTCAGTATCGAGCAACTGAGACATGTTGTTTTCGATGTGGTGCACCAGACCATTTTATTCAGGAGTATCCCGAGATGATTAAAAGGGAAGCAATACCGAGTGTAAGATTAGGAAAAGCTCCTATCAGAGGCAGACCACTGAGAAATCTGGGAGCTGGGGCAAATTATAGAAGTGCATCTAGAGATTTAGCAGTGAGGCCAGATGTTAGAGCACCTGCGAGGACTTATGCTATCCGCTCTCACGAAGAGGCATCCTCCCCCGATGTGATTACGGGTACATTTCCTGTAATAGCCCGATTTAGGCTTAGTCGGAACAGTGGTTTCGGGACCACAAATCCGACGAAAAAAAATGTAATGGCTTGAATTTTCAGAGGTGTCGGAACGGTGATTCGAGATCACTAAATTCGACAAATGGGTAGAAAATATTATTAATTTAGTAAGTATAAGTTAAATATGAAGTTAGGAAAATTTTTGAAATAGTGAATAGTGCACTAGAAATAAATATTAAAATAATTAGAATCGAAATAAGGTATCAAGACCTCGGGGATTTTAAACTGAGCCATAAATATTTTTATAAATATTTATGGAGTGTTAAAAAGCTAGTATTAAAGTTTCGTTAAGAAATTTTAAAGTTCCGATAATTAATTGAACTAAAAGGACTAAATTGTAACAAATGCAAAATTTTGGGAAATGATTAAATAGCTTAAATGATAAAAGGAAGAGGGCTTAAAAGGCAAATAGACCCAAGGTCTGTTTGGGCTGGACGGCAGAGGCATGAAATCAGCAAGAAAGTAAGGAGAATTAAGGGCAAAATTGGAAAATTGCAAAATTTGCTTAATAAAGTTAGGACCCAAGTGGAATTATCTAGATTTCTCTTCATTTTTCTGAATTCTCATCAGCTAAAACACCATGGAAGGGCTTCTTCAAGCTGGTTCTTCATATTTTTATTACAAGTAAGTTCAATTCTTGACTATTTCTTGAAATTTTTGTATTTTTATGACTTTTACAACTAGGCCCACTTGTTAAATCCATTAGTTTTTGATTTTATGAAAGAAGTTGAAAGTTGATATGAATATGTGCTGGAAGTATATGATGATTTAGCATGAAATTAGAGCTTTAAATTGTTCATATGCTGATTTTATTGAAAGAATTGAATAGAAAGTGAATGTTTGGGACCTAATAGTAAAAGAGTTTGAAGATAGAGTTATATGTGGAAATTCTGAATTTCAATAGTTGTGTAACAACTTATAATGTCTAGTAAAGTACTAATTGAGAAAATTAGATTAATTGAGGGGTTAATTGAGAAAGGACCGAATTGTATAAACTGTGAAATTTGGGGCAAAATGGAAGTCAACATTTTGCACTAAAGCAGTTTTGGACAGCAGCAGTAGTGTAACTTTGAAAAATCACCAAAAATTGTAGAGATTGAATTAGAGGATGAATAAAATATGAAACTAAAGCTTATTGAGTCTAGTTTCTTATAAAATAAATGATGTGAGCAATGGAATTGTAAATCATGAGATATAATAGATTTTGTGAGACAAGGTCAGAATGAATTCGGGTTCCCCTGTTCTGACTTTGGAAAATCATTAAAAAATGTACAAAAATGATTATGAGTTATAGTTTATATGGTTAGAATCCTTAATGAGTCTATTTTTAGAAGAAACAAGCTAAAACATCATCCGAATTCTGTACAATGAGATAATTAATTTTTAGTGAAGAGTGGTCGGAACTGTCAGACAGTGAAACAGGGGAAACTTTAAAGAATAAACTGTACTATTTGGCTGAACCAAAAATTATGAAAATTTTATGGTATGAAGATATGTGAGTCTAGTTTCAGGGAAAATTAACGGATCTTAATTTGGATCTCTGTAGCTCCGGATAAAAATAATTTAGTGACTCTGACTCGGATAAACAGCTTTGAATATACATGTTAGTGAATATTGAAATTATGGTTAATGTTGTTTAAGTGTGTTATACACATTAAGGATGTGGAATGGAGAGGAGGAGGAGGAAAATTGGGAAATATATGAATGATTCGTGTATAAATGGTCATATGTTTGATTATAACTCATAAACGATGAAATATGAATGATGCTTATTTTTGTGCATTATTGGTCATGGTTTAAGCTCATGTGTGAAAATAAAGTTTCATAGTATGTGTGTATGGTATATTCAATATATGATTTGGCATGAAATAATACCATGAATGGTTTATGAATTAACACATGTTGGTAAGCCTGATATATGAATAAATGATCAAATTGAGCGGAACGCCGGATTTGAGTACTTCTGATCAAGTGACAAAGTGATAAGTGGTAGCTTTAGCTACACTTATCTGATCAAGTGACAAGTGGAAAGTGATAAGTAATAGCTTCGGCTATACTTATCTGATCAAGTGACAAAGTGATAAGTGATAGCTTCAGCTACACTTATCTGATCAAGTGACAAGTGAAAAGTGATAAGTGATAGCTTCGGCTATACTTATCTGATCAAGAGACAAAGTGATAAGTGATAGCTTTAGCTACACTTATCTGATCAAGAGACAAAGTGATAAGTGGCTACACTTATCTGATCAAGAAACAAAGTGATAAGTGGCTACACTTATCTGATCAAGAAACAAAGTGATAGGTGGCTACACTTATCTGATCAGGGACAAGTGATAAGTGATCATACGTAAGACCATAGTTATACTATGGCAAAGTGAAAGTGAAGTACTCAATTTTCTGTGACCGTTCCCTAATTTGATTAAGGATGGTAAGTGACAAATGGGCCCAAAAGAATTAAAGTAAATGGATAAGTGGTAGTGTATTTATATCAGGACGATGTTGTTATTCAAACTAAAGTGATATTTTCATTGCTAAATTGAGAATTTCATAAATGTGTTATTGAATGGTATAATCAATAAACATTGAGTTAAATGGTAAATACGTATTAGTTTTGAATTGATGTCATTGAATTGTACGTGAATTAAATGGAAATTGCTAGTGATATGATTTAAATTATGAGCATGAGAAATTGCGAATTGAATGAAATGGAAATGAAGCATTAAATTGCATGAGTATGTATCGGGTCTCGCAGGCCCTAATTATTATGATTATAATATTTTGAGGATATATTGTGAAAAGTTATAGAAACATGTTAATTATTTTGAAAGTTTTAATTTTGATGAAATTTTATAACTCGGTTAAATACGTTTACAAGTGTATGTGTTTTGGTAATGCCTCGTACCCTATTCCGGTGTTGGATACGGGTAAGGGGTGTTACATTTCCTCTCCATGATACTAGAGTTATTGCTTTAATTGATTCGGGTTCAACCCATTCATATGTTTGCATGAAATTGATACCTAGTATGAGTATGCTTATAGAATCTACAGAATTTGTGATTAAAGTATCGAATCCATTAGACAAGCATGTATTAGTAGATAAAGTATGTAGAAATTGCCCTTTGATGATTAGAGGCTACTGTTTTCTGGCCGATCTCATGCTATTGCCATTTGATGAGTTTGATGTGATTCTTGGTATGGATTGGTTGACTACACATGATGTGATAGTGAATTGTGGAAAAAAATTCATTGAGTTAAAGTGTGAAAATGGTGAAATTCTTCGGGTTAATTCAGAAGAGTCAGATAGTTCATTTGCCATAATTTCTGTTATGTCTGCTCAGGAATGTTTGAGAAAAGGGTATGAAGCTTATCTTGATTTTGTGTTGAACACTAAAGATCCAGAATTGAAAATTGAATCAGTGCCTGTGGTATGTGAGTTTCCCAATGTGTTTCTGGAGGAACTACTAGGTTTGCCTTCTGTTAGAGAAGTTGAGTTTGGTATTGAGTTGATTCCAGGTACCACGTCCATTTCTATTACTCCTTATAGAATGGCCCCATTGGAATTGAAAGAATTGAAAGCTTAGTTGCAGGAATTAACAGATAAAGGCTTTGTAAGACGCAGTAGTTCACCATAGGGTGCACCAGTGCTATTTGTGAAAAAGAAAGACAGATCAATGAGATTGTGCATAGATTATCGACAACTTAACAAGGTAACAGTAAAGAACAAGTATCCATTGCCTATAATTGATGATCTGTTTGATCAACTGAAAGGAGCCACTGTGTTCTCCAAGATAGATTTGAGATCCGGATACTATCAGTTGCGAGTTAGAGAGTCAGATGTCCTTGTGATGCCATTTGGCTTAACTAATGCTCCTGCCATTTTCATGGACTTAATGAACCGAATTTTCAGACCGTACTTGGATAAGTTTGTAGTTGTGTTCATTGATAATATCTTGATTTATTCTCATGATGAGACTAAGCATGCAGAGCATTTGAGAATAGTTTTACAGATTCTGAGAGATAATCAGTTGTATGCAAAGTTCAGCAAAAGTGAGTTCTGGTTACGAGAAGTTGGTTTTCTTGGACATATTGTCTCAGGTGAAGGTATCAAGGTTGATCCGAGCAAGATTTCAGCCATTGTTGATTGGAAGCCTCCTAGAAATGTATCAGAAGTTAGAAGTTTTCTTGGTCTTGCCGGATATTATAGACAATTTGTAGAGCTATTTTCCATGATAGCTACCCTGCTGACAAGATTGCTGTGAAACGATGTCAAGTTTGAATGGACTAAGAAGTGTCAACAGAGTTTTGACAAGTTAAAAGCATTGTTGACTAAATCTCCTGTTTTAGTACAACAAGAACCAGGTAAGGAGTTTGTGATTTATAGTGATGCTTCCATGAATAGACTTGGTTGTGTACTTATGCAGGAAGGGAAGGTAATTGCTGATGCCTCTAGACAGCTAAAGCCACATGAGAAGAACTATCCGACACATGATTTAGAGCTAGCTGCCACTATTTTTGCGCTGAAGATTTAGAGACATCATTTGTACGGTGAGAAGTGCCACATATTCACTGATCACAAAAGTTTGAAATATTTAAATGACTCAAAAAGATTTGAATTTGAGGCAAAGAAGATGGTTGGAGTTAATTAAAGATTATGAGCTAGTGATCGATTATCACCCAGGTAAGGCAAACGTTGTTGCTGATGCTTTGAGTAGGAAATCTTTGTTTGCATTAAGAGCTTTGCACACTAGTCTAGCCTTATCAGAGCTAAACCGATGTTTCTTGAAGAAATTTGTGAAGCTCAGAAAAATGACAGTGAGTTGTTAGCCAAAAGAGATCAGTGTGAGTCGGATATAGAGTTAGATTTTCAGATCAGTTCTGACGGTTGTTTGATGTTCAGAGACAGGGTATGCGTACTGAAGAATGATGAGCTTATTCGAAAGATCTTACAGGAAGCACATAGTAGTTCTTTGTCTATTCATCCAGGTAGTACAAAGATGTATAATGATTTGAAGAAAATGTACTGGTAGGTAGGAATGAAAAGGGACATTTCAGAGTTTGTTTCTAGATGCTTGATCTGTCAGTAGGTAAAGGCCGAACATCAGGTACCTTCAGGTTTATTGCAGCCTGTGTTAGTCCCTGAGTGGAAATGGGATCGAGTTACTATGGATTTTGTGACAGGATTGCCGTTGACACCGAGAAAGAAAGATGCAGTATGAGTTGTGATTGATAAGTTAACAAATTCGGCTCATTTTATCCTAGTTCGTATGGATTATTCACTTGACAAGTTGGCTGAGTTGTATATTTCAGAGATAGTCAGACTACACGGGGTACCATTATCGATCATTTCAGACAGAGATCCAAGATTTACTTCACGGTTTTGGAAGAAATTGCAGGAGGCTTTGGGCACAAAGTTGAGTTTTAGTACAGCTTTCCATCCTCAATCCAACAGTCATTCAGATAGAGTTATTCAGGTACTTGAAGATATGCTTAGATGCTATGTACTGGAATTTCAAGGTAGTTGGGAAAAATATTTACCATTAGTATAGTTTGCCTACAATAATAATTATCAGTCGAGTTTGAAGATGGCACATTATGAAGCTTTGTATGGACGTAAATGTCGCACACCATTGTATTGGACAGAGCTTAAGGAAATTCAGATTTACGGGGTTGATCTAGTTAAGGAAACAAAAGAGAAAGTAAAAGTCATCAGAGATTACTTGAAAGCAGCTTCAGACAGACAAAAGTCATATGCAGATTTGAAGAGAAAAGAGATTGAGTATCAAGCTGGTGACAAAGTGTTTTTGAAAGTATACCCGTGGAAGAAAGTTCTCAAATTTGGCAAGAAAGGCAAACTAAGTCCACGTTTTATTGGACCGTTTGAAGTGATTGAGAGAGTCGGACCATTAGCATATCGGTTAGCTTTGCTGATTGAGTTAGAGAAGATTCATAATGTATTTCATGTGTCTATGCTACGTTGAGATTTCTCAGACAGAGGTTGAGATTCAACCAGACATGACTTAAGATGAAGAATCGGTAAAGATTCTAGCTCGAGAGGTAAAGCAATTAAGGAACAAAAGTATTGCACTTGTGAAAGTACTATGGAATAGACATGGGGTAGACAAGGCTACATGGGAGCCCGAAGAGGCTATGTGAAAACAGTACACAAATCTCTTCACAGGTAAGATTTTTGGGGACGAAAATCCCTAAAGGGGGGAGAAATGTAATATCTCGAAATAGGGCCTAAACAGAACAGTGGTTGCGAAACCACAAATTCGAGGTAGAAAAATTTATTTTATTATCATTTTAAGGTCTATGGCATGATTGCATGATTGTGTGAAAATTTTGTTTAGAAATTTTATCAATAGAGGGTCCAATTTGATATTTAGGACTATATTGCAAAAGTTGTAAAATGTGTGTTCTAGTTCACAAAGGTATTAAGTACTTGTGAGTAATGGGTTTTTAAAGTGGAGGTCCTTGGATAGTAATTAGAACATTATACTAGTTTGGAAAAAAATACCTAAAGGAAAATAAAACACCATAGTTTTTAATTAATGGCATTTTGGTTATTTAGTTATTAAAATGAATTAAAAACAAAATTAAAAGCCAACTTTTGTCCATCTTCTTCATTAGGCCGAAATTTCAAGGTTTCTCCATATCTAGGGTTTTTTCCAAGCTTCCAAGCTCTATAGTAAGTGATTCCAAGCCCCGTTTTTAATGTTCTTTACGTTTTTGGAGTCCCGGTAACTTAATTAAGCTTATTCTAGCAATAATTCAACCTAGGGTTCATATTTGGAAAAGTACCCATAGGTGAAATTTGTGTATTTTGGTGTTTTATGATAGAATATGAGGTTTTAAATTATGTTAGACAACTTGTGCTACTCGGTTTTAAGTGAAAACGAGTAAAAGGGCTTAATCGGTAAAAATACCTAATAGTCATAAGTACATGTTAGAGTGAGAATTTGATGTTGTCATAGAAGGGAAAAATGATCAGCATGTCATAAAACATAAGAAAATAGGATGAAGTTTAAATTTCGAGCATTGGGGAAAAAGTGTAAATATGTAAAAGTTTAGGGGCAAAAATGTAATTTTTCCAAAGTTTGGGTCAAGGACTATTTTAATAAATGTGAGTATTAAATAAGCTAAATTTTTTTATTATAGATCAAGAAGAACAAAATCTGGAGTTAGACTGGGGAAAGAAAAAGATAGTGGACTAAATCGATATAGTTGATCGTATTTTATTTCGAGGTAAGTTTGCGGTAAATAAATGAAATATTCTATTATTTTATGTTAATTTTGTTAATTTACAGCATGTGTATATTTATTTTATGAAATTATTCAGAGAAGACTCGAGCATGAATTGACAGAGAAGTAATTTCAGAAAGTCCCGATTGAACCTTAGGAATGTGTAGGATACAAATGTCATGACTTTAGGGTTTAAGGATATCATGTAAGACCATGCCAAGGCATGGAAATTGGTAAGGTTTCTAAGGCAAGCAAATCATGTAAGACCATGTCAAGACATGGCATTCATAAGGTACTATAAGGCAAAGGTCCCATGTAAGACCATGCCAAGACATGACATTGGTTAGTTCATAAGGCAAGGATACCATGTAAGACCATGTCAAGACATGGCAATGGTAAGTTTCAAAAGGATACCACGTATGACCATGACAAGTCATGGCAATGGTAAGGTACCCGTGTATCCTTAGTATTCCAAGTGGTTCAACGGGAAAATTTAAAGAGAATATCAAGGTAAGGTAAGGTAAGACGAGTTATACTAAAAAGGTAAGACAAGTTCATGCTAGAAGAGCAAAGGTAAGTACATAATGTTCATGTATGCTTGATAAGGAAAAAGGTAAGTAAAATTTATTAATAAATTTGATTAAGTAAGTAAGTATTTAAGTAAGTGAGTAAGTGAAGAAGTTCAAAATATGTCTATGACAATTAATGAAGTTGCATTAAGTAGTATCATGCCAAGTAGTAAGATAATTCTTATGAATGTTGTTATTTATTTGCATGCAAACGTACTAAGCATAATGCTTACCCCCTATATTTTCCTTCATTTTATAGTGTTTTCAAGCTAACTCGGGGATTGTAAAGTACATCGGAGGTCCGGGCACACTATCACGAGGATTATTTTGGTATAGCTAGACGTTTCATTTTGAGTATGGCATGTATAGCATCGTAGCCATTTTGTGTGTATGATCTTATGATATGGCTGATGAATGGTATGTAAATGCTTGATAATGATTAGCTGTTGGAATGGCTAATCAAGGACATGTTGTGTTATGTATGCCTAAATGCTAGTTATTCCATGGAAATCATGAAAAAGGTAAAATTAGCTTTAAAACAATATCGGACAGTAATAATGACGTGAATTTGGAAAATCACTAAAAATAGTAGAAATGGATTTAGATATTGAATGAGATATAGAATTAGAGCTTGATGAGTCTATTTTCATATGGATGGAACAAAACAGGTATATGAGTTATATTTTATGGAACAAAATATTTAAATTTTTGTGAAACAGGGCCAGAGCAATTTCTGGATCCCCTGTTCTGAATTTGGAAATTCACCAAAAATTGTACAAAGATAATAGATGTCATTGTTTATATGTAAAGATTCCTTATTGAGTCTAGTTTTATGAGAAATAAACTTCATAATAATTGAAACTCTGTACAGGGAGATATTTAATTCGTAATAGATAGGGGTCAGAGTAGTCAAGCCCTGAAACAGGGGAGATTTTAACTAATAAACTGTACTATTTGGGCCGACCAAAAATCCTAGAAAAAATTTAGTTCACATATATATGAGTCTAGTTTCATATAAAATTTACGGAATTGGATTTTGAGTTTCGTAACTTGAGATATGAATTATTAAGCGACTGTGATGCAGTTAGCCAGCTTGTCTAGAAGTTCTAAAATAAATTGTTTGAGCTGTTTAATTATTGAATTAAGTCTGTTAACACCTTGTGCTCAACTCTGGCGATGGTCTCGGGTTCGGGGTATTACAAAAAATGAGTGCAATTAAAGGGAAAAGAGTAAACAAACGCTAAAAAGGGGAGAATGAGCGTCCAAAATGGAGTTGGAGGCGGCACACGAGCGTGGTAGGGGGCCTGTGGACTTGCAACGGCTAGGGCTAGGATTTTTGGGTGAAGAAGACAGTGGATAGTGCAGCCTATTTATAGATTTTTGGGTCATACGGCCAGGGAACATGCCCGTGTTCCCCAATTTTTTCCTGTGTGACTCACGAATTTTGAATTTGGGCGCGTCTGACTTTTAGTCCACGCCCGTGTTCCTTGGGCGTGTGGGTGCACACAGCCGTGTCGCATGACCGTACCTGGCTTCGTTCACTTCGCCCACGCCCGTGTTAATTTAACAATTTCACCCACGGTTGCTTGGCACGGACGTGTCGCACGCCCGTGTTAATTTGGCAGGTTCGTCGCACGGCCGTGGCGATTTATCGTAGTCCGTGTTGGGAAAATCTTTACCCTGTTTTCATACGGCCCTAAGCATGCCCGTGTGCTTGGCGTGTCTGTGTGGAAAAACCTGTATTCAAGATCTTTGTTAGTAAGTTAGGTGTTAAAAACAAAAATTTAAAGAAATTAATATTTTTAGTGCTCGGGTTACCTCCCGAGAAGCGCTTATTTATAGTCTAAGCTTGACTTACCTCTCCATTGAATGGTCATGGTGGTTCGAGGAGTTTATACTCCTCATTCCTGCTATCATTCTCATTAAAATAAGGTTTTAGACGGGTGTTGTTTACCTTAAAAGTACCGAACTTCAGATGACTTACCTCGACTGTACCAAATGGGAAAATACTAAGTACCGTAAGAGGGATTTCTTCGTTCAGTGTGGTTTTGACAATGTGAGGATCCGCGACATCTAATAAGACTTTATCTCTAACCTTAAGTTGACGTGGGAAGGTGTTGGGCTCATTCTGATGTAGTTTTGGTTTATCATGTGTTCTCGGTTTATGCGTTTGCCATTCATCTAGCTCGTCGATTTGTAGCCTTCGATCTTCATGAATAGCTCCTCTTCTACTGCTTGAGAATGACTCATGTGCTTCTTTCAGACTCATTTCCTGCAATGTAGGTTGTACCATATTGTCAGTTTTAGTAGAATGGTTTAGACGATCACCTTCAATTTCCGATGTGGTGCCAGAATTGCGAGCTTGAAGGGTGATTATTTCGTCTCCCACACGGAGTGTGAGCTCACATGTACCAACATCAATAATCGTTTTAGCAGTTGCTAAAAGGGGCTATCCCAAAATCAAAGGAGTGTTGTTATCCTTCTATATGTCTAGAATAATGAAGTCAACGGGAAATATAAATTTATCGACTTTAACTAGCACATCTTTAATAATACCCCTAGGGAATCTTATAGTTTTATCTGCTAATTGAATGCTCATCCTAGTCTGTTTGGGTTTCCCAAAACCTAATTGTTTGAACATTTTGTAGGGCATGACGTTAATACTAGCCCCTAAATCAGCTAATGCATTATTAACATCTAAACTCCCAATTAAGCAAGGAATCGTAAAACTCCCTGGATCTTTTAGTTTGTTAGGTAGTTTATTCTGTAAAATAGCTGAGCAAACTGCGTTTAGCTCTACATGCGCTGCCTCGTCCAACTTCCGTTTATTTGCTAAAAGCTCCTTTAAAAATTTCATTGCATTTGGTATCTGCGATAGAACTTCAATAAACGGTAAGTTAATATGTAATTTTTTAAGAGTTTAAGGAATTTACCAAATTGTTCATCTGAGCGGTCTTTCCTTGTCGCATTGGGGTATGGCACACGAGGTTTATATTCAACATTCACTGATTTGTTTTTATTATGACCTACCTCACCTTGACCTCTGCTTACCATAGTTTCTTGCCCCGGTTCTGGCTCAGGCTCAACGAATCCTTCTTCATCTTGAACATTAATCGCGTTGAGCTGTTCCCTTGGGTTGGGTTCAGTATTACTTGGCAAGCTACCTTGTGGTCGTTTGAAGATTAGTTTGGAAAGCTAGCCGATCTGAGTTTTGAGCCCTTGGATCGACGCTTGTTGACTTTTAAGTGCTGTCTCGGTGTTTTGGAAACGGGTTTCTGACACTAAGATAAATTTGACAGCATCTCTTCAAGGTTCGGTTTCTTTTCCCGTTGATAGGGTGGTTGTTGAAAACCCGAAGGATGTTGTGGTCTTTGATTTCCTTGATCGCCCCATGAGAAATTGGGATTGTTCCTCCAACCTGCATTATAAGTGTTACTATATAGGTTATTTAAGGATCTAGAGTTATTGTTACCCCTATATTAAACTTGTTCCTCCTCGATGCTAGGGTTGAAGGGTTGATACTCTGTGCATGCTCCTACTCCATTCGTCTCTCACCTCATTACTGGATGTACCTGAGTAGAACCAAGTAAACCATCAATCTTTTTATTTAGAAGTTCTACCTGGTTTGACAGCATAGTAACCGAATCGACGTTATAAACGCCTGCTATTTTAGTTGGCTTAAACCTCATGACTTGCCACTGATAGTTATTCAGTGACATCTCTTCAATAAACCCATAAGCATTTTCAGATGTTTATTATTTATGGTTTCGCCAACAGCTGCGTCAACCATTTGTCGAGTCGAAGGATTTAAGCCATTATGGAATGTTTGAACCTGTAGCCAAAGCGGTAACCCATGATGAGGGCACCTTCTCAGTAAGTTCTTGTATCTCTCCCATGCATCATAAAGAGTTTCTAAGTCTATCTGCACAAATGAAGAGATATCATTACGTAATTTGGCCATTTTAGCCGGTAGAAAATATTTTAATAGAAATTTTTCGATCATTTGTTCCCAAGTAGTGATTGACCCTCGTGGTAACGAGTTCAACCACTGTTTAGCTTTGTTTCTCAATGAAAAAGGGAATAACCGAAGACGAATGGCATCGTCCGAAACATTATTAGTTTTAAATGTATCGCAGAATTCAAGGAAATTTTCCAAGTGAGTGTTCGGATCCTCATCCTGCAAACCATCAAACTGAACAATTTGTTGTATCATTTGAATAGTGTTAGGTTTTAGTTCAAAATTATTTGCAGCAATAGCAGGCCTAACTATACTTGATTCAGTTCCTGTTAAAGTAGGTTTAGCATAATCATACATAGTATGAGGAGTAGGGTTCTGATTTCCTAGTTCAACATGTATGCAGGAGGTAGCTGATTGTCTTGGTTTTTAGCCATCTCTTCGGTTAGGGTTTGAGTATCATCCTCTTGCTCGTTCTCCATGTATCTTAAGCTTCTCCTTATTTCTCTTTGGTTTCTGCAAACTGTGCGATCGATTTCATCGTCAAAAAGTAGTGGTCCTGACGGGTTTCTTCTAGTCATAAACTAGAAAAACCTGCCAAGAGAAAGAAAACGTAAATTAATAAATAAAAAATAAAAATTAAATTGCAAGAAAAATAAATGGCTAAAGTAATAAAAATTGAGCGTTCCTAATATCTTTGTTCCCCGGCAACGGCGCCAAAAACTTGATCGCAATTTTCGTGTGATAGGTTTTAAATATTTATAAAGAATCATTCTTAAAACTAACTATTATCACGATGTAGGCAAGTGTACCTATTGAACAGTAGTATAGTTTTAGCAAGACCGGATTGTCGAACCCAAAGGAACTAAAGTACTAGTAATGACTGTCTTTTTATTATCTAGCCTAAGAATAAGGGGGTTTTGTTTTAACTAACTAATTATCTAAACTAAGAATTAGTAGAAAGTAGAATTGGGGGATTACTTTTGGAAAACGATTGAATTAAGACAATACCTAAGGAAAAATCCACCTAGACTTTACTTGTTATTCTGGCTCCGAATCGGACGATTTATTCATTTAACTTGTCCCGTAGAGATTCCTAAGTTATGTTATTATCCCTATTCAGGACTAATAACGTTTAATCCCTAGATTGAATAATTGAGAAATTTAATGATTAACACCCTACGGTTGCATTAACTCGATCTAAGGATCCCCTTATTAGGTTTCACCCTAATCCGGCAAAATCTTGTCACCCTATGTCTAGGCGCACAACCAACTCGCTTAATTATGACAATTGTACTATTAGACAGGGTCTATTCCTCATCTGAATAAGAGTTTATCTTGAATCAAGTTAAATATTTATCATACAATTCAAAAAATAATAACAAGATTCGTCTTAGGTTTCATTACCCTTAGGTATTTAGGGGATTTAGTTCATAACTAAAAAGGAATCTATCTCAGAAGAATAATGAATACAAAACATAAAGAAAACCCAAAACTCCTGAAGGGAAATTGAGGGGAGATCTTCAGTCTTGATGGTGACTCCAGCTTCTGAGATGGATCAATCGGCTTCCCTTGAGTGGTTCCCTGCCTCCTTCTCTCTGTGCCCCATTTCCTCTTCCTCTAGGGTGTATTTATAGGCTTTAGAATGCCTAAAAGCCCCCAAAATTAGCCTTTTCTGAATTGGACTCAACTTGGGCTCGACAGGGACACGCCCGTGTGCGATTACTTCCATTCTGCCAAATTGACACGGCCGTGTGGTCTGTCGTGTAAGGAAGTCCAGGCCGTGTTATTTCGTACTTTGGCCCAATTTCTCCATTTCTGGCTCGTTTCTCATTCCTTTCGCTCTCCTATGCTCACCTAAGTATAAAACATGAAATTAAGGCATTAGGAGCATTGAATTCACCAATTCTAAGGAAAAATCATCCATAAAATGCGTTAAGCATGGGGTAAAAATATGTATAAATTGTGGTTTATCAATTTCTTTAATCCATTCAACCACAATAAGCATTCATTCAACCATGAGAATGCATCTTTCATAAGCTCAAAATGAATATTAACTATCATTCAAAACTTAATACAAATTGAATGGTTTCCAACCCAAGCCAACACATATGGCCAATTCTTAAAGAGACAAAATAATAAAATCTAAGTCATATACATGCCATATTAAAAAATATAAATCCAACTATACCGAAAGCTTCGGTCGATAGTGTGATCGATATCTCTGACTTCTAGTGATATTTGAACTAGTTAAGAGGCACTGAAAGGAAATGGAAAAGAAAGGGAGTAAGCATAAAGCTTAGTAAGTTACATATAAATAAGTATACAACAACAATTTATCCATAATCAACATGCTTATAACACCAAAGTAGACATAAGTGTAACTTACTCATTACCATCCATACAAATCACCTATTATATATATATTGAGATCATATCTCATACGTACTAATTTGGTATCTATACCATTCACAACACGGTTATACTTTCCTTATTAGCTTAAAACATAACGTTCACCTTTGAACCATTTGGAACCCTACCGGATATTCATTAAGCCTTAAAAGTGGGTAAGGTGCCGATGCCATGTCCCAGACATAGTCTTACACTGGCTCATATCTCAAGTCGATGCCATGTCCCAGACATGATCTTACACTGACTATCATCTCGTAGCCGATGCATGTCCCAGACATGTCTTACACTGGCTTATGTCTCGAGGCCGATGCATGTCCTAGACATGTCTTACACTGGCTCTCATAATGTAGTCGATGTCCCAGACATGTCTTACAATAGCTCATAAATAAATGACCCAAACATCGTGGCATGAATATCTGATTTACTTCTTAAGGTTCCAACGGAATTTCCACTATCTGAATTATCATTATACATTCTCAATTTCACAACCAAACAATTCATGCTATATTAAATCAATACAATTCAATACATACATTAATAATATAGTTGTATTATTTACGTACAACTTACCTCGGATTACAAAACGTGGCGACTAGTTGGTTTAGTCAATTTGCTTGGTTTTCCCCTGGTCTAGGTTTGAATTGGGCAATTCTTGATCTAAAATAGAAAAAATGCACTCATTTAATCACTAAATAAAATTGACCATTTTACCCTATGCTTGAAAATCAATTTTTATCAAATTTCTTCGTATCTTAAGCCTAGATGAACTCTTTTTACTCTTATAACAACCCCAATTTCTCTCTATTTCACACATTTATCGTTTATTTTACAATTTGTGCAAAATGGTCCCTTTAGGTGTTTCCAAGGTAACACCTTTTACAAAAGTTGTCTATTACACAACTAAGACTCATATTCTTCCACAAAATTTCAGAAAACACCCTAAATTATCTCATGGTAAAACCCTAGACCTTCAACCATTTTGCAAGATATACCTCTCATTTGAAAGCTCATGCTTTAAGCGTCTCAAAAATACAAAAATCATCGACAAAAGACATGGAAATCACTTACTTGTGAGTGCTTCAAGTTGCTGAAAATTTTAAGCTCCCAAACCCCCCTTTAATGGCCAATTTTCGGTGGAAAAAAGAGATGAGAAAGGGATGATATTGTCCTTCTTTATTTATTTCTATTTTAGTCAAAATAAGTCACCTAACCTACCAAATTTTGACAATTTGACTACTTTTGTCTCCTATGACCGGCCAAGCAATCTCAATAGGGTCTAATTTCCCTTTAAAAACCCTCAATTTTGGTTCTCTAACTATTTGACACATTTAGCCATCAATTTAGGACTTTTGCACTTTATGCGATTTAGTCCTTTTTCGCAATTGGGCTCACAAACGTCAAAATTAACTCACCAAATTTTTCATGTACTATTATAAACATGCTACGACTCCAAAATAATAATAAAATAATATCTATGACTTCGAATTTGTGGTCTCGAGACCACTATTTTGACTAGCCTTAAAGTCAGACTGTTACATTTCTCCCTTTTAGGGATTTTCGTCCTCGAAAATCTTACCAGTGAATGAGTTCTGATACTGATCTCTCATAGTCTCCTCGGATTCCCATGTGGCTTCCTCGACTCCATGTCTATGCCACAAAACTTTCACAAGTGCTATACTCTTATTTCTCAATTGTTTGACTTCTTGAGCTAAAATCTTGACCGGCTCTTCACCATAAGTCATATCCGGATGAATCTCAACCTTTGACGGCGTAATTACATATGTAGGTTTGATCTATATCGACGTAGCATGGACACATGAAACACGTCGTGAATCTTCTCTAGCTCTGGTGGTAAAGCCAATCGATAGGCAACCAGTCCTACTCTCTCGATAACCTTATAAGACCCTATAAAACGAGGACTCAATTTACCTCTTTGACCAAATCTGAAAAATTTTCTCTACAGGGACACTTTTAAAAATACCTTATCACCGACTTGAAATTCAATTTCCTTTCGTTTCAAGTCCGCGTAGGATTTCTGTCTATTTGAGGCGATTTTAAAGTAGTCACAAATTACTTTAACTTTCTCTTCAGTCTTTTTGACTAAATTGACCCCATGAATCTGACTCTCTCTTAGCTCACTCCAATATAAGGGCGTTCGACACTTTCGGTCGTAAAAAGCCTCATAAGGCACCATTTTCAAACTTGTCTGATAACTGCTACTGTAGGCAAATTCAACCAATGTTAAATATCTTTCCCAACTTCCTTGAAACTCGAGAACACAACACCGCAACATATCTTCTAAAATCTGAATCACTCTTTTCGACTGTCCGTCGGTTTGCAGGTGAAATGCCAAACTAAAGCTCAACTTGGTTCCCAATGCTTCTTGTAACTTCTTCCAAAACCTCAAGGTATATCTCGGGTCTCTATCTGAAATAATCTATATGGGTACCCCGTGCAGTCTCACGATCTTGGAAACGTACAAGTCGGTTAATCTTTCAAGGGCGTAATCAGTACGTACAGGTATGAAGTGTGCCGACTTTGTTAGCCTACCCACAATAACCCAAATAGCATCATTTTTCTTCGGGGTCAATGGTAAAACCGTCACAAAATCCATAGTGATTCGATCCCACTTCCACTCGAGGACTGTAATAGGCTGAAGTAGACCCGAAGGTACTTGGTGTTCAACCTTCACTTGCTGGCACACTAGGCATTTAGACACAAACTCTGAAATGTCTATTTTTATACCCGACCACCAATACATTTTCTTCAGGTAGTTGTACATTTTCACACTACCTGGGTGGACAGACAAATGACCACTATGTGCCTCTCTCAGAATCTTCTGAATAAGCTCATTTTCCTTGGGTACACACACTCTATCTTTGAACATTATACATCCATCATTACAAATGCGAAAATCTGATTTAACTCCCGACTCAAGCTAAGTTTTCTTGGCTTGCAATTTTTCATCACCTTTCTGAGCTTCTCAGATTTCTTGAAGAAACGTCAATCTAGCTCCCAACTCTGCTAGAACCGAACCATCATTAGACAAAGTCATACTGACATTCATTACTGTCAGTGCAAATAATGATTTTCTACTCAATGCATCAGCAACCATATTCGTTTTTCCCGGGTGGTAGTCGATAATCAACTCGTAATCCTTTATTGGCTCTAACCATCGTCATTTCCTTATGTTCAACTCCTTTTGAGTCATCAAGTACTTAAGGCTCTTGTGATCAGTGAACATCCGACACTTTTCACTATAAAGATGGTGTCTCCAAATTTTCAACGCGAATACTATGGCAGCCAGCTCTAAATCATGCGTAGGGTAATTTCTCTCATGTGGCTTTAATTGTCTTAAAGCGTAAGCTATGACCTTACCTTCTTGCATAAGCACACACCCCAAACCATTCAAGGAGGCATTCTGTATACCACAAACTCCTTACCTGACTCTGGTTGTACTAGCACTGGGGCTTCGGTCAATAAAGCCTTTAGTTTCTCGAAACTTTGTCGGCACTTTTCTGTCCATTTGAACTTGACATCTTTTTGCAACAGTCTCGTCATCGGCGTTGCTATCATAGAGAATCCGTTTACAAACCGTCTATAATATCCAGCTAAACCCAAAAAGCTTCGAACTTCAGTTACATTCGTCGGCAATTTCCACTCAACAATAGTCGAGATCTTGCTTGGATCAACTCTAATCCCATTACTTGACACAATGTGCCCTACAAAACTGACCTTTTTAAGCCAAAATTCACTCTTACTGAACTTGGCATAAAGCTGCTTATCTTTCAAAGTCTGTAACACAGTTCTCAAATGCTCCTCATGTTCATTTTCATCTCGCGAGTAAATCAGTATGTCATCAATAAAAACCACCACGAACTTGTCCAAATATGGCCCAAAAATGCAGTTTATCAAATCCATAAACACCACTGGAGCATTAGTCAAACCAAAAGGAATGACGGGGAACTCATAATTCTCGTATCTTGTCCGAAAAGTAGTCTTCGATACATCTTGCTCTGTGACTCTCAACTGATAATAACCAGATCTCAAGTCTATCTTGGAAAACACTGTGGCTCCCTTCAACTGATCGAATAGATCATCTATCCTTGGCAAAGGATACTCGTTCTTCACAGTTACCTTATTGAGTTGTCTATAATCGATACATAACCTCATTGACCTGTCTTTCTTTTTCACAAACAGTACTGGAGCTCCCCACGGTGAAAAACTCAATCTCATAAAGCCCTTGTCTGTTAGCTCTTGCAACTGTGCCTTTAACTCTTTTAACTCCATTAGGGTCATCCTATACGGAGCAGTAGAAATGGGTGTCGTACCGGGGACTAACTCAATTCCGAATTCTATTTCCCTCACTGGAGGCAATCCAGGTAATTCTTCTGGGAACACATCTGTAAACTCACAAACCACTGGTACCGATTCAATCTTCAATTCAGACACTTGAGCATTCATCACAAAAGCCAGATAAGCCTCATATATTTTCCTCAAATATTTCTCGATAGTCAAAAACGATATTACTACAGGCAGATTATCTGACTCATCTGGTCCAACTCGAAGAACATTATCGTCTTCACATTTCAGCTCAATAACTTTTCTCCCACAATTCACTACAACACTATGAGAAGTCAACCAGTCCATCCCAAGGATTACATAAAACTCATTAAACGTCAATAACATCAAATTAGCCGGAAAACAATGACCTCTAATTGTCAAAGGGCAATTTCTACAAACTTGGTTCACTAGTACATGTCTGCCTATAGGATTGGCCACTTTTATTACAAACTCAGTGGACTCTACTAGCATACTCATACGAGGTACCAATTCTATACAAATATAAGAGTGGATAGATCCTGGGTCAATTAATCCAACAACAGATATATCATGGATAGAAAAAGTACCCATGATCACATCGGGAGACTCTGCCTTTTCGCGGGCACGAATAGCATAAGTTCTTGCAGGCATTCAGTCCTTGGGCCTCACGACAGCATCTTTTTCCTCACCCTTACTGCTAGCCCCACTTTCGGGGTTTCTTTGCGGTTTACCTCTCAACGGAGCACTACTTGCCTTCATTTCTTATTTCTTTTCTCTCTTTTCCATCTTAGGACAATCACGGACGAAGTGTTCCAATGATCTGCACTTGAAATAGCCCCTTTCATTTCCTCGGCTCTCTCCAAAATAACGCCTACCACATTGCAAGCATTCTGGCCTGTTTGGCCGAGTGCTACCAACACTTGCGACCGAAGTGGTCTGGGCTTTAGAAGTTGTGTTCTGCCGGTTCTTGTTCTTATTTGAATATCCTATTAAAGCATTCGATCAGGTAGTGAACTCTCTCAATCTTTTAGATGAGGACTAATATGATTTCCCTATCTGTCTCTTCTTTGAGTCTCAAGACTCCAAAGTCACTTTCCGTCTTTCCTTAATCAACTCTTTGGCTTTATAGGCTCTTTCAACAAGTGCTACAAATTCTCGTAGCTCTAAGATGCCAACAAACACTCGGATGTCTTTATTAAGCCCATCCTCAAATCTCTTACACATAGTGGCCTCTGTAGACATGCACTCTCGTGCATACTTACTGAGCCTCACAAATTCAAGCTCATATTCTGCCATTGACATTTGGCCTTGCTTTAGCTCCAGGAATTCCTTTCTCTTTTGGTCTATAAATCGTTGACTAATATACTTCTTTCGGAACTCTTCGTGGAAAAATTCCCAAGTTACCCTCTCTCTCGGTACCACAGACACGAGAGTGTTCCACCACTGGTAAGCTGAATCTCGTAGAAGCAACACTGCGCATTCACGCACTTTTCAGGTGTGCATAATAGTTCATCAAATACCCTAATGGTATTTTCTAGCCAAAACTCTAGTCTCTCCAGGTCATCATCTATGCTAGCCCGGAATTTCTCAGCCTCTTATTTTCGGATCTTGTCTACCAGAGGTTTCTCTCTTCTAAACATGTCCGCGCCTTGCAGAGCTACTGAGGCATACTGAGGAATCAGAGGAGGTGAGGGAGGTAAAGTGTTCAGAATCACATAAAAAAACTCCATGTACCAAGTGCCCATCGTTCGGAGGTAGGCTTCTCTAGCCCTTCCGTCTTGGCCTATAGTTATGGGCTCACTCTCTACTGGCGCGGTCCCTTCTGTGGGGTTGGTACATTACTTTCCATGTCATTCGCCGTGGTTCCATCAAGGTCCAACCTAAGCCAACACATATGGCCAATTCTCGAAGACACAAAATGATAAAATCTAAGTCCTATACATGCCATATTAAAAAATATAAATCCAACTATGTCAAAAGCTTTGGTCGATAGTGTGATCAATATCTCTAACTTCTGGTGATCTTTGAGCTAGTTAGGCGGCACTAGAAGGAAATGGAAAAGAAAGGGAGTAAGTATAAAGCTTAGCAAGTTGCACATAAATAAGTATACAACAACAATTTATCCATAATCAACATGCTTATAACACTAAAGTAGGCATAAGTGTATCTTACTCATTACCATCCATATAAATCACCTATTATATATATATATTGAGCTCATATCTCATAGGTACCAATTTGGTACCTGTACCATTCACAACATGGTTATACTTTCCTCATTAGCTTAAGAACATAACGTTCACCTTTGAACCATTTAGAACCCTACCGGATATTTATTAAGCCTCAAACGTGGGTAAGGTGCTGATGCCATGTACCAGACATGTTCTTACACTGGCTCATATCTCAAGTCGATGCCATGTCTCAGACATGGTTTTACACTGACTATCATCTTGTAGCCAATGCATGTCCCAGACGTGTCTTACACTGGCTTAAGTCTCGAGGCTGATGCATGTCCCAGACATGTCTTACCCTAGCTCTTGTCTCAACGCTGATGCCATGTCCCGAACATGGTCTTACACTAGCTCTCATAATGTGGCCGATGCATGTCTCAAACATTTCTTACACTAGCTCATAAACAAATGACCCAAACATCATGGCATGAATATCCGATTTACTTTTTAAAGTTACAACGAAAATTCCACTATCTCAATTATCATTATACATTCTCAATTTCACAACCAAGCAATTCATGCTATATTAACTCAATACAATTCAATACATACATTAACAATATAGTTGTATTATTTACATACAACTTATCTCGTATTACAAAACGTAGCGACTAGTTGGTTTAGTCAATTTGCTTGGTTTTCCCCTGGTCTAGGTTTGAATTGGGCAATTCTTGATCTAAAATAGCAAAAATGCACTCATTTAATCACTAAATAAAATTAAGCAAATAAAAATTCACATATTCGATAAAATGACCATTTTGCCCCTAGACTTTGGCAAAATGATCATTTTACCCCTATGCTCGAAAATCGATTTTTATCAAATTTATTCACATCTTAAGCCTAGCTGAACTCTTTTTACTCTTATAACAACCCCAAATTCTCTCTATTTCACACATTTATCATTTATTTTACAACTTATGTAAAATAGTCCCTTTAAAGACCCCCAATTTTGGTTCTCTAACTATTTGACATCTTTAGCCATCAATTTAGGACTTTTTCACTTTATGCGATTTAGTCATTTTTCACAATTGGGCTCACAAACGTCAAAATTAACTCACCAAATTTTTCATGTACTATTATAAACATGCTATGACTCCAAAATAATAATAAAATAATTTCTCTGACTTCTAATTTGTGGTCCCATGACCACTATTCCCACTAGCCTTAAAATTGGGCTGTTACAGATTGTCATGTTTAATTAAGTGATTTTTAGTAAAAATGCCTATTTAGGATTAAATTATGAATTTTGTAAATTGAGGTGTCAAAATGTGAAATAAATGAAATAAATGAAATAAATGGGCTGCTAGGGACCTTAGTAAAATTCAGCTATGCTTGGGTGTGGTGAAATTTTGAATATTTTGTGTTTTGTGATATAGGGACTAAATTGTAAAAAATGTGAAATATTTGGGGCAAAAGTGTAATTGGCCCATTTATGTGTTTATGGATGAATTTAAATGAATATATGATAAAATAAGTCAAATTTTTATTAATTTAAATCAAGAAAAGAGGAAATCAGATTTCGATCGGGGTAACTCAAAAGTTGTCGATTAGTCGTTCCGGTCTGTTCGTCTCCATACGAGGTAAGTTCATATGAAAATAAATGTATATGAATTGATTTATTAATGCTTTTATGATATTGAAATGTAATGAATGGATATGGAAGATGAATATGTAAAATTGAGAGAACATCGATTGAATTATGGCGTCCGAAAGCCCTGTACGAACCATGGGAATAGTTAGGATACATATGCCATGACATAGGATTTTGATATCTAATTTCATGTAAGAACATGTCTGGGACGTTAGCATTGATTTGAGATTTACATGTAAGACCATGTCTGGGGTATTGGCATCGTATATGATTTTGTGTAAGACCCTGTCTAGGACAGTGGCATTGATATTTGATAACATGTAAGACCACGTCTGGGACGTTGGCATTGTACTAGTTTACGAGCTATCCGAGTATCCTTATCAATTTTGAACTGTTCAACAGGTAATAACGAGGATGGAATGAAAATGTATATAAGTATCCGATTCAGGTACGTATGAAATGTATATGTTATTCAAGAATGAAAGGTGAGTATGTGTATAAATAATGACATGTGAATTTCATAAGAACGAATGGTAGTTAAATACAAGTGCATTAAGAACAAGTGAGTTAGATGTGAATTATGAAACTTGTGCATGTGATTTACTATGGATTCCATGGGTAAATTAGCTTATATTTATCTTATGTGTTAAGTTTATTTGTATATGGTTTACTAAGCTTTTGAAAGCTTACTTTGTGTGTGTTTCTCATTATTTTATAGATTATCGAAGCTACAATGAGCTTAGGGATCGTCAAGGATCGTCGTCACACTATCGAACGATATTTTGGTACTTTTGAAGTTGTAAATATTAATGTATGGCATGTATAGGCTAGTGATGTTATGATATGTGTTATGTGAATTTCTTGCCATGTGATATGGTATGAATATGATTGAGACTATGGAATTGGTTATGGTATAGACTATGTGATGGAAAAATGATATAATTGATATATATATAGTTTGTGTGAATAGCTATCTTGGTATGATTTGGTAGTTGAAATGGTAAGGTTTTAATATGATTTTGAGTTTAATTAAATGTTGCTTGAGACAAATGGATTAGTGTGATATTAGTTCATGAAATTAGTATGCTTTGATATGAAATTGAGTATGAAATTGATTGGTGATATTGTGGATTGAATTATGCATGTTTGAGTATGGTTTTGGTGGCTATTTGGTCATGAATTATGCTTTGGTTGATGTTTGTAGTGATAACCCTTTTTGGGTGGCATGTTGGCTTTATAAATGGCCTATTTTTGTCCATACGGGTAGAGACATGGGCGTGTGTCTCAACCGTGTGCGACACACGATTATGATACACGACCGTGTGTCCCCAGGGGTACCCTATGATTTAAAGTCAGTATACCCTACAGTTTTGACACGGCCTAGACACACGGGGGTGTCTATTGGTCGTGTGAATCGGCACACGCCTGTGTGGCCACCCGTGTACTCACGAAACAACATTAAAATAGCCCCAAAAGTATACATTCAGCCACGAAACACTCTCCAACCCCCGATAGTTTGAAATTATACCAAATCATACAAATTCTAAGCATAAAACAATGATATCACATCAAAAATAACAGATTTGGGAGCACTCACACACCTATAGTCGTCTTTTCATAAAGTCAAATTAGAATTCGCAAATAAAATAAAAAAGGTACGAAACCCAGACCTGATTCGTGATCAACGACTTCCAGACCGACTTGGCGACTAAGAAACGAAGCCCTTTCCCAAAATCACAACACCACCGATTTCAGACAGAAAAAAAAGAAAGAAGAAGAAAAAAACCCCCAAAAGATAGAGAACAAGAGAACGTGAAAATAACAAAAATAAAAAAATCCGAATGAAAATAATAAACAAAAAAATAATATTAATATTAATATTAATAACTTACACATAAGAGTGAACAATTATTATTAACCATAAAGAAAATTTATTATCTAACATACAATATACAAAAATATATCACTCAACACGCAAAGACAGGGACTCGGACCTAGAACCCAGAGACTAATTACCACACAACCCACCACTAAACCAGCAAGCCTATTCTGTCACTTAAGCACATAACAAAACACAATAATGCAACCTTTTCACTAGCCCTAGCCACAAAATTCAAAACTTCTACCCCAAAATCTGGGGTGTTACATCGATTTTCAGGCTAGTTGCTGGTGTTTTCGTGGTCATACTGACATGTGCCTGATCATACGGTCGTGTATATTTAGGAATTAAGGTTTTTGGGCAAATTTTGGTTCCACATGGTCGTGTGGCCGATTCAGGGATTTTTGTTGATCTTCACACGGCCATGTCCCCTAGGCACACGGACGTGTATGTTTGGGGATTAGGGTTTAAGTGATTTGGTGCCACACGGCCTGGCCACATGGTCGTGTGACTAATTTGAGAATTTAAGGATCCCATACGGGCGTGTGTCAGTGTTTGGTGGGCACACGAGTGTGTGAGACCCTCATATGGTCGTGTCTGCCCTATACTCTATTTTAGCATACACGACCTAGCCACACTGTCGTGTGGCCGTTTCGGGGATTTTTGTCGATATTCACACGGCCATGTCCTCTGGACACACGGACGTATGTGTTTGGGGATTAGGGTTTGAGTGATTTGGTACCACACAGTCTAGCTATACGGTTGTGTGGCTAATTTGGGAATTTAAGGATCCCAAACAGGCGTGTGTCAGTGTCTGATAAGCACACGAGCGTGTGAGATCCTCACACAGTCGTATCTACCCTGTGTTCTTTTTTAGCACATTTTGGATAGTAAGTTACACGGCCTGCTCCCACGGCCATGTCCTTGGTCCACACGGGTGTGTGCCTCAGTCACACGGTCGTGTGCCTCCCTTCACACGGGTGTGTACCTCAGTCATACGGGCGTTTGACCTCCCACACGGCCTAAGCGTGTCTACATGGCTAGAGTACACAAGCGTGTGGTCTTAAGGCATTTATTTTGGTTCTGTGTGTGTTTCTGATCTGAAATTGTGTCTATGTGCTTCAACCATTGGCTAAGCTTTAGTAAGGGTAGTTAAGACTCCGATATAGGCTGCTTACTTATGTTTTATTTGTAATTATTGTGTGAGATGCCTGACTCTGAACTCGGTTAAATGGATGTGTGTGTGCATATCTATTCTGTCTGACTGTTTGTTAATGTGTCACTATTCTGTGAGATTGTATGCATGCATACACTTGCATAAAGTAAAGTTTTGGGTGGGATTGCGAAAAGAAGGAAGATTGATTCTGATTTGATCTGGCAGTTCTATTGTAACTTATCCGTACAGTGATTTATCGCACTGTACTGCATGTGTGTTAGTTTTGTTGCGTAGTATTATTTGATCTGGAAGTTTCAACTACAATATGTCTGTACAACGGATTATCGCATTGTACTGTACTACATATACGCCAGCTCTGTTGCGTATTAATATCTGAGTGGCTTAGTCTACATACATGGTGTGTAGGGTTGGATGGGCCTTTTGAGGTCCTATGTGGTGTGTTTTGGTTGGATGAGCTTAATCAGCTCTTGTGGGGGTAACTGGGGGACGGAGATGTGTGTTGGCTGGTTGGGTGGGTTTTATTACTTGACTGCATTTCATTCGTATCTGTTTAGGAGTTTTGATTGAAAGACTATCTTTTTGTACTTGGTTTCTTGAACAACGCTTGTGTTGAGTATTCTGGGTGTACTTGGTGTGCTCTAACTTTTACGTGTGTTGAGGTATTGGTTCAATACTGTATCTGTTTCTACGTGTATCTGTAAGAATATTCTACTATTGACCTGTCGTCTGGAGTTCTCTTCTGTAAGTATGATGTTTTTCATTTGAACTCACACTGAGCTCGTATAGCTCACCCCCTTAATGTTTTCCTTTCAGGTACCTTTCAAAATTCTGACGCTGGACTCGGTATGCGGAGGTCTCGAACAGTCACGGTTAAAAATAAAATAGCATTTCTACTTTGTTATTTGGTTTTTGAATTGTAAGGCTTTATAAAGCTGTGGTACAAGTTCCGTTTTGAATTTTTATTCGTTTATTTAATTCCAGTTATATATTAAACTTAATTGTAATTTTACTGACAGAATTTTGAAAGATTAAATGTTTCGGTTCGATGTGACAACTTGTTTTGTAAAATTTACCTACGATCACTTCTGTGATCAATGTAACATCCGAGATTCGATCTAAACTTCTAAGTTAGGTTTAGAGTGTTACACTCTAACATATTTATGTTATGGGTCTATTAACAATGTAATACTTATCATTTCTCTTATCATTATAGGTACCTAGAACTTTTCACCCAATAATGATATATTATATAATATTTTATAATGCTAGCAATCACATACTGATGATGTACTTTGTCTCATTGAACTCAGGACTTAACGTTATACCAAGCATTGAGTGAGTTTCCATCACGAATGACTCAAATAGTATGTACTTGTACCTCACCCCTAAATTTTCAAATTTCCAACAAATCTATGTTAATTTTCTATATCACATGGTGAAACTTTATATTTATTTGTCTTGAAAATTCACAAGGCCAACATCCTCACCATGTTTAATTATTCATTCTTTCGTAAAAGAATGCTATCAATAATATCCTTTGTATGATTATCAATTTACAGGGATCACTTTATTGTTATCCTCATGTCTTTTCACCAAGTAAGATGTTATAAAGAAGCCTCAAATCGCTTGATGAAACAAGACAATATATTTGCTATTTTCATAGAATCTTATCATAATGAATATAATATGACTCTCTTTTTTAAAAAAAGTATACATATAAGGGTGGTTCAGATATTTTTCGAACAAAATCATATTAGAGGACCACCAATTGTCCAATATTTTGACCATAACGTCAAGTTTATACACCCTTTATAATGGACATTATTAGGCATTTTCTATCTCAATAATTAGTCAAATTCATACCAATACGATTCAATTAGTCATAATCAAATATCTATTCATTAAATATCCCAAATTAAGATTCATCATATTCAATTTATCATTTCTTTACGATTTAGCCCATATCTCACTTTTTGTACCGAATTGTAAATAATTCAAATTACTATAAAACATACTCAAGTCCATAATTCAAGTATAAAACAATTTAAATATAATCATACCATATGAACTTATCTAGTTAAATCAGCAAACAAGTTGAAACTTTAAGGGTTTAGGGTTTAAATCAACAATTTTGTCTTTTCCTCGATTATTTTCGATTTAGTCCAATTTTCAATCCATACAATTATTCAATTTAATTTATCAGTTTCACACATCTTATAACTTCTTTACCTAGATTACGTAAAAGAATCTATGATAAAATATATTTAATTTCATGTATTCAACGATTTACTATGATCAAATGATTTATTTGCATTTTCGAACTAAATTTAATTCGAAAACATAAATTCATTTTTCAGGTCATTTTCATTTTTCATTTTCATTTTTCATTTTCATTTTCATTTTCATTTTGGAGAAAACTACATTCATTTCCAAATGATTCCATTTCTCCATTTTCATTTTGGAAAAAACCCATAATCATTTCCAAATGTTTCCATTTCTCCATTTTCATTTTCATTTTGGAGAAAATCATAATAATTTCCAAATGATTTCAATTTCTCCATTTTCACAATTTCTATTCATTTATGTTCATTTGATTCAACATACAATTCATTTCTGGTTTCAATGAGCTAATGGAGGGACCTATTGGACATATGCGATTAAGGCTTAAATGATTTATCATTAAGTTTTAGCTTGTTGCTTATTAATTATAAATTTATTTAGTCACGAAGTCATTCCGCTATGGTATAGTGACTGAGCTCTACCCAGTGACATACTATTACGAAAGTAACTCGATCAGTGCTCGTCTAATGACCCTGTTATAAGTGTGTTACCCTTATAGGATATTCTTAATATTTTTGGAATAATATCTGTTCTCCTAATTTGATCTTATTTTACCTTATGGTAACCATTACGTCTTCTTTAATGCAAAGACAATTATTATCAAATAGTAATCAAGTTATTCATCACAAAGACGAACGACCGTCGACCACTTCTACTTTTCATCCAGCATGTAATACCAATAAGAGGATATCATTTACCTATGTCTCAGGCTCTAAGTTCCACTGATGTGAATTCTATTATATACTACAGAAGTCGTACACCCAACAAACTAACTTCTCATTCTTTATCTATTCGAACTCAGGCTTTTACTTAATCTAAGTATATGAGTCACGTATACATTGTCCATCATCCACCCAAGATTTAGATATGCCAATCTATGAACGCCACAAGTGAATAAATCCATAAACTAATTTAGGATCTATTATTATTGGGTCTAGTCTGATGTACTGTCAATCCAGTCAGTCACATCTATGCCTCTATCTTCTAGGAGTCATCCACTTCGATGCCTAAGACAAAACATCTCCCTAATTGGACTTGATAGACAACATATTTGTCTTTCAATTGGTTTACTCATTTTCGATTAGACTAAGGACATAATTAGGTTCGTCTACTAATATAAGATGTATTTTCGTATTACAATCCAACCATATAATATCGCTTAGTATTAGTTTAAACATTAGACAACCAGTGAGCAACATTTGCTCCTATTTTGCTTTGTGTACAAAAATCACATGAGGACATTATACAAAGTATTAACGTAATTCATGAATAATTTTAGAAATAAACTTGTTCAAAAAAATTACAAGCGTACATTAACGAAAATACAACACTTAGGGCACCAGATCCAACATCTGGTCAATCACATCTATATCTTTATCTTCTGGGAGTCATCTGCTCTGATGCCCAAGATAAAGCATCTCCCCAATTGAACTTGATAGACGACAAATTAGTCTTTTAATCAGTTTGCTCATTTTCGATTAGACTAAGGATATTTTTAGGTTCATCTACTAATATAAGCTATCTTTCTGTATTACGATCTAATCACATAATACCGTTTAGTATTAGTTAAACATTAGACAACCAATGAACTAATATTTGCTTTCATTTTTCTTTGCATGCAAAAACCATTGAGGATAATATACAAAGGATATTAATATAATTCATGAATAATTTTATTAACTAATATGTTCAAAAAAATACAAGTGTACATAGACGAAAATACTACACTTAAGACATTAGATCCAACACATACATAGTCCATTATCCACTCAAGATTAAGATATGTCACACTATGAATGTCACAAGTGAATAAATCCATAAACGGATCTAAGATCTATTCTACTTGAGTCCTGTCCAATGTACTGTAAATCCAATCAGTCACATCTATGTCTCTATCTTCTAGGAGTCATCCGCTCCGATGCTTAAGACAAAACATCTCTCCAGTTGGACTTAATAGATGGCATATTAGTCTTTCAATCAATTTTCTCATTCCGATTAGACTAAGGACATGTTTAGGTTCATCTACTGATACACGTTGTCTTTCCATAGTACAATCCGACCACGTAATACCACTTAGTATTAGTTAAACGTTAGATAACTAGTGAGTTCATATTTGTTTCCATTTTGGTTTGTAAGCAAAAACATTAAGGAAATGTACAAAGGGTATTAATGTAATTAACAGATATTATTATTAAGCCTATTTGCTCAAAAAATACAAGTGAACATAGACGAAAATACTACACTTATGACACCAGATCCAACATTCGCTTCTTGATCATTTGCCTTGTTTAGGGGGTAGGTGTCTCAGACCACATATTGTTGCAACTAGCCTTTTCAGATATCATCCTCTATGGCATCTTTAATTTGGACACATCGGTCCGTAGTATGATCCTCGACATTGTAAAAATGACAATGAAAGGGTGACCTATCTCGGTGAGGGTTAAAAGGCATAGCTAGAGGGTTTGTTAAGATCCCTTAGTACTCATCTAGTCAAATATGAAACCTGGGAAACAATTAAGTTAATGGAATGTGTGATGGCAATTATACGAGACGCATTCTCACTAGTACTAGTTAAGGTGATTCCCTCTCACGAGTCCTGTGTGATGAGGAGGGCCTATAGTATTAACCATGTGACTAACCCTTTATGTGGAGGGTTATACTGTTGGAACCACCCGTCACTTATCAGAGAGGGCGCGAGTGTAACATACCAAGAACTCCCTTGGTCGTAAACAATATATAGTGTATTCTTAGTGAAATAAAGTATAAGAGTAATAAAAGCGAAGGTTGTTGGATACCAAAGGAAGTTGGACCAAGAAGTATGACATGACATATTAATTTAAGGTAGAGACTAAATCGTAAAAATGTGAAAACCATGGTATACATGATAAAGAATATTCATAGATATAAGAAGTATACATGATATAAAAATCTACTTCTAACAACTATTAGAATCCTAAAGTACATCAAATTTGTTTTGGTCTTGATGAACATCCACTTAATGATAAAATATTTATAACAAATATATTAAAATTTTAATATAATATATATGTATATATCATTTTTTAAAAGTGACTAATTTTAAACAATGTTTAATGTTGTATAAAAAAATAAATTTAAACAGTTTATGATTTTAAACTTTATTTTTATATATTTATTAGTCTTGTAACATTATTTTTTTACAAAAATTGATAGACATAATTTTTAATAAATAATATTTTTTATAAAATTTAAAATATCTTTATTCATATTTAGAATATAAAGTATTTTTAATAATGTTACATAAGGTAGAACATTTTATTACGAAACTTAAAATTCCATCCTAATTAAGGAAACAAATAAACACGTATAAAACATGTTTAAAAGAATTATTAACTTTAATGAGTTTTAATTTAAAAATAAACATTTAAAATTTTTTTTATAACGTTAAGTTTAAATATATTTCATAAATATATATTTCAAATTGTTAATAATGTAGTTTCTTATTACTTTATTTGTCAATTATTATGTTTAAATCTCTTTAACGTATTGTATCTATAACCAGTGAAAATTTAAAAAAAAAAAAAGAGAGAGAGTACAAAATGACATAAGATGCACCGATAAAAAAAAAACCTAGTTAAAAATTTCAGCTAACGACAATTTTCTTTATTTTTTATTATATTATTAAATTCACATTTAAAAATAAAAATAAAATAGATTTGATAATTACAAATTTAAAAAATAAATATAAATTAAATTATAATTATTAATTAAAAAATTGTATTAATTTTAAAATAGAGTTATTAGTTGAATAGAAGAATAAAACTCTAAATATAAAATATAAAAAAAATTTGTGATAATTATAACTATAATAATTATTAATTATTAATTAAAAATTGATATATAAAATAAATCGTACTAATTTTATTTAAGTAAAATAAAGTTATTACTTAAATAGAATTGTAAATATATTAATTATCACTTATAATTAATATTAAATTTAATTATGTTAATTAAAAATATAATATTTAAAAAATGATTGAATATTATAAGATAAATGTGGGATAAAAAATTAATTTTAATAATATAATTTAAGAAAACTACGTGGCGTTTCAAACATTGGTATTGCACTTGTCGCTTAGCTCTAACAGTATTTTCATTCACAATTCCGCAATTCAAACAAATCCATATTTCAATTAAAAAAAAAACAGGTAATTTCAGTTTTTTCTAATACCTTTTATCTCTCCGATCTTTAAAACTTCATCCTTTCCAGGTTTCCGATTTCTTTGGGTTTGATCAAGAGCTCATTCAATTTTACTTTTCCTCGTTGTAAGTAACATCTGAATTTTGTCTTTTAGTCGAATTTTGCGCTTTTTTATACGGGTTTTTGTTTAATTTCGGGAAAGGTGGGAATTTATTGATGGATTTTTTTTTTATATTAAGCTTCATTTTTAGCTTTATTTATACGTTGAGCTGAGCTCTTATTATTTTCTTTTTTCATTCTGATGTTTAATCACGGGCTTTTAAGAAGAATAGGTTTTTCTTATAACTCAGCTCAATTTAGCATCAGTTAAAGGAATAAGGGATTTAGTTGATGATTGTAAATAAAGCTTCTGATACAAGATGGACAATTGGGTTTCTTTATTGCTTAGATTTTGGGAATTTCTTGATATCATTCTTTTTTTCATTGTAAGTTCATATCCAGTTGTAATTCTTCAAACGAAGTCAACAGATGGAGAAGATAACAGGAAAGGTTTTTTTTTTTTTCCCTCTTCAGAATTAACCTCAGTGAACTTTGCAAGCTTAATGTAGGATTAATTAGTTCTTATCTCTTCTTCTTTCATTGTTTTCATGGTGTTCAAGTGTGTTAATTTTATGCTTTTTTTGCATGATATTAAGTACTGGTTTTTGGTTACTTAGATTAGCTCTTGACTTGATTGTTTTTGTTTAAGGTCAATGGCATCTTCAGACACGTGGATAAAAGAATATAATGAAGCAGCGAGAATTGCTGATGATATCAATGGCATGATATCTGAAAGGATTTCCTTGCCTGCATCGGGACCAGAAACTCAGCGTCATGCATCCGCTATAAGAAGGAAGATTACGATTTTAGGGACCAGACTTGATGGATTGCAGTCCCTTTTGTCTAGACCTACTGGGAAACCCTTGTAAGTCAACTTAATTCTTAATAGAGGTGCATATATGAGTGAACCGGTGTTGGATTGGTATTTTGATCATATGTCTACCGGTATATTTATAATATATGATACTTCTACGTCCACTTGCAAATTGGAATATGTTTCATGCTGACAATAAACTGACTTAAGACTACGTGTTAATGCTTTATATTTTGGTTACAGAACAGAGAAGGAGATGAATCGCCGCAAAGACATGGTTGCAAATTTGAGATCTAAAGCAAATCAGATGGCTTCTGCATTCAACATGTCAAACTTTGCCAACAGAGAGAGCTTGCTGGGGCCAGAAACTAAGCAAGATGCCATGAGTAGAACAGTTGGTTTGGATAATTCTGGTCTTGTTGGTCTTCAGCGACAAATAATGAAAGGCTAGTTGTTTTTGTTTCATTTTCAAGTGGAATGATGCTAGCTTGTAAATTTGCTCAAGTTTCCTCTGTTTTATGAGGGTGTGTTTTCAAGCAGAGCAAGATGAGGGTCTTGAGAAGTTGGAAGAGACAGTAATGAGTACAAAGCATATTGCATTGGCGGTCAATGAAGAACTTGATCTACACACCAGACTCATTGTATGTTTTTTATTTTCTGGTTCTGCTATCTTTTTGCCTCTAATTTCTTTAAAATAAATTCTTAGCGAAGATCAATTCATTCTCTGTAAATTTGACATTAGCTTGTGCTCCCTCTGTGCAGGATGACCTGGACCAACATGTGGATGTTACTGATTCTCGCCTCCGGGTAAATGCTTGCTATTAATTAACATTTTAAATATATAGGCAAATATCCTCCCTTTTTTTCGTATGAAACATTTCCAGTGATTGCTGTTATATTGGAAATATATTCACCCATTCAACCATTCTTGCAAATAGCAGTCTTTTAAGCAGTATTTACAACAGTCTTTGGTGTTATATTGGAATCTATCTGGTTGGGAGGATTCTTTGGCTACTCCAAGATTAAGCAAAATAAAAGCATTTGGGAACTGCTGATAATGTTGCAGTTTCCTTTACCTTGATATTGCCTTTGACCATTTGATTGATTTGTGGTGTGTGCAAAGATGAATTATTTGAAATATTACATGTTAAAAGGAATGCACGAACTCCTAAATGGTTAAACTTTAAACTGTTTAACACTTGCCATCATTAGTTTGTTACCAAAATAAGTTGTACTATCATGATGGATTCTGAGAAATATGTTTTTCATGGTTCATGTATTTTTGTAAATCAGAGAGTGCAGAAAAACCTGGCAATTTTGAACAAGCGCGCCAAGGGCAGTTGTTCCTGTATGTGCATGCTTTTGGCTGTTGTCGGAATCGTGATTCTGGTTGTGGCCATATACCTACTTGTTAAATATTTGTAATACCACCAACAGCAAACACAATTTGTCGGGTGTAGAATTGCTTTTCAATTTTCATTATTACTTCAATATGTTTGAGACTTTTTTACTTGCCCTTACCCTCTTTTCTTCATATCTTTTTGTTTTTTATGTGTGCGTGTGCAAATACTGAGATGTTCAAAACAACTTTATAAATTTGCAAGTAATTGAAGTCTTATCAGCACCCTTTAACTATGCATTACATCTTATGTTGTTCGAATTTGAGTGATAATAGTCGGTTACACAGCTTCTTAGCTAGAAGCTTTTAAGTCTTCATGCTAATTTACCATTCAACCATGGAAACACCATCTATTTCGGCACACAATCATGAAACAAAATGACTTTAATACTTATAAGCTTCAAGATCTTCAACACAAAAAAGTAGGAAGAAATACGAAATCAAAGAAATTAGAAGAATAGCCTTCTTGGAGATGATCTAGAGGGGACAGCTGAAGGCGATGGTGATTCGAGAGGCAAGGGAATCCCCTTGCTTTCTTGTCCCATTGTAGCCTTGTCAATCTGTTTTGCAGCTTTGGGGTCTGTCAATAATGTCTTCTGAAATGACTGTGAGAAGCCTGTAGCAATAATAGTCACATGGATCTCGCCGTTGTAGCGGTCATCCACAACAGCACCAAATATGATGTTAGCAGAAGGATCAGTCAAGCTTGTCACGACCTGCAAATATACAGAATGTTATACAGATTAAAACATAGAATTCTCCTGATTATATCTACCAACTATAAAGCCTCAAAAATTGGAAGAATATGAGCTTGAATGTTTTTCATTTTCCATAAAGATAATAACATAGTTTGCAATTAAATACGCAAACAAGAAACCAGTGGCTCCTAATGCTAAACTACCAGTGAAACTCGATTAACTTCCTGCAGGGTTATGTCTTTTCCTCCAGTAATATTATATACCACCCCAGTAGCCGACTGAATTGATGACCCTATTAGAGGAGCCAAAGTTGCTTGTTCTGCTGCTTCCACGGCGCGGTTTTTGCTAGAGGAAACTCCTACACCAAGCATTGCGGTTCCAGAATCTTTCATTACTGCTTTAACATCTGCAAAATCCACATTCACCAATCCAGGTATCTGAAAAAAGAAACAATTTTCAATGTGACAAAGCTCAAAACCACAAAATACTAGACAATCATTAAACCGGTTTCACATGGTTTGAGCAGTTATGGCCTAAATGACAACAGTTCACTCATCATAACATATATTCAATAGTTATTGCATAACAAAATCTTGGTTAACTAGAATGGTTATATGACCTAAATACGTCCACTACAAAAATATGCTTGGCATGTGACAAAACCACATACCGTAATTATATCCGAAATTCCTTGTACTCCTTGACGCAGAACATCATCGGCAAGAAGAAAAGCATCCTGCAAAGGTGTCTGCTCATCAGCAATATCAAGCAGACGGTCATTGGGAATCACTATGAGAGTATCAACATTCTTTTGCAGCTTTTCAATAGCCTCTAGTGCCTGCAAATATAGAGATATAAGACGATTAAAATAGTTGAAAATTCAGTGGCATATCTACTTATTTGTCGTGGTTTTATTGCATAACCCTATGGTTCTGTACTACAGTGGAATCTCAAGCTAAAATATTTCCCACTATATGGAGCGTTAAAATGGAGGGGTTGAACGCACATGCCTGCATGGTTCTTTTACGCCCTTCAAAGCTGAAGGGATAGCTTACGACACCGACAGTCAAATAACCAGCCTCTTTTGCTATCTGGGCAACAACTGGAGCAGCACCTGAACCAGTGCCTCCACCCATACCAGCGGTTATAAAGACAAGATCCGAGCCCTTAAGAGCATTTGCAATGGCATCTGCAGATTCCTCTGCAGCTTGTTCTCCCAAAAGAGGATTCCCACCAGTGCCTACATTTCAGTCAATTGATTCACATCATTAACAAATGTAAAGTCCAGAACACAGCTATATATGAAGTCACAATTCTTTTTCTTGATAAGTAAAAGTGGCTTACCTAGTCCCCGGGTCAAAAGCTCGCCAATCTGAAGTGGGTTCTCTGCAGAAGACTGTAATAGCGCTTGAGAATCTGTGTTTACGGCATAGAAATCTACACCCTAATTTCAAAACACAGCAGCAATAACTTCAGTAATAGCCGCCACGAATGTGTAACAATGCGGCTACCATAACTCATTTACTACCAAAGTCACATAAATCGTTTTCTTCCTTACCTCCATCTACCTAGTCTACACTAAAATCTGAAGTAAAGAAGACAAAGAGAGCCAAATTTTAACTGCCAAAATGGCTCTGAATTTATGCAAATGATAAGTTGAATTTGGCTTAAGGACACAACATAATTGAGAGAGCATTTCCAAGATTTCAAAGCAACGATAAGAACCCATTAAATGAAATTGCAAGCTAATAACTAATATAAAAATCACTTCAAAAACACATTCAGGTTACAAAGTCCAAAAATTGAGGGGAAAAGACACTAGTAATTCTCCAATTCTTCGAATTTAAAGTTAAAACCGCTTCAAAAACCAACATTGTTTTAAAATTACAAAACCCACAGAAATTCACAATTTTTTCAAATTTTAAGCAAAACCTAGAATGAGATAAGCTGAAAACCAACCTGTAAACTGCTACCAATCATTCGATTAACAGCATTGTTACCACCTCCACCAACACCAACCACCTTTATCTTAGCAGTTTCCATTGAAGCAAACGAACAGCTTATTCTTCCAAAGCGGTGATACGTACAAAAAGAGCTTCTTTTCAAAGGCTTTTTCGAAGAAAAACATAGCTTTGAAGATAGCGAAGAAGAAGAAGAAGAAGTTGGGGATATAAAATCCTTCGCGTTTGTTACTTGAAGTGTAGCCATTTTGTCAAGCTTGCAAACAAGTTTCTATACTCCAAAACTATATGTTGGGGTTTCGTTGGAGATAGAGAGAAAGGGTTTTAGAGAGATTTCAGAAACATTCCACATGCATTTGTGGAAGAAAAAAAAACGAAAGGGAGATTGTTTTGACAGACTAGATTAGATGCGACATTTTTACCAATCCTTCGGGTTTCAGCCGGCACTTGCAAATTGGGCGTTTGGGTCAATTTTAAAGGTTTTGAGTAATTTCAACACCATAAATTTAGGTTGGGTTTGGTTTGAATTGCTTCGGGTTTCAATCCTTTCAAATTTAAGCTATAGCTTTTGGTTTATTTGGAAAATTATTTTTTAAAAAAAGTTGATATATTTTTAATGTTTGGATTATTTTATGCAAAATAATTTTTATTGTTTAATAGAAATTTTTAAAATTAAATTTCAAAATTTGTTTTTAGTCTGACAAAGTAAAATTTAAGTTAAATTTTGTTTTTGTTATAAAATAAAGAGAAATGAAGAGAATAAAGAATAAAAAAAATATGAAAGTAATAGAGAATATACTTTATTGATCAAATGGATGATTACAATGTTTAATTAGAGTCTTTATTTATAGAAATATAAAAGAAGTAGAGATTTAATTCTAATAACTATTAGAATTTAAAGTACACCTATCTTAATCATGATGGACATCCACTTAATAAGATATTTATAACACTCCCCATTAGATGTCCATTGGTAGATAATGTGACTCGTTAAAACCTTATTAGAAAAAATCCAGTGGGATAAAAACCTAATGAAGGAAAAAAAAGTACACAATTTATAATACGCATAATTTGCTTATTTACTCCCACTCATGAAAACATCACATATTTTCTCATATTATACGTATTCAATTTTGAATACTAGTTTTTCAAATGACTATTTGAATGTATTGCTAAACAATTATATTAACATTCGTTTGAAAATCATGAATGAGGGAAAATTTTGGGGAAATATATTTTGATCTCTTCAGGAGTTTCAACAATAATCATAACAAACTTTAATCATAATTGTTCTATAAAAATAAAAATAGGTATTTTGGATCATTTTATAATCCTCTTTCAACTACTATTTACTAAGTCAAAATTACCACATATGTTCAATTATTTCAATTCATATAAATAAATAATTTCTTGAGAATTTCAATATGCTTCTAGCATTCTAAATCCTTTAAGGATTTTAACATAAACTTTTTTATATAGTGATTTATAAAGGTTGTAACAACAACCATTAGACGCAAGTTAAATCTTTTATGAATTGTCAAAATAATGTCTAAAGGTTATTGCATCCACCAAAAAAGAATATTATATCTTTTCATAATCCATACCCGTACTTAGCAAAAAACTTCATATTTTTTATTCCGGTTTTGCAAAACTACTTCACTTGCACCCTCACTAACTTTATACTTTTAGATATTTGGACTACTGGTCTAAAAACTCCACGAATTTAATTGTACTTGAGTTGCGTCTTTCTATTTTGATCAATTTATTTCATTTCTATATTTCTCAATAGATTTATTCAAGATCCTCTTTTTATTCCATTATTTCAATAATAATATTGCATGCAAAATCATTGTCGACCACTTTTATTATTTGGTTCCACATTTCTCGAATTGACATAAGTTATTGAGATCTTTTATTTTCATTATTTTCATTTTCACTTTTAGGAACCTGAATCTCTTCTTGAGTTTTATAATTAGCTATGTCATGGGTCTCTTCAGTAACCCTTGCCTCTACTATATGACCATCTTGAAAGTTTGCTCCTTTTTTTTTACGAGGATTTTTATCTTTGGAACCTACCAGTCTTCCACACTTCAGGCATTGATTACTTTCTTTTGCACTAACAGTTTGCCCTATTCGGACATCAATTCATATTTGAGCATTTTTAGCTGGTATGTGAGATTTAATGAATCTGGCAGTTAATTTGTAAAATGAATTATTTGTTGAACTTTTAGTTCACATTGCTTTGTATGAGGATCTTAGACATTAATAATTCATTTCAAATACTTTATTAATCCAACTTTTTATTCTCTCCTCCTAATGTTAGGAAAACTGACAACTCATGTCATAACCAAATATCGAATTAATAGCTCAAAAATATTATAAGGAGACTCATATAAATATAGATTCCCAATCTCTTATGATGAACCATCTTTGTGCGTTGTGGTGAAGCAGTTGGAAATATACCGCACATTCAAAAATTGTAAGATTGGAAATATTTGGCTCTTGACCAAAAATCAATTATAATGGGGAGTATTTATAATTTATTGCCTTGATGCGTACAACATGTAAATCAGTACAATCCCATGCTGGAATAGAAAGTTTTGTTCTCATAAGTAATGATTTAGCTATTAGTTGGAGGCGTTTGATAGACAATTTAGTTAAATCATTTTGTGTGTGAACATGAGCTACAGGATATTCAACTTTTATCCCAATTGACATATAATAATTATTAAAATCTTGGGACATAAACTCACCAACATAAGCAAGATGAATTGCATAATAGGAAATTAATCATTTAAACAAGCAATCTCGCAAACGACAGGTTGCGAGTTGATAACGCATGTGATTATTTTGTAGATGCATCTACCAAAATCATATAATGTCAAAATCATCTGCATGGTGGATGAATGGGCACATATTCATTTAAGAAATTCAAAACATTAAATCTCAACTTTAACTAGTGAGTTTGTAATTATCAATTATTATTGAGAACAAGCAACACATGAGAATTCCTTAAATTAAAGAGACTTATGGTTCTTTAATAAATGTTTATATGAATTCTCAATTAATTTTCGCATCATATATAATCCAGGATGGACTAACTGGTCACGCCAAATAGTAAATGTATTTGTATAAGTAAACTTTTGGTTTACTTAATCATGTTTTTCAATTGTACTAATAATGTAAATATAAATTTTTACAATTAATAATTTTATCGTCATTCTTTTTATTTTGTATTAACATATAAGCAATATTATGACATTTATTTCTGGATATATCTAAATCAATGTGAAGTCTATAATGCCACTAAGCTAATAAATATAATTTCTAAATAATTATATGCAATATTCGCTTCAGGGAATAGCAAATTTTGTTCTTTTTAGATATTAATATATTAGCTCTTCTGGAGCTTTCAACTAATTTTATACTATCAAATATTGAAATAATATTTATTTGTTTTAGCACCAAATAAGATAAATATTTTCTATCTATAATTATAGAATTCATTACTACATTTTCATATCATTCCTCAAAGAATATTAACAGAAACAAAATATTTGGTCATATGTCACATATGTGCTCAATAATCTTTCATGTCACATTGATAACATAAGTTATCTTTACCCTTTGAAGAGTTATTTTGAGAACTCTCATTGTTCTTTTATTTATTATTATGTTCCCACTTTTAGTGGTCCATGATTATATCTTTAATTTTCTTTATGTTTGCGTTCATTTCGGGGAATGCAATAGATTTACTAGGACGAACTTATTAACGTCCTAATAGATTCTTTATTTCATAATCACCATTACAAGCATGCGTGGATTTTAGATCAGAATCTATCTATTCATCTTGTCATGATTAGTCTCCAATTATAATAAACATGATATAATAAATAAAATATAGTAAAATATACCTAAAGATCTTTAACATCATCAACATTATCTTGACTATTATCACAAGCACAAATCTATACTTTACCCATGCTTGTACAATTATAAATCAAAGATCAGGAATAAGAACCATAATCCATTCTGAGATTGAATCTTTCAACATCTTGAAGATGAAGTTGTAAAGGTGAAAATGAATGTGATTTGTGGGACAACTTAGAAAGATTTTGAAAAAAAATAGAGAATCATTGTGATGATAATGTGTTATAAGATAATGAGAGATAGAGAGAATAAAGAACAAAGAAAATATGAAAGCAATAGAGAATGTACTTTATTGATCAAATGGATGATTACAATGCTTCATCAGAGTCTCTATTTATAGACATAAGAAGTATAAAAGAAGTAGAGATTTAATTCTAATAACTATTAGAATTTAAAGTACACCAAAACTTTATCTTGATCATGATGGACATTCACTTAATAAGATATTCATAACAGTTATTAGTTTTGTAGTTTGTAAAAGTTATGGATTTAGCTTATATACTTTTATTTAATCAACTATACTTTGTACTTTTCGAATTGGTAAATTTTAGTTTATTTACTTTTTAAAATTTGAAATTTTATTCCTAGCTTAATCAGCAGCAATTAATTTCATTTGATTAAATTCAATTATTAGTATTGTCTTATGTGTACTCAGACTTGCCTATGGGCCGGGTCGAGTGGTCCGCTCAAAAAGTGAGAGGGTTTGGGTAAAAATATAGGCTCAAAAAATGGGTTTAGGCAAAAAAATAAGGTCTATTTAGAAAATGGGTCAAGCCTCGAGTAAGCCTTTTTTCGCCTGGTCTAGCTCAAATATGCAACAAAAAAATTGTTGTGGCTTTTGTTATTGGTTTCTTGCTCTCTTTTTTTTTTCATTATTGTTTTATTGATATTTTCTTATTTTTTTCACTATTTTGCTATCATTTCAATATTATGTTACCTATGTTTTATTGTTATTATATAACTTTTATTTTATTATTAATTTTGTTACTATTTTAGAGGCATTTGCTTGTTAAGTTGCACCTATCTTAGTATTATTTAAATATACAATTATTTTTTTAATTTTATTTTTAATTTGGTGGGAAACATTTATTTTAATATTTTTAGTATTTTTGATGTATTATATTTTTTTAAAAAATAATACGAAGGGGTCAGGCCGCGCTTGGACAAAATTTTTGGCCCTTTTTCAGGCTAGATTGGGCTCGGGCCTAGCAAACGAGTCTAAAATTTTGGTTGGGTCTAGCCCGACCCATGGACACCTCTATGTGTACTGTTGTAGGTTTAGTCCATTTTCTCCAATTCAATCGTTCTTAGATCTATACTTTTTAAATTTTTAAATTTCAATCTTAATGCAAAAGATAGTAACCCATTAACTAGATTTTTAATGAGTAATATGCGTAAATAATAAGCTAACGTGACATTACACATATGATAATATGTTTAGCGCGTTAGATTTTGGAAATAGCAGAACTTTACTTAATGAATTCTGCATTTATTGCTTGGTGGGGATTGAGATTTTAAAATTTAAAAAGTACAGGGATTAAAAATCACCAAATAATAGTAAAAGGATTAAATCCACAACTTTTGCTAAGTACAAGAACTAATAGCAATTTAGCCTAAAATTTAACATTATTTTTAGTTACATAACTTTATTTATATTTGAATTAAATAAAAACTTTAAATACTTAAATACAATTTAAATTACATGTAGTGATATGTGTATAACTATTGTAGAGACAACATCTTTCTCAAATGCATTAATTGAGAAACTATTAAACACTATATATATTTATATATAAATAATTAAACAAAAAACTTAGATTTTAATGCATATATGCCGCCTTATTTCATATAAATGGCTTAATTGCTATTTTAGTCCTTTTTATTTTTTATTACTCTATAATTCAAAATTTACCCCTTATTCAATTTAGTCATTTTTACTAATTACTCTAAATTAAGCTAATTTCACTTAATTAAAACCTAATTAAAATTAGTACTAGACTTATAATTATTCCTAATGATTATTTACGAACCCGTTTCACTAAGAGGGAGGCCCGATAACACACTTTATCAGTGCCCACTGATTTTGGGTCGTTACATGTCGAGACCACATTTTTTATTTGATATACTAATATTATAAAGACGCTTAGGATTTAACCCACTTAACATTTAAATAACTTACCTATTGAATTAGCTGCTAGTAAACCCCATTGATCCTAACACTTTGTTTTTACATCAAGGTCACGGTTAGTACACTCAAGGTGTACAAGTCTATAATCAAGAATGAACATATATTTATCAAATAAAGTCCATGTACAAATATCACCATCTCATGTTTTCATATATCATATGTCATGTATCATCATTTATTTGTATTTCAGCCGGATACGTGTAATAACTCATTTCTTATCCATATCTTTTCATATCAAGATTTTTCCCTGTTGAATTTATCTGAAATATCGATGGTTACACAGATAGTACACTCGAGGTGTACAAATCAGAATCCGTCAATTTATGTCCAATCGTACCCATAAGGTACTGTATCGGAGAGTACACTCTCGAGCTACACATGTATACGATAGGATTACCTGACAAGCTTACAGTCGACTCAGCATCCAACCTCAATCCCGAGCTCAAGTGTAGTGATATTTCATTTTGTAATGGCATGTACCTAGGAAGTCTTTGGTTGTTAATTGATTTTTTGGTGTAATGTTGTTTTGGCTTAATATGAAATATTGGCCACTTGTATATATAGTTATAGTTTAGGCAATGTTAGTATGGTAGCTTAGTTTAATGTTTTGGTATGTGCATAGCTTTAAAAGTTTGGTAACTTAAGGAGTTGAAAGTTAGTTTAATTACGACAAATGTGGTATAATTTGAAGTTTGAATGGCTGATTGGTCTGCTTGTATGTTTGATGATATAAAATGTGGTACCAATGAGGGTACATTGGTTAGACACTTAAGATGGTTGTTTTAGCATGTTTTGAGTATGTTTAATTGTGTTTGGAAAGGTTAAATGGTTGGTATTTGAGTTTCTTAATGCCCAAGCAAGTACGAAATGGTAAACTTAAGTTTTAAGGTACATTTAAGTGCACACGGCTTGGGACACGGTCTGTCACACAGTAGTGTGTCACACACGGGTAACACACACGGGTGTGTGCCCTGAACATGTAGAATAATTGCATAAGTGTAGTTTTCACACGGATTGACACACGACCTGTGACACGGCCGTGTGACCCAAGTCAGTGAGTTACACGTGCAGAGACACGGGTTGAGACATAGTCATGTGTCTCAAGTTAGTGAATTACACAGGCAATGACACAGGCTGGGACACGACCGTGTGTCCCAACTTCGGCAGTCACACGGCCTGGGATATTCCATAAGGCCTGGCCACACGGCCGTTTGTCCCATGTTTCTAGGCATTTTGAAATTTTACCCTAAACTTTTAGAATTATTTCAAATTAGTCCCTACTTATTTTTAGACTATTTTTAGGGTCCCGTAATCTCATTTTAAGGACTGTTAAGGTAGATTTTACTCTGAATTGGTATGATATAGCATGATTCGTTATTGAAATGTTTAAGACACGATTATAGAAATATTAAATTAGCATACATTGCCCTTGTATCATGTGATGTTAATATTTAACTTGTGTCATTACTTGCGATGGAATTAAATTATTCTGATTGGTTGGTAATGCTCGTGACTCTAATCTAGCAACTAAGAGGGGTTAGGGGTGTTACAAGAAGTGATAAAATAATTAGAGATTTAGATATAAATTTGTTGATCCTCACTACATGATGGTAATAGATTTAATAGATTTATTTTAATAGAGGTTTACAACAATCATTTGATAAAAAAATCACAAATTATGCATAATTCATAGCACTTCAATCAAACCACTATTGTTCCTATGTCTATTATTTTGCATTACTTTCAAATTATAGATCAATGCATCTCTCCACCAAATAAGCACGCTGCATGTTCGTGTACATATGAACATATCAAGCATTATAACGGAAAAACTACAACTTAGACTTACACAATCCCTCACACTCATACTCAATCTCAAGAACCACACTTTGAGTATCACTTTATTCCTTGAACCAAAAAGAAAAACCAACATAATTCCATTGTTCAACATGTTTACCTATCATTCAAATGCAAAATTGCATAAAAATATGACTAAAAAATTACTTCCAATGGCTACTCTTTTGAGAGCAATATTGAAATTGTACAAATGTTTCAATGCCACTTAATCTCTACTATCAAAGGAATAATGTATCTACAATTCTCGTCCAAAGAAAAAACACGAAAAATCATTGAAATTCCCATAAAAGTTTCTCCCCACCAAAAACAAAATTCAAAAAACCATTAAAAGGATGAAAATTCAAACTCCATAGTAGTCAAAATAATTAAAACTTCGATTCTTGTTTTTGTTTATGTAAATCAACAATAGTTGTAGCAAGTTGAAGTCAATGAGGATTGAAACCATCATTGAAAAGAGAAAATAAAATAAGGAAAATAAGGAAAAATTAAGGGTGAGAAAGCAAAGATTTTACGAGTTGAGAGAAAAAAATACCTATGGCGTCATCGATGAAAGCGTCGACGAGAGAGAGGCCGAATGGTGTTATCGACAAGAGGAAGTCAAATAGTGCAGAGGAGGTGAGAAAATATGTTAAATGACTTACTAAAATTTGAAGGTTAAGCCATTTTTTCCCATATATTTTCCTGAATCAAACATTAGGTAAACTTTTTTTCTGGAAAATAAAAGTGATAAATTAAACACACCTAGATAGTTTAAGATTTGGATCACTGGTATTTTTTAGATGGATCATTATTGATTTAAATCATTCCATGTTATAATTAATTTTAATTTTGATCATTTCAATTGCTTGTTTGGATAATTTTGATTTTGAATCAGATCAAGTTCGAATAAATTCTAGATTTAAGAAAATTTAAGTTCAAGCTAAATGAATTTACTCAAAAATGATATAATAAAATAAAATTTAGAACTATTCAAGAAATGGAACTAAATTCAAATAGCTTATAAATCATAATAACTCACAATTAGCTCTTTCAATTGAGTTCAAACTCTAAACAGCTCGAATAAGTCAACATCGTTTATAAATTAAAGTGGGAATAACAAGAATTGTGATGGATTTGGAAATGAAAACTTTGTTTAGGTTTTGGGTTTGGATCTTCTCAACCAAAAAAGAATTTGTTTAGACCCAACCTTAAAGTAAATAGATTAAAAATACTCCCATATTAGGTTAAAGATGGCTTACATTGACTTTATTGAATGGGAAAGTGTGTTGGAGAAAAACTATCGAATGAGAGACGTGTTTCTTTACTCGAAGCATGAAATGACGGGTTTTTTTTATGCATACACAAGCTAAAATATGTAGACTCATTAATTAAAATGCACTTACGGAAGGATGACACAAGGTTAATACGAATGGTGAGTGGAAACGCTATAGTAGGAGGCTTAGTCTGTGACCAACATGGTAATTGGATAGATGATTTTTCTAAAAATATTGAATCTTGCCCTATTATTAATGCTAAGCTTTAGGTTGCACTTGAAAGCCTTCGAGTAGCTTGGAATTTAGGCTTGAAACTAGTGGTTCTTAAGATGGATAGTGTTGCAAACATCTAATTGATTCAAACCATTTCAACTAAGCACCATCATTCAGCAATACTACGAGCTATCAAGGGGTTACTTCAACTATCTTGGACAGTTCAAATTATACATGTTTTCAGAGAGGACATCAATGGCTTCAAGGCCATCAAGTAGATATATTTTCATTCAACCACTAAAATTGTACGATTGATGCACGATGATTAATCAAACATAATTTGACCTCATTTAATTTTGTTGGTTGAGCCAACAGTTAAATAAATGCAGGTTTATTGATATGCTGCAACAAGAAAATTATTTAATTAATAATCCTAACAAATCAAATAAAGTTATAAGGATGGTGTTTGATGTTGCAAGGAGTTAATACCATCTATCTTTGGCATCCTTTTACGAAGAAAAGCATTCCACTTCCATAGTCGCCCAAACAACTTCATTTTGACGTAGTTATAAGTTGCCAATTCTTATCCTCGCCAAATTCTTCACATCCTTTTCTTGCTTTGATTTGTAATCGCACCTCTGGTATATGCTTTGATTACATAAGTATAGAGTTGGCGACTTGGGAAACACGTTCCCAACCATTTGAATGAAAAGACTTAAAGGTAATTCGAAACAATAACCTAGTTTTCTATAAGGGAGAAATATAATTTCTAGGTACAAATGGAATCCCAATTGTGTTGATGGAAGGTTCCTTGTAAGTCCTTCCATCAAAGCTTTAGGTTGTGTTTTTAAGTTTTATGGGAAAATGGCTTAAGGTGGATCTTGTTGAAATGGTTTAGGTTGAAGTTGACAATGTGGGTGATACAACTGTTGGGAACTTGGTCAATCTAACTAAGTCTTGCTTGTTAATTTAAATGTTTGTTATTTCTGATTTTGTTCCGTGATTTTAGCCATGATACTTGTTGACTAAATCACGGATGCACTTTGTTCTTTCTGTTTTGTAATGGCTTATAAAAGCCTCTATTGTGTCTTTAAAAAAATCATGTTTTTAACTCTCAATGGTCTTAATACTCTTTTAGCTTTTGACAGTGGTATTCGTCCCGTTTTCAGTGAAATTGGAAAAATGGTTTTGGAACCACAAATTTGAAGTCAGGAAAAATTTTATTATTATTATATGGTCTACAGTATGACAGAAATACTATATAAAAATTTCGTTAAGAAATTTTACCGTTTTGATACCTAATTTGATGAAAAGGTCTAAATACATAAAGTGCAAAGGTTGTGTTCTAATAGCTAAAGGTATTAAATAGCTATAGAATTTTAAATTGGAGGCCCTTATATAGTAAATAGACAATTAAAGTTCTTTGTGTTTAAGCATGAGTAGTCATCATTGGAAATTTCATGAAATATTAAGGTTAATTTTGGAAATTAATGATTAAAGTTATAATAGATAAAATACAATAAACTATTACCATTATCTCCCACCAAAAAAAAAACATAGCCATGGAAGCTTAAAATATTAGCAAGCTTATTTTGCTCAATTAGGTATGTATTTTTGTCCCGTTTTTACTGATTGCTATATTTCTGAGATCGTAGTAGCTTAATCTAACTAGCTCGGGGATTAATTTGCAAAATCGTTAAAGTATTAGGGGTTTTCCATTGATAAGTATGCTTAAATTTTGAAGTTTTATGATAGAAAATGAAAGGTTGTTGTTAGATAAACAACTTTTACAAAGAGAATTTTAATGAAATTATTAATTAGGGATTAAATTAAAAGATAATAAATTTATGGTAAAATTTGTGGATTTTATGAAATATATGGGCTACTATTAATAGGTATAAAAATTGGCTAGGCTTGAGTAAGGATTAAATTGTGTGAATTTTATTTTTCGAGCATAGGGACTAAATTACAATGAATTAAAAGTATAAGGGTAAAATAGTAATTTTTCCAAAAATGTGTGTTGGACTAAATTGAATATGAATTATATTTAATAGATTCAAATTCATTCGTATAAATCCAGTTAAACCTAGTACATAGTTGGATCGAGGCAAAAGGAAAAATATCATATTAGTCACTTTTGTATCTACGTAAACTCGTTGATGTAAGTTCGTGTAATTAAATTGTACATTTATATGTGTTAAATTGAATTATTGTTTATGAATTGTACAATTGCCATGAATAAATACCGGTTGTATTTTGACAATTACCGAGCCCTGTTTGAACCTTAGGAATCCGTAGGATACAAATGATATGTCATTAGGGTCACCAATTTCAACTCTTCTGAGCTTCTCGTTATTCAGCTCGCATGAGCTTTCCGTTATTTAGCTCGGAAGAGCTTATAGTTTATAGCTCGTATGAGCAAACATGTATATGAATTGACGGAGTACAGTTCAATACACTTCGTGTGTACTACCTGTGTATCTAACAATATTCTAAATGGTTCAACGGGCACAGTTCTATTACGAGATTATATGAATTCTGTCGAACCCCTTTTTTATTTTGGAAAAAACCAGGGATCGACTTTTAAAACAAAGTGCGGAGTCGCCACCAATCCTTTTGTTTAGGTGTGATTGGATCACCTAATAAAACATTTTATTCCATTTAAAACAACTTTGGTCTACGTAAATTTGAAAAAAAGGGGTTCGGGAGTCAGTTACGTATGAGGAAGAATTAGCACCCTCACCACGCCCAAAATTGGTACCAAATTGATTATGTACTGTCCTTATGTCTAAGATTTTAAATTTTTTTTTGAAATATGATTCTTTTTGAAACATTTGAATGATCAAGTTCGTCGTCAAAATTCTCTCACTTCAAAGGAATACAGTATCACATCTAGCATGATAGGACACGATACTGTATACCTTCGAAGCCTCAATTAATTTTTGACTTCCAAAAGCTCATACATTGGAAATTACAAAAGGATGTTCAATTATATAATCCAATGGAAAATCGAAACCCAGCACGGTAAGGCATGATTTCCCGAATTTCCAAACATTGAACATTGCATTAGTTTAGAATTTTTTAAATAAACAATTGTAAACTAGCTCAAAATACATTAATTTTATTTGAAATAAAATGGAATAACTGATTTTAAAGAGTTGAAAATTATAATGCAACACTTGTAAACCAAAAGAAAAAAATAATAAACATGGGATAATATGCATGCATAAAATACAATACTTGGTGGATGAAGATAATATAATCTTATTTAACCAACTAGAAAAACAAACAATTAAATATAAAAAAAAAACAACATGGAAATTAGAAGCTAATGTGGTGTAAAACAATTTTAAAATAGTGATAACTAATATATATAATATATGAATTGTTGAATTGTTGAATTGATGAATTTGAAATAATTTGTATAAAAAACTAGGAATATATATATAATCATTAAAATAAATGTTATAGAATGAAAACATTTAAATCAAATAATATGCAAAATGTTAAAAACATTTGTTTAAAATTGACAATATACATACAATAAAGGAGAATTTAAATAATATATAAGATATGAAAGGATAGTAAAATACATAGTAAAATATAATCTTAGGAAATAAGCCATACACATAACAGATTTACAAAACATATATATACATAAATAAATTTAAAAGCAATTATTTATAAAAATAACATGGAATTAATAATGCATATAAGATTAAATTAATTTTTACCATGAATTATATATGTAATAAATTTAAAAACATAAATATGTATGGAAATAGATTTAGAAGAAATTATATGTATAAAATAACATAGATTTAATAATGTATATAGAATAAAATTAACTTTATCATGAACTATATATATATAAAAGAACATCTATATGAAATATTATACAAAATGTTCAAATTATATGATATATAAAAAAAACTTTACAATAATGATTTAAAAAAAACAAAATAAAATTATCAAAGTAGCTCAAAATATAAAAATGAATAAACAAGAATTTAAAATGAATGCTAAGTGGATTTTTAAAAATAATAATGAATTATACAAAATAAAAAAACTCAATTAAAATAAAGTTAAAATGAAAGGGATAATTAATAAATTAAACCATTGAAATCTCAAAAGACTAAAGCGCAATGCACGCGAATGTGCATGGATCAAAATTGGAAATATTCTAGATCTTAAAACGCAGAGTTTAGGCAAGGGCAATAGCACACAGATTTTAGGAAAAATTTAAAAAACAAATAAAACACAAATAGGATCCAATTGAAAATCAGCGCGAAGGGGAAGGATCAATCGCACAAATTAACCATCTGAAGCAAAGGGGCGCGGATCGGGTCTATGCGCAGATCTCTTTCCCCTTGAAACGACATCGTTTTATCTCTTTTATAAAACCAAACATTTCCGTCAAAAACAAAGAAAACAATCGGCCATTTCTAAAATAACCCTAGCCCCTTTTATTTTCTCCTAACTTTTCTCCTTGGCCGACCTTAACCTTTCCTTCTGAACGCCGATCCACCACCATAACAGCGACTAGCCTTTAGGTTGCTCAGCCTTAGGTTCCCTTTACGCCTCAATTTCGACGAAGCAAAAGGATTGCACGGCATTTGGTAAGGAATCTCTTTAATTTTTTATTTTCAAATGCTTTAAAACCATAATGAAAAAGAATAAAGGAAATAGCATCCAAAAGGAAGCATGAGATCCAGAAAAGTTGAATCTAAAATCACCTTTTAAGAACTGATTTTGGATTGCTCTCTATGTTTTTTACAATATGTGTATCCTTTGCTATTATATTCGTAAAAAAAGAAGGAAAAAAAAGATCCCTATACATTTTATTCTATCCCTTTTTATAGCCGAAAAAATAAAGAGAAAAAATCTAATTTTTGCTATAATTTGCTGTCAACTGCTGCTTTCTCTTTTTGTTTGTTAGTCTATTGTAGGTATGGAGGCCGTGGTGCTGCTGACATGGCTAAGTGGTTCGTGGGGGTGACGTGGAGGAAGTTCCGGACTCTGTGGCACTGGAGACCCTCGCTGAGGAGGCTGCAATGTTGGTATTAGGGTTTCAGTCCCTGAAACCGAAAATTGGGCCACCTGTGTTAGGTTTCAATTGGGTTAAATATTTGGACTAGGATTTGGTTTATTTAGTAATTGGGCTGGGTTTCAATTAGGGTTTCGAGTTTTGGCTATTAATTTTGTTAGGGATGTGGGCTAATAAATGTAAATGGACATTGGACCTTATTTTATTTTTACTATTTTTTTTATATTTTGGTTTTTTGGTTCTTGTATGGGCTTGGGCGAAATGGGCCTATTTCAATTTCGATATGAACTATTATTGGTATTTATATGAAAAATATGAAATGTGATTATTTGATGAATTCAACCATATGTGTTGGATATTATATGTGATTTTCATGGCTAATATGTTGGTGATATGTTTAGGCTTTTAGCCAAATTGGTTGAGATATGCTATGTGTACTTACCTATTGTATGGATATATGGTAAGTTAAATTTCGTGTTATACGAACTTACTAAGCTTAAATCCTTACTCTGTGTTATTTTTCATGTTTTATAGTAATTCAGAAGCTCGTAGGGGTTGGAACTGGTAGGAGCTATTTCACACTATCTATTAGTCCTTTTAGTACTTTCAGTAAATTAATTTCGGTTATAATGGCATGTATAGGTTTTTTTGACCAATGTTGGTAAATAAATTTTTTGTTAAGACTAGTCATTTGAATGGCTTGTGTTTAGTATATTTTGATATGTATATAAGTAACCTTATCATATTTGTTATGTGTTTGATATGGTAAAATGAAAGAAAGTAAAATATGGTTTGAATATGCATACATGAATTTGGTCATTTAGGTAAATTGAGATACTTGTTTACATGTCTTTAAATTGTCAATTGAGGTGCCTAAGGGCATACTGGTTGTTTGTGGTGATATTTCATGTTTAAGACTTGATTTTGGCTTGTTTTGAATGCCTTGTAATTGGTTTAATTATGTATAAATTATTGTGTTTAGGTTGGTACCAAATTGGGTAAGAAAAGTGCCTTAGAAAATGACCTATTTTCATCCATACGGGCAGAGACACGGGCATGTGTCTCAACCATGTGTGACACACGGTCGTGTATCTTTTAAATTGTACAAGTCAGTATGTTTACATAGCCTAGCACACGGACGTGTGGCTTGGCCGTGTGGCCCAAGTTAGAGAGTTACATAGGTACAGACATGGGCTTGTACACGGCCGTATGTCCCTATTTCGAATGCCCACACGGCCGTGTGACCCTTGCAGCTTGAAAAATTTTAGTATTTTTCGGAAAATCCTTTGAGAATCCAATTTAGCCCCGACTTGTTTCTAATGCGTATTTTAGGCCTCGGGGGCTCATATAACGGACAATATATTTGATTTCGATTATTTTATTATACGAATATTATATGATGTGAAATGTTTGAAATTTCTATCTATTTGTTCTAAAAACTCTGATAATGCTCCGTAACCTTATTCCGGCGATTGATACGGGTTATGGGTGTTACATTTATTGGTATCAGAGCTACAGTTTAGTTAATTTTCAAACTAATGTAGCATATATGAGTCTAACTATACATGTTATTATATAACCTGTGATGGTGTGATATCTCCTGACCATTTTAAAACATGTTTTCATATAGTAATGACATCCAACTGAGCTGATTCTGATCAAGTAGAGAGTAACGCTCAAGTCTCCATTCAAGGAGTAGCTTTGAGTGGTACGAGACTTGTATCTGAGGGCCGGGGAGGAGGGGCTAAAGAAGCCTTCTTCCAGATGATGAATGAGTGGTTCACTAAGTTTGTAGGAACGAACTTGACTGTGCAACAACCTCCACCCCTCATTTTTCTCAACCAGTTCCCGTTATTCCTCAAAACACAGAACCTATCAAAGTTGGTAAGCCTTTTGTTCATAAGATCCGTAAGTACGGTGTTCAAGAATTTCGAGCTATAACTAAAGATAATCCCGATAGAGTTGAGTTTTGGTTAGAAAATACCATTAGTGTTATTGATGAATTATTTTGTTCACTGGCTGAATGTCTTAAATGTGCGGCATCTCTATTAAAAGATTCAGTAGTGCCAAAAGAAAAGATTACTTAGGAACTCTTTCAAACCCAGTTCCGCAAAAAATACATAAGTTAGAGGTTTCTCGATCAGAAACGTGAAAAATTTTTGGAGCTTAAACAGGGTTGTATGATAGTGTCTGAATATGAATGAGAATTTGTTCGATTGAGCAAATATGCTCGAGAATGTATTCTGACTAAAACTGCAACATGCAAGTGGTTTGAAGATGGCTAAAATGAAGATATAAAACTATTAGTTGGGATCCTCGAGTTGAAAGAATTTATCGTACTAGTTTATCAGACATATAAAGCTAAAGAGAAAACACAAGCTGAGACTGAAGCTAGAGATTCAAGTAAGAGATTGACGGGAAAGTCATACTAGTCAACATTGAAGAAATAATAAAAAATATCACGACTGTTCTACTGCTTCTGCGGGATTCTCTGGTAGAAACAGAGGTACCCGACGCTCCAGTCCTAAATCTCATGCTACATCTGTAGTGAGTGTGGGTTGTACTAGAAACAGTAGACCCAAGTGTAAGCACTATAACAAACTACATTGTGGTGAGTGTCGAATGAAGAGCGGAGCGTGTTCCAGATGTGGTTCCTTTGACCACTATCTTAGAGATTGCCTATAATGACCCAATAGTAAGGGGTGTCAGAAAGTGTATTTTTGGGACTTCGTTTTTTTAAATCATACGAAGTTACTTGTGTAGTTAATTAGGTTTTGGTTAAGCGAATTTGCATGAATTAAGAGTAATTAGGTATAAGGACTAAATTGAATATAGGGCAAAAATTGAATTATAGATTAAAGAATAATTAAAGGGACTAAAAAAGCAATTATGCCATTGTTTTTTAATGAGGTGGCATAAGGTGTAAAATTATTATATATATTATTAATAAATTAAAGTTAAAATATATATATTATAATATGTTTTACTTAATATTTAAGTAAATAAATATTATAGTAATAAAAGAAAAAAAAAAGAAAGAAAAAAGCAAAACGAAATAGAAAGAAAGAAAAAAAAGAGAAAGAAAAAGAAAGAAGAACCCACGACTTAGCGGTTTCAAAGTTCCAAGTTCAATTGGTTAGTCAATTTAGTCTCATTTTCTTGTAATCTTTATGTTCTTGGAATCTCATTGTTAAGTACTATCCGGTCCATGTCGAAATTTTAGCAATTATAGAGATTTTAAATGTTGTTAATGTTGAATAATTTTAGTATTAGAGATTAAATTGATAGATTTTTAAATTAGAAATGAAAAAGGATTAAATTGTAGAATGAATTGTAAATTTTGAGTAATAGGGACTAAATTGTGAAAATTTTAAAATTTAAGGATTTAAGTGAAAATAGGAACTTAAATTTAGTTTAAAGTGGAAATTGAATGAAAATATAGAATTAATTATGAAGAATAAAAATTAGTCTCGATTTAAGGACTAAATTGAAATTTAAGCAAATATTAAATAAAAATTGAAATATTCAGTATGAAATTGAATTGTGTTGTATAGATGAATTTTAATTGTTTTAATTCCGTAGCCAACATCGTACTGGGATCCTTAACTAAAAAGGGAAAAGATAAAGTTGACGTGGAATAGCTCAGAATTCCTTGTTTGTATTTCTATAATCTGAAACTAGTTATTAATTATTGTATTATGGTAAGTATTGAGTGAGTATTTGGCACTTTGACATTGAATTGAATTAAAAGTTGATTGAATAGATTGAATTGATATATATATTATGAATATATTGATTATTTGAAATGAAATGAATATATATGTGCAAATATGATAATTGAATATTGGTTGTATTTGGAAAGTGAAATTAAACCCTATTAACTGTATCGGGCTGAGTCAGATATAGATGGCATGCCATAGGATTGGAAGAGTTCAGGGATTTCTTCGACTTCGAGTCGATGAGGCACGGGGTGCCAATTTACTTTGGTTTAACCGATAAGACACTGGGTGTCAAATTTATATAGCGCTGGGCCCAGTTATTACTTTGAATTTATTTGATGAGGCCCAGATATTGTATGTGAATGAAAATGAGATAGTGAATTGAAACATGAAAATGAGACACATGAATTATGTATTCATGAATTGGATATGCATTGAATAATATTATTGTTTAAATGATATATATATATATTAAATTGTGAAAAGCTACTATATAGCAAGTGATGAGATTTGAGAATGGTAAGAAATGATGTATTTATGAATTGAATATTGATTGGCTAATGCCATTGTATGAATAAATTCAAATGTGCTTATAATTAAAATATGCATATTATATTATCTTATCTTTAAATATTTGGATTATTTGTTTTCCATGCGTAGATTAGGTACTTCAATTTTGATCATCGATTCAACATCCAACAACACTCTCGAACTCAAATGTGGTGATGTCTATCTTTTGTGTCAGCATGTACCTAGGGTGTCTAAATAATAGTTATTTTGTGGATTGAATGTAAATGAGATTATAAGTTTAATATTGGTTGGTTTTATACATATAAATATGTATTTGTTTTTTAAATCATATTATGGTATGGTAAATTGAACTAAATCTAAATAGGTGCATCTGAATTAAAATCTCTGCTTAAGTGCTGATGAACTAGGCAAATTGATTTGGATTTGGTATGTTTATAATTTGGATTAAAATGATGCTTTGATGACTTGCTTTGATGATATGAAATGATTGAGAATTCTGTCTATTTGATCTATAAACTTCACTAATGCTTCGAAACCCTATTCTGGCGATGGATATAGGTTAGGGGTATTACATTACCCAAAAAAATCTGAAAAAGATAATATTTAAACTTCGAGGCGGAGCAACACAGCTGTGAGAGGTAGACCACCTCGTAATCCTGAAAATGTGAGCAATAGCCGTGGTGTGACGAAAGACTCTACTGTAAGGTCTGAGGCACAAACACCAGTTAGGGCTTATGCTATTCTTGCGCACGAAGATGCTTCTGCACCAAATGTTATTACCGGTACTTTCTCACTTATTGATACTGATGTAATTGCTTTAATTGATCCCGGATCGACTCATTCATATGTTTGCATAAAATTAGTGTCTACTAAATATTTACCTGTTGAGTCCACTGAATTTGTGGTTAAAGTATTGAGCCCTCTAGGTCAGTATGTGTTAGTTGATAAAGTTTTCAAGAACTATCCGTTAATGATTCAGGGTTACTGTTTTTCGTCTGATTTGATGCTATTACCGTTCTATGAATTTGAGGTGATATTGGGCATGGATTGGCTAACTCTTCATGATGCTGTAGTAAATTGTAGACGAAAGCATATCATATTGAAATGTTAGAATGGTGAGATGCTTTATATTAAATCAGATAAATTGAATGGGTTGCCTAATGTGATATCAGCTATGTCAGCACATAAATATGTGAGAAAAGGTTGTAATGCTTACCTTGCTTATGTTGGATACTAAAGTGTCTGAATCGAAGATTAAGTCAATGCCAGTGGTTTGCGAGTATCCTGATATGTTTCCAGAGGAATTACTTGGATTACCGTCAGTCAGAGAAGTCGAATTTGCTATAGAACTTGTACCAGAACAACACTGATATCGATAGCACCATACAGAATGGCTCTTACTAAGTTAAAAGAGTTGAAACCAGAGTTGCAAGAGTTGACTGATAGGGGTTTTGCTCGACTTAATTTTTCACCTTAGGGTGTACCAGTTTTGTTAGTTAAGAAAAAGGACGAATCGATGAGATTATGCATTGACTACCATCAACTCAGTAAAGTTACAATCAAGAATAAATATCCACTACCTTGCATTGATGATTTGTTTGATCAGTTGAAAGGTGTCATAGTGTTCTCGAAGATTGATCTCCGTTCTAGTTATTATCATTACAAGTGAAAGATTCGAATGTACCGAAAATGGCATTCAGAACTAGGTACGGACATTATGAATTTCTTATGATGCCGTTTGGTTTAACTAACGCACCTGCAGTATTTCTGGATTTGATGAATAGAATTTTCAGACCATATGTAGATAGATTTGTTGTGGTATTTATTGATGATATTCTGATATATTCCCGAGATGAGACTGAACATGCCAAGCATATGAGAATTCTTCTGCTAACTTTGCGAGATAAATAATTGTTTTCTAAATTTATCAAATATGAGTTTTGGCTTCGGAAAGTTGGTTTTCTGGGACACATAGTATCAGCTGAAGGGTTCAAATTTGATCCAAATAAAATTTCAGCGATTGTTAACTAGAAACTACTAAGAAATGTATTTGAAGTCATAAGTTTTTTGGGATTAGATGGATATTACCGGAGATTTGTAAAAGGTTTTTCAATGATAGCTACACCGATGACATGACTATTACAGAAAGATGTGAAATTTGAATGGTCTGATAAATGTCAACAAAATTTTGACCAATTGAAAGCCCTGTTGACCGAAGCAGCAGTTTTGGTTCAGCCTGAATCATGTAAGGAATTTTCTATTTTCAGTGACGCGTCATTGAACAGATTAGGCTGTGTTTTGATGCAATAAGGTAAAGAACTATCTGACACATTACTTAGAGTTGGCAGCTATTGTTTTTGCATTGAAAATTTGGCTACACCATTTGTTCGATGAAAAATTTCATGTATTTACCGATCACAAGAGTTTAAAGTATCTAATGTCGCAGAAAGATTTGAATCTCAAACAGCGTAGATGGCTCGAACTATTGAAAGATTATGAGTTAGTTATTGATTATCATCTGGGAAAAGTAAATGTAGTTGCTGAAGCTTTGAGTAGAAAATCCTTGTTTTTTCCGCGAGAGATGAATACCTAATTGTCATTATTTGATGATGGCTCGATCTTAGCTGAGTTAAAAGCAAGACTGATTTTTTACAGCAAATCTGCGAAGCTTAGAGATGTGATAATAAGTTGCGAGCTAAACAAATATAGTGTGAGTCGACTTCTGATTCAAAATTTCATATAGGACTCGATGATTGTTTGTTATTCAGAGGTAGAGTTTGTGTACTAAAGCTCATAATGGTAGCTTGTCTGTTCATCCAGGAAGTAATAAAATGTACAATGAGTTGAGATAGATGTACAGCTGGCCGAGAATGAAACATGATATTTCTGAGTTTGTATTTGGATGTTTGATATGTCAGCAAGTTAAAGCTGAACATTAGGTACCTTTAGGACTGTTGCAGCTAGAGATGATACCGGAGTGGAAATGAGATAGAGTTACTATGGATTTTGTATCGGGATTACCCCTATCTCTGAAAAAAATATGTTATTTGGGTTATCGTCGATCATTTGACGAAGTCTGCATATTTTATTCTGGTACGTGCTGATTTCTCACTTGACATATTCGCTAAGTTATAAGTTTCGGAGATTGTCAAACTACACGGAGTGCCAATCTCTATTATTTCGGATAGAGATCCACGGTTCACATCACGATTCTGGAAAAAGTTACAGGAAGCTCTGGGTACGCGATTATATTTTAGCACCGCATTTCACCCTCAAACTGATGGTTAATCCGAGCGTGTGATTCAGATTCTTGAAGATATGCTTCAGTGTTGTGTTTTAAAGTTCAAAAGTAATTGGGAAAAATATTTGTCGTTAGTCGAATTTGCATATAATAATAGTTTTAAGTTAAGCATAAAATAAGGCTCTGTATGGTCGCAAAGGCCGAACTCTATTATATTGGACTGAGCTCAGTGAGAAAAATATACATGGGGTTGATTTGATTTGCGAGACTGGGGAAAAAGTGAAAGTGATCCGAGATAGCTTAAAAGCAGCTTTAGATCGTCAGAAATCTTATGCGGATCTTAAACGTAAAGATATAGAGTTTCAAGTTGGTGACAAAGTATTTTTGAAAGTTTTTCCATAGAAGAAAGTTCTTCAGTTCAGTCGTAAAGGAAATTTGAGTCCTCAATTTATCAGGCCAAATGAGATTATTAAGAGAATCAGACCTGTCGTGTATCGATTAGCTTTACTATCAAAACTAGAAAAGATTCACAATCTCTTTTATGTGTCTATGTTATGACAGTACTAATCTGACTCTTCACATGTTATTTCCCTGACAGATGTCGAGATCCAACCTAACATGACATACAGTGAAGAACCGATTAGAATTTTAGCACGAGAGGTGAAAGAATTGAGAAATAAAAATGTAGCTTTAGTAAAAGTTCTTTGGCAGCGACATGGACTTGAAGAAGCTACCTGGGGACCCAAGGAAACTATGAAAAAGCAATATTTGAACCTCTTCACTGGTAAGATTTTTTAGGACGAAAATTCCTTTAGGGGGATAGTTGTAACAGCTCGTTTTCAGTGAAATCAGAACTGTGATTTTGGGACTACAAATCTGAAGTCAAAAAAAATTTATATTTATTATTATATGGTCTACAGCATGATTGAAATACTGTATAAAAATTTCGTTAAGAAATTTTACCGTTTACATACCTAATTTGATGAAAAGGACTAAATTGTATAAAGTACAAAGGTTGTGTTCTAATAGCTAAAGGTATTAAATAGCTATAGAATTTTAAATTGGAGGTCCTTATATAGTAAATAGGCAATTAAAGTGCTTAGTGGTTAAGCATGAGTAGTCATCATTGGAAATTTCATGAAATATTAAAGTTAATTTTGGAAATTAATGATTAAAGTTATAATAAATAAAATAAAATAAACTATTATCATCATCTTCCACCAAAAAAAAATAGTCATGGAAGCTTGAAATATTAGCAAGCTTATTTTGCTCAATTTGTCTCGTTTTTAATGATTTTTATGTTTTCGAGATTGTAGTAGCTTAATCTAGCTAGTTCGGGGATTAATTTGCAGAATTATTAAAGTAGTAGGGTTTTTCCATTGATGAGTATGCTTGAATTTTGAAGTTTTATGATAGAAAATGAAAGGTTGTTGTTAGATAAACAACTTTTATAAAGAGAATTTTGATGAAATTATCAATTAGGAATTAAATTGAAAAGATAATAAATTTATGGTAAAATTTGTGAATTTTATCAAATATATGGGCTCTTATTAATAGGTATAAAAATCGGCTAAGCTTGAGTAAGGATTAAATTGTGTGAATTTCATTTTCCTAGCCTAGGGACTAAATTGTAATGAATTAAAAGTATAGGCGCAAAATAGGAATTTTGCCAAAATGTGTTTTGGACTAAATTGAATATGAATTATATTGAATTGAGTTAAATTTATTCGTATAGATCCGGTTAAACCTAGTACGGAGTTAGATCGAGGCAAAGGAAAATATTAGATTAGTCGCCTTCGTATCTACGTAAACTGTTGAGGTAAGTTCATGTAATTAAATTCTACATTTATATGTGTTAAATTGAATTATTGTTTGTGAATTGTAAAATTGCCATGAATAAATACCGGTTGTATAGTCGACAATTACCAAGCCCCGTTTAAACCTTAAAAATTTGTAGGATACAAATGACATGTCATTAGGGTCACCGATTTCAACTCTTATGAGCTTCCTATTATTCAGCTTGCATGAGCTTCCTGTTATTTAGCTCAGAAGGGCTTACTGTTTACAACTCATATGAGCATACATGTACATGAATTGACAGATTACAGTTCAGTACACTTCGTGTGTACTACTCGTGTATCCAACGATATTCTAAATGGTTCAATAGGCACAGTTCTATTATGAGATTATATGAGTTCGATATGAACTATTATTGGTAATTATATGAAAAACATGAAATGTGATTATTTGATGAATTCAACCATGTGTGGTGGATCTTATATATGATTTTCATGGCTAATATGTTGGTGATCATGTGTTTAGGCTTTTGGCCAAATTGGTTGAGATATGCTATGTTTACTTACCTATTGTATGGATATATAGTAAGTTAAATTCCATGTTATAAGAATTTACTAAGCTTAAATGCTTACTCTGTGTTATTTTCCATGTTTTATAGTAATTCAGAAGCTCGTACGAGTTGGAAGCTGGTCGGAGCTATTTCACACTATCTATCAGTTCTTTTGGTACTTTCAGTAAATTAATTTCGGTTATAATGGCATGTATAGGTTATTTTAACCAATGTTGGTATATAAATGTTTTGTTAAGACTACACATTTGAATGGCTTCTGTTTAGTATATTTTGATGTGTATATAAGCAACCTTATCATATTTGTTATGTGTTTGATATGGTAGAATGGAAGAAAGTAAAATGTGATTTGAATATGCATACATGAATTTAGTTATTTAGGTAAATTGAGATACTTGTTTACATGTCTTTAAATTGTCAATTGAGGTGCCTAAGGGCATATTGGTTGTATGTGGTGATATTTCATGTTTAAGACTTGATTTTGGCTTCATTTTGGTGTTTGTTAAGGCTTGTTTTGAATGCCTAAGGACAATATGTTTGATTTCAATTAGTTTATGATACGAATATTATATGATGTGAAATGTTTGAAATTTCTAATTATTTGTTATGTAAACTTTGGTAATGCTCCGTAACCTTGTTCCAACGATGGATACGGCCGGTTAGGGGTGTTACAATCCGAGCTATTAAAAGTTATAATTTTGAGAAGAGTGATTGTGAAAAAAAGTGAATGTGAGATGGCAGCTGAAAATATCAATTTTGCTCAACCGAGTATTCCCACGTTCAACGGTGACGATTATTGGAGTATCTGAAGGAACGGTGACAACCGCAAAAAAAAAGTTTTAGAGGAATAGAAGTTGAAAGAATTGAAGGCTAAGAATTATTTGTTTCAAGCAACTGACAAATCAACTCTGAAAACTATTATCCTGAAGAACACCTCCAAACAGATATGGGACTTTATAAAGAGCAAATATCAAGGAAGCACTAGAGTTTAGCGTGCTCAACTTCAGACACTTCACAGGGAATTTGAGACTCTGGAGATGAAGATGGGTGAATTGGTCACTAATTACTTCTCAAGGGTGATGTTGGTGGCCAATGACACGCAAATGTGGGACAAAACATGCCAAACATGAAAATCAGTGAGAAAATATTACGCACTCTTACAGAGAAGTTTAATTACATTGTTTGTTCCACAGATGAGTCGAAAGATATTGATCTCTATGGATGAGTTGCAGAGCTCCTTGCTGGTTTATAAACAGAAGTTTCTAAGAAATAATGGTAAAGAACAAGCTTTGAAGGTCACAGGTGAAGAAGTGCTTGAAGGGAGAGATCGTGGAAGTCATAGAGGTAGAGGAAGAGAACGGGGAAGACAATCTTTCAACAAAGCCACCATTGAATGCTTTAAGTGTCACAAGTTAGTACACTTTCAATGTGAGTGTTCTTACTAGGACAAGAATGCAAACTATGCTAAGATGGATGAAGAAATATTTCTCATGTCCTATGTTGATATAGATGATTCCAAAAGATATGATAAGTGGTTTTTAGACTCCAAATGCAACAATCATATGACTGGTGATAAGAAAGGGTTTATTAAGCTTGAGGAGTCCTTCAGAGAAATGGTAAAGTTAGGAAACAACTCAAAAATGGATGTCAAAGGAAAGGGGAATATCAGAATTCAGATTCATGAAACAACTCAGGTGATCACAGAGGTATATTACATTCCTGAACTCAAAAATAATTCAATTAGTGTATGTAAGGTTTATCATCCAATAGGAGGGTTATTTATACAAATTGACATGACAACAAATAGAATGTTGTATTGCCTGCTTCTGTACCTACTAACACTCCAGGGAAATTTTTTTTTGAAACAACATCTAAATACATAAAAGCACATTTGTGGCATAGGAGATTTGGGCACTTGAAGATGAAAGGGATAAGAACGTTGGCATAAATAAAACTGGTGAAGGGTTTGCCAATTCTAAAAGCTTCTCCCAAGCTTTGCATTTATTGTGTTGTTGGCAAGCAGCATTGTGAACCATTTCCTAAGAAAAATTTGTGGAGAACCTCTCAACCATTGCAGCTTGTACATTCAGACATTTGTGCGCCAATTACTCCTAAATCGAATGGTCACAAGAGGTATATAATCACTTTCATTGATGATTATAGTCATAAGATATGGACTTATTTTTTGCATGCAAAGTCAGAGGCATTTACTATGTTTAAGAATTTTAAAAACGTGGTAGAAAAAAGAAATAGGGAATAATATATGCTTCTTACGCACTGATCGATGTGGAGAGTTCGCTTCAACGGAATTCAACACTTATTGTCATACAAAAGGAATCAAGAGACAACTCACTGCAGCTTTTTCTCCATAACAAAATAGAGTTACAGAGTGATAGAGTATTAGAGTATTAGTGGTTGTGATTTGTGATTTGTTATTCAGGTTGTTAGTTTGTTAAGCAGAACAGTTAATAGGTCTCTGCTATAAATATCAGTCTTGTAAAACAGAAAAGTTTAAGAATTGAATTTACAAAATACTCAGTTTATTCATTCATGTTCTTCTAAATCTTAAGTGTGTTTAGCTTACATTACCTTACTTTCTATCATGGTACCAGTCGCCTAAGATCTTGGTGGTTGCTTCCGCTCTGAGGTCATGGATCCGATGGTTGATCAGCAAACTAGTGAATCTCTTCCTACGTCTGCTTCGCATCCTCGATTGGTCTATAGCTTTCCTCGTCATGAGATTGCTAAGTTGGATGAGTCTAATTTCGTTCAGTGGCAACATCAAGTCTAACTTATTGTCGACAGTTACGGTCTCCAAGGGTTCTTGGATGATTCCGTCACTGAACCGCCGAATGTGGTGGCCACAAGTGATGGATGTCTCGCTCTGAATCCGGATGCGATCTGGTTACGCAGCAGGACAAGCTTCTTGCCTCGTGGCTTCTTTCCACGGTGAGCTCTTCTTTTCTTTCTTATTTCATCTCCACTAAATCTGCTTGTGATATCTGGAGTGCAGCAAGTCATCTCTTCGCTGCAACCTCTATTGAAAAAGTCTCTCAGATCCGTCACAATCTGCATGCGGTTCGGAAGGGTGGCTCTACAGTAAAGGAATATGTGTCCAAAATTAATATTCTCTGCGCCTTGCTTGCGACGTCGGGATCGGAAGTTCCAGAGGTGGAGAAGGATGAGGTTCTTCTCAGAGGCCTCCCTTCTAATTTTGATTCCGTTTTTATGGTGGTTTCCGCTTCGTCGGAGCCCTTGGCGTTTCCAAAACTTGTGGACATTCTCATGGCTTTTGAAAATCGACAGTTGAGGGCAGCGCGTGATGTGTCGCCGGTTACGCATGTGGCTCAGGCTTCTCGTGCGGCTCCTGAATATGATGCTCGTAGTGCTCGTGGTGGTTGAGCGTCGTCAGGGTCTCGTGGTGGTCGAGCGTCGTCGGGGTCGTGTGGTAGCTGCGTTTTTCGCTTGTGGATGCAATGTCAGATCTACAATCGGTTTGGACATGTTGCACAGTGGTGCTATTACTGCTTTGACAGAGAGTATAGTGGCTCGTCGGAAGCCATGGATACTGGCGGTTGTGAACCTTTTCATACGCGTCCTCCGGTGCCAAAATCTGAAGGAGGGCAGTGGGTTTGGCAATAGAACCCTTCTGCTACCGTTGCTTATGCTCAGCCCAATTAGGCTCCTGTTTCTATTGGACCTTCTGGGCCTTATGCGCCCCATGCTTATGAACCTCTTAGTAGACCGCCTCTTATAAAAAGACTGCATCCTGATTTGGGCCAGCAGCAAGGGTATTGTTATGTGGCTTCAATAGGCCGTCTTTAGTAGGCCGAATGTTTCGACCCCCTAGGCCTAATGGTCCGTATCCAGTTCCTGGGGCTCCATATGTGTCTCAGCAGTTATTTGGGTCTCCGGTTGCAAATTGTGTTGGTTTTGACGGATCCGCTCCGACTACTCCTCTTGAGGTTTCGTGGTATATAAAACTTCATGCTCGGGTGTTTGATGTTGACAATTCTCAGGGTATTGGGTTGCCTTGAATTCCAGATTTTCGTGCTTCTGATTTTTCAGATACATCTCGCTATGATTCTAGCTATGGTAGTGTTGATCCATATATTCCGACACCAACTGGGTCTGCCTCGTGGTACCCGGATTCTGGAGCTTCTAATTATGTTTGTCAGAATGCTGCGGATTTAAATGCCTCATGTAACACCCTTAACCCGTATCCGTCATCGGAATAGGGATTCAGAGTATTACTAAAATTTACAGATCATTTAACAGAAATTTCACTTGTAACAACATATAAAAGATAATCACTCTTTTACATATCATGATAGATATAATTCTTTTGCTGTTTCTTTATAAACATTTATTATTCATTTCATTATATCAATTTTTTTCACGTACCATCATTTCCATATAATTCAGGTATATACCGGTGATAATTCATTTCAAACTCATATTATCTCATATCAGAACCTTACCCCTTGAATCATTTAAATATCAATGGGTACACTTAATTCAGCTCAATATCAATAATAACCATAAGTCTACAAATACTAATTTCATATGTCACTTATCAATCTTTGTCAAATTAGAGAACGTCTTACGAATTTGAGTCTGTCATTTGCTCAGTGCCACGATTCACCACTCGGTATGGTTTTCCTCATTGAAATACCATACCTACATTTTATACTCGGTATGGAAAATACCATACCTACGTTTCACAACTCGGTATGGGAAATGCCATACCTACATTTCTTAACTCAGTATGGATAATACCATACCTATATTTCTCAACTCGGTATGGATGATACCATACCTACATTTCACAACTCGGTATGGATAATACCATACCTACATTTCGCACTTTGCCATGGATCAACCATTGTCTTTTCCATCAATTCATCTTGTCACTGAAAATACTCAATTTGATCGTTTATTCAATTTTCACGCTCTTACATTATTCACGATTTTATCATCAATTCATATGAAATAACACATCATGAAATTCAAAAAATTAACAAACGGTCACTAAAATTTAGTTATACAAACTCACTAGTACAATTTTTGTATTATAACGATAATCATAATTTCATATTAAATATTCCAAATAAAACATTATATCCTTTCTAATTCAACATTTATCGTTTATAATCGGGCACGTGATCAATTTATACACAAGTCATTCATATATAAATGTATATTTTCCTCCTCCTCCTCTCCATCCTCATCCTTAGTATAAACAACACACTTATAGGTAACATTATCCATAATTTTCACTATCTACTTATGTGAATATTCACGCTGTCCATCTGTGTTATAGTTACTAAATTATTTTTATCTTGAGCTACAGAATTCCAAATTAAGATCCATAAATTTTCGAAGAAACTAGACTCATATGTCTTCTTACCATAAAAATTTCATAATTTTTGGTTTAGCCAATTAGTACAGTTTATTCATTTAAGTTTCCCCTGTTTCACTATCCAACAGTTCTGATCTCTCTTCACTAAAAATTAATTATATCACAGTACAGAACTCGGATAATGTTCCCGTTGATTTCTATTGAAAATAGAATCACTAAAGATTCTAATCATATAAATTTGAGCCTATAATTAATTTTCTCCAATTTTTGGTGATTTTCTAAATTTAAAACAGGGGAATCCGAATCCATTCTGACCTTGTCTCACAAAACTCATTATAGCACATAATTTACAATTCAATTGCTTACACCGTTTCTTCTATGAGAAACTAGGCTCAATAAGCTTTAATTTCATATATTATTCATCCTCTAATTAGATTTTTACAATTTATGGTGATTTTTCAAAATTAGCCTACTGCTGCTGTCCAAAACTGTTTTAGTTCAAGATGTTTATTACCATTTTTCCTCTAAATTTCACAGGTCATACAATTCAGTCCTTGCTCAATTAGCTCATCTAATAAGCTAATTTTTCTCAATTAACATTTTATTCCATCATTCTAAACTATTACACAACCTTTGAAAATTAGAATTTTAACACTAAACCTTAATTCACAACTTTCTCATAATTAGGTCCTAAAATCAATTTCTATTTAAATTACTTGATAAAATCATCAAACAATAAAATCAAAGCTTCAAATTCATTTTAATTCATCATAAACAGCCAACACTTGTCAATGATAACTTTTAATTTTGTCCATAAAATAAAAAACTAATGAATTAAACACTTGGACTTAATTGTAAAAGTCACAAAAATATAAAAATCTCAAAGAAAAGGGCAAGAATTGAACTCACATATGTCAAAGTATGAAAAACCAGCAGCTTTCAGACTTTCCATGGCGTTTTTTCTGAAGAAAAATGATGATATCTCCAGATTTTTCAATTTTGTCTTGTTTTATATGTTTAATTTGCAAAATTTCCCATTTTGCCCTTGTTTCTCCTTATCTTTTTGCTGATTTTCTTACCCAGCCGTCCAGCCCATACAAATTGGGTCCAATTCCCTTTTAAATCCCTCCTTTTTAATCACTTAAACTATTTAATCATAATTGAATAAATTTCACACTATTTTCAATTTAGTCCTTTTTAATTAATTGACTAACCAAATGTTAAAATTTTCTAACGAAACTTTAATACTAACTTAATAACACTCCATAAATATTTATAAAAATATTTATGGCTCGGTTTATGAATCTGAGGTCTCGATACCTCGTTTTCAACCCAATTTACTTGATTAATTCTTTTAAAATCGCAAAATTCATTAATTAAAAATAATTCTTTTAGGCTCGCGCTTGGCCTATAATTATTATTTATTAAAATTTCTAAACTTACTCGTCGGATTTAGTGATCTCGAATCACTGTTTCCGAAACCACTGAAAAATTTGGCTGTTACACCTCAACACCATATTCAAGTACCTCTGAACTCTTAATGGGCAATGGGGCTCCTACTTTAATTTTGTCTGTGGGGAACACGGTTATTTCTGCTAATTGCAAATTATTACAGTTGTCTAATGTGTTGTTTGTTCCAAGCATTCGCAAGAATCTCTTATCTGTGTCTCAGTTCGCTCGAGATAACAATATGTTCTTTTAGTTTCACCCTTCCTATTGTGTCGTTAAGGACATCCAGACGGAGGAAACTTTATTACGGGGCCGAGTTCATGATGGGCTCTATCAGTTTTTCGTTGATTCTCTGCTTTCATCGCCTCCTGTGTCTGCAGTTCACAATGTTGATCTTCAAGCCAGTTCATCATGTTCTGATCAGTTTACTCTATGGCATAATAGGCTTGGTCACCCATCATCTTCAATTGTTAATGTTGTTTTGAATAATTGTAGTGTTGTTACTAGTAAGAAATCTCTTTCTAATATGTGTATTGCTTGTAAAAAGGGAAAATCCCATAAGCTTCCGTTTTTCCCGTCTACTACTGAGTATATGGAATTGTTTGAGTTAGTTGTTTCTGACTTGTGGGGTTCAGCCTCAGTTGCCTGTGAAGGACATTTATACTATGTTTCGTTTGTAGACATGTGCAGTCATTTCATCTGGGTGTATTTGGTTAAATGTAAATCTCAAGCAATTGAGTGTTTTTCTCAGTTTTAGAAAATGGTAGCCACTCAGTTCGAGAAGACTACTAAGAAGTTTCAAAGTGATTGGGGTGGTAAGTTTCGGGCACTTTCCTCCATCCTTGCTGATCAGAGTATTCTTCATCGTATATCTTACCCTCAACTTATGAACAGAATGGTGTTGCCGAGCGTAATCATCGGCATATAATGGAAACTGGTCTTACCTTGTTAGCTCAGGCTAGTCTGCCTATGCAGCACTGGGGCTATGCTTTTCGCATTGTAGTTTATCTCATTAATAGGCTTCCTACTCAGGTTCTTCAAGGCCAATCTCCGTATCAGAAACTTTATGGTTGTGCACCGACGTATGACCATCTTCAGGTTTTTGGCTGCTGTTGTTTTCCTTATCTCTACCCATTTCAGCGTCATAAGCTGGATTTTCGATCTCAACCCTGTACATTTTTAGGGTATAGTTCTCAACATAAAGGCTATTATTGTCTTACTCCAGAAAAGTCGGTGATAATCTCTCACCATGTGGTGTTTGATGAGCATCGGTTCTTGTTTTCCCTTCCGACGGTGTCTGATACTGTTCGTTCCCCGTCTAGTACTACATATGTTCCTCTTGTTCGTCGTGCCACTCCACAAGTTTCAGTGGCTCCCTTGATGATCTCATGTCCTTTGCCTGGCTCTAATAGTGAGGCCTTTAGTCGGGAGGTGGTTCGTGATGAGTCTGCTACTCTGTCTACCCCTTGTTGTCTGTTGGCTGGTGTTCCTGATGCTTCACGATCTGGTTCAAGAAGGTCCTCCTCTACTCCTACGCCACCCGAAGTCTCGATACCGATTCCTTGTGGGAATACGCACGCAATGGTTACACGGTCAAAGGCTGGCGTTTTTAAGCCCAAGGTGTTGTCTGCTGAAACTGTTGAGTTTGAACCATGTTCTGTTGATGAGGCACTTGCTCATCCGGAGTGTAAATTAGCTGTTCAAGCAGAATATGATGTGCTAATGGCCAATTCTACCCGGGAGCTCGTGTTGCTCCTTCCTAGACTGAGAGCAATAGGTGAAAATGGTTATTCAAAATTAAGAGGAAGCCTGATGGATCTGTTGATCGTCGAAAGGCTCGGTTGGTCTTTAAGGGTTGTGCTCAAGTACCAAGATGTAATTTTAAAGAAACTTTTAGTCCAATGGTTAAACCGGTCACTATTCACTTCATCTTGTCCATTGCAGTGTCAAAGGGATGGTCACTTCGCCAAGTCGATGTCAATAACCCATTTTTAAATGGAGATCTGGATACTAAGGTTTTCATGCAGCAACCACCAGGGTTTGTTCAGTTTGGATCGGATGGAAAGCCACTTGTATGTCGATTGCAGAAGGCTTTGTATGGACTTCGACAAGCCCCTCGAGCATGGTTTGATAAATTGAAGCAGATTTTATCTTCTGTTGATTTTACTATTTCTCGGTCTGATGCGTCGTTGTTTGTTCAGATCGCGTCAGTACTGCGTTATATGTTCTTGTTTATGTAGATGATATAATCATTACTGGTAATAATTCGACAGCTATTACCAGTTTCGTTAAACAGTTGCATGCTACGTTCTCCCTCAAAGATATGGGGGATCTACATTACTTTCTTGGGATTCAGGTTACGCAGTCTTCCTCCGGTAGTGTTCATTTGTGTCAGAAAAATTATATTCGGGATTCGCTTGCTCGCAACTCGCTCCTCAATGCGAAGCCTGTTCATACTCCTATGATTAGCTCGACACAGTTATCTAAGGATGATGGTAACCGATTGTGTGATCCTACTGAGTACAGGAGTTTGGCTGGTGCCTTACAATATGTGGTGCTTACGCGTCCTGATATTTCATACGCTGTGAATCGCATATGTCAATTTATGCATAGTCCTACCACTACACATATGATTGCTTTAAAACAAATCTTGCGATATCTCTGTGGGACACTTAACTATGGTATTGTTATTCGACCATCTTCGCGTTTATCTCTTGTGGGGTACGCCGATGCAAATTATGGTCTAGATTTTGATGACCGTCGCTCTACGTCTAGCTTATGTGTTTATTTTGGTGATGCTCCTATTTCTTAGTGTTCTAAGAAACAGCAAGTGCTGTCTCGCTCTACAACTGAAGCAGAGTATCGAGGTCTTGCTGTGGCTACTAGTGATGTTAACTGGTTAGTTTCGCTTCTTTATGAACTACAGGTTCAGTCACCTGATACGCCTACTATCTGGTGTGATAGCTCCAGTGCCGTTACGGTTGCAGCTAATCCCGTTCTTCAATCCAAGTTCAAGCATGTCGAGCTTGAATTATTTTTTATTCATGAAAAAGTTGCCAGTGGTGCTCTTGTTATTGGTGAAGTCCCTGCCTGTGATCAGGTTGCCGACATTTTTACCAAGCCACTCTCTGTCACTAATTTTACTCAGTTTCGAACTTCTCTTCGGGTTTTACCGGCTAAGAAGATGGATGCATGATAGAGTATTAGAGTATTAGTGGTTGTGATTTGTTATTTAAGTAGTTAGTTTGTTAAGAAGAACAGTTAACAGGTCTCTGCCTTGTAAAACAGAAAAGTTTAAGCATTGAACTTACAAAATACTCAGTTTATTCATTCATGTTCTTCAAAATCTTAGGTGTGTTTAGCTTACATTACCTTACTTTCTATCACAGAGAGAAAGAATCAAACTTTTATAAACATGGTGTGGTGCATGCTGACTGACAAATAAGTTCCTAAGGAGTTTTGGCCAGAAGCTATAAATTGGGCAGTGTATGTTCTCAACAGGTATCCAACCCAGTAGTGAAAGTTAAAACCGTATAACAAGTATGGAAAGGAGTCAAGCCTTTAATGGATTACTTCAAAGTGTTTGGGTGCATAGGGCATTGCATGTACCTGAAGAAAAAAGAAAAAAAACTTGATGGTAAGAGTTTCATGTGCATATTTCTAAGGATTAGTGAAGAATCCAAAGCTTTTCGAATGTATGATCCAGTCTCCAATAAGATTTTCATAAGCTGAGATGTAATTTTTAAAGAAGAAGAAAAATAGAGCTAGAAAAAGAATAGTGAGGAAACTTACTGCATTGATTTTAAATGGGAAGATGAAGGAAAAGGGGGAGAATCAGAGTTGGAGGAAAATGAAGAAAGAGAAGAAGAAAATGAAAGTGAGTATTCTAGCTCACCTACATCAACCAATGTTACAAGTCCAGCTTCAGGGAGGAAAAGGATTGAGCCAGTATGGATGAAGGATTATGTAAATAGTGAAGGACTGTCCGAAGAAGAAGATGAAGTACAAAAACTTGTTATGGAGATACAACTCTCCATGTTTGTTGCAAATGATCCAACAGTTTTTGAAGAGGTTGCGAAAATTCAACTTGGAGAGAAGATATGGATTAAGAAATTGAAGGTATTGAGAAGAATGGAACATGGAAACTGAATAACTTACCGATAGGAGAAAAAAAGGTGGGTGTTAAATGAGTTTTCAAGACAAAATTGAATGAGAAGGGAGAAGTGGATAAATGCAAAGCCTGACTCATAGCAAAGGGATACGCGCAGCAAGCCAACATTGATTACAATAAGATATATGCTCTAGTAGCTCGTTGGGACACCATTTGGCTGATACTTTCACTTGCAGCTAATCGAGATTGGAAAGTATACCAACTTGATGTCAAAAGTGCATTTCTGCATAGTGAGATTGACGATGAAGTCTTAGTGGAACAGTCGCAAGGTTATGAAGTGAAAGGTGAAGAAAGCAAATTGTACGAGTTAAGGAAAGCACTCTATGGACTTAAACAAGCCTTAAGAGCTTGGTTCAGCAAGATTGAGTCATACTTTATCAATGAGGGGTTTGAAAGATGCTTAAGTGATTACACGCTATTTACAAGGAAGAATGAATATGGAGGTATTCTCATAGTAAGTTTATATGTCGTTGATATTATTTTTACAGGAAACAATAAGCAGATGTTTGGAAAGTTCAAAAGTTCAATGAAAAGTGAGTTTGACATGTTTGATCTTGGTTATTCTCATAGTAAGTTTATACGTCATTGATATTATTTTTACAGGAAACAATAAGCAGATGTTTGGAAAGTTCAAAAGTTCAATGAAAAGTGAGTTTGACATGTTTGATATTGGTTGCATGAAGTATTTTCTTGGAGTGGAAGTGGTGCAAAGCTTAGTGGGGATATTCATAAGCCAAAGGAAGTATACCAATGAGTTGCCAGAAAGATTTGGGATGGATTAATGTACATCTGTAAAAAAATCCCATTATTCCTGGGAGTAGACTTACTAAAGATGGAGGGACAAAAGTTAATTCCACTATTTACAAACAAATGGTAGGAAGCCTTATGTACCTGACCGTTACAAGGCCTGATCTTATGTATGTTGTCGGTTTGATAGCTCGTTTCATGGAGGAGCCCATTATTTTGCATCAACAAACAGTAAAGAGGGTGTTTCAATACTTGAAGGGAACAACTGAGTTGGGAATACTTTCCAAAAAGAGAGGAGAAGAAAGATTGCTTGCTTATTCGAACAGTGATTATGCAGGTGATCTTAATGGTCGCAAAAGCACCTCGGGGTATTTTCAAACCAAGTTCTGGAACAATGGCATGGAGTTTCAAAAAGCAACCAATTGTGTCACTTTCCACCACCAAAATAGAGTTCATTGTTGATGTCGCATGTGCTTATCAGAGTATATGGATGCAATGAGTTCTTGAGAAGCTTGGGCTTAAGCAATGTAAGTGCATCATATTTTGCGATAATAACTCATCCATTAAACTCTCGAAGAATCTTGTTATGCATGGTAGAAGCAAGCATATTAATGTGCGTTTTCACTTTCTTCGAGACTTGGCTAATGATGGAGTAGTAGAATTGACACACTGTGGCTCAAAGGATCAGTTGGTTGACATCATGATAAAACCTTTGAAGTTAAGAGTTGTTTTTGAAGATGAGAGAGCAGCTTGGTATCTGTAGTATTCAAAGTTTAAACTAATTGTATGGTAACAGCTCAGTTTAAGGGAGGAATTGTTGGGAACTTTGTCGATTTGACTAAGTCTTGCTTGTTAATTTAAATGTTTGTTATCTCTGATTCTGTTCCTTGATTTTAGCCATGATACTTGCTAAGTAAATCATGGATGCACTTAGTTATTTCTATTTTGTAATAGCTTATAAAAGCCTCTGTTATGTCTTTAAATAAATCAGGTTTTTAGCTTTCAATAGTCTAAATATTGTTTAGATTTTGACAAATACATTCCACATTAACTCTATATTGTTACGAAATATAACAACTATAACACAATTGTTGTAATTAAATATTGTTACAAAATATTTTTTAAAACTAGATAGTTTAAATTTATTTTAATTAAATATTAATATAATATATTTTATATTTTTAAATATTGCTACAAAATTATATTTTTTTTATAATTAAATAATTAAAATTGATTTCAAATCGGGTTTAAAATATAGTTCTCAAATAATTAATTTTATAACGGTTTTTAAGTGCTAATGCAAATTTTATTGTTTAAAGAATTTATTGAATTCAAATAAAATATCATTTAATTTTAAAAATAATAATTATTAAAGTAATTTAATTGAAACAAAATACAATAGTTACAAAAATTAAAACTTTTAGATTAAAAGTATTTTAAACAAATTATATCCAAGTTTAAAATAATGTTAAAAAATCATTTAAGTTTTATAAGTAAAATTATAGATATCATTTTTGAAAAATTCTTACAAAATATGTTTAGATTTTTATCAAATTATTTTGGTAGATTTAAATATTGTTTATAAACGGTGTTTAATTACCAAAAATATTCAAACATTTTAAAATATTATATTATTACCTGATTAAATATATTTTAAACATTATTTTAGAGAAAAATGTTAAATATTGATGTTTTTATCTTAAAATACTGTTTCTAAAATTAAAATTATTCCAATTATGATTATAGTTAAAATTTTTAAATACCGTTTAAACTCTTTAAAAAATTTAACAAATGTTTCAATCATGTTTGAAATAATTGTCTACTAAAATAGTGTATAAATAAAAATAAGTAAAATTACAAACAAATTTATAAAAAAATATTTATAAAAAATTAAAATTATAAATAAATTTGAAGTAACTTTCATAGAAAAACCTTTCTAAAACAAATCCATAAAATTTTAATTTTTTAATTTTAAAATTATTTTAAAAACATTTTATTAAATTGAAATTTTCTAAATTTTAAATATATTGCATCGCATTTTAAAATATTTTAAAAACATAATTTTTAAATTTTTAAAATATTATAACTTTTTTAAGTAGATAAAATTTGTACAAAAATATTTGATAATATTACATGTATTTTTCATAATAAATCCACATATTTTTATTAACATTTATCAAATAATTTAAAATCAACATAAAAACCATATATATTTTTTTAAAGAATCATGCATTTAAAGTATCTTACCAACAATTTAAATGATTTTAAGTAATTTATTTGAATATCTAATGAGATAATGTCATATTTGGTACATGAACTTTATCATATCTTTTAATGTGATACATCCATTTTGAAAAAGTCTATTTTAATAGTTGTACTTTTATGTTGTTTATTCATGTAGTACATTTGATTAATAGTTGTTAATTTTTTATATACCACAACACATGGCTCAATTGTAAGATGTCGCATGTTACTTTTTATTTCAAATAATACAATGGATAATAAATTAAATAATTTAAAAATAAATTTTTAATCTTCACTTAATCATTTTTTTTAATTTTTTTATAAAAATTGTTAAATTGAAATTAAAAGGAAAAAAAAACCCTTATTTCTAAATGATATGAGATTTTCAAATCTTATCTTTTTATTTATCGGAAACAGATAATTATTATTAATTCAAAAATCCAAAAGTTTATATAGGTGGATAAATTGAACATTGTAACTAATGAATTTAAACGTTACATTTTAAAAAATTATAAAACATTTAATTGTTTCAATAAATATTACTTAATACTTTTGTATGATTTACTCATAAATTCATATTCTTTATTTTTTGTTTGCATTTTTAATATATATTTCATTTATGTAATCATATATAATAATTTAACACATTGTATTTATACAATAACATTTTGGACTACAAAATCTATAAAAGTATAAAATAATTAAAATATTATAAAATTTATAAACAATTATAAAATAATTCTAATTATACTACTTTCATATAAAATTGTCTTCACCTATTTTTAGAATAAAGTCAAATTCTTAACCTTATTCAATTAAAATATGTTTCATATGGACATACATCTTGTTATATGTATATACATTTATTAACAAAAGGAGAAAATATACGTAATATCTAATAAAAATACGTGATTATCTTAATTTTGCTTGTAATTTTTTTTCCAATATACTTAATAATTGTTTAAATTTTTTGAAGTGGGTAAATTATTCAGCCATATTGAATTAAAATGATGCAAATTAAAGATTCGGCTTTGAAGTTTTTACCAACCCATTAATAGAATATGAGCTCGCCTTCTTTCTCTTGTTGACGATATTATTTTCGACACCATCGTCGTGTTGGTTGGCAACATTAGAACTTATCATCTTTGATCACCCTGAAGCAACCACGTACTGATACCACTTATCATGTGCTTAAAGCTTAAGTTAAGCAACCATGCAGCCTTAGGCTCGGTAACTCGATCGCTCGTATGCCTAAGTAAGCCTTCAAGTGAGCACTTTGCTCATTGAACTTGGTTGTCCCTAAGAAACTTGAAAATTAGAATAAGAAAGCAAGAAAGCTTCTTAGAGAATGGGAAACTTCTTATTACTTAAACGACTTGGTTACAAATAAGGGGTGAGGTATCCCTTTATTTATATGCCTAGCCCCAATACATCAACAGTTGAGATTCAACTACAAAGTCCAATATGGGCGGTGGAGATCTATCTCTAGAATCTTCCCAACTACTCTTAATAAATCTAAACAAGATAGCATTCTAAAGATATCTAATGTGGGCTAGCTATCTACATCTTTCTAGAAAGTCTCAAGGCTCCATGGACTCTTATAGGCCACTAAACCCCCATGGAGCAAGTGGAGTGTGTCTTGCATTTTTCGATTAAACTAGAGTCAAAGTAAAGGTGACATTGCGATGAGGAACCACGTGCCATCACAACACCACGAAAATGTTTGAAATAGAGGAAAACCAGAGGTGACATTGTAATAAGGAGCCTGGGACGTCGCGACGACATGATAAATTCTAACTTAAAATAGCCATGTAATTAGACTCTCAGTAGGATTACTTTTCCCAATTAAAATCTGATTATACTAGAGATATTTAGTGTGATTAGACCTCTAATTTTAGCTTATAAAAAGAACATCAGTAACTCTAGAATAAAATAACATAACATAACATTAGAGAGAAGATCAAGAGAGAGTTTTGAGAGAGCTTTAAGGGAATTTTGTGTTTTAGCTAGAGAGCTTTGTATTCAGGGTTTAGGGTTTGTTTTAAATATCTCCATCTTGTACTTTTCGATTATTTTCTCATTAGTGAAGACTCTTTTTCCCGTGGTTTTTTATCCTCTTGATCAGAGAAGTTTTTCTACGTAAATTTGTGTGTCCAATTTTCTCTATTCTTTCTTGTTAGTTGTTTATATAGGTCGATCCCCAACAAATTGGTGTCATAGCTTGGTTAGGATTCGACAATCAATTCGTTTAGATAGGGCGACGATGAGATTTGATATCGAGAAGTTTGATAGGATCAAAAATTTCGGTTTATGGTAAGTTCGAATGTCTAAAATACTGGTCCAAAACAGCCTGAAGAAGGTCGTTACAGGGTAAAATCTCGCAGATTCAGAGTAGTTAGAATGGAATGAGCCTGATGAGAAGGCCTTGTTAACAATCCAATTGTACTTACGAACAATATGTTATAGGAAATGCTTATAGAGAAAACGACTTCTGCCTTATGGAAGAAGTTAGAAACCCTTTACATGACAAAGTCTCTGGCTAATCGATTGGTGTTGAAACAGTGTCTGTACACGTTCGGTATGGCTGAAAATGTGTCCATTACGGCTCACATTAGCGAATTTGTTACTCTGTTGAATGATCTAAAGAATGTCGAGGCTAATATAGATTATATAGATTAAGCTATGCTATTATTGTGCTATTTTCCCTTTCATATAAGACTTTCAAGGAGACCTAATTTATTGTAGAGATAAACTCTCGTTCGACGATATGAAGGGAAACTTGTTGAGTAAAGACAAACTCGACATTGCGTTAGGTTCAAATAGCAAGCCAGATGGGCAAACCTCGATTTTGGTTGCGAGAAGCAAAACTAGATTGAAGTCGAGGAATCAAGACAAGACATGTGGCTACTGTAAGAAGTTAGGTCACATTAAGGAAGAATGTTTTAAGTTGCAAAACAAAAACAAGAGGGCTACTGAAAACGACGAAAAAGGGAAGGAGAAGGTTGAGCTAGCTGATGCTAGTGTGGTCGAGGACAAAGGAGATGATGGTTGTTGGTGTCTACGATCGAAAGGTCTAAGCTTATGTCCTAGTGGATCCTAGATTCAAGACGTTCTTACTATATATGTCCCAACAAGGACTAGTTCTCCACATATAGTCCAGTTGAAGGTGGAGTTGTGCTCATGTGGAATAATTCATCCTATAAGATAATCGGCAGGGGTACCGTCCAGATTAGGATGCACAACAAGATTATCAGGACACTGTTAGGTGTCAGGCATGTGCCTGATTTAAAGAAAAATATCATCTCCCTGAGTATGTTAGACTTGAATGATTGTAGAATCATCATTGAGTCAAGTAGCAATAAGGTATCTCATGGAGCTCTCGTTTTAATGAAAGGTCAAAAACCGACTGTCTATATATTTTGCAGGGTTCAATAGTGACTAGTGCAGTAATAATTTCCTCGACTATTACGGAGTTGTAGTCAACTTGATTGTGGCATGTGTGACTTAGTCATATGAGAGAGAAAGGTATGACCGTTTTGAATAAGAGCCTTCCGGTTTCCAAGTTTAAGCACTGCTTGGATTTGGTTAATATCCTATAAAAAATCAAGTTAGGCCCATGATAGGGCCTGACAAAGGAGGTATGTTAAAATACGAGTCAATGTGGAGATTTGTGAAATGTGTCTCACATTTTTCAGTCAAACCAAAGTCAAAATAGAGGCGACGTTGCAATGAGGAATCACGCAATGTCATAATGACACGACACTGTTTGAAACAAAGGCAAAGCAGAGGCGAGGGCGCGACGAATTCTAACTTAAAACAGCCCCGTAATTAGACTCTCAGTAGCGTTACTTTTCCCATTTAAACTCTAATTATACTCGATATATTTTAGTTTGATTAGACCTTTAATCTTAGCCTATAAAAAGAGCCTTAGTAACCCTAGAATAAAATAACATAACACAACATTAGAGAGAAGATCAAGAGAGAGTTTTGAGAGAGCTTTGTATTCAAGGTTTAAGGTTTGTTTTGAATATCTCCATCTTGTACTTTTTGATTAGTTACTCATTAGTGAAGTCTCATTTTCCCATGGTTTTTTTCCTCTTGATGGGAGAAGTTTTTCCACGAAAATTGATGTCCAATTTTCTCTATTTTTTCTTATTCGTTGTTTATACGAGTCGATTCTCAACAGAGTATAGTTAGGCCTCTTGATGGTGCTATGAGCTCTTTGGTGGCTCTTATGGATGTCAAATTCTGTTGGCACGTGACACAAGACCATGCTCTTGTTCATTTTAGCCAAGATAAATTGATACCTTCAATGCTTCAGGTGATAGCACGCTTGAAAATTTTTATATTGAGGTTATTTGTCTTGGTTTCTTGTAAAAACAGACTTGATAAATTTTGGATCTTCACTGCATGATATGTGGGAGGATGCTCAAACTAGGCCGAAACGGGTGGGTGGTTGTTCCTAGTGATTTGCCAATGACTATTGCTCATCTATGGGCCCTTGAAAACAGTGAGTATCATGTTTTCTTTTTGTTGGATCGGGTTTGATATGAGTATTAATATTCTTGGGCTTTGACATGGATATGGGTTTAGAAATTAGTAATTATAAAGTTAATTTGAAGATTTAAAATTGAAAATCAACTAAATAAACTACTAAAATCGATTAATCATATTGAATAAATCAACTAAACCAACTTATTTTAATTTAATCAATTCAATTCACTTCGATTTATTTAATTAACTGATTTTTTTGCTTACCTCTATTTGAGACGTAAGTATGAACAATCATGTAGAACATAAAAAATAACTATCAATATAGCCCGAAGAAAATGAAATAAACCAAGCCTCAATACAGTAAAACCCTATCTATATATCCTCATAAACATATAGTAATCATTTTATGCCATTATTTGTAATTAAGTGATTATTTTTTAGATTGTAATTCTTAATTTTTTTTTATACAATGCTTACAATTAATCATAATTTCACATATTTAAATATGAGGATAAACACGTTTTAGTGCACTCAAATTTACGTTCTCTTACATTAACAATAATAAAAATGACAGTTAAACTAAGACTCAATCAAAACTGAAGAAATCTTAAATCTTAAGATAAAAATTAAATGATAATTATATGTACTGCTTAAGTTAAACTAAAATGGCAGTGGCAGACGTGTCCATATAAATAAATTTTAATTATATAAAATATATTATATATTTATATAAATTTATAACCTTATTAGGAAATATGAACTACAATAATTCAATATTATTCTTTTAGCAGTAGTTAATTAAGTCGCTTATCTTGTATCGCAAGCAAGCATGACATCTTAGAAGTCTGATATATTAGAACGAGAGGGAAAAAGAAAAAGGATTAATGAACACTGCAGCAACTTGCAGAGCTTTTTCCTAGCAAGAAAAATTAAAATTATACATATATATGGATAGCATTGACCAAAATCTTTTATACTTAAGTTCAGGGATCCAATCACTTAATTCTCATTTGAAAATTGAAATATGAAAAAAATAAAACCCTAAATTTCATGCAAATCATAGCTACTATTCCCAATACCCCTAATTCAATTCATGCTGCTATATGCAAGCAGGGGAGCAAACAGACATCTGCATTTAAAGCCTTTTGGTAGCTTCTGATTTATCCAAAATTTTAAGCTACATGTAAAGGGTAAGAATATGTATATATGTTTTTTAATCCACTATTAATAGGCATAAATTCATAGGATTTAAAGGCACAAAATAAGTTTCTAAACATTAATTAGCATTTATTTGAATCTCTATCAAACCTTGTGAATTGTAACTCAAATCAAATCCCCATGACAAAGAGGAAAATATAAGAAAAGAAAGCATTAATTAATATATATAAATTAAGGGTAGAATCTATAAACCTAGTAAGCGTTTCGTTGTAGGGTATTTTGACTCTTGACTTGTTTTGTCCATACAGATCCCAACCTTGTGTTGGGAATTTGCCTGATAAATCCAAAACCAATAACAATTCCCAATCCATGAATGATTCACATTGCAAGCTCATGCTTTTGGATAACAATGTTAAAACTTTTCAGACTGAAAGAAGCCAAAGAGTTTTGGTGTACAAAATACTCAAAGTTGTGATGATTAGGTTTCTGTGATCTCACCATTGAGTTTCATTACCTGCTGCAAACTATCAAACATATTTGGTTAATTACTCCCAATAAGTATATTCAAAGTAATGTATATATATAACATAATATTTTGGAAGTTGCCATTTCCAAGGATTAGAACTTGCCAAGGGGTGTTAGCTCAACTGGTAGCATGCTCTCCCATCAATGATCTATAGGTCATAGGGTCGAGTTAGAATGTGTAAACTGATTTTGCCTATTCCTTCAAGATAATCCTACTCTATTTAAGACTTTTAACACAGTCGGAAGAAAAAATTCCAATCGAAAATAATATTAAACTTATTAATATATATACTCTGGCTTGGTGAATCTAACCTCAACTTAATGTAGGTATATCAACAAAACTTAATTTTAAACCCTAAAAAAGTTGATGAAAATCCAGCTTCCATGTAAGAGTAATTATAAAAGTAGCTAAATTCCAAGTTCATTTGACCAAGGTAACTATCAGGGCGGTGCAGGGACCATTTTATTGTCCAAAACCTTTATCTTTTAGCTTTTTTTCTTCTTTCTTTTTTGGTTAACGAGGATAAATTCAAATCTATGTAGGTAAAAGAAAAATTGAAAAAAGTTAGACAAAAAACCCATGAGTTATGACACAATTCCATAACATAAATTTAACTACCATCTTTTTTGACCATTCCAACTTCACTTTTAACCAAACTCCAAACCCTTTATTTATTTTTTTCCTCTTAAAGAACCAACAAGTTAAAAAGTTAATCAACTGTCCATCAATCTTTGATTATATCTAAAAAATGAATCATATATTGGAATGGCAAGCAAAAATTCAAAGCTAGGGTAGGGCTAAATGAAAACAATAAAATAATGGGGAAAATTGCATGTTGTTAACTTTTGTGCATGGGGGTTATTGTATTTGATAATTAACCATTATAGAATTGTGTAATAGAAGCAAAGACCTAAACCATATAGGTAAGCTCACAGTTGGAAGTTAATGTAAAAGGCAGGCATTTCGGAAAGAAAGAACAAAAACTGGTCCGACCTTGTTTCACGTGAACTTCCGACCATCACGCCCATGGTTTAGACTTTAAAGGATAATTGCCCTAAAAGGGATCACAAGGAAGAAAATTATAACAAGATTCCTTGACCCTTTTTTTAAAAAATTAATTAAGTAAAAACAACAACCACCCATTTTGTATATATATATATATATAGTTGGTAAATAAAATGAAGTTGAATTGTCAAAAGATATACCTCTTTTACTTTCGTCTTAAAGCATTTAAGGATACATCATATACACATTGGAGTTAACTAATTATGTGTTTATTATCTCTAATTATAGTGTAATTTTTGTTCTGCATGAGTCCTCCAATGGGGATACAGATAGTTGGCACACTTGCAAAAAGGCAAAGTTTTTAGCCATGCAAAGTAATATATGTAATAACAACTATTCATGCATGCCTGTGTACACCATGATTAAATGGATTTTTTGTGACATTTCAATATCAATCCTATTATTAGTCATGTGTGTCTATGCTATAGCGTTTATTACACCACATGTCTTTATCACCATCACAAATTTAGGTCAAATTTTGGTTCTAGCTTCTTTAGTATACTTAAATTTAAGATTTAATCCTTATACTTTGATTTAGCATAATTTAATTTCTTTTCACATTTTTTAAGGGGTATAAGTACAATTACACTATTTGATAAATATAAAGACAATATATCAAAATCATTACAAACAATTTTACTCTCACAAAGCAAATATAACTTAAATCAGAATAACTTTCAACAGAACCCATATGTAGCAAGATTCTATAACTTAAATTGTTAACTATTCCCATTAAAACAATGACTTGAACACCCCCTTCAACACAAAAAGTATCATGAAAGGAAATTTTTTTCAATACAAATGTCTAAAATCACCTATAGCCCCTCTTTAACCCTTAAATAGGAGGATAAATGTGCTTTAATGCACTCAAACTCACGTCCTCCTGCATAAGCAACAATGTTGGTACCAACTAAGCTAGAACTCAGTCAACATGAAAAGAATTTTTTTAATATCATTAATTAGTCGAATAGTTAATATTGTTAAGTATTCTAGTAAAAAAATGACTATGAATTATAAAAATAAAAAATAAAATAACACCCCCTCCAAACACACAAAGTTTCACAGTAGCCTAACAAGTTAGAGTAGTGTTTTTTAAAAGAAGTTCCCGTCATTAATGTAGCAAAAATAGTTAATAATATTACAAAAGTGGAATTAAATCATTACAAATTAAAGCCTAAATCTCATATATTTAAACATAATTGAGAGGCCAAAATCATAATTTGACCCACAAATTTAACATCTCTTTATAGATAACATTAACATGTTAATCATTTTTATAAGGATTATTATTTGGCTTAACTCCACAAATTAACACACATTTTTAATATTTTTTATAGAATTGAAAATTTCACTAATTTTTTTATAATAAACTATATTTTTTAGTTATATATATGATCAAGATTGATTCGCATACAACAATTCATTTTTCCAATTTTTTCATCTATAACCTGATATAAACAATCAATTTCTTTTTGAAAGAAAAAATGTATGGTTAATTAGGGGGTGATCGTATTAATTAATAAAGATGGTAAAGTGATTTTAAGTCTGTTGAGAGCCACGCACTAAAGGAGAGAGAGAGTTAAAGTAGGCAGTAAACACTAATCCAACAAACACTGACTTTTTTCAGAAATAATCCGAAACGTTTTATTATTTATGAAAATGGCTCAAGTTCAAAATCTATAACAAAAATTACTTGAAATCTACAATGTTAGACGGTGTTGGCACACCGATGGCCAACACTAAAGTGAATCATCGAGTAATCATTGCAATATGACTGGGTTGGGGATAAAAAAATATATTTTTTTTGGTGTCGGCACTGCAATGGCCAACACCCATGTGTATTTTTTGGTGTATACTTTTTTAAAAATACTAGTATTTTCCAGTTAAAAATATCTTTTTTATTAAGTTCCGGTGTCTATGTGGCTGACACCAAAAAAATTCAAAAAAAAAACTTCCGGTATTTTTGGTGTCGACATTGTGGTGGCCGGCACTCGTGTTAGAAAAAAATTGATCTCGTGTTTCTCGAGGTCCAAACCAGTCTAAAAATTAATTTTTATGGTCTCGAGATTCCCTACGTCGGCACCAATGTTCAAAAAATAATTTTTTTGGTCCCACGTTTCTTATTGTCAGCACTAATATGCTATATATACCAACCATGGTTGAACATTGATTTTGGGAAAAAGGAAAGGAAGAAAAAAATTGCAAATTTTCCTAATGAAGAGATAAGGGAAAGGGAGAGAACGGAGAAAAAAATGTAAGTCTTGAGAAATGGGAAGAGAGGTTGAAAGAATGTTTTGTTTACTGTGATCCAACGAAATTTGGACATCGGCAGGAATATTTCATTATTTGGGGAGTGTACCATCACCTGGAGATCTCATCTATCTAATGATAGTTATGTGATAATAGGGTTGAAGTATATATTGTCATGAGTACCACAAAGGTTATGTTGTTAAGGGGCGGAGGTGTCGGTTACGGTTTACACGAGTTGGTGACAGTTTTCGCCAACCAAACCTTGTATCATGAAAACCCACCCTTGGGGCACATGATTCCAGATGGAGCCAATTGAAGCAAAATTTTTCGAATGAGGCAATGAGCCTTAGGGCACCGAATTGCTGATTGACTCAAATCAGCACTGTGTGGTTAGAAGCTCGAATAAGAGAACACATTGCGATTTTTGCGTAACTAATAATAAAATTAAGCAACACCGGTGTATTTGATTGAGGGCGGCCGAACCTAGTCTCACTAAATGCACCGTTAGGTCACCGGATTCACGATGGACTAAAATTAAGCAAAGTTGAATATTGCGAGATTCTTAATGGACCTAATTCAAGCAAAAGATGAATGAACTGAAGGAAATACTTTTTAAAATAAATTAGCAACTGTGTTGTGCGTTTAATCCAAATTTAGATAGTATTATTGCACATGAAGAATTTTCGTAAATTATGAAATTAGTTGGGTCAGTTTTGTAAAAAGCCGATAATAGTAGAGAAACATATTTTGGAGTAATTTTTAATGTAAATATTAGTATGATAAAAAAAGAAATAAAAGGTTTTTAAATTAAAAAAAATTGATTGTTCTTAAGGTCGAAAATTTTATCCGCAGCCGAACTAATATAAAATCAAGAATAATAAAAGAAGTCGGGATGCAATGTTTTAAAATTTGAAAAAAAAAACAGTTAGAAAATTAACCATAAACACAATATTTTTATTCTTTATAAGTATGAATCATAACCATAAACACATATTCAAAGAATGAAAAACTTAACTAAAAATGATAAAACTAAAATACAGTATTATAATAAAGAATTCAGTATCAAACAATACTAAATCAATATATTGAGTAATTTAAAATTTTAAAGTATTATAAAAAAAGTTTTATGATAATGAAAAAAAAAAACAATAACCGTGTGACTGCCCGGTCACACGTCTACTATTTCCTTTTTTCTTCTTTTCCCTATATCTTCTTCTTCCCTTCCTTTATATAGCTTCAATGGTTCCCTTCCACCACCACACTGGCCGACCGACTCCCCTTCACCGAAAATTTTCTTTTTGAATCTTTTTTTGCGTGTATTAAGTTTGAAGCATTAAGGTAAGTTAATATGTTTTTATAACAATTCGTTTAATTATATTTTGTTAATTTGAATGGTGGTTGATAATGTTATTATTAATTGCGTATAAATCACAATAAGTTCTCTTATCCGAGCTTTCAACCAACAAAGCGAATGATTAACGAACGAGTAAAATGAAAAAATCACTACATTGTCAAAAATTATAATTATAAATTGGCGGTTAATTACAAAATTTACTTAGCTAATGGATATTTGTTTTTGTTTTAATTTACTCTCTATCACGTTTTCCATAGATTTTATGTTTACAATTTAGTGTACGTTAGCTTGTAGGTCAAACAATTTAGCCCTTATTTTTTTTCTTTTTTATTCTTTAATTAGTTTTGTTTTCTTTCTTTGTTATCCTTAGATTGAAGTGGATTCAATTGGAAATTTGATATATTTCAATTTGAATTCATACAAGCACTTGAATAGTTAATAAAAACCATTTATTTTATTTTTTGAAAAATGTTATTCAAGTCAGTTTTTAAATAATAAAAAATTATTATTCATTACTTGTGAATATTCAAGTGGTCAAAATTAACAAATATCAGTTTTATTATGTGTACTGGATGAGTACTGGGTCTTGAGGCCTCAACTCCATGGTCCGGGACATATTCCCGACAATCAAATTATAATGTACTTGGATGTCTTGGACTTGGCACATCGGCATTCATTCGGATGTTCAACTTGAGTTCAAACTTAATATCTGCCCTGGTTGAGCGATGGCGCTCAAAAACCTATACTTTTCATCTCTCATGTGGGGAGTGCACGATTATACTGGAGGACATATCAGTTCAACTCAGGCTCCTAGTTGATGGAGTTGCGGTCACGAGGCCAAGGAAAGTGGCTAATCCTTGGGGCCTTTGCTACCAACTGCTTGGACGCACCACCTACCAATTTGAGATTTTATTGGTTAAAAGAAAATTTCGAAACATTATCGAGCAATCCAATTGAGACTGAGCTCATTTCTGTTGCTTGTGTGTATATTTTGCACTTGATAGGCGGGGTACTAATGTCAAACTCTAATCAAAATAGAGTCCACATTATGTACTTTCCCTTATTGGCAGATCTGTACAATGCTCGGTTCTATAGTTGGGGCTTAGTAGTATTAGTGACGTTGTAGTGTAAGTTTTGTCGAGCGACAAAGCATGAGACGCAAGATATAAGCGATTGCGTTTTACTATTGGAGTCTTGGGCTTTGTATAGGATGTCATTTCAAGCATCAATAAGTCACCAACCATCAGTATGTCACCATTGGACTCTTCATCATCGTCTATTATGGTGCCCGACACCTCTAGATGTATCTCTAGACCGGGACTTGGGATTGGGTTGTTATACGAACATCCACTTTAGTTTGGATTTTTAGACGTTGCGATGTCCCTCCACAACCCGACTGATCTTCCCAATAGACACTAAGATCAAAGTCAAATCTGTGATGTTGACTTACTAAAGGGGCAATTTGAACAGGTTTGGGATCAGCTAACTCTATGAATAACTTAACTAGTCGAGGGTTCTTAATCTCAAACGGGCACTAAATTGCGATCATTGTGGCCACATCATCATCTACAAGTTCCATATTAGCAAACTTCAATGTATTTGTTGAAACTGGAAATTTGTAGAACAATCTTGACATTTGCTTCCCACAACGGGTAGCTATCTTTGCACTGATCTTCCGTTTCAGTTCCACTAGCATTACACGCTTATTGAATCTCATCCTCATTTTTTGATGACTTTGAAATACACAACCTTTTTCAGTTTTATTTACCATTTCTACATTGAAATGAACATACAATAACAACATCTGGTTATTCATCTCCAACAAAATTTGTTTCCTCCTCAACAAAACACAGATATTTCTTTGTTTTTTTTCTCTCTTAAACTATTAAAGTAAAAAAAAAATCAAGTAAAAAACAGAAAAATTCAATATATATAACCTGGTGGTGTTGACAAATTGTTTTTGTCTGGCACGGGTGCTAGCCACCACAGTGTCAACACAAAAAAATATCGAATTTTTTTCCGATGTCGGCCATCTAGACACCGACACCTGATTAAAAAATTTTAATCGAGTAGTACCCTTATTTTTCTAAAAGTACACTAGAAAATACATACGGGTGCCGGCCATTGCAGTGCCGGCACCAAAAATGTATTTTTTTTATCCCGACTCAATCATATTGCAATGATTTCACTTTGGTATCAACCATCGGAATGCCGAAACCGCCCGACACTGTAGATTTCAAATAATTTTCGTTATAGATTTTGAATCTGAATAATTTTTATAAATAAAAAAATCTCCCAAGTTAGGCCACAACCACTAGTAGTCTAATTAGTAGTTTAAAAAAGGGTTAGGTCCAAAATTAATGAACCTTCATTTCTGCCATAATATATCACTAAATTATTCACCATCATTTGGCTTTTATGGGATCTCTTGGATTTCTCGAAAGTAAATAAAATAAAAAAATGAAAAGTTGGAGTTTGCACTAATTAATCCGAGTTTAAACTGTTGTAACAGAAACCACCTAATCATTCACCTAAACATATACACTTAAAAGGCCAAATATTATTATACAAAATAATGGATTAAAGAACATAATTGTATGTTGTGTTTTATTTATCGGTTTGCATGGTGTCTCTTCCTCCTAATCAGATTATTACTCAATAATTTCTTCATATAGATTACCACCCGGCCGGGCTACTTCATTTTAATCTAATCCTGGTTTATATAAATAATAATTTCTACTTTTTTATACCAGCTGAGTTGTGTCGTCTACACATAAAAAAAAAACTTTTGCATGTATATCTAACCTTTTCTTTCTTAAAAGGGGAAAAGAATGTAATCAAAAGCATGCTAAAAATGACAATACATTTCATAGTGGGAGCAGCCTAATTACTGTTGTTATTATTATTATTATTTACCCAATTAATGGCTTTAAGGTTTTAACCTTATCCATATTGATTATAACAAGTGGAGGAAAAATATGAAAAACAAAATAAAACTCTGCCCTAAAGAATAAAGGTAAAAACGAAAAGCAAATATATATATATAAGTTTTACTTTTAGTAGATTATTTCTATCCTTTAAAAAAAAATAACTCGATTGGCATGAGTATTATTGTCAATACAGGAGGATGTGTATTCGAGTTCGTTAAAGCATATTATCCTCCTATTTATAAACTGAGGAGATATTATGAATAGTTTTAAATATTGTGTGTCAAAAAGAATAAATATTTATATATATATATTCCGTTTGTATATATTCCAAAATTTTTACTTAATTATCTGGGTAATTTAATTTCCACTTGGAATATTTGTATTAGTAATTTTATTACTTACTGTGAATTGATAACTTTGCAGTCAACACAATTTTTTCTTTATACCAACGACTTAATTAATGGCCCTTAATTAAGGGAAAGTTAAATTTTTTTTTTTAAAAAAAGAAGAAGGGAAAACTATAATTTTTAAAAATTTATTAGAATTATTAACAATGTATCAAATAATACTTTTTCTTACCTTATTAGTTTGGAATAATTTTATTTCATGAATAATTTATATGAATACTAATTATAGAATTAGAAAGAAAATGTCCTTATGGAAAAATTCATGATTTATTCATCTAATAATATGATTTTGTTTCCAATTATTTTATTAGAATGATCTTTTTTATTAATGAATAAGCCAAATATATAACAGGTTCGTATTTCATAGTATATTATTACGGCTAAATCCATATATAGCTTAATTAGTGCTATACCTTGAGTTGAATTCGCCGGCATCGGAGACCGGAAACAAGAAAATCCGGCGACAATCTTGGGCTACTTATACACCCTCGCTATAATTACTTGCATGTGACTCCCGTAAGTGTGGATTTTATTTCCATACAATTTCACCTCCTTTATTATTTTCTAATGTTTAACTAAAATATAAAATCAATAATGAGTAATTTGATTCTAATATAGGATTTGCATCGTTCAAGTTTTAGATTCAAAGGCATTTTAGGTTTTTGAAAAGTTAATTGTATATTAATACTAATTCAAAATTTTTAATTTATATGCTGATTAAGTCTTAACTCAGTTGATATTAATATTGTTGTCAATGCAATGGATCCGAGTATGCTAAAACGCATTATCCTCTTATTTAAGGGTTGGAGAGGAGTTATGGGTAGTTCTAAACATTTTATCAAAAAAATAAAAATTAAAAATCGTGATGCTACACTCACATAAAAGGAATTAAAAAATAAAAAATCTTAATTTAAATATTTTATTATATACATTATTATCTTTACTTTTTTAAACCCCTATTAAAATTTGGTGTTACTGTGCCAAGTAATACCAACTCAGAATTAATTTAAAACCTATTCCCTTATTAAATATTTTTTGTGGTGAATAACATGATAAAGCTCAAATAACAAGCACGATGAATGCAATTTAAACCCAAATTTCATCTGGGGCGGTGAACACCCTTAACCATTATGCCAACACATTAAATATTAATTAATTTAAATTATGTATTTATATGGCCTTGCATTATCTAATATATAAATATTTATTTTATTTACCATACCCGTAATTTACATTTTTAGAAATTATCTCCGTATAATAAGGTACCCATATATTGTTAGTCCAATTTTGTCTTTCCAATCCTAGGCACTTTGGTTTTTCTCTATATATACATAGCTTCACTCAAAACTTTCCACCAAGAAAGCTACAGGGCATTCAAAAATGGCTCCCATGGGAGACAATGTTGTTGTTTCTAACGTAAACCTTGAGAAGCTTCTTAGCATGAAAGGAGGCAAAGGTGAAGCCAGCTATGCCAATAATTCCCAAGCTCAGGTCTTCTTCTTCTTCTTCTTCTTCTTTTTAATACTGAAACTTAAAAAAACTTAAACTATGTGTTTAATATTATCCATGCAGGCTTTACATGCTCGTTCGATGCTTCACCTTCTTGAAGAAGCCCTAGACAGTGTTCATTTAAGCTCCCCAGAGGTACCCTTCGTGGTGGTCGATTTGGGGTGTTCCTGCGGCAGCAACACCATCTACATCGTCGACGTCATTATCAAGCACATGGTGAAGCGGTACGAGTCGTCGGGGTACGAACCGCCGGAATTCTCTGCGTTTTTCTCCGATCTTCCTAGCAATGATTTCAACACCCTTTTCCAACTCCTACCTCCGTTAGCAAATAACGGCGGTAGTAGCATGGAAGAATGCTTAGCCTCGAATGGACATCGCTCCTATTTCGCTGCCGGAGTTCCTGGATCCTTTTACCGACGCCTTTTTCCGGCTAGATCCATCGATGTCTTCCATTCGGCGTTTTCATTGCACTGGCTATCACAGGTTTATTATTTTTCTTCTCTCATTCCTTCTACTTTCAAGTGTACTAGTTTTTTGGTCATGCCGCTGTATAATACCACGTCTCTAAGCAGGCGCGTATCCCAGCCCGTAAATGAAAATTTTTTATTTATCCATTTTAAAATGTTATACGAGTAAGGTAGAATTGCATTTCTAACTCCTAAAAAATAAAAATTTGATTTAATATTTTAAAAATTATAATTTAATTTTAACCTTTAAAAAAAATTTTTAGCTTTCCCTGTCTTTAAACTATTACATATGTATATTATCATATATAGATATATATATCGAGAGAGAGAGTTTATTCCCGAGGATGATTTCTAAGGTGAAAACAATAGGAGAAAAACATAATCTTCAAGTTAATGTCATTTCATGGTAAAAGAAAATACAAAAGTTTAAGTGATTTTGAATGATCTTTAACCATCCCATTTTGGCCGGCATTGAGTCGGTCAAAAGTGAGTGCACAAAATGATAATAGTAAGTGTGTGTATATATATATATATTTGTCCTATTCCCTCTTTTTGAAACTTGAAAACAATTGGAACCCTAATTTTCTTCAAGATGTTTTGACTATATGTTTAGATTGGAATTAGATTGTGCTTTTTTTTCTAATTGGGCCTAGAATATTGTTAATGACTCGTATGATTTTTTTAAAATAATTAATGTGTGAATCTGATAAAATAATGCATTAAATAAGGTGGTTTCTAGAGGAACGGAAATTTGAATTTCCTGTAATTCGTAGTGGTAGTTGAGAGATTTATCTTTAACTTTTCCCATTCTAAACTTGGGTTAGTCTATTTAAAAAAAAAAGACTATTTATATAGAACATAAGGAAATCCAAAAGTACTGTTACAGTCTCGCGTCAATCCTATTATATATATTTGAATGTGCAACACAAGATTAAGACCAGACAAACGTTGTTGTGGTATGTAACATGGGACCCAGATGCCTGAAAGTGTGTTAGACCGAAGATCAACGGCTTACAACAAAGGGAGGGTGTTCATCCACGGTGCAAGCGACAGCTCAGCCAATGCTTACAAGAAACAGTTCCAGACAGACCTGGCTAAGTTCCTGAGAGCAAGATCCATAGAGATGAAGAGGGGTGGGTCCATGTTCCTTGTCTGCTTAGGCAGGACTTCTGTGGACCCCACAGACCAAGGTGGGGCCGGTCTCCTCTTTGGGACCCACTTTCAGGATGCTTGGGATGATCTTGTCCAAGAGGTACCTTTACAGCACTAATATTCACACTAATCACCCACGTTTACTTAAAGCTCTTCACTTTTACATGTGTCAACAGTGCTCCCCAATTGTCCCTAAATTATATCTCACATTGTTAGATTCTTTCAATCACATCCTTTCCATTATTTACATTTCACCATAACATTGTCTTTTGGTAGGTTCTAGTTTAAGGTATTTACAATTGAATATAATATAATTTTAATGTTAAAGAAAAAACAAACATAAGAATTTTATACTTTAAAATAATATTTAGAACATTATTTATACATCATATCATAATTCATCTTAAAAAATTATTAATAAGAAAGTTTGTCTAGTTAGCATAAGAGTGTTTTCAGTTGTACGAACTTTCTTATTGATATGTCAACGAAAGTGCATTCAATTAGATAAATTTTACACCCTTTTTAAAAATAAATTATTTTCTTAAATTTTTCAAAAAAGTTAAATTTATTTTATCAATTAATGTCTTTTTCGGCATATTTGGCCAAGAATAAGAAATAATAATTTGTGCCTATGGTCTGTTACTGCAATTTGGCAGACCAAAAAGCAAAGGGAAACACCATGCAAAAGGGGAAATGATTAGGTGTGTTGGGGCTTAGTGAGAGCTGTATGATGGATTGTCACTGATCATGATTAAGTTGTTCGAACGCCAGCCGTTGGATGGTCTTGGTTAAGAGAATCCGCTCTAGCCCTCCACTTGTCTCCCATTGCCATGTCGGCAACAATATGATAACCGCAAGGCAGCGGTCCTGGGGGGGGGTCCACATATGCAAACTGACCACCACCGTTGGATCAAGTTTTTTAAAAAAATCGATGTTTGACATAATCATGCATTTAACAAGACGACAATAACAGTGATTTGGGTCCATTCGATCATTGTTGATGAAATTAATCATAAAAATGTTTCGTGGGACCAGACATTCTGTTGCAGCAAAAATTGATGTAGTAGATGATAGTACATTTACGTATCATCCTCTCCTTTAATCAACTGTTCTATTCAAGCTGCCACAACGATTATCATCATAAGTTAATAATAATTTTATATATGTCCAATACATGACTGATTGTGATGGTGCAACAGGGTCTTATAAGTGCCGAGAAGCGTGACAATTTCAACATCCCAGTGTATGCTCCAAGTCTACAAGACTTCAAAGAAGTGGTTGAAGCTGATGGTTCATTCACCATTAACAAGCTTGAGGTATTCAAAGGAGGCAGCCCTTTGGTTGTTAGCCGGCCAGATGATGCATCGGAGGTAGGTCGAGCGCTAGCCAACAGCTGCCGGACTGTTTCCGGGGTGCTAGTCGATGCTCACATCGGGGACAAGCTCAGCGAGGAGCTGTTTTTACGGGTGGAAAGCCGAGGCACGAGCCATGCTAAGGAGTTGCTAGAACAGTTGCAATTCTTTCACATTGTTGCGTCTCTTTCTTTTGCTTAAAGGAAAAAGAAAAAATGAAAAAGGCTTTCATATCCTTTTTTTCCCCTTTCCCTTTTGTGTGTTATTTCATTTCCCATTGTAATGAAAAGGGATATAGTATTAATTAATTCACACACAAAAGAGAGAGGGGAAAGGATCTCTTTTCTTTTTTCTTTCTTGTTAACTTTGTTTTGTGTGTTTCTTTGTGTGTGATTATAGTTAATGAATATTATTAATACTTTTGTGTTCCCTTGAATCCAAACTATTTAAATAAAGCCACATAAATCCCTTTTTCTTATTTTTTTATTTTTGGCACAAATAAAATCGATAAGGGTTAATACACAATATCAACTGTAGTGATCAAAGAAGAGAAAAGATTTTTGATTCAACAAAAGAGAGGAAAAAGATAATTAAGATGGGATCTTTTTTTGTTACCCCTCTCTAATGGAGTATTTGGATTATTTAAACTATGGATATTTTGAGTTGGATCCCGAATCAAGTTATTATATATTTTATTATAATTGTATAACAATAAGAAAATGAATAAATAAATATTAAAATTCTTATTAAATTCACTTAAAAAAAATGAATTTCATTAATTTTTTTTTGCCCTTTCTTTTTAAGAGGGGTGGGGTTCAATGGTAGTTATTTCGGTTGTAATGTTATTACAGAGTTATTTTTCCAAATGTTATTCTTGTCTAAATTGTACTTTAAGACCATTGTGGCTCTTGCATACTCCTTGTTTCCCTCTTTTTATTCTTTGACTACCAAAACATTTGAATTTTTTTAATTTCTTCATTATGTTTTAGTTGATTTTTTAAATATAATTTATAATATTTTTATGATTTTTTAATTATTATTAATTTGTTCTTTTTACTTTGTAGAGTAGTTGAACCGTCCACTTCGAACCGAGAGCCAAGAGTGCAACCAGATGGCCTCCAGTCAAATTCTTTCAACATTGCCTGTTAAGTAAAGACAGGATTTTTACACCATGAATCAAATTCTTGAAATAAGCAAATTACCCTTCTGGTAATTATAGAATTCTGATACATATCTGATAGTTCAATTGATGTTTAAGCAACCACTCGATCTATTCTTTCCAAACTGCACAACCAAAAGCATGTAATGTAACAAACCAGTAAGCATATACTACCCAAACTGATCATAACAAGCAACAAATGTATATATTAATAATTTAAGCTCCTTCTATTCAGCTGCTGCTGCTTCTGGTGAAGATGAATGAAATATGAAAATATCAGCTTCTTCAGGTAGCCTAAAGCTCACCCTTTTCTTTGACTTCCCACTTTGGGTCATGCTGAATGAAACCTCACTTTCTTCACCTTTCAAAAGCCTCTCCTTTGAAAAGCTCCCCCTTGCTTTAGAGCTGCTGCTGCTGCTTCCATTTTCATTTTCTCCCACACAAGATGGGAATACCCTCTTGGATGAATAATGCTTGAAAACATGGTATTCACCCCCTGAGGTGGCCCCATTTATCTTTTGCAACCCTGGTGAAGCAATGAGCCAATCCTCCAGTGTTGGTTCCTTTTTTGCCTTGTTTACCTGCTTTTGTTGCTGTTTCTCTTTCACCTGCAACAATTGCCTCTCTTTTGCTTCGTTTTTCCACATGCAGACCAACATCAGCAAAGACAATACTGACCAAGAACTTGCTTTATGCTCATTCTCATGTTCTTTTTCCTGTTGATCAGACAACCTCTGGGGGCTTGATTGTGCCAAACAAGAGCATCTAGAACCCATTTTTTTCCTTTCCTCTAGGGTGATACCAATAAAAAAATTGTCATATTTCTTCTTGGTACAATAAAAGGTTATATACAGTGGATTCCAAGATGGATTCTCCAAGGGATTAGGATAAGAATTTTCATCAATTAACAGCTTTATTATTATCGATATCCACTCGTTGATTGCTCCAACCTTAAACTTGTTTGTGCCTGCGTTACACTTTTGTTGTAGGATTATGGAATCTGAATCTTATTTCCTTGTCAAATGACCAAAACCCCCTTGCTAAAACCATTTGATTCCATATTTTCATGGGCCGAACTTGTCATTTTTGGTAATAGTTAAGTTTTATCTTAAATGCCATCAACAAAACAAACAGGTTAGAACGCACTGTCTTTGACTTAACCACCTCTACGTATATGCTGCCAAAAACTTTCTTTGTTAAATTTGGTGAAGAAGGCAAGAAAACCAACATAAGTAGCTAGAAAAGTTGTCAATACACCCAAATAAGGATTGATTTGAATAATAAGAGCAATATATTACTGGTTAGCTCCATCTGATGGAGCAGTTCAGAGGTCCTTTGCATTTATCTCCAAGTTTCCAAGAACTAAGAATTTGGATATTTCTTTCCCTAGTTCTGAAAAAAAAAAAAGAGATTATAAATATATGTAAATAAAGGCCAAAATATTTTTAAAAGAAAAGCCCATAAGTATCCAATATTGCCTTAGTATGATCAGGAAATAGTAGCAAGCAAGCATGCATGCATCTTGCTGCATTTGTTGCAGTGTTGCTTATTTCCAGTTAATCAAGTTTTTGAAGTTTTGAATATCTGTCTGAATAACTTGTTTATAACAGCTATATGATTAAGGATTGATTTCTGGCAATCATATTTGTGTAGTGATTGATATCTGAGTTATGTTTTTCCTATGTTTTTGGATTTACCTTGTTGATTTCTTACGGGAAAGGAAATGGGAGGAAAAAGCAAAACCCTGCTGAATCTTTAATGGAAAACCACATGAAATATTTTGATTCTCAAATGAAAATTACATTACAGGTAACAGATGTTCGGAATCTCCAATAAAACCTATACAAATCAAATCATATGATTCAAAGAAAAACCATGTGAATCTATCCACTGGGTAACCAGCTTACTGACTGGCTGATGGATTAGTCAGCAATTCAAGTGACTTCTTTAAGTAATCTATTGCAACTGACACATCATCAAATGCTAAGGCTCCAACCGCAAACCGTGCAGCCTTGTATGCCTCAGCAATTTTCTCCGGTGGTGGCTGGTAATTGCTGTCATATTGGTGTTCTTGAGACATAGTTGGTGCAGGTTCTGAGACTGTCTCATTTCTGCTAGTTGAAGAGTATTGGGATGTTGATGGATAGCTTGTTGTTGGAGAAGCAGACTGGGGAGTGTAAGAAATCTCAGCACCTTGATAGTAAGAAGGATAGTGAGATGGGGCAGAGGGTAAACTACTCTCAGAGAAACTTGGATAAGACTGAAAATTAGGATATGAATATGGGGGAACGTCAATGGATGGGAAATTATGTGGTAAATGTTGTTGCGGTTCTTGTGAATAGGGTTGATGGTGGTATGCATGGGGATATGTAGGATCTTCGGACTTGCTCGAGGGAGGTGGTGAAGGGAAGCGTCTTTGGGGATCTTGTGGAAAGGATTGTCCATGAGAAGGGTAACTGCGAGGAGAAAATGAAGGATGTGATGGTAAAATATCGAAAGAATGCTGCCGGTCAATCTTATCATGGAACTGAGTTGACGATGGAATATTAGCATGGTGCTGGTTATTTTTTTCATCATGGAACTGTGATGACGGATCAGAATCTTGCCTGGGACTGGTAACTGGAAGTTCACCAGGTCCATGATCCTGCAAGGATAAACATAAATGAAGGTTATCCAGAATTTCTGTTTACTTAATCAAGGCCAAGTATTGCCATTGTCCCTATATTGCTAATGACTAAAGCACTGTTCTGATAAGAAACATACATATGAACCGCTATGTGTACTTGATAGAACAGACAAATCTTCGTCACCATTAGGAGGGCCACAGGTAGGCTTTCTTCCTTCTTTCAAAGCTTTCCTAATATCAGCAGCTTTCCAGGCAGCATAATTCTGTTTCTGCTCAAGCTGTATAATAAAACCATAAGAAGTTCAAAACAAAACTAACCGAGTAATGCATCAAAAAAGTAAGAAATCAACATTATTAGCGCAAAATTTTAATGCGACTCTATAACAACTAGAAACTCACATCAGGCTGAAGAGGACCAAACTGGCTAATAATCTCAAAGAAAATGCTGGCAGCATAAAATGTCTTTGCTGTATTCCTGTACCAAGCACCCAAAAGTTAAATCTTAAGTCATTTATAGAAATATCAAAGTACTAAGGTAAGTAAAAGGGTGTAATCATGTAATGTAGCAATTAACAGAACTTTCTCATAATTTAGAGGGTAACACAAAATACACTAACTAAAACTACAAACATGCCATTCAGCTTATCAAATGAACTGCTTTTGCATCTTCTAGACAAAATACAATTTAGTGCAACATGGATATATTTGAAAGAAGATTTGCTTACAAGTCTGCTCGTCCAGCACGATCTTGTTTGTCCGCCTTTGCAAAGACATTCAAGGCAAATCCCTCTAGATACAAGTTATCCTCAGATCCCAACGTCAATGACTTCTTATCCTGCAAAGTACCAATACCCTTAGACACTGATGAAAGGTGATTTATTGTTTATCTATATCTATAAGCTATCTATAAGCTCCATATATATCATACAACAAACAATGCCATTGCAATGATCAATAAATAGCTATATGATTCTAGTTAATGAGAATTGTTTAACTAGTAATCTGAAGCTTCAGCACTAGATCAAATACACAAAATAACAGCAACTCCCAGTATCCAAATTAGACCCAGTAGAGAAATACCAAGGTGTTAAATTTAAATATTTTCATGTAAAATCACATCAATCAATCAATAACAACATCTAATTCAACATATCCATTAAATTTTCTAGGAAAGTAAAGTAGACCCAATTGATTAAACAGCTCAAATAACACAACTCATAATTCAAAATCAGCTAATCATTAAAGAGAGAGAGAGAGAGAGAGAGAGAGAGAAGAACAGACCTTTTCAAGCTGTTTCATGAGAGAAACAAGAAGAGCACTGGTAGTTTTGGTTCTCTCACTGACGGGTATCTTCAATCCTTTTTCCATTGCATACAACCGACCTTTAAAAAAGAGAAAAGAAAATTTCCAATTAGCATCTACAAAAAAGATTAAAAAGAGAAGAGAAAAAAAAGAAGGTTTAAGATGTAATTTTCATTTACAGTAATAAGCGACAAGAGGCTCGTGTTTTTGAAGCTCATCGGCTCGTTGAAGGTACGGTAAGAGCAGTTTTGCTGGCTCATTCTCGTTTGCCATTGCCTTTGGGAAGGAGAAATGGTTTTCAATGTGGGGAAGTAAAGAGGAAATGACGTCGTTTATAATGTTACGACTCTTCTTAGTTAAGTTTTTGAAGATTAGATGACAACTTTGGAAGTTGTTGGAAGAATTGCTAGTTTAGTCTCTTTAGATTGAGGACTTTAACAAAACACCCAATAACTTTTCTTTTTTCCATAATTTGCAAACAATAATAGTGCAATTGTTATTGTTGTTGAATTTTTAATGGAAAATAGGCAAATTTATGTTCCACGAATATTAAGGGTTAATTGCATTACACATCTCTACATTTCAAAATGTTATAATCAAATCCTCAGAGTATTAGTATTATATTAATCAACTCCCTCCGTCGGCTTAGTCTTCAGTTTTGATATGAGGTGGAGCATTTAAAACCTATAAATCAAATTGTAAATAAATGTGTACATAATATATAGATAGTTTGAATTTATTTTTATCAGTTTGAATTTATTTTTATCAGTTCAATATTGAGAAAGGAAATGAGAGATGACAAAGCATGAACCTCTATCATCTAAATGTCAAAGAAGGGTTCTAACCATTGCTCTAAATAAGTCTTAGTATAGACCACCTGAATTTGATGTATTAAGCACGAGAGTTATTTCTTTTCCCTTTTACTATGTCGAATTCAAGTAGTTTATAGAATAGATATACACCTATTTACAACTCAATCCACATATTTTAAATATGTTCCATGAAGTTGACATTTAATGTCAATAACAAAGTTGATACAACAATACTGGTAATTTAAAAACTCAATTCGTAACTCTACTATCAATATTTGAGAATAATAAAATAATAAAATAATAATAATAACTCTAATATCAATACATAACCGCTCCAATGGAGAATATGAGTTTTAATGTACAGCATTTTGATCCTGAATTAGTATAAAAACAGGTTCAAGTTGAATGATTTGAGTGAGTGCTTGAAAGGTTTTCAATGCCAAAACTGATTTATAGGGAAGAAACTTGTACCTTGTTGCCATTTCACCTCTTTCATAGTAGAAAATGTAATAACAGATCTGACTAATGCAAAGGTAACATCATGAATCAAAAACCACCTTCCAAATGCTAAATATCACAAATATTACACAGCTAATAACATTATACTCTCCAGTCACTGACTATATCCCTCTACTACGACAGCTCTTCGATTCGGGCCAATTCACTAATACTATCCGGTAATAACACTAAAAACAAGACAAGGGTGTAAAATCTATCAATTTATTATTAGGGTGATGCTGGAACTGGATCAGTTCCCGATACATGGGAGGCAGCGTCCTCTTTTGATATCGCTACGAAATTGGCAGGAGCTGCAAGTTTCATGCTGTCCCTCTTCCCATCTTTAGTTGCAGACCTGCTTCCATTTTGAGTAGCATTTAGAGACAACCGTCTGCTAGGGGTTCCATTGGTTCCTCCATTTGCTCGAGGACCCACCACCTTCTTTGTACCAGATGGTCGAGCAGGGCTTGGCTTTGAACCGAAGATGGCTTCTTGTTCCGTGTTTTGCTGCTCACCGTACTTCTTCTGATCCTGCAAGTCCATAAGTTAAACCATATTTAGCAGGAGTAAAAGGAAAAAAAGAAAAAGGACACTGTCTACATGCAAAGCAAGAGACATTTAGCTGAAAACTCTTTTTTGAGTTTACCTTCTTCCTATTTATCTAGGTCATGCTTTAAGTTATATAGTTAGAACTAAAATGAATCAAAACCTTACCCTAAGCTTTCGCTTTTCTTCTTCTCTTTCTTGCCTGAGCATGGCATATTCATCTAGCATAGCAAGGAGGGGAACACCGTCATATGAAAACGATATGCCGCGATCTTCTTCCCAAGCTCGAGTTTTGGCAACCAAAGTGTCAACCATACCTACCAAAGGCCAATAAAACTGATTAGAGAGGAAAATAAGAACTCAGGCCATACGTGCATGATATGCAGATCTAATGTGGTAGCATTATAGCAATTCTAATGTGATATGCATGATATGTTAAGGCAAACATACCATCAATGGATGGAAACTAGGAATTATAGACTTCAGGGAAAATTTCATCTCTTAATATTGGAATCCCATGCAATTGCTGTATTTTGAACGCCTAAATTCAAATTAATTTTATCCTCAATAGAACCTTCATCTTTGAGATTCTTTTTTTTATCTGATTACCACATTCTAGATTGGCAAAAAGGAAAATGCAGGGAATACTTTCTATTGAACCTAATCAAAAATAGAGTAGAAGAAACTTTAAGACCAGAAAATGAATTGCTAACGATGGTTCAAGGTGAAATGCACATGCAGATGCAAACAATATCTACCAATGGCATATGAATCATCATCCTGTAAATATGATTCTAGATGGCCCTACCTGGAATTTTGTTGACCAGAATGCGAGCTTTCTCGGCACGCTTGAGGTTTAAGTGTGCGCCCCTGCTTGAATTGTACCTGTTCTCGTCCTGTCTCAGCAAGAAAATATCAGTAGAAGCGTAACACTCAATGTCATTAGAGGTAGTAAGATATGAGCAATATTAGGAATGCTGACGAGCATGCAGTCACTAATATTTTAAGAGTCCAAAACATTTATCAGGGAACATTGGAATAAGACGAGGGATTCAAGGATCAGCATTAAGGCTCAGGCCACAGCACTCAGGCCAAGATTCTTAAAGGTATCATGTTAGTATAACAGGTTGGACAACAATATTATGGCCAGATTATTCTTTTCTATTTCCTAATCTTCAACCCAAATCGATAAATCCACCAACAAGGGAGATAGGGGTGGGAAAGAGAAGCCAGAGAGAGAAATGTTGAGAGATTAAAAATACCCGATTGTAGTCTTCGAGCCAACTTTCTTCTTCACAAGCTGACATCCATTTTTCAACCCTATCCAATATTTCTTTTCTACTAAGGACTTCTTCTTTTGCTTTAGCTATCTGATTATCCATGTCAGCTAGTAACTCAGTAGGCTCAACATTCCCAGAATCAATCAGAGCCATAATTTTCTCCCTAGCAGCCTCTGGATCTATCTCTATATGAGCACAGGCAAATATCTCCTCAAGCTCCACTTGTTTTTTGAAGGCAATTTCCTTCATCCTGCTTGCTTTTAGCTGATCAAGCCTTTCAACTTCAACCTCCGCCTTCAGCACAAAAGGAAATGAAAATAAGTAAGCAACTGTTCTCTATCAAACTTGGACACCAATTGAGAAACTTGATTTACCTGCTCAATCAGATCCAGAGCAAGAGCACCAGGAACAGTCACTCCATCAACTGATGCAGAGGTGTGGCAGGTGACATGGTCTAATAATATTCTTTCTTCTTCAGGAGTGTCCATCAAATTCCAAAGATCAATTAGCTGAGTTGCTAACTCTTGAAGCTGTCAAAGGGGGAAAAACGTTAACCTTGTAATTTCATTTATTGGAACAAAAGCATGAAGTGAAGAAGAATATATTAACTCATATATCCATGTCCACTATAAAGATGGTTCCATAACGCCTTATATCAATGTGCAATGGTTCAAGTAGCAAAGCATCAAGAAGAAAAATGGGTGGTACATTTTTGAAGAGGGAAAAAAAAGGGGAATGAAAAGAACTGCTACATACAACAAAGATACCTTATGAAGCCTCTGTTTCTTATCTTCATTTAGAGCTGAGACTGTCTCGGCCAACCTCAATAGCGTGTCATTGCTGATGCTTTTGGACTGCACACCAGTAGCGTCATCTAAGCTCGGATGAACTTCAGTTATAGTACTCAAGAAGTCCATTCCAAGGACAGCACAGAGATCATGCACAGTGCTGACAAATTCAAGGACTTTATGCAGTCGATCACTCTGCAATGCAAATAAGTTAGTGAGTGATCCATGTAAAGACTAGAAACCAGGATATCCAGGGAAATAGATATACCTTCTCCTTTTGAAGTTCTTGAAGCTTTACTTGATATTCATTCAACTTCTTCAGGGACAAGTCAGACTCATCCACTGCTGGAGCACCTGTCTGCTCACTGTCATTCCCAGCAATTTCCCCACATATCTTCTGAATCTGAGACTGTACATCAGAAAATTCCTTACCTCTCTCCTCTTTCTGTTTCAACAGCTGTTCGAGTGCTGGTGCAATAGCAGCAAGTTGTTCATTGATTGTTCCCAATGTCGTCTCAGGCTGTAATCAAACCCAAAGCACTAATGAGGAATGCAGCAAACAGTATTTTATGGGAAACTTGTAAACAGCATTAATTTGCATATAAAGGAGTAATTACATCCTATTATCTATAGTAACTTTGAATATAGGGTGAAATAAGTGAGCACTCACAATGCTAATGAAACTTTTGTCCCCGAGAGCTGATACAAGAGTAGAAAGCTCAAGCTTAGCATCTGACAAGGCCTGAAGAAGTTGCGCTCTTGATTTTGCAGCCTGTTCAACCTTCCTCTTGTATACATCCAAGCATTCTTGTTCTATCTGAAGAAGCATCTTGTCTCTCTCTTCGTCACTTTCACCAACTTCATCCCAAATTTCCTACAATCAATTTGCAGAACATTTTACCAGTTATATTCTACAGACGAGTACTAGAAACAAAGATTTTAAGGGAGGGAACCAACTTAAAAGCCACATCACCTGCAATTTCTGCAGTAAAGAACCGCAAGTGATTTCTCCTACAAGAGGATTTTCTGCCTCTGTTACTGCCATCAACTCTACCACGTCAAACTAGCCTGCACCAGGGGAACTATTTAATCGACATTTAACACAATTTTCCTTTGAATCTGGAGGCACACGTGAAAATAACAAACCAGAACTAAAGAACAATATATACATCTCACTGACCAGCTAGAAACAGTACTGTACAAGATTAAATGACATGAATACCTAATAGAAAAAATCGAAAGAATGGCAAACTATTAAGTTAGAAGAAGCTTCAAGAATTACAGTAGTAACTAAAGAATATCAAGGCAATAAAAGATTTAAATCTACAACGTATAAAGACATCAATTGCTAATGCATTGACATATTGAAATGGTATAAAAGAACCTCAAAGGAGTATACAACGTATGGTGCAACTATGGCATTTAGCAAACAGACTAGATAATGCCTCTTATTTATTGTTTTTTAGGAACTGCAACAAGCTGACTAATAGGAAGTATTTTTCAATTCAGGTAACACTAAAGAAGAAGTTAAAAGAAAAGACTTAATCAGAGACATAAATTGCACAAAGGTGCAACCATTGAAGCATACTAGCAGAAAATTTGGCTTCTCAAACACTGAAAAAATTACAAAAGTGGAGAAATAAATCTTTAATAACTTGTAACAAAATCATCAACAACTCAGCATTAAAAAAAGTGCTGAACTCCTTCATCCCCACATTCCTCGATCAACAATCAGAGAAATCCTTACTTTGATTCACTAAAACCAAACAATCAGCTTGAACAATAAAAACCCAACCTCACAAATTCACTCATTTTTCATTATTCACCTAACAAAATCCAAGCTCCAAAACTTAAAATTTTCCAAATAAAACAACACACATTTAGGAAAAACAAGTGCAAGAACAACTCCAAAAACGCTCTAGATCTCCCTGCTACCAACAAAAAACATACTTTGTTTAACATCAAGATCAGAACAGCTGAAAATGCAGCAAAGAGAACAAAGAAGCCGAAAGAAGAAAAATTAAGGCATACCCAGATCTTCCTTTCAGCAAAGATTTCTGGGTGTTTTTTTTTCTCCTTCAGATCTAAAGCTTTGATATTTGCAGAGAGCAAGTTTGTGAGAGTGAGAGAAGCTTAGAATTAGATACAGAGGGGAGGAGTGGGAAATGCAGAGTGTGGGACCCACTAATATATCCAATGTCCAGACAAATTCTTTTGATGGATAAGTACCCGTGTTTTCTGGATTATTTACGATGATGGCACTACATCAATGTCTATAGTAATGAATTTACTTGTTTGCCCCCCAATTGAGATTTTGTTTTTTAATAAAAAAGAGATAACAAGGAGTGTTAATGAGGTGAAATTATTTTACTTCGAATTCCAACGTAGTACAAAGATTATTAAAATTATGGGTTAATAATAATAAAATATTATTAAATAATTAAAAATAAATTATAATGATATAGTAAAAAAGTTCATAAAATAAAATCTCGTAAATAAAATCCTATTTTCATATTTTATAATATCAAATAAGCTCCAGCTAGAATTAAGTTGATTTGAACAAATAACCTAAATATTGGAGAGTTTTAATAAAGAAATGGGTGGTGAGGGAATAGGAAAAGGAAGGCATTGAAAGGGACCAAAGAAGGGTTATAGTTGCATAGGTGGCATCACGAATGCAACACTTACAGTTGGTGTCTCTAATCTCTAGCTTACACATATAAATCATTAACATGCAAAAAGCTGAGATTGGTATTTATTAGTAGCTCTACATATTGCTGTCATAATTAAAACTCTTGCATGGGTCTTTTTTCTTGTTTCTTTTTTTAGATTATTATTTACTTTGTGTTTTTGGTTGTTAGATTTTACCAAACATATCCATGCACTTTTTTTATTATTATACATCTTCCTCTTTATAATTATATTAGCTCCAATTAAATTTGATGTTAAATAAGTGGGATTTATAAATTATAATAGTAATAAAAAGAGGACAAACTATATATTACATTCTTTTTTTTATTTATTTACAATAACAAAATATTCAAATAAGATGTGTCATGTGAATTGTTTGGTCATTACAATAAAATCATTGTTAAACTTTGTTGTGACTAAATAATTTCCATTGCATGGAGCAAGAAGAGAAAAGACAGTGGGGGAATAGTTATAGTCTCAATGAAATTTTATAATGGAAAAACTTGTGCACTTTAGAGATTTAAAAAGAAATATTTGATTAATTAAGTGGTGCTTAGAAAATCCCATACCAAAAGTAATGGAAATGAAAGTTTGACTAATGTTTTGGATGTTCAACATTTGATTGACTCAAAAACATGTGGACTATATTTTAATATATATATCTTTCACCCATAATCATGTTTTGTCCTCGAAAATCTATAATCTAAAAAAAGATGGGGACAAATGAGAAAAGAGATTATTTATTTTCTTTGTTATTTGCTTTAGGTAAATTATACATATGGTCACTTAACTTTTAAAATTTTCAATTTAGGCATTAATTGTGAATTCGTTCTTATCTTGGTCTAATTTGTATGATAACACATTTAATCCTCAATATTTACATATTCTAACAAATTTGATCCTAATTTAAAACAATTCATTAAATTTAACTCTTCATATTTACAAATTCTATCAATTTGATCTACAAACTTCCTAACCAAAGCTTTCAACTTTTAAAATAGAGATATTCCACGTCTATAAATTTGTAAAACCCCCCAAAAAAAAAACTTCTCCAATAAAACAAATAATTAGGATATAGTGCACCTTATATTTTAATTTAAAAATAATTAAAATATTTTTTTGTAACTAATTAAATTTTTATTATTTTTAATTGAATATTATTGAATATAAAATGGAAGATAACAAAAATAAATAGAATAATGATTAATTAATAAAGGGTATAAATAGAATAATGATTAATTAATAAAGGGTAAAATTGTTCTTTTATTTCAAACTCATTTAATAAATATATGACAGGAGCTAGTGGATTTTCCATCAAACTTTAGGAGAGTGATTTCGTATTTTTCAAACCACAAGGGGTAATTGGATTTTTTATCAGATGATTTTAATAATTTTTCTATATTTATACTCAGTGGTACCCTGAGAGTATATAATTTTCTTTTTATCCATTACTAATGAATCAAATGATGACACATCAATTAAAATAAAATTAAGTAATTGTAAATTAATTTTTTTTGAAAATATTAAATGATGTATTATCGTATAATTTATTGATAATACATAAATTATACTATAAATACATCAAATTTAACTTATATATATTATGCTTATACTTCTTTAAAGATTAAAACCGAAGACAAATAAAAGTCCAATAAACTCAAAACTGAAAAGCTAATGGTCCAAAACGGAAGTGTCATATGTCCACACAAATACTTGGTTCAATGTAAAACATAAACATATATCATAGTTTTTATCGTAAATTGTATTTTTTTTTGGGGGGGTTTACAAATTTATAGGTGTGAAATGCATTTGTTTTGAAAGCTAAAAGCTTTGATTAAGAAGTTTGGGAATCAAATAGATAGAATTTGTAAATGTGAAGGGTTACATTTATTGAATTATTTAGAATTAGAATCAAATTGCTAGAATATGTAAATAATAAGAACTAAAATGTTTTATTATACTAATTAAAAAAAGGTTTTCCGTTATCAATTTAACGGTACATGATAAAAACTGAATAAATTTAAACAATAATGCTCAAATTAAAAAATTTAAAATTTAGATGGCTAAAATAAAAATATAAACATAATTGAGTGACTATTTATAGAGTTTACCCTTTATTTTATGACGTCTGGATGAGTACTGTTTAGGGGACATTTTTCACCACTCAAATCCCTCACACGACTTTTGTCCTTATTTACATCAGCTCAAAATTACAAATATCTCCATCGTTTAACATTTTAAAGACCATATAGCATGAATGAGTTCTTCGGATAATATTCGCAAAAGTTGGAAGATTTGATTTTTCAGTACTTGCATTTATTACACGGTTTTTAGACTTATGTACCAATTTTATCGTTCTATTTTATAATTATTTGAATATTTGTATTTATAGTTATATTATAATTCTACTTTTTTAACTTAAAAAATGAATTTTTAAGAAAATTAATAAAGTTGATGATTTAATTGGGCATTTTGGATTATTTTCAATTTCCAATAAAATTTAGTTTGATTCATTAAAAATAATTTCTAAAAAATATTTTAATTTTCGAAAAATAAAATTGATATCTTCTAATATATGGTTAATTTTACGTAAATATTTATATTGTTTTGATAAGTTTTTAAAAAACAATTAGTGAAAAATTATTTTTAATAAAGCAAACTTGGCTTAAATTATATTTGTTAGAACAAAATATTACAAAACATTGTATTTTGTAAATTGAAATTTATCTTATAATAATGATCTTACCTTACATATAGCAATATTTAATGCCTAATTTAAAACTTAATTCGCATGTATGTGAGTTATAGTGGCACATAGAAGTTAGAGGGATTAAAGCAGCATTTGAAAAATACTTATATTTGATTCGAAAAAAAAATTATATTTGTATTATTAAAATATTCATACTTTATATTATAAAATATTTGTTAATGAATATTTATAAATTATAACCTATATTTTATTATTAAAATATAAATATAAAATATTTTCAATAAAAATATTGAAAATGTTATTTAAAATTTAAATTTAGCATGAATTCTGAAATTTATTATTAAAATAAAATTGTAATATCAAATAATTTCATTTAAGTAATTTATTATTGTTGTTCCAATAGGGTCGGAAGCGTGTAAATTATTGTACTAAAAAAATCACACAAAGTTCAATTCCCAGGGAAGAGAGGTGGATCACATGGATCTCTTAAATACCAAGTCTTTCCTTAGACAGAATATCCCTTCTATAGTAATTTAATAGCACAATTAAATACTACTATTATACCCTCAAATATTGAAAGAAAAATAGGACAAGAAAGAACACAAGAGTTTTAACGAGGTTCGGTAAATTATACCTACGTCCTCGGACACTAACACTAGATGATAACTTTACTATCTTCAAAGTATTACAAACAAATAGAATTCCTTAAGAATTCTCAAATGAGAGAAGAGAGAAAACTAAGAGAGAGATTGGTTGGGATCAATCGGTTGGCATGTGGCACAATTCGATCATGCCTTTCTCGATGGATGAATTGAAATGAGAAATGAGAAATGAGAAGACCTATTTATAGTTGAGGTTCAAGGACCAAACAATAAATAGCCCATTATCTCAAGGACCAAAAAAAATTATCCCTTGCCACTTTTCCAAAGTTGGTGGTTGTCATTATTGATTGTCTCCCATTAATGTTAATGGCAACCATTATTAATTGTCTTCCATTAATGTTAACAATTATTAAATATACATTCATGTTTACATTAGTGTACTCCTCAAGATATGCAATTTTTATCATTGATTCTTTTTTGTTTTTTTCACATCCACGTGATCTAATTTTTACCATTTGGGATAAGAGGTAACACTTGATGAAATTCACTTCCAAAACCAATTACTTTTCCTAAAAAAAAATTATACTATTCATAATATTTCTAAAACTTTAATCAACTATCAACTTTTTCAATGCAAATATTTTTGCCATAAAATTAAAGACGTTCTACGTAATAACTCTATAATTACATCTTATTTAGATAAATCATAAAATTTTATCTCTTTAGATTTAATAACAAAACGAATTGTAAATATGCTGTTCACCTTTCAAATAATATTGTTGCAACTACGTTAGATGTCATAGCATTGATCTCACATATGCTAGTAAAGCTTAATAAATAAATGTTTTACACGTACCTCTCGGTTCATCAGTAAAAAATGCACAACTTTTCTTTGAGCTAACTCTTTCAATTATAATTTTAAACAACGCATCTTGTTCAAGATTTAATTTTCTTTCTCTTGTAGTTATTTTTCTTTATTGGGAATTATCCATATTTATGGAAAGTCAAAGATATGGGTATCAAATATTGGAAAGTCAAAGATATGGGTATCGAGATATTGGCATAATAAAATCTGAGATATTTGCAATATATGGTCCCTAATTGTAAAGTGACTTTGCAAGTTGATCCCTGAACCTCAACTATAAATAGGCATAACCATCTCTCATTCTGTATCTCAAACTTGCCATTCTCTACTTAAGGCATTGTTTTCTCTCTCTCTCTTTGTAAATTCTCACTTGTATTTTGGAGTGAAATATATTTGGTAGTGCCCGATGACGTAGGCAAAATTTGCTGAACCTCGTTAAATTCTTGTGTTCTTTATTGTATTATTCTGCATGAATTGTGTGTGTGATTGTAGTGATTTATTGTGCTATTAAATTACGATTGAGGGATATTCTGGCTAGGAAAGACCTGGTACTTAAGCGATCCTTGTGATCCACCTCTCTTTCCTGGGAATTGAACTTAGTGTGATTTTTTAGTACAATAATTTTACTATTTTACACGCTTCCGCACAACAATTGGAATCAGAGCTAGATTCGTACTTGGGGAATACGATCGTTCACGGCACTGTTCACGTACTGTAGTTGGGATTGAGGAGAAAAAAATGGAAAAGTCATCGTCAAAGACTACTGTGACCAATGCGAAATTTGAAGTAGAGAAATTTGATGGTACCAATAATTTTGGTATGTGGCAATGTGAGATCCTGGATGTCTTATGTCAGCAAGAGCTGGATATAGCCCTTGAAGAAAAACCTGACAAGATGGATGACAAGGAGTGGGCCAAGATCAATAGACAGGCATGTGGAACAATTCGCCTATGTTTGGCCAAAGAGCAGAAGTACTCTGTCATGAGGGAGACATCAGCGAAGAAGTTGTGGGATACACTGGAAGAAAAGTTTCTAACAAAAAGTCTTGAAAATAGGCTTTATATGAAAAAGAAACTTTATCGATTCACGTATGCACCCGGTATGTCGATGAATGACCATGTGAACTCATTCAATAAAATTTTAGCAGACTTGCTAAATTTGGATGAGAAATTTGAAGATGAAGACAAGGCATTACTGTTGTTGAATTCTCTTCCTGATGAATATGATCATCTTACCACCACATTGCTTCATGGGAAGGATACAATCACATTTGATGCAGTCTGTAGTGCATTGTATAGATCTGAGACTCGAAAGAAAGATAAAAAAAGATCACAGAGATACAACTACAGAAGTCTTAACAGTAAGAAGTCGTTCGCGCAGCAACAAATCTGGTAGAAGGAGTAAGTCCAAAGGGAGACTTGCCAAAGATGAATGTGCCTTTTGTCGTGAGAAAGGGCATTGGAAAAAGAATTGTCCTAAGTTACAAAAAGGTAAAGCTATTTCTGATGCATGTGTAGCGGAGCATGATGAGGAGTCAGACTTTAGCTTGGTTGGCATGGCAATGGCATGTCATACAGATGAGTGGATTTTGGATTCAGGATGTACTTACCATATGTGTCCTAACAAGGACTGGTTTTCTAGTCTTAAAGAACTAGAAGGTGGAGTTGTTTTTATGGGCAATGATAGCGCTTGTAAGACAATGGGAGTAGGTACAATCCAATTGAAGAATCACGACGGCTCAATTCAAGTCTTGACAGATGTTCGCTACATACCTAGCTTGAAGAAAAATCTTATCTCATTAGGGGTCCTAGAATCTAAAGGGCTCACAATCACTTTGAGAGATGGATTACTAAAGGTAGTAGTTGGGGTATTGACGGTGATGAAAGGCACAAGAAGGAATAATCTGTACTATTTAAATGGAAGTACAGTTATTGGATCAACATCAACAGCTTTTACGAAAGATGCAGATTCAGAGGCTACCAGGTTATGGCATATGCGATTGGGACATGCTGGTGAAAAAGCTTTGCAGAGTTTGGCGAAGCAAGGCTTGTTGAAAGGTGCAAATTCTTGCAAATTGGAATTCTGTGAACATTGTGTTCTGGGCAAGCAGACGAGGATAAAATTTGGTTCAGCAATTCACAATACAAAAGAAATTCTGGACTACGTTCACAGTGATGTGTGGGGACCTACTAAAGTGGCTTCTTTGGGAGGTATGCACTATTTTGTTACTTTTGTTGATGATTATTCAAGAAAAGTATGAGTGTATCTAATGAAAAGGAAAAATGAAGTTTTGGATGTATTTCTGAAATGGAAGAAGATGGTGGAGACCCAGGCTGGTCGAAAAGTCAAACGACTTCGATCAGACAATGGTACTGAGTACAAGAATGATCCATTTCTACAAGTATGTCACGATGAAGGTATTGTACGACACTTCACTGTTCGAGATACACCACAACAGAATGGGGTGGCAGAACGTATGAATCGGACTATACTGGAGAAAGTTCGATGTATGTTGTCCAATGCTGGATTGGGCAAAGAATTTTGGGCTGAGGCAGTTACATATGCGTGCCATCTAATTAATCGGTTGCCATCAGCTGCAATAAATGGAAAAACTCCTATGGAGAGGTGGGCTGGTAAACCTGCTGTTGATTATGATTCTTTACATATTTTTGGTTCCACTGCATATTATCATGTAAAAGAATCTAAGTTAGACCCAAGAGCAAAGAAAGCATTATTCATGGGTATAACTGGTGGAGTAAAAGGATACCGTCTCTGGTGTCCTGATACAAGGAAAATAATTTTCAGTAGAGATGTGACTTTTGATGAATCAACCATGATGAAGAACAATGATTCACAAAAGGATAACACAACCAGTGGCACTTTGCAGCAGGTGGAGCTTGAAAAGGTTAATGATGATCCAGCTAATATTGAAGGAACAAATGATGAAGAAGTTTCGACCCAAGAACTTCTACAACAACATGATTCAATTGCATATAGAAGGCCAAGAAGAGAGATTCGTATGCCTGCTCGCTTTGATGATATGGTGGCCTATGCACTTCCAATTGCAGATGATGATGTTCCTTCTACTTACACAGAAGCAAGAAGTAACTCTGATAGTGTAAAGTGGAAGCAAGCTATGAATGAAGAAATGCAGTCTCTTCATAAAAATAAGACCTGGGAGTTGGTGACACTACCCAAGGGAAAGAAGGCAATTGGATGCAAATGGGTATATGCAAAGAAGGAAGGATTTCGTGATAAAAATGAAATTCGATACAAGGCTAGATTAGTAGCAAAGGGTTACGCTCAGAAAGAAGGAATAGACTACAATGAAGTGTTTTCTCCAGTTGTGAAGCATTCGTCTATTCGGATTTTGCTAGCCTTGGTTGCGCAATATGATCTTGAACTAGTTCAGCTTGATGTGAAGATCGCGTTTTTACACGGTGATTTGGAAGAGGAAATCTATATGACTCAGCCAGATGGATTCAAGGTTGCTGGAAAAGAAAATTGGGTTTGCAAACTGACAAAGTCGCTTTATGGATTGAAGCAATCTCCGAGGCAGTGGTACAAGTGATTTGATCAGTTCATGAAAGGGCAAAGGTACACAAGAAGTAATTTTGATCATTGCGTGTATTTTCAGAAGCTACAAGAAGGAACTTTCATATACTTGCTCTTATATGTTGATGATATGCTAATAGCATCTAAGAGCAAAGTTGAGATTGAAAGATTGAAGACTCAACTCAATCTCGAGTTTGAGATGAAAGATCTAGGAGAAGCTAAAAAGATTCTCGGTATGGAAATATGGAGAGATAGAGCTCATGATAGAGTTAGCTTGTCTCAGAAGCAATATTTGAAAAAGGTACTATAGCAGTTTGGCATGAACGAGCAGACAAAACCTGTAAGTACCCCGTTGGCTTCTCATTTCAAGCTTTCTGCACAACTATCTCCTTCGACGAATACGAAACGAGAATACATGTTGCAAGTTCCGTATTCTAATGCAGTGGGTAGCTTGATGTATGCAATGGTGTGTACAAGACCCGACATTTCACAGGCAGTTAGTATAGTGAGCAGGTATATGCATAATCCTGGAAAAGGACATTGGCAAGCTGTGAAATGGATTCTACGGTATATTCATAAGACCATGGATATTGGATTACTGTTCAAGCAGGATACTACACTTGGTAAAGGTGTTGTTGGGTACGTTGATTCTGATTATGCCGGTGATTTGGACAAACGAAGATCAACCACTAGTTATGTGTTTACTCTTGCTGGAGGACCAATAAGTTGGAAGTCTACACTGCAGTCTACAGTTGCGTTGTCAACCACAGAAGCTGAATACATGGCTGTAACAGAGGCTGTAAAGAAAGCTATTTGGTTACAAAGTATGGTTAAAACCTTGGGATTGGTTCAGGAGCATATTAATGTGTATTGTGATAGTCAAAGTGCTATTCATTTAGCAAAGAATCAAGTCTATCATGCACGTATAAAGCATATCGATGTACGTTTCCACTTTGTGCGGGAAATTATTGATGGGGGGAAAATTCACCTTCAGAAGATTAAGACTGCAGATAATCTCGCAGATATGATGACCAAGGTGGTAACAACAATCAAGTTCGAACATTGTTTGAACTTGATCAATATTCTGCATGTTTAACAATTGAAGAAGGCACTATCAAGTGTTGTTGACAAAGACAGAGAGAATTGTGTGAAGATAAGATTACTCGAATCAAATCTTCAAGGTGGAGATTATTGGGAATTATCCATATTTATGGAAAATCAAAGATATGGGTATCAAATAATAGAAAGTCAAAGATATGGGTATCAAATATTGGAAAGTCAAAGATATGGGTATCAAATATTGGAAAGTCAAAGATATGGGTATCGAGATATTGGCATAATAAAATCTGAGATATTTGCAATATATGGTCCCTAATTGTAAAGTGACTTTGCAAGTTGATCCCTGAACCTCAACTATAAATAGGCATAACCATCTCTCATTCTGTATCTCAAACTTGCCATTCTCTACTTAAGGCATTATTTTCTCTCTCTCTCTTTGTAAATTCTCACTTGTATTTTGGAGTGAAATATATTTGGTAGTGCCCGATGACGTAGGCAAAATTTGCTGAACCTCGTTAAATTCTTGTGTTCTTTATTGTATTATTCTGCATGAATTGTGTGTGTGATTGTAGTGATTTATTGTGCTATTAAATTACGATTGAGGGATATTCTGGCTAGGAAAGACCTGGTACTTAAGCGATCCTTGTGATCCACCTCTCTTTCCTGGGAATTGAACTTAGTGTGATTTTTTAGTACAATAATTTTACTCTTTTACACGCTTCCGCACAACATTCTTCCATTAATTGTCAATAATTGATATTTTCATATTTCAAGAAATTAATATGTGAAAAAGTGAATAATAATCGTGTATTGTTTTGTCCCATACTTACAAAGAATTAAATAATATATAAAAATCAATTTAAACTACAAGATATTAAAAACAAAATTGCATGGACAACATTATTGGCTTAAAAAAATACTCTTGAATTACCTATACAAAGATGAAATTAAAAATATCCAAAAAGCAAAAAGAAGAAAACTTAGCTTGAGTTACTTTCAGCTTTAGTGGATAAAAACAATCTCCAATGAAAGGTATTTTTACTATTTAAACCTCGTGATAATTTATTTACATAAAAGCTAACTTTTTTTTAAATAGGGTAAATTACATCACAGGTCATCCAACTATAGTTCAATTTTTTTTAGTCACTCAACTATTGTTTATTTTCTTTTTGGTCAACCAAATATCAATTTTTTTTAATTTAGTCGCCCAATTAATCGAGATTTTTTTTTAAGTGTCATTAAATCTTTGATGGGAGAGTGACATAACAGTTAAAAAATCGATATAATAACAAATTTAGCCCTCAATTTTTACATATTATATCGATTTAATTATAATTTTAAAAAGTTAACCCTCAAAAATTTACAAATTGTCCCAAATTGATCCTCAAAATTTACCTTATTCTTCCGCTTCTTCCACCACCACTACCATCGTTGCCTCCACCTCTACTTCATCCACCTTTCTCGAAAAAAAACTTCTCTTTTTTCTTGCTATTGGAACATAATTTCTCGTTAAATAGTAGCACATATTTTGGGCGCAAATAACTTTAGTTCTTCAAAATTTAATAATAAATTAGGTTTAAATAGAAACAACAAAGGAATTTTTTTTGGAGAAGGGTGGAGGTGGAGGCAATGATGGTAGTGGTGGTGGGAGAAACAGAAGAGGAAGGTAAACTTTGAGGATTAAATTGAGACCATTTGTAAATTTTGAGGGTTAATTTTTTAAAATTATAACTAAACCGATATAATATGTAAGAGTTGAGGGCTAAATTTGTTATTATTCCATTTTCAACTTTCATGTCACCCTCCCATACGAGATTTAATGGAACTTAACAGAAATGGATAGAAAAAACAATCTCAATGAGTTGGGTGACCAAATTAAAAAAAGTTGATAGTTAGGTAACCAAAAAAAGTTGATGCAATTTACCCTTTTAAATATTGGCGTTAGTTTTGATTTTTTGATTTATAAGGTTTTAAGTCATTTAGGTAATATTTAATCATTTACACATGTAATTAAGCATTAATCACATTCAATTTATGTTATACAATCATTTCTAGGTCTTATACGAGCTTATGAGAGCTCCTTTATTAACCCGAGCATGAAATAAGACGAAATTGTAAAATTTGAAAAATCTCGGGCCAATGTCACGACCTCAAAATTTTCATGTCGTGATGTCATCAATACAGTAAGTCACGTCGTAACTTCATGCATATCAACGTCGCGACGTCATTTCACTATTAGCCAACGTTATGACATGGGATTTTAGTCATCAAGACGTAGCCCTTGTTTTTGACAAAATGCACATTTTAATACCTATTCCATAGCTTCAAACCAAAACCTTTCAACATTAACAACCTAACTAGCAATCTTACCTAACCAAAACATGCCAAACAAGTTCATTACAATTTCAATCAATCATTTAACATGACATTCAATACGCATTCATCATTTAGACCTAACCAATTTTCTAATTCAATCATTCATGCATTAATCATTTAATTTACTATCTCAATCCTATTCAATATGCAATTAAGAACCAATCAACTTAATAAACTTGACTTGAAATGATCAAGCACATACCAAACTATATAACATGCTTAATTATATAAATAAATATATATATACCATTTATAAGTTCATTCATCCAACTAGATATTCCAAGTAAAAACTTTGGCATTCAAAACCACACCAAAAACTTATGATCATTAATCACAAAGGCATCAACTTTGACCATTTACTCAAAAAGATACTACTATATCGTAATGTCTAAACTCAAAATAGACACAAATCTAATGTTTGTTGATAGTGCATGATTCTTAGCTGATTCAGCTCGACAAGTTCCACAATGTGACAATCTACAAGGGAAGGAAACAACGGGAGTAAGCATTTAGAATATTTAGTAAGTTCAAATGGAAAATACTACGCTCACTTTATTTTACAATAAGCATTAAAGCTACCTTAGTTTGACCTAACTTTGGTTAGAACATGGCACTAAATACACCAAAAAGTTGAGCAAATATTTATAACATGAACTTTAGATGCTACATGTAACTTAGCATTCCAATTCATGTTACTTTCATGTAACCTATCAAAATGGCAATTTCATTAAATAAATCATAAGATTATATCAAGCTTACATAATTCAATTTAATCACATTTGCTATCAACAAACATAAGAATATATAATTTATAATTCAATCCATTCAATGACTTTTCAATTTGAATATCAAGTCCATTTCATCACATTTTCAATTTTCAATCCTGTATCATTTTGCGCTATGAAACCTAGTAAATAGACTCAGATACATAGGTAAAATACACCATACTAATTGCTCGTCTGAGCTGAGTATATATATCAGGTTACCTGTTCGAGCTAAACCAATATCATAACACATCAGGTTACTCATCCGAGCTAAACCTGTGTCACATGATATCCAAGAATCCACAATAATGTTGGATCTCATTAACATCTGTGATATATCCTGTACAAATGCACACAAAACTTTACTGACATGCCAATCGTATCTTAACTTTTACTAAGTTCACACGGGCACCAAGTTTTTACATATTTCAATATCAACCATGTAATCATTTATACTTATATAACATACCCTATAAAGGGGTCACATAAGATGTTTCCATATCATGTAATCATCCATATTTACACATTTATATCCTGTATTATTAAATAATAACCAACATTACAAGTAGTCCAATTCAGTCCATTATTAGCCAGTTATATCAAATTCCATGATATTTCAATTATATACAAATATTTATACTAAATTAAACACAAGCATACACATATAATACAAAGTGAAATAGTAAGTTCTATATGAATTTACCTGATCAAAACATCAAACAAGTTGATTCTTTAGGGACTAATAAACAATTTTAGTTTTTCCTTGATTAACTCCGCTTTGATCTGATTATTGATCTATACAATTACTTTATACATTCAATCAATACTAACTATTTTCATATTATGCCATGACATGAATAAATCTATACAAACTCATTTTACGATACTCCTAAAATTTTACATTTTATTCAATTTAGTCTCTGAATTCTAAATAACCATAACTTCTAATTCCGAGCTTCGAATTAGAATCCGATTTCACATACTTTCATTAGGGACTTTATACTTTCTATTTCTAACATAATTTCATGATATATTTTAATTTATTCAATTTGGTCCCTAATGTAACAAAGTTAATAATTAAGCTAGATTAATTTACAATCTAGTCATTTTCTTAATCCAAGCTTAAAATATATCAATTTCACACCTAATTCTTCAAGAAATCAACAATGATAACTTTTCAAAACTTTAAAACTCTTACACATTGGTACATAAGCTAGCTAAATCAAACTCTTATGAACTCAAATCTATAAAAATTACAAGGAAAAAAAAACTAATTTTACTTACCTATTTATGGTCGAATATGTTCGAAAGTTTGAAGCATTTCCCTTTTGTTTTTCTTTCAATTTGGACGGTAATTATCATATATATATATATATATAAGCAAAAAGGAAACGCAACAAAATATCAAAGTTCAGATAATGGCACATAAGATACGGCAATTAAAGTTAAAGCAACGAATCACCATCTCTTCAAATCCAAAGAAAGGATAGATCATTAACCAAGAGAAAGTTTTGGACCCACAATCTAAATGTAGATTCTCTTTGGATGGATTATGTGTTTATTTATAGTTAGTGTAAAAGTAGTGGTGATGGTGAGATTAAATACTATAACGGTACTATAAAGTGAAACAAAAAACAATTAAACGCATCACACTTGAGATAAACACTCATCTAAATAGACCCTTAAAAACGATGCTATTCTGATTAGTCAAAAGGCCCATCTTCAAAAATCATATTATTTAGCTTCAGACTTGATCGGTGATTTGAGCCCATTTGAATCATGTTGGGCCAGAACAGTTTAGAGATGAAATAACACGTGGCCACTAGAATGGAGAAATCCACGTGGCTGTCTAACGGATGGAGTTGCAAATCATCTGGGTCCCGTAAAGAAGAGTAGAATTTGTTCATGTTTCTTCTTTCACTCTCTTTTGTTTCCTGTCCCATGAATCGGTGGAACAACCAAATCCATAATAACATTCTTTCACTTCCTTCTTTCTTTTTCTCTTTTTCCATTTTGATCCCTAACAATTTCTGGGTTTGCAATCAAGGAACGTCTAAACCTTTCACATTTATTACAACCGTAAGGCTTCACCTTGATTCTTTGTGTAGTGTAATCGATTTGCATTTTATTGTTTTCATTTTCTATTATGTTGAAAATGTTGTGTTTCAGTAGTATACGTTTTTGAGATTCTTGAAAGAAAGTTGAAACACTGATATAAGAAAGAGCAGTGAGTTGAATTTCCCTTTCAGTTTTTTAAGAAACAAAGGAAGAAATCTAATCAAATAAATATGTAAATGGGTCAATGCCTGCTACTCTAATTTTATTCCTAAAAATTGCATCCTTGCAGTGGTTTCTTTCGTGTGTATGTTTGCTTCACATTTCTTTGCTGATTGGTATGCAGGGGTCTGTTTATATTGTCTCAAAGGTTGTCATAAGGCTATATAATAATAAAGGAAACATGCCGAAGGATAACAGTGCACCATCTACACCTACTAGTGCTCGAGCTCGGCACCGAAGACGGTCCAATGAGGTTCGTACTCTATTACTACAGAAATATATGCTTATTTTCATGTCCTGTCTCTCTCTATCTTTGTTGCTTGGCATAGTTCAGGCATGTTTGTAGGTGCTTTTCGTATGGATTTGCATATGAATGAGTGAATGAAACATATAAGTTAGAAGCAGATTTGGGACTGTGTTGTGCTATTCGTATCATGAATTTCAGAACTTGGTTGGGAACTGAACATCTGTGGCGAGTTCGGATGCATGTTATGTTGTGCCATTTGTGCTTTTTTAAGTGCTAAGATCCCTTTTTCTTTCTGTTTTCTCCTTGAGTGGTGAAAGTGTCATGATGATTGATGATGGTGTTCTTTGCAAGCAGTTTCCAGCTGATGAGAGCAAAACAAACGGACATCTTTTACTAGTAAATGATCACAACAAATACCGGTCAATGTGGATTCGAGCTTGTTCGTCTCTCTGGATGCTGGGGTTCTTCCTCCTGGTTATCTATTTGGGTCATCTTTATGTATTGGCCATGGTTGTTATTATCCAAATATTCATGGCAAGGGAGCTCTTCAATCTACTCAGAAAATCTCATGAAGATAAACACCTGCCGGGGTTCAGGCTCTTGAATTGGTAAGAATGATTATGATGCAAGTTTCTTGTTGTGATAAGCACCTAAAAAGATTGATATCTGGTGGTGTTTTATGTCCTTGCAGGCACTTTTACTTTACGGCTATGCTCTTTGTATATGGTCGCATTCTTAGTCACCGGCTTGTGAATACAGTAACTTCAGATAAAATTTTCTACAGGCTTGTGAGTAGGCTCATCAAGTATCAGATGGTTATTTGTTATTTCTCATACATAGCAGGTTTGTATTTATTTCGATTTTGAGCAAGACACCCGTTCCCTGTGCATATAAGCCCCTGAACAATTTCATCTTGATTGTCTGTGCTTGCTTTTTTTGAATTATAATAGTGTCTATTAACTTGCCTGGCTGTCTAGAAATTTAAGTCTTGTGTTACTTTTCAGTTTTCTGGAATTTGAGTCAATCAGAATAGTAACCTGCATTCCCTTGTTATCTCCATTTCCCTGATTATCCTAACGATCTGAGAACTACTGAACTTATATTCTCTTCGGAATTGAAAGGGTTTCAATTTGTTTTGGATTCAGGTTTCATGTGGTTCATTCTTACACTAAAGAAGAAGATGTACAAGTATCAATTTGGGCAATTTGCATGGACACACATGATTCTTATTGTTGTTTTCACTCAGTCTGCATTTACTGTGGCCAACATTTTTGAAGGCATCTTCTGGTAATTTGCAAACCGAAATAACATTTTAGATGCTCAATTAATTTTATTGGCACTCCCATATAGGATATGGGTCATAATTAATTGCTGATTAATTGATTTGTTTCATTTATGCAGGTTCCTTCTCCCAGCATCACTAATTGCTGTCAATGATGTTGCAGCATATTTCTTCGGTTTCTTTTTTGGGAAAACTCCTTTGATCAAGATATCTCCTAAGAAAACATGGGAGGGTTTCATTGGTGCATCGGTTGCAACTACAATCTCAGCATTTGTGGTAAGAATTTTTACTTGGCTAGTGTGACATAGTCTTCAACTTGTTTTGGATAGAACTGAAAAAAAAAAGATTCCTAATTCCTGGTTCGTTTTTGTTCCATTGATGTTAGATTAATTCTTGAGATATAAGCCTTTTATGCTGCAAACGATATGCAGTGTGTGCTTGAAATAGGTGTTTATAAATCCATCAATTGAGTCTAATCACAAAGTGCTTTTTATCATCTGGGGGAAACCGTTTATCTGAATTGTGTTGAAAATAGAACTAGTAATAAATGTTGTCAACATCTGATTTATCAACGGGAACCGGGATGAATCTCTCAACAACCTTACGTTCTGTGATGTATTGGTGACATAGATTCTTCACAATCATTTTATGCAGCTCGCAAATATCTATGGTAGCTTTCAGTGGCTGACGTGTCCTAGGAAGGTAACACATCATGGAACAGATTCGTCTTTAATCAAGAAAAAAGTTGTATATTCTGATAATGATAATATGACTTAAATGCATGCAGGATTTATCAACCGGTTGGCTTCACTGTGATCCTGGTCCACTTTTTAAGCCAGAGTATTATCCGTTGTTACCATGGGTGAGTGAGCCATCTAGAAACAATAATATGAATGGTCAAATTAGATAAGCAACCAAAAATGAAATAAGCCCTTCAAATATGTTTATGTCATTGATAAATTTTCCTTGACTGTGGGATGTTGTCTCACTGGTCACAATACATGGCACTAGCAACATCTATACCTAACAATTTGCATGTAGAAGAACGAAATGGACTAACAAGCCCCGCTTGTTGTAATAGCCCAGTATAGTCAATGCTATCCATGGCCGAGTTCTTGACATTAGAATTATGAGTATTAATCTTTCTAACAAAATATGAGCTGCTGAGTAATTTACTTTTGGTAATATGTTGCAGTTGCCATGGACAGAGATAGCAATTCTGCCAGTTCAGTGGCATGCTTTATGGCTGGGCCTCTTTGCATCAATTATTGCACCATTTGGTGGCTTTTTCGCAAGTGGTTTCAAGAGAGCTTTTAAGATTAAGGTGAACATATTGTTTACTATTGTGCTGTCTAAATAGTAAAACTGAAGAACTTTTTCCATGCCCCTGCCAACCACGTTGACCAACTTCATGTCGGGTTACACAGGATTTTGGTGATAGTATACCTGGGCATGGTGGACTTACCGACCGAATGGACTGCCAGGCAAGCTGCTAGTTGCATGACTTGATTTCTAAAACATAACGGCATCCTTATATTCTACATATCAATTATCATGTTTTTGAATTTATCTTCCGTTTATATTGTCTGTGGCTAGTTTTCTGTATCATTGTTTCTGTTAAATATGGTTAATGTGTTGTATTCCAGATGGTAATGGCTGTTTTTGCATACATCTATCATCAATCGTTTGTTGTTCCCCAAGATTATACAGTTGAGACAATTATGAGCGAGGTAACCACTTATTCTCATCATATATGGAAATTAAAAGATTCGATTCTTCTCCTTTTCTTATCTAGTTTCCGAAACATGAGGCGTCTTTTCATACAAGAACCGAGTGTGATCTTATGTTTGTCTTGCTTCCCCCCCCCCCCCCCTCTTCTGCTCTAGATATTAAGCAGCCTTACCTTGGAAGAGCAGCAAATACTGTATATGAAGTTAGGACAGATATTGCAGGAGAGAATGTTTGGATGGGACTGAAGTTTATTCAAATGCATTTTGAAGGTGATTGCGATCAAAACACTTTTTGCTTCTCCAGTTACGGTTGGACTTGATTACAGTCTTCGGATGTCTCCTGCATGATCCTTCCATCTTCAACAAGGTAAACTTTTACAGTTGGTGAACTTAGTCTTATGACACCAAAGAGTAGGATTATATATTCATGTTTATGATGAAAAAGGAAAAAAAAAATATAGGACCTAAGCAAACTTAGTACTCGGGGAAAACTCGATGTTTTGAAAGATGTTTGTTCTGATACAAGGTTGATCACAATTTGAACTGCTTCATCTTTTGAAAGAATCTACGTCTCATAGTTTCTCAACCAAATGCAGATTCTATTCTGCATAAATGAAGATATTACTTTTTGTCGGCAATTTGACAGTCACCCCTAATCCGAATGCACCCCTGATTCGGTCCAGGGCAGAATTTTCTTCTTTCTTTTCTGTTTATCTAGTTACATACTGAATATCTGCATGTTCTTTAAGCCATTCAAGCACTTTTGCACCCTCTAGCACATCTTGTACCTAAACAATTTCAAAAGGACATCATCATATCATCACTGCACTAAATAATCTTCTAGTGGAAAACAAGGAAGAGTGAAGCATGTTTCCCTCAGTTTAAAATGTGTAAGGAAGTAAAAGAAAAGAAGTGAATACTGGACCTGTTCCCTCACGCGTTCCTCATCATATTCTTGCTTGTGTCGTTTGAATTCGGCGACCGAATTCTGTACCTCTTTCACAAGCTCCTCAGTTGAAAACTACATAGAAAACCCGAGAAGGAACATATTGAAAAGGAATTTTGATGTTCAATTATTATTAGTTACAAGTCAATCATATCGATTATGTCAAAAGTTGGAAGCAATATACATTACCTGCAAATTTTCACGTTTGAAAATATCTCCTACTGCGAGATTCTGCTTTATCAAGTTTATTATGTTCTCTCTCTGGTTCTCCAGAAACTCATTCACCGCCTTAGGACTTGATAGAGTAGCCAACTGTTGTTCATTTAGCTTTACATTCGCCTGCCAATGCCAAAATAATGAACAAATGAAAAAAGCAGACAAGAGACAAACATAAACAGGTAAATGGTTTTTTTTTTTTTACCTGAATCTCTAGAAGTCTAGCTCCATAAAGCTGCCTACCTTGTTCCTCAAACAAGGATTGGGGAATATCGATCTCAACCATCTGATTCAACATCATGATGTAAAAGTTTAGTATTCTAGGAAAAGACAAAGAGAGACCTGAAATTACATTAAACTAATAATCGTCAGTATATCAATAACCTTGCAAAGCTGGTCTAGAATTGCAGTATCCGTTGCTTGGTCTTTCGCAGCTTGCTCCATTTCTTGGCACTTTTGCAATAACGACTCCTTGACCTGCAGATTTGTGCGGCGGAAAAAATTTGTGTCAATGCATTTTTCGGATTTAGAATTGGAAAATAATGGTGTGTGAGTTCATATCATATCGATAACCTGGTTTAAGTCGGTGCAACCGGGAAAAAGCTTATCGGCAATAGAGTCATTTAACTCGGGTAAATCCCTGTAGAATAGTTCTTTGCATTCAACCTATAAGAAAACCAAGAAAGGTAATAAGATTAGAGTTTCATACCATTGCATATAAATTCCATTAACACCAAATCAATTACCATTGCGTGTCAATTCCTTTAACTGATCTTTTTCGTTAAACTTAGCAAATGAGAAAATCTATGACAACTTGGAAACCATAAAACAAAATGGAACTCACAGTAAATTGAGCTTCAACACCCCGAAGATTTTCTTGTTGCCATGTTTCTGGGAATACATATGGAAAGGACTTGGTTTCACCTTGTCGAATACCGATTATTGAATCAAGGAAACCGGGAAGTACTTTATCATCATCTTCTGTATCAAACTGAAAACCTACAAAAAGAAGAAAAACAGCTAGTAAACAGATATGCAATATGCAGAAACAGTATTGGAAACATAGAGACATAATGAGATCGAATGCCAGAAATTTTCAACAAGTCTTTGTAAATCGAAAGAACTGGCATTTTCTTTTTCAAATATTCATTCTAATATCAATTCCGACCATTGATATATTTTGACATTCTGGAGAGAATTGAATAAAATAAAACTAGGGTAGACATAAACATGCTTTGTGCAGTAAAAAGGAAAAAATGGGCAGTTGGACTCGTATTGGCAGACCTTTACTCTCTGCAGCTGGAACTTTTTGAACCTTAGACTCATCTTGATCAATAGTTGTTGCTGATATATCAAGGACTGCGAGATCACCAACCTGAAAATATTTGAACCTTCCATAAGTTATAAGACCTCTATGATAACCATCTTTCATAAACAAATATGAGACAATCGACACCGAAAACATCGATTGCAAGGAAAGTTAAAGCGTCAGCGGTTAATACTATTTTGAACAAAGAAAGGGTTTTTTCTAAAAAATGAGTAACCTGTAGTCCTCGGTCAGTTACAATTTTCAGTGTGCCTAAGGACTTGTGGCGGCGTTTTATTTCCTGTTCACAGGCTTTTTCAGCTTCTATGTCATGGTCTATTTCGACGACAATCTTCATGCTTTTGTATCCGTTCTCGGATATCCATTTGACTTCAGGTGCCACATCTACAATCACATCGTAACTGCAGAAACAAATCAAATTAATAACCATTTGTATCATTGCTGGTAGAGGCAAATGCATACTAATATTGCAAGTCTTGCCACCTATTAAAAGCCTCTCCCTGTCTCTCTCAAGTATCTAACAGGAATGATTTTGAGCATATGAAAGTGATATTTATGGATGTAATATTTACCAACCTAAGAGAGCTAAGAGAAGAGTAGCTTTTTTCCATATCAGAAAATTTGGTGATTATTCGAACCGAATCTCTCAAAGCTCTTCCGGTTACCTATAGAATAAGATCAACCAAATATCAGCAAGTTGATTCTTAACAATGTATAGGCCGAAGCTCGGGAACAATAACCAGACCAGACCGGCCTAATCATTAGTAACCATACCGTAGACATCGCATGAGGGAGGGTTCTTTTCAGAATGGATTCTACTGTGGCCTTCTGAACACTTTCCTCACCTACATAATTAAGAAGAATACTCTCCGGGATCTTCCCTGGGCGAAATCCGGGTATCTGGTTCATGTTAAAAAGGAAATGAATTTCAGCATTCAAAATGAATCTAAAAAAGCAAACAGCTACATAAGAGCATCTCAGCATACTAACAAAGAATGTGCTAGTACTACATATAGCAAAGTGGGGGAGAATTAAACAGCAAAACTATGGATATTATCATATAATCAACATAAAAGTTTGAGGCATGAGATCAAGAAATTGTAAACGAAGAAGGCTTTATCATGAACCAGATGACCTTACAAATGACAAAACTACAGCACCACTTAAAACTGAACTTTGACCAAGAAATTACCTTCGCTTGCTTCATAAACTCCTTTAGGACCCTTTTGTAACAATCCTCACCTACTGCAGCCGGAACTTCTACACTCAACCTTACCTACAAAAGAAGTCAAATAAAACAAAGAAAACAACTATTAATTGTCTCAGTAAAAAATAAAAAATAAAAAGAAATTATATTAAGAAACACAAACTTCAAATTATGAAAATATCAATAGAACAGACCGCTAAAATCTTACTCTTGAATTAGGCTCTTGAGTCTCAGTGACCATTATATCAGCTGGAAGCTTATCTGTCTCGGATCCAGAAGTCGCTGAAGAAGCTGGTGCAGCCTTAATCCGAGATGAGATTGGCCGTTGAAGCGACCGAATTTGGCGGGAAAAACAAGAGCGTTGGTTAAGAGGATAATTTAAGGGTCTTTTTTGGACATTGCTATTGAATTGGAGAATTGGGTTTTTTAAAGAATGAGAAATGGAGTTTCTGGGAACGAAAAGACGGGTGTTTTGGTTCAAATTGAGGAGTTTTGTGGAGTTCACACAGACCTCCATTGTGGCTGCTCTGTGGTAAAGCTTGAAGCTTTGGCTGTTGAAGATAAAAAGACTTGACAACCTTGCTGTGTGATATTTATTTTTGATAGGATTTTCAATGAAGTAAACGGTGCGTTTCATTAACCATTTGATTTTGAACAAATAAATTCCATTCCGTCGTTTTCCAATAAATTTTAAAATTATATAACAACTTTGATTTGATTTAATGTGTAATTTGATACATAAATTACAATTTGATGTAATTATATATATAAAATTTTAATTGCAGTTCAAATGTATATATAAAATTTTAATTTTAATTCAATCATATATATTTAAATAAATAAATATATCAATTAATTATTATGTTAGATAAAAATATTATTTTTGTATTTAATATATAAATATAAAATGAAATTATATCATTAATTATGTTAATAATTTGTAAAAATTAGATTAAATTAAAATTTTATATATAAAATTTTACATTAAATTAAAATTAATGTATAATTTTAAATTTTTTCTCTTTCATTAAACTTTGTTTTATGTTTGCTTAACACGTGGACTTAATTAATTTATTACCGGCCTAATCACAAGTACAAACTGAACCGACGCCGTTCTCTTACAGGCTTGATTATTGTCTTTATTAATCTCGTCTGTCTGGTTTTAATTACTGAACCGAACCCAACACCAACAACTGTACAAAACGAACTTAGCACTTTTAAACACTTCCGCTTTCACTCGAAAAAAAATTCTTCTCTCTGCTTGCAACTCCTGATAATTATCTTCAAACTCTGGAATATAGAAATGGAAGGAGTGGGCTCCACCAGGCTGGGCCGAGCTTCCGCTAGGTACGGAGGTTCAACGGCGGTGTTCAATGGACCAGTGAGGAAGTGGAAGAAGAAGTGGGTTCACGTATCGCCTTCATCCACCGCTAAACTCTCTCAGTCCAACGGGAACGGTTCCGCCGCCTCCAGCATCCTACTTTGTAGGTGGACCCCACTCTCCTTTGCTGATTCCGGGTCCTCCGCCGTCGATGGCGAGGACGAGGAGCAACCCCCAAAGCGCAAGTACCGTTATACCCCTGTAAGTGTGTGTGTATGAATATACGTATATATGCTTGTAAGTACACGTATCTGTCCGTGTATAAAGCTTCGTGTCCTTTTTGTGGTGGTTTTAGCTAGGGTTTTGCTTACTGTTATTTAAAATTTCATGTTTTTGATTCAATTTGGAGCTAAACCATTAACTTTTCTTTAGTAAATGATAACCTGTTTACCCATTTTTTCATGGAATCAAACATAAGACTTTGAATTTCCAATATATTTTATTGTTAAAAATGGGTTTTTTTTCCCCTGTAGTTATTCCACTAATTTGTTTATTCTGCTTGAATATTCTCACTTATTTTTTCTGACACAGTGTTTTGGCTTCTGTTCTTTAAAAAAAAAACAGTGGTAATCATAAAAATGGTTGTTGATCGTCATTTTTGCAGGTTGCTGTGTTAGAGGAAGAGCGTAGAAGGGCAGCTGCTGCAAAACAGGTTGAAAATGAAGCTAAGACAGATGAGAATAAGACCAAGCGATCCCCAGATTGGCTGTCTTCCAAGACTGATAACGAGCTGAACATGAATAACATTTTGAAGAAAGAAACTCAGGTATCACCTTTAATTCTTATTTGAACTGTCTTAATTGCGTTTGAAAGTTGAACTTAACTGTAATATGACCTTTTCAAATGGAAGTAAGAAATAAAAATGGTGGTTGACAATTCTTGTCTGGAAAATTTGACCATGACAAGGGGTAACAGCATTTCTTAAATTTGTCATGGTTTATGGAAGAACATTCTTGTCCCGTAGTTGGTATTGTTAAAATAATAGTTGAGTTGCTGAAAGTTGAAAATGAAGCATTGAATTCCCTTTCAAGACTGGATTAAGATAAAGGCCTACCTGTTTTGCAGGATTCAAGCATGGGTAATTTGGACTTAGGTTTGTGTCTGAAAGGCCATGACGGCAGCCACAATTCTGTTGGCGAGAAGGTGGATCAGGTGAAGCCAGCAAGCTCAACGGGATTTTGGGCAATCGGTTGACTTGTAATTAGTTCAAGGGATAGGGTTCATGTGCTGAAAAGAATCCGTATATTTGGTCACTCCATATAGTAGTAGTAGGTACATACATATGCTTGATCGTATAATCAGTGTGTGGTGTATATTCAAGCCTTAGCAGTCGTTTGCAACTTATCAGACCTTGTCATTGTAGCTATTATACATAGAATAGAACCCCTAGATTTGATATATATATCTCCTTTCATCATGTGGATTACGCTTTAAGGCAGAAGTATTACATAAAGGCTTAGCCTATTGTGACATCTTTTATTAGGCAGTGAAACAAGATATTGAAGGCCAAAAATTTTGATAAGGAAACAAATTTTCAAAGATGAATCTTTAACATAAGTGAAAACCTCATTATGATATATAAATTCTTATGACATAGGCAAAGTTTTTGAAAATTTGCCAATGGAAACTTTACCATGTTTATCATCAAGCATCAGAGTCTTTGTTACTTGTGTTATTCTTGTCTGCATCAGGATCCAGTGCTTAAGTAACACTGACCTCTGCTGGTCGAATAACTCGATCGTAGAGCATGTATCCTGCCTGTAATAAAGGAGGCAAGATCACTTAAGGCTGTTTGAATAGCAGCTCATGGTTAAATTCTATCTGGTAAATGATTATTATATTTGAATAATCTTCTTGGTTATCAATCATATTTCTTCACCCAGATTTAACTTTGAATCGGCTCTAACGGACAATACGTAAATGGAATGGTTTCAATAAAACTGGATTAGAAAGAGATACCTTCAACACATGAGCAACAGTGCCCGGAGGCTTGGAGTTATCAGGAACTTGGAATACTGCATTGTGCATGTTTGGATCAAATGGTTCATTTGTAGGGTCGAATTTTCCGATCCCGTACTTTCTAAACACCTGAAAGCAAAAACATTTCTAACTGGTCAGTAACAATTCTAACATGTTATGGAACACATGTTGAGTCCAAACATTGTCAAGAGTGACAAGAGACAACTTGTTGCAAATTAACTTCACAAATGGCTGTGTATAACAAACTTTCGGATGAAGCTGCAATAGTTGAATTGATTTTAGTTTGCTAATTTTACTCTCTTACTAAGAACAAATGCCGAAATCAAACCTACTAATTCAAGTATAGGAAGTTACCAACTCTAGCTTGGATTGACGAGAACTCACAACACCATAGGAAGCTGTGAAACAAACTACTGAGTTTTGGTTAAGAGTCACAAAAATTACCTCTCCAAGCTGTTTCTCAGTCATTTCAACTCCTTCGAGGAGTGTCTTAAGGAGTGGTACAGCTCCGGCAGTATCATTGGATTCGTCGATCTTAGAGAAACTGCCTTTAACATGGGCAGAAGCCCTTTCTAAATTGTCTGCAACATCTAATAGGTCCTTCGCAAAATTCTGCAGCATATTGACAAATAATTCTCATCACTTTCATAAGATCCCGAATACAACAGAAATCAAGTGATGTTGTGTCACCAACAATACCTGTACAGCAAACTTTTTTGAGTTGTCTGCTTCACGTCGTGTTCTGGCCATAACATTCTCCATTTCTGCAAGGGTTCGAACAACTTTGTCCTTCATTTGTTCAATCTCCTTTTGTTTTTCCTCCAAGAGTCCATCTTTTTCCTCCACAAGTTTGATCATATCAGCCATTGATAAGTCACCATCACTCTCGGAATCAGAATCTGAACTTGAATCTGAATCAGAAAATACAGTCCGTTTAGCAGCTCTCCTTCTTTTATCAGATTAAGGCATTGTATCTTGGAAACCTGGGTTAAAACCTGATTCTTTTGCTTGATCGGTAACTTCAGCCCCTCCAGGATTTGTACCCCCACTTGGCCCTGCAGGCTCTTCACCATTACTTTGTGCAGAATTCTCATGCTCCCTTTTCGGAGGCTCAGGCGGCGAGGCAGTCGAAGAGATTCCATATTTTTGGAATGCAGAGAAATTAAGGCTTGAATGATGCAGCAGAAACACATCGTTTGTAACCAACTGCACAGAGAAGAAAGCACATACAGCCTATAATAGTGCATCAAACCTCAAAGAAAAGGCAATATAATGAAATATTATGTCAATATGTAAGGGTGATTATGTTTTGCAAGAACCAAAAATATGGGTTTAGGATCCTAATTCCTATATGATCACTCAATTACTTAAAAAACATGAGAACCTTAAAACTAAACAAGATCTTAATCAAAAGTATATGAAGAATGAGTTTACAAGTTTTAAATCACAAATGAAATATCTGCATTAAGGCAATTAGTAAAATTGCTCCTTTGTTATGTTTCATCCATAGCAATAACAAAAATTATATCTTTTACTCCTTCGTGTTAAACTTTTACACAATCAAAACATACAATTTAAATAAGAAGGCAGCAAAATCGATCAAAAAGACCAAAGAAAAGGGGAAAAAAAAGATAGTGTGAACTGTGAATCTTAAGATCCTAAAAGGAACTTAGTTTCATAAGAAATTAAACCTTCTAACTTGCAAACAAAACCAGCGAATTTCAACATGATAAAACAAATAATATACAATAAAAAGCCAATGCCCCTATGAAAAAAATAATTAAAAAATCATCAAAATTGAGCTAATTGAACGAAACCCTAAACCCTATCAAAACCCTCTCAGAACTAACCATAAAAATACGAGGGTTTTATTTTATTTTACTTCATTTGCTGACAATGTTTAGTACCTTATTCGAAGATTGACAAACAAGAGAGTGAAACTGAGTGGGAAAGCTTGGCTTTTGAAGCTTCTGCAGAGCAGAGAGAAGCAAGGAGCGTGCACCAACGCTCTTTGAAACGCGTGACAAAGCCCTAGACATCAACATCTCTGAAGATGAAGGATGACGGTTCTAGAGGGCCAAATTTGGAAATAAAAAAGACAAATGAGGGGTATTTAGAGAGAGAGAATAAAAAAACAAGGGCAAAAGGAATCAGAGACAAAGAAGGCGCGTGAAGAGATGGAAGTTGATTTTATTCGTTGCTGGACTTAACCATCTCTTAGTAGGGATAAAACAACGTCGTTTTGATATGTGGATTGGTGAATTTCGACATTTCCTTTGTTATGTTTTTGCCTTGTCAAGATTTTAATTTTCAATTAACATTTGAAATAGTATTTGTTATATTGTCACTGTTTTTAAACTCTACTTAGAGGGAAGATTATAAGTTGAAAAATACAGGGAATTTTTATTTTATTAGCGTTTCCTGTCATATTATTTATGGTTTTTTTTAGTTATTTAATGATATTTTAATAATTTTTTTATATCATTGATATATAATTTTGATAAATTTTTTAATTGAACATTAAATTTCGAATCTCAAACCTTAAACCTTGAACTTTAAATCCAAATTCAAGTTTAGGATTCAAGGTTTGAAGTTTAAGATTCAAGATTTAAGGTTTAAAGTTGAAGGTAAAAAAATACCAAAATGATGTATAAATTATATAGAAAAAATTACTAAAACATCATTACATAATTGAAAATGAACTATGAATAATATAATAGAAAGAATTTATAAAATAATTTTTTATCTTATAAAAATATAATAAAATACTTTAAAAAAAAATTTAAGATTGAATCCTAAAACCACATAGTTGGTTTGGAGGGGAGTTGAAAGATGGAAAGTAAAGAAATGGGGAGTCACATTTGACATGTGACTCAAGGGTTGCGTTGCAATGCCAACTTTCTTAAATCCTACAAGCAAAATAACCAGAAACAACATCATTTCTTCTGGGTTTCTTGTAGGCGTTACAAACTTATAACTGCATGGATTCTCATCCCCTTATAGAAGCAATGTTTAAAGCTGTTCTAAAGCAATTGGCCCTCCCTTCAAGTTTTTCATCACTACCCCTCCTCATGTGGGTAGGCAGGCTCAACTGCTCGTTTGAATTTTAATCCCTCAAAGTTCATCAGTTATTTTTTAGGGCTACCCACTTTAAACAAGTTTAGTATTATTCTTAATTAGTATTTTATCTTTTAATTTTTGTCAAGAATTTTGATAGGTCTACAAAACGAGAGTATTTTAAAATACTTGAACCAACAAAATCATAGTAAACTAAAGAGTTTATATATGGTCTAGCTCGACTTCATGACCTTTGGCATTTAGGTTAGTGATGAGGAAGCATATTACTTCAGTCTATTTAGGCACTACAAAATACTCCCATTATGTAAATCTGTTAAGGTTTTCAACAAATTTAAAAGACAAAACTTAAACAAAAGACAATATTCAATTTGTAAAATATGTGATGAAGCACATAAAAAAATAAAAAAAATATTAACAAATGCTTTAGTTTACTATGATTCTCTTTTATTCAAAGATTTAAAATTTTTTTAATTTATCAATTTACCAAAACTCTCCTAAAAAAGAAAAAACAAAATTTGATCGAGAATAATACCAAATCCATAGAGAATCCGACCATCAACAAAAAATAGGCCATGTGTTTCATATAAATATTTCCCAATTTATTAATTACCGAATAAAAATCATAATTTATTTCATTAATAAAATTTTGCTTCAAACCCATCATTATAATTGGTATAAATACTATGTAGGGAACTCAAAAACAAGTTGGTTCATCCCAGCCAATAAAACATTGTTATTGTCATGAATGATCATTGTCTCAAATAATACAAAGCTCTTTCACCTACTTTGAGCAAAATTTAAAGTCACAACAAACTTCATCTGTCTAATTGTCTATTAACTTCCTCTCACTCTTCACTTTCATCAATATCCCACCAGCTTCACCAAACCCTTGTTGCCTATTTATATATACAAACCTGCAATTTTGGAAAGAAATTAAATATGGCAATTAAGGTCTTCTCATTCTTCTTCTTTGTTTATCTACTTGTGGAAATGCATGAAATAAGTGCAATGGTGCCTGCTGTTATAGTCTTCGGAGATTCTACGGTGGATCCAGGGAACAACAACCAGATATCCACTGTTTTGAAGAGCAATTTCGCGCCTTATGGTCGGGATTACTTCGGTGGTCAGCCAACCGGACGTTTCTCCAATGGTAGGATTGCCACGGACTTCATTTCGGAAGCATATGGTATCAAGCCAGCCATACCAGCATACTTGGATCCCAAGTTTGACATAAGAGATTTCGCTACCGGAGTCTCGTTTGCTTCGGCTGGAACCGGTTACGACAATGCAACTTCTGATGTCCTAGTAAGTCAAGCCATGGATGGCTGATAGTTATAAAATTATCGGTTTCTTCAGCTATTTTCTCAATTTTTTTCCCATTGATTTTGCAGTCAGTGATACCATTTTGGAAGGAAATGGTGTACTACAAAGAATTTCAGGATAAACTAAGAGGGTATCTAGGCAATGATATAGCTAATCATCACTTGAGTGAATCACTGCACCTGATAAGCATAGGAACCAATGACTTCCTAGAGAACTACTATACTTTTCCAACCCGATCTTCGGAGTACCCTGTCGATAAATACGAGATTTTTCTAATAGGAATTGCCAGCAATTTCATCAGGGAGCTTTACAATCTGGGAGCTCGGAAGATAGCAATAAGCGGCCTTCCTCCGATGGGATGTTTACCGTTGGAAAGAACGACGAATATCATGCACGGAAGTGCATGTATCGAAGAGTATAACGACGTGGCTAAAGATTTCAATCAAAAGTTGCAGGATTCTGTCACGGAGCTGAATCGGGAGCTCGGTGGAATCCAACTCGTGATGTCGAACCCCTACTATAAGCTCTTAGAAATGATCCAAAATCCAATTCTGTTCGGTTAGTCCTTAGCAATAGTTCATAGTACTTGCATAGAAAAGGAAAGTCCTAGGACAAGGAGATATATGTCTATAATTGAACTTCATGCATTAAAATGGTAAAGACATAGAAGGACAACATAAATTACCCAACCATATTTGTCTGAAACATGAAATCATAGTTAAACCTGCATGTGTTTCTCGACTGATGAAATTTCTACGACATGACAGGATTTGAGAATGTGGCAACAGCATGCTGTGGGACAGGATACTTCGAGATGAGTTACCTGTGTGATAGGATGAACCCATTTACATGTTCGGATGCCAATAAATACATATTCTGGGACTCCTTTCACCCAACAGAGAAAACCAATTTCATTTTGGCTGATCATGCTTTCAAAACTACCCTTACCGTGTTCCGATAATTACTATAAAGCACAAAACAAGAAGAAGCAGTGTTTCATTGTTGTAGAATTCAACATACTATTATTATTTTCATTGCAAAGAAATGGGTCAAGCTTTTAACCACGTAAGATTATTATCGATTGAAAATGACTGGAGCCTCCATTGCCTGTCTCCATCAAACACCCTCAGTTGACAATAACTATACCTTGTAATGTTTATTCCTAAGATCCAAATGCCATTATATTTATAGTATATATGGCTGGATGTACAAGGGAAATAGTTCTGAACCTTCTTCACAGTTTCGTTGAAATTTCATCTCCTTTGCAAATTCATCTCCTATAAGTCATACACGTTCTATTGCCGCCCAAAATGAAAATTTCGAAGTTCTATTCATTTCCAGGGTTCTTTTTTTTCTTTTTATTTTCTGTTTTGTTAAATAAATGGGATCCAAGGTCTCTAGTCTGAGAGTTAAAAATGGCAGCGGTTTGGGGGAAAGCAAAAAATCAACTAAGCCACCAGAAAGAGTTGAAGCTAACATTAATGGTTCGAAGGGGAATAAAAGAGATGGGTATGCAAAGAAGGCATTATTTTATGTAAAGAATATGATAGAGAGGTGTGCATGTAAGTTGAAGATCAAAAAGTATATTGGAAAATCTGGGCGCAGTAATAGCAAGAAGAAGTCTCCTATGAAAAGGCCATGTTGTGCTTGTATTTCATCAGAGAAAAGGACCCAATTGACAAATAATTTATTCAAAATGAAAACATTCTTGTTGAAGGTTGGAGGTGGTCATGATCATGGTGGAAGCAAAGCCAATAACATCAACGGTTGCAACACTAGTGGAGGGAATCATGGAAAGGGAGATACTGATAAGAAACAGATGTAAATTTCACCCTTTTATTCTTGGTTTTCCTTTCACTTGTATGTTTTTTATCAGGACCAGGATTTGATTTTTTTTTTCTTTTAAAGTGCACTTCAAGTTCTTAGCAAAGTAACAAAATTAATGGAATTCTCTTTGTTGTAAGATTTGTTGACGTCGCCTCAACAGGTATAGTTGTTAATTGTGAATTTACTTTTGATTTTATCTATAATGCGTAAAGGAGAGTCTAATATCATCTAAATAAATTTTATCATAATAAATTGAATTGTTTGGGCATGATTAGATTCGATCTTATAACCTAAGACATATAACTATCTCAAATGATAAAGCAAGGTCTTCATAAATGATCTAAATGCCATAGGTAATGAGTTTGAGTTAGACTATAGTTTGTGCATGAGTTTATTTATTCCAGCACTTTGACACGCTCTCACTTTATAAACTAGTAAAGGCTTTCAATAGAATTAGGAGAAAAAATCCCTTTTGGATGTTCTTCTTTGTTGAAGGGTTAGACCCTCAACAAGTCTACTACGCACATGATTCTAACTATTTAAGCATTCTGTAAAATCAACGAGACTTCCTGTAAAGTAGAAAGATAAACCCCAATCGAAAATAATACTAAACTTGTTGAAAGTTTGTAACCCTCAACAAAAAAAGAGCTCTACCTCAGCTAGTTGATTGCACCTGTTCAGGCACAAAATACACTCTTACTTTGTTAATCCACCATAATTTTCAATAGTCGGAAAACAAAACCATTACTGGAGACATGTTAAGGTTATGCCTCTCAATAAGAATGCAAATTTTCCAAAAGAAAAAGATTGGCTTCTTCTAGCACATATTTTTACACTTTTTCTTTCAAAATCATGGTCGCAATCTGATACGAGGACAATTCGAAGGACCGTAAGACTTCCAATAGAAGAATAAAAATCCTCAAAAACTATATCAATTACAAAACATTTAAGAAAATTTAACTTTTATTGCACTTCTAGTGGTAGTTTAAGGTGTGAGTATCAGACCCACAAAATCTTTGATCCCATAACTATGTCGTAAAGCTATCAGCTTAGTTTAAGGATCATCGTTTTTTACATGTTTAAGAAAAGTCGAAACATAAAACTCGCCAAGAACAGCAGCTCTAGGACCTAATACAAGATATAATCTACAACAAATCTGGCTAAAGATTGCTAATGTAGAATTGAGATATTGTCGTTAATCGAATCAAATATTGAGCATCATGTTCGGTATAAGAAATTTGTAGCAGTCGTTAGTCATAGGGATTCCTGAATGTCTTCAAAAGTTCAGGGATATCATAACCCAACATGTCATCAACAGCTTGAATCATTTTAGGTTTTAGCTTCTCGAATTTGTCGAAGTTGTAACCAGACAAAATCTCCTTAAAATGTTCCACATTTGGAAAATCCCCTGGTGGTAGGTGATGATCTCTTTGAACCTATATAACAAACAGATTTTTTGCATAAGAAATTGATGCATGATAAACAAATTTAATATTCAATGTAAACTTGCAAGCACTGATACATGCACGCACACGCATGCACACGCGCACACACACAATAGAGAAGAGAGAATACTTTTCCAAATTCGCCTTCCAAATTATCGATCAGTCTCTGTTGAGTTTTTGCTTTCCCAATCATAGCAGGCATTTCCTTCTTAAGGTGAGCGATGATATAAGCATGTATCTTGGCAGCTCTAGCACGCTTCACAAACTCATTTATCTGCAGGTAAACAAAGTACCGAAACTTCTCCTTAACACGTATCTTTTTTTTAGAAAACTTCATTTCTTTTCACAGGAAAATTAGTACAATGAACTTACTCGACGATCACAAGCCTTCTTTGGAATGTCTTTCAGGTCGGAAAGAAGGTCCTCTTGTTCTTTTTCGAACAACTCTTTCCCAATTGGTCCTGTTGCAGCTTCATTTACAGGCTTGTCATTGAATGAACTGCCAAAGATGAGATATTAACATCAAAAAGTTTAAGACCAAGATGCATCATAGTTTAAAAGAAGTTTCAAGTAATATGCAACAATGAACATTTGGACACATTTGTTTCAGCCATTAAGATTGACGAGCAGAAAGAGCTTACCCAATATACACACGCACAACCTCTGGGGTGTTAAGGACTTTCCCAAGTGACCACATTAAGGCTCCATAAACCCTCATCAACTGCAATAAAAGGCAAAGATGGGTACATGAAAATCCAACCATACGTGAAAATCCAACCATCAGTAGTTGCATCTAAGAAAGACTAGTGGTTCAGAAACATGGCTGCCAAAATGCTTACTTGTTGCGTATCAACTTGATCTGCCTTGTTCAAAACCACACGAATCTTATCATCGTGACCACGCAGAGAATATATCACGCGCTTGAATTCATCACTTACATCTAACTTGTGAGGATCAAACAGAAGAAGAATAAGATCGCATTTTGCAGCAAACCATGACGTTACACCTGTAAAATCATAGGCTCGTTGTGTTCGTTGTTTTTCTCCTGATAACACTCCAGGAGTATCTACAAATGTTACGTGCTCCAACAGCTTCAGACATGAAAAGAAGGTATTAAATTCTATATAAGCAGAAAAATTAATCACAGCAAACTAGAATTGAACAATTAACTCACTGGATGTGGCATTTGAGAACACTCAAACTTCGACAAAAATGCAGTTCCGAAAGTAGTGAGGCCACTGAATGGCATATCTGCCTGGACAGCGATAGTGTTCCCTGGAACACTTCTTTCATCAGTTCCCGACTGCATAAAGGGAAAGAGAGTATGTGCATAACACGCGAGATCAAAACAAAATTCCACAATTACAGCAAACATCAAATGATAACAAACAAAGCAGTATAGACAGTATACAGAAAATTAAGATTCAATTTCCATAATTGATTTTAAAACCACCAAGTAATGGAAACTCTCCAAGCTAGATCTGCAGAACAGCAATTCTGAATTACCATAACAACAACAAATCTGTCAGTCGTTGGTTCAGGTCCAATGTGAGCTCCTGAAAATGATAACAAAAATATATGAATGAAAAAGGAGGGGGGGCTTCTAAATTAGTGATTTGTCTGAGTGAGAGTGAGAGGGAGGGGATCACTTGCCTGGATAACTAGTCTTAAGCAAATGTTTAATGAAGGTTGTTTTCCCAGTGGAATATTGACCCAAAAGCATAACCATTGGTTTGGCATCAAAATCACTGTTTGTCTGCAATAAACGAAAATCAGAACCAGCTGATTAGCTTTACAGAGCTGTTAAATAGAACTTTTGGCACATAGTCAAGGATAGTTAAAACTGAGTAGGATCTACAACTCACTCACCAACAATGGGGATACAAAATCATTAAAATGATATGCAACTTCTAAAGGCTTCAACTTCTGAAGGTACAATCTCTTTAAGCCGTCTATAATTGAAGTCACAGAGGACAAAGATATCTGTTCTACACAAGAAAGGATTAGTTACACATGCTAAGGATGCAGACAAATAAAAACAAACTAAAAAAGGATCAAGTAAAGGAATTAGACAGATATTAACATCATTAACAACACAAATACCAAAGCTAAAAAAAATAAGTGTTATGGAAGTAAAATAAAGAGACAAATATGAATTTGATATAAATAAAGGAATTATTTATAACCCTAAACCCTATACCTAGACTAAAATGGTAGTAACAAGAGCATCAGCAGAAAAGGAAGATCAACTATAAAATGACAAAACAAACCTTCTTTGATGATTTTGAAGAAAACCATTGAGATGCAGGTGATGTTTGATTTGAAGAACTACCTGCAAGCCCCCAACTAGTAAAAATAACATATGATAGTGAAATCGGAGTAAACTAATCATCAAAGGTTACAACAAGAAAGTCATACCATTGCTTTCAAGGCTAATTGACTTTGAAGATTGTTTCTTTCTCTGAATAAATCAAGCAAAATGATAAGAAATTCCAGACGCTAAGCATATGGAACATAGAGTTTAAGAAGGTAAAAGAAAGAAGCCACATACCATGATTAATGTATCTAAGCCTTCCATCACAGGAGGTTTAATATTCTCAAAGTCTACTGCAATATATCAGCATACCTTAACATTAGCTCTGACTATTATGCAAGACTATAAATGTACTGGCAAAACAACCAAAAAAACAGCTTCTAAATAAATAAATGCACCTCAAAAGTTTTCAGCACGAATTAAACATTCAAACCATGCAATTCAGAAAGAGGTACATGCTAAATCATCATACCATCACCATTCAGGAGATCATGTGATATTTGATGACCTTCTTGCGCCAGCGAAACCAGCTAAGCATTAAAAGTAACAAGAAGTCAGATTAGAAGAAATCAATAAGCAATATATACTATATCGTAATCCAAAGAAACTTGCAACTCCTAACCTGCATAGCAAAAACAAATTCTTTGAAACCAAGAAATCCCTGTCTCTTAGAATCAGCAGTCGCCCACACCTTTAAGGAATCAAAACAAGAATGTAGCTGAATCATTTAGAAAATAGCATAAAGGAAACAAGAACAGTAAGCAAACTCTAAGTTCCCTTGGATTTTGACTAAATTTACGGAAAATCAAACTTCAATTATTCAATTAAAGACTTACTTTTGGAGATTACGATCAAGTAACAGAAGCAATTAAAACTTCCCTTATGTTTTTTTTAATAGATACTTCAAGTTTAAGCTGAACTTAAATAAATAAATAAAAATAAAAATAACCAAAAACGATGAAAATAGAAGAATATTGACCTGCTTGAGATCTGGTCGCGATAAATTTGATATACCAAAAAACTTGATTGCATCATTTCCAGTAATGCGTCCATCATTATCTACCGAAAAGAAGATATTAAAAATTAGTAAAACGAAAATTTGAACAAAAAGTAAAGCTAAAATCGTACCTGAATCAGCGAAGTTGAACCACTCTTGATAAATTTTCTGGTGTTCTTTAGAGCAGGAACCGATCCGACCGCTCCCAATCTCCATTGCTGAAGAGAAAACTGTAGATGTTTTTTTTTTTTGAGTTACTTCAAGCGTTCGATAAAAGAGAAGCTGGCTTCGAAACAGTGGAGAGAGAAAGAAAATAAGTACAAAAAATGGAACAAAACTGAAAAAGGAAAAAAAAATACAATGCTGTAGCCGTACCACCGTCCGCGTTTTTTCCTGCGAGGGAGAGAGTGCTTTAACACCACGAAAAGGGGAAGTTCATACGTCGTCGTATAAACCCTTCGAGTTTTAACGGCTTTTTGAAGGTTTTTAGAACGACAGCGTTCTGATAGGTTTTTTAATAGTTGCTTTCTCTTAACACTCGCGCCAAGAGTGGTTATTATTGAAAAATGTTAAAAATGAAAATAGAGCCGATTTGCAGTAACTTGAAGTAAATTAAGAAAATGAAACTACATTACATTTTTCTTGCTTGAATAAAAAACATAATTACATTAAATTAAGTTCATTATGTCCAAACAAACTCTCTGCTTATAAAAAAGCTTATCTTTTTTAAAATAAGAATTTGATTTAAGAAAGATTGAGTGGCGTATTTAGAAGTTGGTAGGGCTGGACTCTCCTTAAAATAGAAAATTATTTATTTAAATTTTTTAAAATTTTTAAAATTTTGAATTAATAAAATTAAAATTACACTTTAACCCCCTTAAAAATGATAAAATTTTGATTTAATCTTTTAAAAATTATAAAGATATAGACTATTAAAATTTATAATTTAATTTCGATCCTTAAAAATATTTTCTGAATTTATCCATGAATGGATTAATTAATTTTAAAATTAATTAATATTTTTAATACTATGTCGAATAAATAAATAAAATGCTCCTCTTCATTTGGCTGCTTAGTATAAAATCATAATAAAAAGCTTATTTAGTATACCAATATTAAAATAATGTAATAACATCACTAAAATCCCTCAAAAGAAAACATCACTAAAAATAGTTCATCGTTGAATTCAAAAATAAAAAAAATAAAAAAAATGCAAGTATTACTTTCTAAAACGGCATTTTTATCCTTAATGAGAAGGAAAAAACCCAAAGAGGTTTGTGAAAGGTGGGTGTGCTATGCGTGGAAAATATTGATGGAAATTGATTCGATTTTGTTATTAAAGAAAGGAAAATGTATATTTTATTGAAATTAATAAGGATATGGTGCTCTTATTTATGAAATGATTAAATATTGATAAAAGTAATATCTAAATTAAATGATTCAAAGTAAAGATAATAAGATACTAGAACAAGCAAATATACTTTTCCATTTTCTTAACAATTACATTAAAATCAACATCAAAATAGATTCTAAGCTAGATAAAAAGAAAAAAAAATGATTTGTTTTTAGTATTTTTATAATTATTTGACTACGGTACAAAGTAGATGATTTGTTTTCAGCTTTTCAAAGTTATTTTCGTCTGCACAATTAAACTTACATGAAGACCTAGGATATATTGAAGACCTAGTTTGAGTTGCTAACATTTCTATAAATAAGACTTTAGGGGTTTGATGTAACTAAGTTGTCTTACACGCATCCAAAAACCTTTGTAGTTTAGTAGCATGATTTAGATTTAGTTTTCTTAACGATTTGTTCTTTTCTTTTGGAATCGATTTCAATCCAAGTTGTCTTTTTGTATTATGAACCGACCATATAATACCGTTTAGTATTAGTTAAACGTTAGATAACCAATGAGTCAATATTTGTTTCCATTTTTCTTTGCATGTAAAAACATTGAGGACAATATACAAAGACTATTAATGTTATCAATTGAAATTTTATTAAACCGATTTGTTCAAAAAACACAAGTATACAAAACGAATATACTATACTTAGGGTATTAGATCAAACACTATAAACATCTCTAATCCTCTTAAAGTTTTATACCTCAAAAACCTTAAGTATAATCTTTACAACTAAAAGAAGACTAGCAAACTAACAATCAACCTCTCATAGGTATATGTTTGGAGTGAAGCTATAAATACAATTATATAAGAGTAAGAAAAGATTTTACAGTAAGTAAAAAAAAAAAACTATGCACAAGAGAAAAATGAGAAATGAAAAATTAAAAGTTTTTCTCTTGACTTTGATGCTTGCATATGTTTCGTACCTCTCTTCAAGTGTTATTGACCTAGATTTATACCCTCTCATTGATTTGAAGAAGTTTGGAGTCATTGGAGGGAGCTTCTAGCCATTGGAGACATTAGTTTTGCACATTTAATGCAGTTTGAAGAGTCAAGACAATGTATAAGTCTCAATACTTTTTTGAATAGGTCTCAATACTAAGAAGAACATGTATCGTGACCATCTTGTTCTCAAACGCGCCTTGTGGCTACTGACTTTGAATGTATCAATACCATACTTTTCTTAAAAGCTTTGTTAGATTCTCTTTGAGAGATCTTGAGACTTAGCTTAGAGATTGTTTTTTAAAGGCCTGAACTTAGGAGTACACAAAGACAGTTATAATTTGTTTAAAATATTTAGAAACTTGTTTTTTTTTTTTAGTTTTTCAACACTTGAAAATAATTAATGTGTTGTTAAATTAATTTTTGCAAATTTAATAGAGGGAATTTAAGAATTATTTTATTATATCAAAACATTTAAAAATAAAAACTAATCATATAAAAATAATTTTTAAATTTAAATCATGTAGAGTGTAATTGAATTACTATAATTATATTTAATTAAATGAGACCCACTAATTATAATAGTTATCCAAACATGACACGAATATATAATTATAAGCAATTATTTCCTCAATTTATTATTAAATGGTTTTTCAAACTATCATAAATACATTAGAATAAGATAGTTTTATAATCTCGCTTGTAAAATAAAAATTATCACGAGTGCATCGAATAATAATATTTTTAATAGTTTATCTTTTATTTTTTACACCAACCTAAATGTGATATGAATTTATTATACCAGCATTTCCTACCACCAAGTCCAGCTAGTTAAATTAATCCACGTCATATTCTTTTTCCATGCTAAGCCCTTCAAATTACTAATTTATTTTCACTTAATTTTAACAACAAACAGAAAGAAATTGATGGGGGCGGCCGTCAGCCATTAATATTGAAATTGTTGATTTTCCTACGGATCAAAATGCAACGAATCAAGACAAAAACTAACTTAAACCTAACCCTAAACCTTAACCCTTAACCAATGAATTAATATACGGTTGACACAAGACAATTAAATTAGGGTGAACCTAAAGGATGAATCAAACCTAGAAGTTAAGAATCCGAAGCAATTGATGTAACAGCCTGTTTTTGGATCAGATCGGAACAGTAGTTTCAGGACCACAGATTCAAAGCCAAAAATATTTATTTTATTATTTTAATAAGATAAATTGGTCATTGGATATGTGATGTTATATTTTGATTCATGATTATACGTATATGAGCGAAAATATATGTATTATGTTAAATGTGGATTTGATGTATAGTATGTGCTTGATAAATGTATTTTACGATTGTGGAAATGTACATGAAAATTGAAAACATGATTTGATTTTGTGATGACCTTGTGATTATGGGTCCATGCTTATGTTGTATAATGTGTATTTATACCATGATGGTGGAAATGATTGGTGAAGGTGTGATGAGCTTATTTATCATCATTTTTGTACTAAAACTGTTTTGGACAGTAGTTGTAGTCCAACTTTGTAAATTCACCAAAAATTGTGGAAATTGAATTAGAGGATGAATAAAATATTAAATTAGAGCTTATTGAATCTATTTTTACATAGAAGAAACGGTGTACGTAAAAGAATTTCAGATTATAAGATATTTAAATTTTTGTGAGACAGGGTCAGAATGATCTCAGAATCCCCTGTTCTGATTTTGAAAAATCATTAAAAATTGTAAAAAAAATAATTAGGGGTTATAATTTATATGCTTAGAATCTTTGATGAGTCTAACTTATATATAGCCATGAATGATGGCTTATGCTGATCATATGATTATTCATGTGTATTTGCCAATGTTTTATGGTGTGATCATGTTGTTTGATATAGATGACTGTGTGCATACGACTTAAGTACTTAATGATTGATTTTGGCATAATTGGCATATGGATAGATTATAGCATAAGGGTGAAATGTGAAAATGTATTAATGATAATCTCGGTATGAAAGTTGTTATGATTAATCTTGATAAAGTATGATGCTTTGTGTATGCGTAAGTTGTTATGAGAATGTCGTGCATAAGCTATATTTACGATTATTAAGTGTTCATTTATGCCATGTTGGATGCCATTGAGATATGTGTGTGCATGTGTTATGAGGGTGGCAAAATGGCTTGGAACATAGCCTAGCATTTGTCCACACGATCGTGTAACCTTGCTTCATGATGAAATTTTCTAAGTTTTTTCAAAAGTTTTTAAATTTCCTGTTTAGTCCCAAATCATCTTTGATACGTACTTAGGGCCTTGTAAGCCCATTTAAGGGACATTATACATATGTATGAATGTTTTTTATTTGAATGAAATTTTATGGTCCGATTTTATGTTATTGTGTATGTTAAGTCCAATAATACCTCATATCCTGTCCCGGCCTCATGGATGTGTTACAATTGAAGAAGACATGAATACCCATGTTAAGGGGGGAAAGTGGAAGATAACTTGAAAAGTACAGTAAAGAAGGTAATTTATCGAAGTTTTCTGACAGATTTATTAAACTTAAGTGAAAAGTGTGACTGGTTTTGTTTAATGGTGAATATGGTTTAGATATATTACTGCTTGATTGAATATATCAAAAGAGCCAAATAGTGGCAGCCAGGTTTTGCAGCTTATGTGTTAATTTAATAGGAGCTTCAATAATAGAGAAGTTTCATATATGGAACTAAAAACTCCTTTATAAACAGATCAAATAATTTTCCTTCTACCAAATATCAAGATACGAGGATTAGTAATAAAACCCATAAAGTAAAACTGTCCCATGAGCTCAAAATCTTAGAAAAGTTGTGCAAGAAAGCATTTGATTCAATAATCGATCTAGTTGAAAATCAAGAAATACCAATGGTCTTTCCAAGTATCCATAGAACAAGCGATAACTCAATCCCAAAAATGGTGTGCAGTGTGCTCCTATCCAACGCTATCCCATATACTGTAATCCCACCTTGATTCTTCTCAAAATACGTCACTGTCATCAAAGCAACCATCAATGCAAATCAACACCGATACTAAAACCAACACATTCAGCTTCTTCTTCTTCTTCTTTTTTATTTATTAAAAAAGTGACATAAAATATATTACCTAGAGCTTGTCTCTTGTGGTATGAAATGGTACTATAAGCATATGCTGGGATCAGCTTGCAGTTATCCAACTCGTCCTCTTCTTCACCCGGATCGTCACCTTCAGATTCACCATTTACACCCACGTGTTGTAACACTTGTTGGTCATGGATGGCCGGAGTCCTCGGGGTCTCGCCTTCATCAAAGGAATCTAGTGTTGCACAAACATGCCACTTTGAAGCAAGGGATGTAACTGATTGTGCTTTGTGTGTTATCTTTGTTGCACTTCGAAGCAATATACAGAGTCCTGTGAGAAGAGTTATAGAGCACAACTGCAACAAAAATGAAACAGATAAATCATCTATGTTAATCGAATACGGTTATGTTTGATTTTTTCGATCGCAAACTTACAGCAAGCTCTCCAGCTTTGTAAATATTCAATCGAGAATTACTCTTTGTAGTGATAAGCAATGAAGTGAATTGGCTGAAAGTCACCAAGATGAGGCACCATACTATAAATGCTCGATACCTATGGCTAATGATCCGCAATTGCCGCCTGATCCTGAGGTGTTCGCGCAACACCGAACCCACATCGGAATCGACATTGAAAACTTTGGCGAAATCGTGGAGCCGGAGAACCTGGAGATTGCAGATGAGGCGAAACAGGACACACACGAGGAAGAAGACCGTGGTTCGGTAGAGCCAGGAACATAACTCCATGACACAGGCTACTGTGTCACTCAACCACACAATGCCTAAGAAAGGAATTTGGGAAGCACCAGAGGCATACCACCATACTTTGTATGCAGTCTCAGCTATGAAACACGGCAGGACAAAAAATGACACAATCTTCAGTGACCTCTGCATATATTGGATTAAAGAACATCCATAAACTTCCAATTTAAAAGAACAGGCATGGCAGCAGAAATTTTTTAGGAAGAAAAAAAAAACATACATTGAGCTGAACAGTGTATTGTTTCCTAACAGTCTCACTTTCATCACAAAGCTTATCAAGGAACAAGAACCTCCTCAGACCATGTTTTTTCACGAACCTCGTCAAACAAACGAAAGACAAGGCCGAGACACTGCTTAACGACAGCTGAACCACCCAATCATAAGGCCTTGTATGTGTAGCATCACAAGTGGAACAAGCTAACATAAAGTGGGACACCAAAGGAACAAGGAGACCGAACACGATGAACATAAACCAAGACAAACAACCCATCCAAATGTTGGATTGATCAACGCACATCCATCTGAGGTATGTTCTGAAGCTTTTTAACTCGTCTTGTGCGTGAGAAATGGTTCTTGCAAGCCTAGTTCGTTCCACCAAAGGTTCCATGTTGTCCCCCATGAATGAAGGGCTTGTTTGAAACACTGGATTACATATACGATCAAGTGGTTCTTTGTTGTTTACAGATCATCAATGTCACGGCTTGGAGAAGGGACTTAAAAAATTAATGGAGGAGGTAATCAGCCTAATCACCATCACTGTAGATGGCAAAGATCTATCTCATCACATGATACTGCCACATGGGAAGTCAGACAATTAATTGTTTATTACTATAATTTGTATATTTAAATACTAAGACTTGAGTTATAGGTGTTGATAGTTCATTGCAGATTTAGGTATTTAACAGTTGATTATTATTTTAATAGTTTAGATGGGGGAATAAAGCTGGTTGGAGGTGGGGTTACCTTTGCTACTCTGTGATATGGTCATTGGGTAGGGGCTATTGATTGATTGATTGCTTTCCTGATTTTATCTTTTTTGACATATATTAAAATAGGATGATAAATTATTTTATTTCCATATTTTTATTAAAATTTCAGTTTATATTTTCATATATTATAACTTTAATGAATTTAAATACATAAAATTTTTTTATTTTACAAAATTAAAATTCTTATAAGCATTTTTCAAACCCTAAGTCATTGTATTCCAACCAAATCTTGGTAAATACTGGTTTGGCCTTTAGATGATGTTTGCACCTGATCTGTCACTCATCTTCTTACACAACATAAGTCCAAAACACTTTGTTCAAAAATTGCATCTGGAAAGATGTAGTCTGGTGTTCTTTTATTATTTTATAACTTTAAAAATGAATACACGTCTTCATAATTCATACATTTGTAGTAATATCAACCGGAATCAATTAAAGAAAAATTTAGGACATAAATCATAGTGGTATCCAAAATTATAATCCCAAACTTACTATGAATCTCAATTGGAACTCACTTTCCACTTATCGTCTCCTTTCTCTTCCAACCACTCCTCTCATGCTTTCTAGTTCTTCAAACTCAAACCAAAATGTTATTACGTGGCCCAATTTATATTAAATAATTAAACACATCAACTCTATGACTACTTCGGTGTTCACAATGTTGGGACGTGGTATTAAATTTTACGGATTTGATTAAAATTTTGAAATATTTTATCAATTTCTTTTAAAAAATATTAGGATCTAATTAAAATCTTAAAAATTTTAAAAACTTAATTAAAATTTTGAAAATTTTAAACTACATACAATTAAAAATTTTAACACTGAAAAGGATTTCTCAAAACTCTTATGAGGCTTTAATAATAAACGAAGATTAATATTTAAAGGTTAAAATATATTTTAAATTTATATTTTTATATATATATATGTATTTTAATCTTTATATTTGTATTTTTTATAATTTAATTCTTTTATTTTTAAAGATTAAAAAGTTTAGGTTCAATTGTTAACATCATTAAATTCTTCTATTAAATTTATTAGTAATATATTTTTAAATTAAAAAAAAACGCTATTGATAGTCATGTAAGAAAAAAATGTCTTTGTAATGGACCTTAATTTAGTAAAAAATTTTAACAGTATTGCTAGTTTAGTGAAAATTGTATCAATATTTTAATTAAAATAAAATATTTAGACTAATAAATGACATTATAAAAATTGAGATATCAAGCTATCATAATTAAAGTATCAAGATTGAATAATAAATTTTAGCATAATATAAATACAAAAATTGAAAATTTACCATTATTATATAATCTAAAAGAAAATATAGAAAGGTTTTGAGTAGTGACATGTGTCACGTAAAAAATATTACATCATAAATTTTTTTAACATTAATGTCATGATAGGTTTTTATTATATATGCTTTTTTTTTAAATGATACATAAAATTATTTATAATCCCTCTTCAATCCTTAAATAGGAGGATAATGCACTTCAGTGTACTCGAACCTGACAATAACATTTAATATAGGCATAATGATTTATTTAACCCTCTAACTTTACAAAAAAAATCACTTTAGCCCCCATTTCATTTTCACTTCTTTTAGCTCTCAAACTTGTATTATTTATCAAATCATCCTAAAATAGATATAAAAATTAACGTCTAATAACTTTGTTGATGTGGCATTAATATGGCAGTCCACATGTATGTCAACAATTAATTAATTTTTAAAAATTAAAATATTAAAAATATTATAATTTTTATACTTTTTAATTTTTAAAAAATATTATTTTCATTAATTTTTTAAAATTTTAAAAATTAATTAATTGATGATGTGGCATCTACATGCATGTTACATCACCAAAGTTAATAGATGTTAACTTTTTCATTCATTTGGGGTGATTTAACAAGCAATACAAATTTAAAAGCTAAAAAAGATAAAAAATAAATAAATAAATCATTATGCTTTTAAGATATATATAAAAATTAGAAGAAATTAAATATATAATATAAGAATTAAAATATTATTATATTATCTAAAAAAATTATGACCAGGAATGCCTCATTACTTTAAAGTAGACTTGTTTATGGGTTGGGCTACTCAAAAAGTAAGAGGGTTTAAGCAAAAATATAGGCCCGAAAAATGAATTTGGGCAAAAAAAACCTGTTTAAAATAGGCCAGGCATCAAGTAAGGCATTTTTTGCCTAGACCCAAACCAGCCCAACCCAAATTCACAAAAGGACAAAAAAAATTTACTATTTTCTTATTGTTTTATCATTATTTTACTATCATTTCACTATTGTATTACTACTATTTTGTTGTTACTGTTTGAATATTATATAACACTTATTTTATTGTTAATTTTGTTATTATTTTAAAGGCATTTACATATTAAGTTGCATCTATTTTAGTGTTAATTTAAGTATACATATTTTTTTAAAATTTATTTTCAATTTGTTGGAAAATATTTATTTTAATGTTTTTAGTATTTTTGATATATTATATATATTTAAAAATTATATAAAAAATTAATATGAACAGGCTAAATTGGGCTTGGGTTTTAACATGTTTATCTAAGCTGAATTTGGACAAAATTTTAAACCCGTTTTTCTAACTCGGGCCTAACAAATGGGCCTAAAATTTTTGTTAAACCCAATCCGGCTGATAAATACCTCTACCTCAAAGGCATTCCTTTTACATAGAAGATAGAGATTAAATAATAAATTTGAGTATATAGACACGAAAATTGAAAATTTATTATTACCGTATAATGTCAAAATAAAAACGGTGATGCCTCCCTTACAGAAAAAAATAGCCACGCCTTCCTCATGAATAAACCTTTTGGACATTTTTTTAATTTAGAATTAATATGTAATTTATTAATTTATCTAAAAGTATTTAATTGGTTTTTGAATTTTATTTTACTTAGTACTTAAATTTGTATTCTGTTATACAAATTGTCTCAATTTATTAATTTATTTTTTTAAAGATTAATATATTGCTTGTCCTTGAACTTGTCCAAAAGTATTTAGTTGGTACTTGAACCTATAAAAAAAGTACTTAATTGATATCTGAATTTGTCCAACAAATTATACTTTTTTAAAATTATTTTATATCTTTTTTAAAAAATAATTTTTTAATTTGTATTAGCCATGTGTTATATTGAAATACTGTCATGTATCACTATAGGATGCCGTGTGTCACGTCAACCCAAACTAATAGTGTTAGTGTGAATGTACCAACCTGGTTGATGGAATACAAATTTAGATACCAATTAAATACATTTAAACAAGTTCAAAGGACAAACTACGTATTAGCCCTTTAATTTATAATCTATAAATATACAGATAGAGAGTAATGGTGAAACTAGAAGGGCTGGCAGGATCTTCCAAAAGGAAAAAGATTTCTGAGAGCTGTTTCCTGGATCCGAAAGAGAGTACTTGGGTTCTCCCAATAACTAAAAAGTGTATCATGCCTGAATCTAACCGGGGTTCGCGATAGTAGAGGAACTGGATCGGAAAAAAGAAGGATTCTAGTTGTAAGATATCTAATGAAATCGTCGCTAGAATTGAGATCTCATTCAAAGAGAAAGATATCAAACATCTGGAGTTTCTTTTTGTATATTATATAGATGATTCGATCCGCAAAGACCATGATTGGGAATTGTTTGATCGTCATTCTCCGAGTAAGAGGCGAAACATAATCAACTTAAACTCGGGACAACTATTCAAAATCTTAGTGAAAGACTGAATTTGTTATCTCATGTTTGCTTTTCGTGAAAAATACTAATTGAAGTAGAGGGTTTCTTCAAACAACAAGGAGCTGGGTCAACCCAACTCCCTTAAAATGAAAACTTTTCCATATAATAAAGGTAAAATTATATTTTAACTCCTTAAAAATATAAAAATTTTATTTAATAACTTAAAAATTATAAAAATATAATCTATTAAAATGATAAAATTACATTTTTTTATCATAAAAATTATAATTTAATTTCTAACTCATATAACAAATTTTCTGATTTCAGAGAGATGCACCGAAGAATTGAAGAAGGTTTTTCTCCCATTAAACATAATCTACATATGTTTTCTTTGACAAAGAAAGTTGTTATGCATAATGCATTGATTCATTTGTTTTGGAGCTCGAAAATCATTCTGCCAAACTTCTACTTTTACAGCCACTCATTTTTTTTTTCGAAGAAAAAGCCTGACACTTGGTGGCTAGTATCGATCAATGGAGAATATGATTAAAAAAAATCACTCTAAAGAGAAGAAGGAAAGACGAAAAGCCAACCAAAGGCGATCAATAACTTTTTAATATTCCTGTTTCGCAGTTAGATATGTTGACAGCACAATAAATTATGTTCATAGGTAAAAATCACATAAAAATGGATTAATTTTATCATTAGGAGTCTATACATAAAACTGGTTGGAAGAACTTAGGTGTATAACTTTCCATACTAAAGATGATGTTTATATAAGACTTGCTTAGAGCACTAATTAAAGCTTTCATTTGACATTTAAATGAAATAAGTTTCGCCATTCTCATTTTCTTTTAAAATGAATAAATTTATATTTCGTTGTAACTCAATCTTTCAATTAATATTGAAATAGTTTAAAGTAGGTAATAAAGGAATAAGACAGAGAGAAATAGACACACAAACTTCTATTACCTAAAACTCGGTGAATAATTTATTCAACAATCGAACCAAAAATCTATTACCTAAAACTCAATTTACACTTACACAACAAACAATTGTATCCTAATGGATATCTTTAACTTGCTACAATCAGTGACCGAAATTACCTCACCTACAAGAAGTTTCAACTCTCCAAAACAGACCTACATAAAGAATGCAAAGTAACACAAGCAAATAAAGCAAAAACAGTCTCCCAAAAGATGGATTCGACACATGGATAGGTAAAATATGACAGCTTCTCCGAGTTACTTTGAACAAATAAAATCACCATTTGAATTGAAGTATTATCCAAGATAATATGACACTGAAACTAAGGCTTTAGATGTTATTGGTTTGGGTAAAGCTGAGTATATTACCCTTGAGCCAAGCCACAGTTTTAGGTGGCCCAGTATAGAAACCTAACCACGAATAAAAAATATAAGTTGGGATTGAACTGTTAAAAACTTGCTATATCTGTGAATTTCTGATACATCCCATTTTCCTGTGAGGGTAAGAAAATGGGGCCTAAAACTATGAAATTATAGTATTGAGTTGAGTAAATAGAGAAGGAACCATTTAAACAGTTACCTCTATACTTCCTGGTTTCCAATGCTACACAAAGGAACTTTCCTCCTTTTTATCATTTGGGATCATTAATGTGCCCTATTTCTCCTCATCTTCTTAACTGAATTTGTTCTCTCTTTATCTTATTGGAAAATAATATATATACCAACTTCACCAAGCTTTCTTCAATTGGAATTTGGAACCATTTTGTTTGCATATATCATAATAATTATGACCCAAAATTTGGTACACCCCATTTAGACCTCAATCACAAAAATCTGATAAGTTCGTGAACTAAAAAAAAAAAAAAAGAAATATAGCAGAAAACCATCTCATCAGCTCACTGGATGGCATTGGCAACAGCTGCAAAGATGCATATGATTGGTTCCCTATCTCCAACATCAACTTTTTCAACTCTTTAGGTCTCTGTTTAATTTTGTTTATATGATTTTACATAATGTTATTAGATTAATCAGAACATTTTATGCTCAAATCCATAAACGAGAAACACCACATCAGAAAAGGAAAGAAAAAGACAAATGAATGAATGCATGAATGAGGCACCAAAGAAAGGCGAAATTAGAAATGCAAAAAATGCAAGGCATATGCCATAGGAGCTGAAGTATCCGTGAAACATCTCAATCCTGAATATTAGGTCATTTTCAGTCAAAACCCAGAAGAAAATAAAGGAAAACAAGTCCATAAAAAACAAACCACCAACAGTGCAATTGGAAATTTCCATCAAGTTAGATCAAATTTCAAGGTTCCTTCCGATTTAAACCAATGTTGATTCAAAACAATCAAAAATGCAATGCAATTATCATTCTTCTTTTTCTTCTTTTACTTTTATTGGAAGCAAAAATTATATGAAGAAAGTTTTTTAAATTGGTATCACAGCTAGGGAATGAAAAATCCTCTATTGTCACTGAATATATGCTTAAATTCTATGCATCTACCACATTTATTATTTTACCCATACATCAAAGATGCAAGACTTCCAAAATCTACCCAGTTTTTTTAATTAAAAATTACTACATTATAATGTTGAAAAAAACAAAGAACCCAAAATACAAAATCAGAGCTAACAAAAACAAAGCACATAAATGTTTCGAATGAAGATTCAACCCAAGAAAATGAGACAAATTTGAAGAACAAAAGCAAGATGTCAAGAACCCTAAATCTAGATCTGATAATAGCATCATCATTATCATTGAATGAAGACCCATTTGTTCATTTTGATCCTGGTTTCATATTTTTACTTTTTTCGTTCTAAATAACAAACAAAAGAAAGCAAAAAAAAAAACCAATAAATGGAGGGTTTTAATCCATTTGTGAGGGATATTATACAAAGAAAGATCCGTAACACCACAAACCCTAAATCATCATCATATTTCTAGCAACAAAGATTTCATCATTTGATAAAAATCAAAGGGACTCAATTTCATACTCATAGGGAGATCAAGACCATTTCATCTTAACCATGTCTCATATTTTTTTTCTCATCTTTTTTTTCCGCTTAAAAAAAGCTAACATTTTTTAAAAAAGAAAAAGAGATCCAATAATCGATCATCATCATTCATCACCGGCATCGTGATCAAAGACATAAAGCGGTACACTGGAGATCTTCATCTTCATCCAAGGGTGGAAAATTGAGATCGAAAGGCAAAGTTTTCCGACACGAAGACAACGCGATATCCCCATCATCAACCACCGACGATGATGAATCACAGTCACTATGACAATCCTCTGGCTCTACTGGCGGCGGCCTCGGATAGTACTTCCTAGTCGAAACCACCGCGAAGTCCGCCGATTTTTGCGGTGGTTGGACCGGTCTGGGTCCACTAAACGATTCCACCGTGCTACTCATGCTACTCCTCGTGGGTCTCTGTGGATTCACTTCGGGGTCATGAAAATCGCCCATCGGATATAACCGGCGTTGGTCGATGAACCCTTCGTTGTGGTGATGATTGGTTTCGAAAGGAAAAGCCGGGATATTTGAAGAATTTATGGGGAAATTTGTTTTAGCTTTGGGTCCACGGAGTGTCCTCGCCGCCGTATCGTAGGCTCGAGCGGCTTCTTCGGCTGAGTCGAACGTCCCTAACCAGACCCTGGTCTTCTTCCAGGGGTCTCGAATCTCGGCCGCGAATCTGCCCCATGGCCTTTTTCTAACACCTCTGTATCTCGGCTCTTTAATAGATCCGCCGGGTTGCAGTGCCGGTCTCCTAGCTACGGCGTTTGCCGCGGCGGCAGGAGCCGCCGCTGCGGCACCTCTCCCTCTCCTCATGGAAAAAAAATATTTAAAAGATTAAAAGAATAGCAACAATCTATATGACAAACAAAAGGGGTTGATGAAAAGATCACGATGAAACAAAAAAGAAGGGAAGTGAGGAAATAATCAACCCAACCAAAACGAACTTATCTATGAATCTAAGAAAAAAACAGAATACAAAAGATTGAAGATAAAGGGAAGATAAAGCAAGAAGACAAAGGAAAGAGGAAGGAAAGAAGGAAAGAAAGAAGGAAGGGAAAGGGAAACAAGGGAGGAGGAGGAGGAAGAAGAAGATTGGTGGGCTAAGAACTGGATGGCACCAGAAGAGAGGGCCTGCTCTTCAACACACACCCCAACAAAATAATGATATTATTAATTTTCTTCTTTTTGGGAATAGAGTTAAATATTTTATGGCTAAAATGGGTTTTCCTTCTTTTTCTCGATTTCCCTTACCTTGTCTTGCCCCCACATACCGACTCGCTTCTTTTTTCTTTTAATCTTGAAGAAAATAATGTGATAAATGAAATGACATAGAAGCCCTTTGTCTTTTTTTAATTAAATTTGTCAGTAATTAAAATTGCCTCTTATGCTTTTTGGTGGATTGGTCTCCATCACCCTTTTTTTTTCTTTTACAGCTCTGTTTGCTTCCTTCCAATTTCAAACACAATGGCACTCCAAATTATACCAAGGGTTTTATTGAGTTTTGAGTCTTTTGACCAACTTTGCTATTCTCCTTAATACCATTGCATGGCATTGGAGTATTAAAATGAGGGCCACTTCTTCTTTTAAAAAGAGGAAATAAAAATCTTGGGTTTAGAGAAGGTTTTGATTTCATCTTATCCTTCCACCCATTTTATTTATAAAGTATTTTTTTTGCAGCTTTTTCCCGCCAATTCCTCTGCATTTCCTTTTATCTTACTCCATTCTTTTAAACCCATTTTACATTTCTATCTACTTCTTTCATCTTTATTTTATATAATCTTTGATTAATTTATTTTTTATCTTATATTATAATATTTAATTTCATTTTTATTATCAGTTTTACATTAATTCTAATTAAAGATACTATCTATCTAAATTTACCCTTAAAATAGGAAGAATTCTTTTCCCTCTGCCTTTAAATGCAATCTGATTAGAAAAAGGAAGAAAGATTTGAAGCGAAATTAAAGCAAGGTAATGTTGAAATGTGGATTCAAGGGGACGAAAAAGGCATTATTTAAAATTATGAATGTGATGATGGAAATATTGAGTCCAATATGTTGCTTTTCTAAATGACCTGCCACATCATTGAGCAAAACTTCTAATTCTCAATATTAAATTAATAATCTTCATTGAATAATAATTTTATCATAGTAATTTTTAACTCAAAGTTAAAAAAACCTATTCATATATTTTATTTTTTTTACATAAGAACTCTAATGACGGAAAATTCAAAAACACATCAAAATTTTTTATCAAAACTCAATTTATTTTAAACTTTGATTTTAATCCCTTTCTCAACTCAATTCAAAAATCATATATTATTTTTATTAATTTTCTATATACTTTACATAAAAACAGTTAACGCTTGGTAAACCTCTACAATAAAAAAAATCCAAATAAAACATGAAATCGTAGCATTGGGAAGAAGCTTTGTAAGACCCAAATTTTACCCGGGACCCAATAAAACCAAACCCGAATTAAACCTAGCCTATTATCCAGTTACAAGTCCAAACCCAATTTTGGCCCAACCTAATCCCAACCCAAACAAAAAAATAAATAAATAAATAAATAAAAACCTTGGCCACAAACTCCACCACCATTGGCCACCTAAACCACCCCAACCACTCCACTTGTAAAATTTGGCTATAAAAGTCATTCAAGACTTTGTTTTTAGGTGGTGGGTTTTTGGTTTTTTGGAGAAGGATTGTTCTTTGTTTTGGAGGAGGTTTTTTTGTTTTTTTGAGGTGTTTTTTTGTTTTTTTGGAAAGAAGGTTATTTTTGTTTCTTGGAAAGGCTAGTTTTTGGAGATTAATCAAAGATCAAAGCAAAAGAGGTTTCTTTTGTCTATTCTTATCTTTAGTTCTTTGTTTGTTTATTATTTTCCTTTCAATTTTATTTTGTTTTTTTATACGAAAGTAAAAATAAAAGTAAGAAGCTTACCCATATTTTCATTATCGAAAAAGGTTTTTTTGAGGTCCGGTCGCCGTGTACGGTGGCGCCGATGGCGGCCCGTGGGGGTCCATGACCGAAGCAAAGCCGGACCAACGGCCGAATTTAGAAAAGAGGGAGAAAGAGAGTTGAGAGCTTTGTTTTATTATTTTATTATTTTTACTATTATTTATATTATTATTATTTCTCATGTATATATTATTATTTATATTATTATTATATTATATATGCCCTCTCCATATTTATTTATATTATTACTATCATTATTGTTATTTTTATTATTTTTTATTTCTAACTACTATTATTATATATATGTATTATTGTTTGTATTATTATTATTATTATCACCCCTATTGTTATTACTTTACTTTTGTATTCTAATATATTATTAATATTACTCATATTTTTATTATTTTTGCTATCACTATTACTATTATATATTAGTGTATATTTTTATGTATATATATATTTATATATAGTATTGTTTTTTATTACTTTAATTTAATATTTTTATTATATTTGCTTTTTGTATTTCTATATTTATTATTATTATTATATAGTAGTGTGTATTTCTATTATATACATATATATATATTTATATATAGTATTATTGTTTACTTTACTTTAATATTATTCTTATTATCATTATATCCAACCCAATAATAATTCTTTCATAAAAGTAATATTCCGTATTTGGTAATTCGAGACAATCGTGCCCTAACTTATTGGGTTTCGATTTTTCTCCTTTAACCTAAATAACGGAATACTCTTTTAAATCGCGACATGAGTTTTGAAAAATGCTTATTCTCGGAGATACGAGGTGTTGTGCCCTAACTTACTGGGTATGGCATTTTGTTACCTCGAAATAAGAATTTTGCAAGTAAAGGCAATATTCGGTGTTTGGGAATTCGAGGAAACGTGCCCTAACTTACTGGGTTTCGATTTTCCTCGTTCACCTTAACTAACTGAATAACCTTTTGAAATACACGAATTTTTATATAAAAGGCAAGCTCGTTCTCGAAAATTCAAGATGTCGTGTCCTAACTTACTGGATGTGACATTTTATATTGTGAGACGAGAAGGTCCTTAACATTTGAGCATTTTCTTTACAAAGAGGGATCGTATTTTAAATTCTTTCAAGTTTTCAAATTTTCGACACTAAGACACTAATTAATCAACTAGGTACCAATTTTGGGCGTATCGAGGGTGCTAATCCTTCCTCGTGCGTAACCGACTCCCGAACTCATTTTCTGATTTTCGTAGACCAAAAATTATCGTTTTAGTAAATCTTAACTTTTATTAAAATGATTAACTTAAGGTGATCCGATCACACCTAAAAAGATTGGTGGCGACTCCTGTTTTCATTTTTTTTTCTCCAAGTCGATACCCGTTTTTTCAAAAAAATGGTTACGACAAGCTTAGTAGAAAAAAATAGTCACAGAATTGCAGAGAAAAATTATGTAATAGTTATAAATAGTGTGTTGAAAGAGAAAAAAAGAATGGGAGCATAAAAAATTCAAAAGTGCTTTAATTTAATTTGTTCTTTTATAATCTAATCTAATTTAAATCATTTTTCAATTTAAATTTAATTTAAAATTGTCATAATTTGCGTAACAAAGAATAATTCAATACCAATTTAAATAATAAAACAATGAAAATAAATAAATACTAATTCAAAAACAAGTATAATTTAAATATGATTTTGTAATATCATTAATTTTCTTCTCCCTAAAATGGGGTTAACCATACTCTCCATCACCTAAATTAAAAATCATCGTCTAATACTCACATTCTTATTCAACCAATGCCCAATCTCTTACAACAACAATAATAAATAATAAATTTTTATATAACTAGATGTATTTTTCTAATATTTAAATATTACTACTTGAGATAATAATTGATTTATTAGCCTATTTTAGAATTTATAAATATAAATATAGAATAATCATATTGTAATTTTAAAAATATATCTAAAAAATTACAATATAAAATCAAATCAATTCATAAAATAATTTAAACAATTAATATAAATATATATATATTACCCAAATTTAGATATTTAAAGACTTAAAATCTTAATCTTTACCGATAATATTTATGTTTCATAGACAATTTATTAGTAATTTAATAATAATGAAAATAGTATATATATATCTGATTAAAAATAATTCTTATTTTAATATTTAAAAAATAGGAAAATACTCAAATTTAATTATGTTGATTATTCATTTCATGTTTTGTGGTTTGTGTCTAAAATCCTTGATATTTATTTGCCAAACCGTATAGTTATTGGTATAACTACCGTCCATCATGGCTCATGATGACTCCACTCTCCACCTGCCCCATTTCTATCATATGCTTGATTCAACATCTTAGCTAACTTTTAAATGATTTTCTTTTTGGTTTATTATAATATGAGATTAAGTCCAAGTTTCATTTTAGAACACTTTCCTTTTTGTTCCTAATTAAAGTTGCTATGTTCCCAAAATAAAATTCTAAAAGCATTGTATATTTATTGTATTCCGTGAGAAAATATGCTTTTTAAATTATTTAAGAAAAAATATCAATTAAGATAAATTTAAATTTTAAAAAATACAATGTTGATAAGAATTTAAGTACATGGGTTTTAATTACATTATAGGAATGTGTTTGATATACGAACCAATGATTTGCACTATATTCATATTTCAAAATTTTTTAATAAATTTCATAATTATAATGATTTATAGTCATCATTAACTAGAATTGATGCCTCCTCATTTCTCGAATATATAATGATAAAAATAAAAATTCAAAAAGAAAAATACAAGTATAAGGGATTATAATAATGTTGTTAGCTTTTAAGTAATTCTTGTTTATGTCCTTAAGCACAATGGATCCTATGAATAGATTTATAGTTAAGGTGGGGGTAAAAATGGGAATTTGCAAAATGCTAAAACCAAATTATGAAGGTACAAGGCACAATCATTTTAATCTTTATTTGGATTTTGTGTAAAAGAGCAAAGATTAATATTGAAGCAACCATACAAACTCTTAATTAATATAAGTGTATATAACAATAATGAAAATAGGATACTTGAGAATTAGTGAATGGCAGTGGTTATTTGCTGATCAACTCTAATACCTTCTTTACCTATTCATCTTTATTTTCCTTCAAATACAATATCACTTTATAATTATATATACAAAATTTTATATATAGGAAATTTATAAATGCTATTAAGAAAATTATAAGAAAATTCTAAATACTTATTAAAAATATAAAGAAATTAGAAAAATACTTAAAAATTTAAAATACATGTTTAGAATGAACCTGGACAATTATATGTCCATTTATCCTATAAAATATAATTTTTTTTTAAAAATTTGACAACTTATTTTGAAATTATAAAAATATATAATTATTTTAAAATCATGTTCATAATGAACTTGAAAAAAAAAATAGGTATGAGAGAGAACTTGAATGCCCATTTTTTGAGAATAACGTAAATCTTTTAACTATTTTTTAAATTAATTTTTATAAATTTTTATTTTTATAAACATTTTCAATTTTTAGATATTTTATATTTAAAAATTATGTGATTACATGCAACATGTTTAAAAATTAAATTGTTTTACAGAATTAAAGATATTAATATGAATAAAAAAATACAAATATTAAATTGAGAAAAATTATTAAATTTAAAAATTAAAATTTACTTTATTTTTTTATTTTTTATTGCCTTTATAATAAAATATAATAACAAAACAGTGTTTTTTTTTTTTTGCCCCTCATGGATCAACCTTAAAATTTTAGGTGTGCAGAATTCTTTTTCTCCTTATCGAAGAAAAATATTTGTCTATGTGACAGGTTTTGTTGTAGTCTTTTATTTTATGGAGCGTTGTAAGATGTTTTATCCCGTGGGATGCGTGGATTAATTATGCGTATTAATTTTATTTTTTTTAAAAATTTGTACATTTTCACAAATAATATAAAATAAAATAACATAATCTAATCTAATTATTTTATAAAAATATTGTATATTATTTTATAAAATAATCTAAATAAAATTACACCAATCAATAAATTTTTTTTGATAAATCTTCATAGTTCATTTTAAGCTTTTCAACATTTTTTCATTAATTTTAATATGCTCATTATACACTATCTTTTACGTCTTTGATTTATAATTTTTTATTGTGTTTCATCATATTTACATGAATCCTATTTATAGACCTTCATACATGCATAAAATGAAAGGAAGAAGGGTGGGCTTTGAATACTGACTCTATTTTATATAAATTATCCCTTAATCGTTGTTATTTATCTCCCATATTTTTTACCTTAATTTTTGTAATCAATATTTTTTTTTGTGAAAATAAACATAATAAAATTAAATTACATGAAATATTCGAGAGGTACAAAAATTCCTCTCTTTATCTGATTTAAGAAAATCTAACACAACATCTGAAGGGGTCTCAACCAGTTATAAATCCTTTTTCCTTTCAAAGGCCAATTTGGCAATATAATCAAGACATTGGTCTTCCCTAGGGATATATCTTAAAGTCCAATGACTTTCTTGGGATAAAATACGGTGTATTCTTCTGATCAGAGTAGAGTTGAAATCTTCGAAACATTGCCATGAATAGCCTTGACTACCTCCAAGCTATCTGAGTGAATAGCCACATTGCTATGACTTCTACATTGGATAAGTTTTAAGCCATCTAGAATACCCCAAAGTTCTGCATCAAATATTAAACAATTCATTAGGAATCTATTATAACCAATCACCCAATCACCAATACCATCCCATACCACTCCTCTAGCAGCTGCTCTTTCTGATGTTACTTGAACAGCACCATCGGTATTAAGAAAGGTCTAATCCCTGGGTAAAAACTCCTCATGAGGTAGAACTATGTTATCAATCGAACCATCTCTAAGAGTCAAATAAGATTGTTTGGCCTAACACATGGAAACTTTAATGATCTCGCTAAAGCTCTAGGATTTCCTTTGAAAGATGAAAAGATTTCAATTCTTCCATAAAACACCTAGCTAATAATTCGAAGAAGCAAACCCAACTGATTCCCCATCATGAAGCATCGAAGTATCCTGCAAATTAAAAGAGATCCATTCGTGTAGAGATTCAGAGAAAAAAATAAGGTTGTTGGTTTCTTGGGACTACCTGTTTCCAGACTTTCATAGCCACTATGTAATCTCGAATAATGTGCAAAATGTCCTCAGAATCATACCCATAGATCGAACAATAATAACCTACAGCTAAGCCACGCCTAACTCTTTCTACATTGGTGAGAAGTCTTTGCTTAAGAACTGTAAAAAAAAAGAAACGTACTCTTTGTAGACCCAAAATTTTCTATGCTCTCTTCCATAACTCATCTCTAGAGCTCCAAAAATCCTCATACAATAGCTTGTATTCACTTTTAATAGAGAAAGTGTGGATTAAAATATGACGCCAAGACAGTCTATCATGTCCTTCAGCTGGACGAGGAGGAGAAATCCCGATAATATGAGTAATAATCTCCTCTGGTAGCCAAATCTGCAAAAAATTGAGGTTCCAGTTACCTTCTCCTGTGACCAAATCACTAAACAAACAATCAGTATTAACATTAGCACAGGCAGGTAAATAATTAATCAAAGGTCTAACATTAGGAATCCACTGATCTTTCCAACAACGAATTTTATTCCCATCACTAACAGACCATATCAGATTTTCACGTAAAAGGGTCCGCACTTTTGAAAGCAACTTCCATAGAAAAGAGTTTCTCGCATTCGCTATACTTATTGGTAAAGAACCATTCAACCCATACTTAGATCTGAGAACTCTAACCCAAAGAGCTTCATCATCAAAAACCACTTTATAACAAAGTTTCAGCAAAAAAGAGATGTTCTAATCCTGTAATTGTCTCATGCCAAGTCCCCCACACCATCTGGGTTGGCATATAGAATCCCAACCTACTAACGACATCTTTTTCTTACCATCAGAGGTCCCCCAAATGAAATACCTCACCAGACATTCAATCTTGTCACAAATCTTCCTAGGAATCATCATAAACTGCATGAAGTAACTAGGTATGGCTAGAAGAACTGATTGCACTAAAGTAGCCCAACCAGCAAAAGACAATTGACAAGCATCCCAACTTTGTAGCTTTATTTGAACTTTCTCAATCACAAAATGTAAGGTGCTATTAGTGAATCTCTTATGGAAAATGGAAACTCTAAGATAATGACCAAGATCGTGCACCATTTGGAAACTAAGCAAATTACTAAGTATACTAGCCATGGACTCCTCAACTCTTTTGGAAAATAATATATTAGTTTTCCTAGGATTAACCTTGTATCCTGAGAGCTCATAAAAATCATTCAGAATTTCCTTAAACAATCTTCCATGTTTCTCAGCCGCTTTGTAAAAAATAACAAGATCATCGGCGAAGAAAATATGCGAATGAGCTGGTCCAGAACGAGAGAAACATATGAGGCTCTAATCCCCTTTGGATAAAGCCGAGCTAATAGGATGCCCTAACCATTCCATACATAGTACAAAAAGGTAGGAAGAGAGAGAAAGACCTTGCCAAATTCCTCTGACAAGCCTAAATTTAGACATTGGAACTCCGTTCCACAAAACCTGTATGGTAGAGTTAGAAATAGCAGAAACAATAACATTTCTGAGATAACTGGGGATATCTTTTGCTTGAAGAGAAGCATCAATAAAATCCCATCACATACGATCATAAGCTTTTTTCAAATCAATTTTTATCGCCATCCACTTCCTACTTTTACAACTCTTCATAGAATGAAAGACCTCTAGTGCAATGACAATATTATCAGTGATATTACATCCTGCAATAAATCCTGCCTATTCCTGCGCAATAATTTTTGGGAAGATAAGCTTAAAACGATTACGTATTACCTTTATTACTGACTTGTAGAGAACATAATAAATACTTATAGGACGAAATTGAGAAAACCTCTCAGAACTATAAAACTTGGGAATAAGAACAATCAATGTGTTATTAAGCTCAATATCAATAACGCCTCCACTAAATACCATTTTCACCCAATCATAAACAGCTGGGCCCACTGTACCCCACTACTTCTGGAACAAAAGGGCATGAAAGTCATCATTGCTTGGAGCTTTTAGAGGAGCCATGTCAAACAAAGCCTTTTTAATTTCTTTATCAGTGACCACTCTTCCCAAAAAAGTCGATATTAAAAGAATCAAATTGAAGAAACCCATTAAGAGGAAAAATCGCATGGGCCCAGGATTTTCCCTATACAAATTTTGGAAAACAATTAGACGCTTCTGATTCAATGGCCTTTAGATCAAACAACCAATTACCAGAAGAATTACGAATGGTAGAAATACGGTTATTTTTTCTCCGTTGTAAAGTGTGAGCATGAAAAAACATAGTATTTTTATCCCCAAAATGTAACCAATCGCATCTTGCCTTTTGCTTCTAGAGAAGTTCCCTGTGGTACAGTACATTTTCCAAATCCTGTTTGATCTCCATTTCTATAGAGGCCAAACGATTAGAACTTGAGAGATCCATTTGCTTCTGAATGGCCAATAATTTATGCATCAGGTTCATCTTATGAGAGGTGATATGACCGTAGGTAGTCTTATTTCAATCCTTGAGATTTGCTGTAAATTTAGCTAAAGAAGCTGACATGTTCCCTTGAAAGTCCCACCGATCTTTCATGAGGTCACCAAAGTTAGGGTGCTCAACCCAACTCGCCAAGAACCGAAATGGTCTCCCCCTAGGTAAGGCAAAATCCGAATTGATATTGAGAAGAAAGGGTCTATGGTCAAACTTAATCTTCAAAATAGGAGTGATTAAACTATTTGGAAAATAACTAATTCAAGCCTTATTCCCCAAAGAATGATCCAATCTCTCAAAAAGATTACCACTGTTCCAAGTAAAGGGAGGTCCTATGAACCCCAAGTCGTGAAAATCAACCAAATCCACAAATTCACCAAAGTGAGGACATCTCTTACCAGACGAGAAATCACTTGTTTTCTCATTAAAGGATAAAATAACATTAAAGCCTCCGATTGCCATCCAAGGAATTTACCCGACAAAAAGAAAAGCTCTTAGATCCAGCCAAATGTCGTTCCGCTTTTGATGATTTGGGCTCCCATAAACGAAGGCAATTAAAATCGATTTTGAAGAAGAGTTAGGCCAAACCCGAGTTAAGATAAACTGGGGTTGATTCTGAATAACTTCAACTCGAATAGAAATTTTCCAATAAAGCCAAATGCCTAGTGTAACCAATAGCCTTCACACGGTGCGAATATGGAAAACCCAACTTTGCAATAATTTTATTAGCTTTGGACCCACTAACTCTAGTTTCCAACAAACTAATGATATCTGGTCTATTCTACATAATGTATTCACGGAATATGCAAAGAAATCTGGCATTGGTATAACCCTGACAGTTCCAAGAAAAAATTAAGAGATTCATATTAAAAAATTGAGACATGCCATTACTGTCGAGGAGCAGTCGAACCACTAGAGACAAATTCAACTTGCACTATTACTTCTGCTTCATTCTTTAGTTTAGAAGAGTTAAGCTTTATCACCTCTTCCATAGAATCAGCTAAAGGAACCCATGAATTTCTAGAGGCTTTGAAGCAACTCCCTCGTCCCCTTAAAGCATTACTATTTTTCATTCTCCCCTAGCAATGTCAAATTTACCATTAATTTTTTGGTCCTTATTTCCTATACTACCTACAGCCAATGACTCAATAGGACGACCTTTAGAATGATAAGGGGAATTAGGAATTCTTTTAAAAAATAACAATAGAGTGCTTCCGATGATCTAGAATAATTTCGATCAACTGAATATCAACCTCTACTGGACCTTCAAAAGTCGGGTTGAAATGTACTTTAATGCCATCCAACTTATTGACTTGTATTTTTGTAACCAATATTGATGACTTTTCTATTTCCTTTTACATTGAAGTATATATATATTTTTTGTATTTATTGTTGTATATGAAATTAATTTACTTAAAAATTAATGTTTGACTACTTTAAAGAGAGAAGTAGCAAATAAGATTTAATATGAAATGAATAAATATATTCACTATCTATTACTGTGATAATCAATCGGTTTAGTTATAAATTGTATTAGTAGAAAATTATAATCCAAAATAGAGTATCAATGATAAATAATGCAAATAAGAAAAAAGTATATTGAGAAGTTATTTATAATATTTAATAATTTGAATTTTATAATTTTTGTAATAGCACATAATTAATGGCAAGAAAATAATATTTAAAACTTCATTTTGAAAGTGAGACCCATTTTTTTTGTGATAATATTAAAAAAAACTAAAACGATTACAATAGAATAAAATTCATGCCTCGTAGGGGGAATCTCAAACACCTGAAGACATTCTCTTTTTTCTAGTACTAATTTTGCAATTTCATCAGCTTCTCCATTATCTTCCCTAGGAATATGTCGAATGATCCAATGTTCTATACTTGATAAAAGTTGGTTTATTCTTCTAACCAAGGTCAAATCTAAATCGTTGAATGTCAGACCTTGAATAACTTGGATTACCTCCATGTTATTTGTTTGAATTAACACACTATCATATCTTCGTCCAAAAGAAGCTTTAATCCATCCATGATGCCGCACAGTTTAGCCTTAGTAACAGAACAAAATCCTAAATATCTATTATAACCTAGGATCCACATTTTATTTCAATCCCTCAATACTCCTTTAACTGCAACAAATCCAATATCCGCTTTGACTACACCATTTGACCTTAAGTAGATCTAGTTATCGTCAAAGGACAAGGGTGGGAGAGTATTTTGCCTATCATCTCTTGTTACCGTAAAGTTACAGGAGACATATTGTTTGGCTGGACTTAAAGAAACTTTAAGATTTTCTTTTGTACTCAATGGAATACCCTGAAATGCGAAAAGGTTACAATTTTTCCAGATACATCATACAATGAGACCAAAGAGACATTTCCATTCAATGTCTCCTAACTGTTTCTGATGATGGTTTTGCAAATTTTTCTTTAGCCACTCATAAAGATCTCCTAAATAAAATAAAGATATCTTATCAGTGGGGATTATAAGGTCCCATATATCTCTAGGTGCGGGACAATCTCTTAAAATATGTAAGACATCTTCAAACTCATGATGACAGAACGCCAAGAACTATTAATATCAATTTTCCTTCGCACTCTTTCCACATTAGTAAGTAGCCTTTGTACTAAGGCAAGCCAAAAGAAATATAAAACCTTCGGGGCACTAAATTTTCCACGAAAGTTGCCAAAATGTCTCTTTTAGGTTCCATAACCCTCCTCGAATCTTTCCGTAAGCACTTTTGAGTGTGAATGAACTTGATACGATACCACCTTACCTAACTCTATTCAAACCTGCTAATGGGTTAGGCGGAGGAACCCTTATAATCTTTCGGATGATTTTGTTTGGATGCCAAAGTCAGAAAAGATCAATATTCCAATATCCCTCATTTGTGACCATTTCTCTAATAGAGCAATCTATCTTCAGATTAACATAAGATGGAATGTGATTACAAAGAGGGCCAACAAAAGGGACCCAACAATCAATCCAGCATTGAATACTACTCTCATCACCCACTGACCAACTTAAATTTTTCCGGATGAGTGGCCAAACCTTTTATAAACTTCTCTAAAGTAAAGAGCCATTTTTTGGGGGATAAAATCTCTGGCAAACCATTCTGAATTCCATATTTTGTCCGAAGGACACGAACCCAAAGGGCATCGAAATCTGAAACAACCTTAAGCCCAAGTTTCATCATGAAGGCCATGTTATGATATCATAAACTTGTTAGACCCAAATCGCCATTAGATCGTGGCTAACAAGTAGATTACCAGTAGTCCAATGCCATTCTCTTTTCGCTACTAGAAGATCCCCAAATGAATTTTTTTACTAAACTCTCAATATCCTTGCAGATACTTTTGGGAGTCAACATAGAATGCATAAAATACTTGGGTATTGTTAATAGGACTGACTGAGCAAGTGTGGCCCTTTTAGCTAAAAACAGTTGCCTTGCATCCCAACTGTTGAGTTTACCTTGAACCTTATCCACTACAAATCATAGTGTACTGTTAGTAACTCGTTCATGAAAAAGTGGCAACCTTAAATAAGATCCAAAATATTCACTTTAAGAAAACCGAAAAGATTACTGATTCTCCCAACTAAATCCTCATCAACCTCTTTAGAGAAGCATATGTTGGTCTTCTGTGCATTGATTCAATACTCTGAATACTCACAAAATCTATCCAATATACCTTTAAGAATTTTGGCTTATTGAACATTAGCATGGCCAAAAATCATGAGATCATTTGCAAAAAAAGAAAAAGAGAGGTTTGGTCTCGAACGGGACAATCTTAGCAGAAACCAATGATTAGAATCAATGTGCTTCTTAAGACTGTGTCTAAGCCACTCCATTCATAGGACAAATAGGTACGGAGTAAGCGGGCATCCTGCCGGATACATCTAGGTGGCTTGCATTTCATTAATGGGAACAACATTCCATAGAATATGCATAGAAGAGTTCATAATAGCAAGCATAATAACGTTAGTGAGAAAAGTTGGGATACCTACAGCCTACAAAGAAGCGTGATTGAGTTCCCATCTAGCCTGATCATAAGACTTCTCCAATTCTATTCTGACAACCAATCATATCTTGTTCTTCTCAACACTCTTCATAGAATGAATTAATTCTTGCATAATAATAATGTTGTCTGTGATATTTCTGTCGACAACAAAACCTGCCTATTTTTGAGCTATTAGCTTAGGGAAGACTACTTTAAACCGGTTGGCAATGATCTTCATGATCAACTTATAAAGGACTGAGCATAAGCTAATTGGCCAAAATTGTGTAATGTTTTCAAGATTCTGGACCTTGGGAATAAGAACGAGGTGTTATTCAACTCTGAATCAATAGAATTACCAGAAAAGACCCTCTTGACCCATTCATAAATAGAACCACCTATTTCCTCCCATTAACTTTGAATGAACAAAGCGTGAAAACCATCATTTCCTAGCGCTTTCAGAGGAGCTATATCGAACATGGTACTCTTAATTTCCTCATTTGTAATATGTATTTCTAGAAACTAGACATCTTTATTATCTAATTTGGGAAAAGAACTCGAGGGAAGACCTTTCATTGGCCCTGGATGTTCGCTATAAATTGTTTGAAAAAGATTAACTGTCACATACTTTAGCTTATTCTCATCATATATCCAATAACGCTTATCATTTCTTAAGGTATAGACTTTATTAATTTTCCTTCTATGTAAAGTTCGCCTATTAGAAAACTTGGTGTTGCGATCTCCCAATTGCAACCAATCACATTTTGCATTTTGCTTTCAAAGAAGTTTATCATGATACAAGACACTTTCTAACTCCTCACACACCTCTATTTCCACTTGCAAAAGATAATCTGAGTGTACATGATCCAATTCCTTTTCGATGCTCGCGAGACTCTTGGTCAACATTTTTTTCCTAGTGCCAATGTGCCGAAATACATGTTTATTCCAAATCTTTATATGCAAAGTAAAACAATCGAGAGATTCTTCCATGTTTCCATTAAAGATCCATTTTTCCTTAACAAATTCAGGGAATGCCGGATGTCAACCCATCCAGTTAGAAACCTGAAAGACGTCCCTTAGAAAGGATAACTTCTGACTTAGGATAAAGAAAAAAAATTGTGATCAGACTTAAGCCTCAAAAGGTGAGTTACCAAACTATTCAGAAAAGTAAAAAACCATGATTCACTACAAATTGCTTTATCCAATTTTGCAACAATCCCTCATCTTATCAAAGTAAGCACTGGATCCCGAGAACTAAAATCATAAAGCTTAGTTGATTCCATAAAATCCCCAAATAATGAGCATCTCTTTCCTTTGCCCCTCCCACCTCATTTTTCATTAGAAAAATAGATAGCGTTAAAATCACCAATTGTTAGCCAAAGAATCATTTCACATTGGATGGTCAAATTCAACCTTTCCAAAAAAAAATTCGCTTTTGTTTATTAGGACTTCCATGAACAAATGCAAATAAAATCGAATGATGGAGGGAATTATCTGATACGCTTGTTAAAATCAATTGGGGATGATTTTTAATAACCTCAACGCATAATCACTCCTTACAACCAATCCAAATTCCCCATGAAAAAATAATAGCCGCTACTCGAAGGGAAGAATAAAAATCCAGTTTCATTAGTATTGGATCTGTTTTACTTCCATTAACTCTCGTTTCATATAGTCCTACAATATCAAGTTGAAACTCCTAGTTGTCCTCACGAAAAATACAAAGGAATTTATGACTTGTAGACCCTTGACAATTTCATGCAAAAATAGAAAAAGTCATTAATAATAATTAATCAAATAATAAAACCAACCTCTATTGGTCAGATAGTGTCTCCTCAATACGTTTCCCTCCATCATAAGCCTTTTCTCCTGTACCATATTTATATTGAATCTGAGAATTTATAGGCTTGGTCATTGAGTTCATCCTTTCAAACAACGGAACCCCTAAATTTCCTGCAATCTTAAAATGCCCTCTTTACCCCATTATGGTTTTGTTAAGAGTCATGTCCATATGATTAACAATGCTTTTATTACCAAAACTACGTCCTTTGAATCGCTAGCCTTTGGGTTTGAAATTTTTTAAAAATTTATGACTGAATGTCTCTTTGGATCTAAAACCCCAACAAACAACTCCACAACTGATTCCATTGACCCTTCAAAAGTAGGATTAAAATTCTAAATTGATTTGGACTGTAGAAGCTCAGTAAAAAAGGGACTATCATCACCTTCCATCATAAACGTTGTTGAATTCCATCTGTTTATTTTGCGTTAATAATACTGGTCTAGGTTGTACAATTGGGCTACTAGAAAAATCATCCAACTAGGCTACTGATCCTAATCCCACATTTTCCAAACTCGGTCTAGATTCTATTCCAACCCTCTCTCCACTTACCCAAAAAGATGCTTCACCAACTTTCTTACTTGGCCCGCTTTCCTCCATAAGCTTAACACCATTTTCCTCCCCAGCTCCAACAACCTTCATGTGATCCCTTCTTTTTATTGTCTCTATACTTGGCCCAACTAACCCAATATCTATCTTCTTCTTCCTCTTGAATTTGCCTCGTGGAATACTCTCTAAAAATTCTCCATTCTGAAATTTTGCTGGTGCATTTCCATCTTTGGACGAATCAATCACACCCTTTTCAATGGTCAGATATGACAAAGCCTTAAATCTTGTTCCAATCGATTTATATATCTGATTTTTCGGTCATTGATTATTACTTTCCCTTTTTTTCTTCTGTTTCTCCATTTAACCAATATTCACGGCCTGAAAGCCGCCGCTTCCTTCATTGTCTCTTCATCTGTTGGTGTTATCTCCAATAACACTTCTTTTTCATCTGGCTTCCTTAGATCTATAACAGGAGTCAGGCACAAATATTTCATATGGCCATACTACCTGTATGAGAAAAAAACCGTTTTTAGTGATTCAAATTCTACTCATTGCATCCTACCATTGACAAGGATTTGCGATACCAAAGGCTAATCAAGGTTAACGAAAACTGCCATCCGGGCGAACCATCCCCTTGAACCATTATTAGTCATAAAGTCAAGTTTAGCCACTTTGCATACCAAACCACTTATTTCCTCTAAAACTTTTTGTAGAAGAAACCCGGCAATCCAGGAAAACGAATCCAAGAAATTACCACACTAGGGAATGTCTATAATGGGTTTAAGTCTAGGGTCCACAACTAAACTATTCAGTATTTCGCAAACACAATCTAATGTCCTTGGGTAAGTACCTTTTCATAGTCTTTTGAACTTTGAAATTTAGCTAAGAAATAACTAGTTTCGATGTCCATGAGTTGGAACAACATTGATGGATTCCATAGGGTGTAAATTCAATTATGTGAGGCTGAATACCTTATATTCCGTCGAAAGAGCTTCACATCCACCGTGGTAGCCATGTTCTTACTAAAAACTGGTGCACCATATCTGAAAAATCAATTGATAGGATTCCATTTAATATGGATTTCATAATGTCTCTTTCTTATAAATCAAGTTCTTCCTCCATTTCATTTCCATAAAACATGGAATGAGTATTAGATTCACTGGTTCATTTTCCAAACAACCTATATTTCCATGAAAACTTGGCCTCCAATGACGGATCCACTGCCACCTCTATACCATCCTCACCATCATTCCCCTTTAAGCAAACATATTTAGTATTCCGATCATCATTTGTTCGGTCACCATCGTTTTTCTTAGTATCATTTTCCACATCCATTTTTTTTCTTTGCAATTTTATAGAGACTGAAAAACAAGTGAGACCCATTTTAAATATATCTAACAAAATGAAATATTTTGAAACTCAAAGAACTAATTTAGAACTTAATGTTTTCATATATGCTTCTTTTCTTTCTTTTATATAATATATATAATTTTATAATGTTTTTCTTTCATGTTGGATAACTTACAAAATTTTTCACATTTTTTATGTTTGATTGGCTACAAATATTTTAGTTAACTGGAAATAATCAAAAAATAAAGCTTAAAAAAATTCCTTTTAAAAAGTACAAGATAATTTTTTGAAAAGAATCTAATTGGGCATTTGATGTGCGTGGAAAAAACATTTGATGAAAATGTATTTTGCATACGTGGCATGCCTTTGTATAAATAAGAAAATATTATTTTTAAAAGTAAAATTATTTTTTTATTAGTGAGATGCACGGGTTAGATTGTATGTATCAATTTTAAATCTTACATTTATTAGTTAAAAAATTTTAACGTTTTAATAATACTATGAGGTGAGAAAGTAAAATAAATAATATAAATATTTTTTTTAAAACTAATACAATTTGTATTATGATAAATATAAATTAAAAACAAAATAAATTGAATGTTTAAAATAAACTTAAACTAATTATTGATATTCATGAAAATGATAAAAAAAATAGAATCTTAACAAATAAATTATATGTCAATGTTTTATATTTTCAATCTCTTCTCTAAATAATTGTTTCAAAATACTGAATTTGATTTTAGAAAATCAAGCTAATAATTAATTAACAAGTGTAATATCTTGAAAATGCATCTTTACTTTAATTAAAATGACATTGTATCATTTATTGCAATATTAGCATAAAAATAATTGTTTAATAAAATGTGCAATATTATGTACCAAAAAAATAAAATGTGTAATATTTATAGGTATTACACATTTTGTATAACAAAACTAATAAGCTTGTAATCCACTTTGTGTTCATAAAAGTTGGCAATACTAAAATAGTTGCAATATGTATGGTTACTATGAGAAATGAAATAGTTGTAATTTGTATGGTAATGGTGACCCCTAATAAATTTCGTGTAAGAAGGGAATTTTTGTTAAAAGGAAAATAGTTGTAATACTTACGGTAATGAATTTTTTTATTTACTAAGTAAATGTAGTGTAAGAATTAAATAAAAATTTGTGTAGTTTTTAATATTAATAAAATTATGATTTTTTGTCTCAAAGATAAATTTTAACTTTTCAACTACATGGTAGAGTTACTTTCCCACCAATATTTAAAGGAATCACATTCCCATGACTAAAGAGAAAACTCCAAGAGGAAAGTTGTATTCCCCGAAAAATTAATAGTTTTTAGCAAACCATGCGCAGAAATCACTCTCAAACCAATTAAATTCTTAGGAGAGTGATCACTTTCCATCATACCAAACATCCTTTAAAGCTCAACCTTAAAGGCGCTGCACTAACCAATATTTCTTGTGAAGCCCCATATCCATATACCAGTTGAGTCTTTGATTACCCATCTAATATTTGTAGCTTCCATCCTGAACATGATGGCACCATCAGTGCTAATTTTCCACCTTTTAACTTCCATGAAGTAACGAATAGATTGAATGTCATACCCTTGTCACAACATTCTTGCAAGTATTCAGAGACAAATATCAAGCATAGACAACCTTTGTTCACATCCTAAAGTTTCATTTCTAGTAAGCTTTCAACCTTTATAAAGTTGACATTGAAAATCATCTTAGTGCATCCTTTCTAAAGACCCTAACAAATGACACCAAAAATTATATCCTAATCAATGAGCTTAATAGCAAAATACTTCAATCGTGACAAGTTCAGATAAAGCCACTCATTCAAATTCAAACTAAAAAAATCATTAAGCTTATCCTGTTTAATGAGCCTTGATCAAATTGAGATGGAAATTAAATAACCTCAAAGTATGTGGTTGATGTTTTCAATTAATGCAACACCCCATTACCCAACCAAATCGTCGGATCCAAGTTATAAGGTGCCACATTTGTTGCCGGAGCAATTATGATCAAATTATGTTCAATTGATACTATTAATGATTAATTTCAATCAATACAATCATACAATACGATATAAAGTCATTTATGGGTTTTATATGAGCTTACAAAAGCTCTATAGCTAACCCGAGGTTGAATTATGACCAAATTGTAAAATTTTCAAAATACTGTGTTGATGTCACGATGTTGAGGGTTTCTCGTCACGACATAACATACTGAGTAGGTCTCATCATGACCTCGAATACATGTCGTCATAACGTAAACCCTAAGCTACTCTTCGTCGCGAGTGACATACTATTTTCCATAAAAATTTAACATGGTACAAGTTTGGGAGACCTGCAATAATACTTTACATTTCAATTGCAACAGAAACAACAATATGCCGATTGCATTCAAGCTAAAATATGCCAAAATGATGCTTCAAAACATCATCGAGCAACCAAGTTTTAAATTTAACCAATTTCGATACAAAACCAACTTAAAGCCTAAGTACATGCCATATACTAATCAATAGAGAATTTTACAAACTTTTTTGAGTCGGGAATCGCTTGCTGGGCTCTAGAACAACTGCTCGAACTATCTGGAATCTACTATACCTGCGCATAGAGTAAACAAACCGTACATTAAGCAATTATGCTCAGTGGCAATTTCCATATTTCAAGTCACAAAATAAGCATAATCAACCCAAATATGCTACAATTCAAATAACAATATTTTAGAAAAGCACTTGAATTCGAGAAACAAAAATCTTAAAATTCAAACTCAAGATTGACTCGATCCTGAATTCCAAATTTAGTAATAATAAAATAATCACACACTAATTAAATATTTTATAAAAGTTTTAATTATTAGTTTTATTCTAATATTTTCTTAACAAATTAATTGTTTATTCATATGTAATAAAATAGTAATTTAATTATTTGTTATTTCATTTCATTATTTTAGTTTATGATTCTTGGAATATAAAAGATTAAATTACCACCATCAGACAAACACAAAATCTCTATGATATTTATACCTTCTTTTTGTGTACTTTAATTTTTTGTTTTTTCATTTCATTTCATTATTTTAGTTTTTGATTCTTGAAATATAAATTTATACTATATCATTTAATTCCAAATTTTGATTAATTATATCTAGGAAATATATATATTATCTAGCAACATATCTTATTCATGAATCAATTAGAGAAAACATACAAGTTGAAAACTACATTAGCATTCAAACAGGTGTGTTATCAAAAGAAAAAATAGGGTTTAAAATTTTATCAATTTGGATAATTTTTTAGGTAATAAAGGTTTGATTTAAGGTTTTATACTTAAAATATATAATTTAAGCAATCAAATATTATTATATGAAAATATCACGTGAATAAAGTAACATATTTTTATATGAATATTATATTTATTCAAAGTTTCATATTAATTCAAATTATAATGTTTTTAACAATAAAAGTTGAATGACAAAGTTATCACTTTTTTTAAGCATAAATTTGCAAGAAAAGTAAAATCAAAAGAAAAAGAAACTAGGATAAAAAATGAATAACGAAGAAATGTATAAACATGACGAAGAGAAAATATGCAAGATAAAACTCTATTCCTACCATCAAAGGTTTTGATTTACACTGGTATATATACAAGGATAATGCAACTACTAATAACTCATGTAACGACCTAACAACTTTAACATATTAACAATTTAATCAAAAGCTAAATCAACTGCTTAATAACTCAATCAAATGTGCTCACTAATCACTTGTTCATTCTTATTATATTCCAACATTCCTTTTCCTTTTTGTTCTATGAAGAGTCAAACAATTAACTTGGAGCGTAATCTAGTAAATGAGACTTTAGACAAAGGTTTGGTAAATAAATTAGCAACTTACTCCTAAGTTAAGACATGATTAATTTGTAGTTGCCCTCTTACGTACAAAGTGCACATTGAGTTATACATGTTTCATATGAGTATGTATAATTGGATTCATTGTAATTCGCACTGCCACTATCTACTACTCTATAATCTTAGTTAACAGGTGAGCAAACCATGAAAAATTAAGAACTATGTGCTAGGCTGCAATATTTTACTTCGAAAGTAAACTTGGACACCACACTTTGTTTTTTAAAAGCCAAGGTAATAATGCTACCTCTCAGGTAGACGTAAAACATTGAGGTGAACCTATGATCATCAATAGAACTACCTCAATATGAGTATGAAAATGCAATGAGAGTGAGTTGATCAGCTGGTAGGAACAATAATCTATGGTTGTCTATACTATGAAGATATCCTAGGATGCATTTTACAACCTTTTAGTGTTTATTGGTTAGGGTTTGTATATATTTAATTGTTAACAATAAAGGTAATTTTAGGCCTTATCAAGCAAGTATATTGCAACCCTCCTACAATGGCCCTGTACTTGACAACATGGCCAAGAAACAATAGATGTAGAGGCAAAGATGTAATCATATGTGTAGGCACAACCTTTAGAGTTGTCATTGAAGCTTTGTACAACAAATCTCCAATGCATTTTCTCTAAGACAAATGCAAATTATCATGTCTTTGGATCTCAATACCAAGGAAATAATTGAGCTCACCTAAATCTTTAGGAGAATTTATTCTTCAACTGTTGTATATTTTAGCTTATCTCAATTAGGTTTTTCATGTAAGATAATACCAGCCAAGTATTCATCGTTTCTCCGCACTACGGGCTGACGCTTTCGTCCATGGCCCTTAAGAAGTAAGCTTTTCAGCATATACAAAGGCGGTCACTTTGTATGTTTGGAAGGATTGCATAGTCGGTTCGTTAACTTACCGCATCAGAGGTTGGCGAGCCAAAGAGACGAAATGGCGTGGGATTCGCCATTGAGAAGCGTTGATCTAGCATAGATTACTGGCTAGAGTCAAGTTTCCTAAAAATTGTAAGTCTAATCTTTGGAGCTGGTGGTCGTAGGCATCCTCTTCCACGATAACTGGCTTACTTGAGTTGAGAAGGGTCATTTAAAAGCCGAGGATTAAACCCAAGGCGGAATGAGACAACTGGAGGCTAGAATCTACCAATAAGAATTTCTTTCACTTTAACTCTCTTTATTATTTTTATTATTATCGTAATCACAATTTCAGTCAAATTTAGATTCTGTTTTTTTTTTTTTTCCAAATCAGATCTTTAATTCTGTTATTTTTATTTTTTTCTGTCACGCAGATTTTCTTAGGCACGATTCTGCCCAGGATTTCGAGAAATAAGTATTCGTATAATTTGGTCCTTGAAGATTCGACCCTACTTCTCCTTTACTGTTATTTTTACTATTTTACAGGGAATAGGATATTTTTGGTGCTCTCAATGACGCTTCAAATTTTGACGCCGTTGTCGGGGATCGATAACGTACTAATCTTGTTTTTTTTTGTTTCTTATGACCAGATCTGCTCCAAGAATTCTTGCGTTTGATTCAGAGATTGAAAAGATTGCAAGATCTAATCGCAAGGAAACAAAGCTAAAGAAAAAGCAGTCAGCGGTGGTTGGGACTCAAAGTAATCTACCGCCCGAAATCAGAATCGACGATGAAACAGAGTCTAGGGTTAACGAAAACCCTACTCAAACTTTTGAAGGTGAAAAAGTAGAAGTCGATTCCTCAAAAGAAGTGCTTAACGCTAGGGTTGACGTAAACCATAATTTAGCACCTCAACCTATGGCTCAGACAATTCGGCAACTGGCCGAAGCATCGACAGAACAACCGCCATTATGCATCACGTATCCTACTATGGATACTGATTTTGAATTAAAGTCAGGCTTGATCCAGCTATTGCTAAATTTTTGGGGATTACAGAACGAAAACCCCCACAAGCATTTAAAATAATTCCATATGGTTTGTTTGAGTATGAAACCTCAGGGGGTAACTAAGGATCAAATTAAATTGCGCGCTTTCCCTTTTTCCCTAGCAGATTCAACTAGGGAATGGTTATTTTATTTACCTCCTGGATCCATTACAACTTGGGCTGATCTATCTCGCTTATTTCTTAACAGGTTTTTCCCTACATCACGTGCAGCTGAGTTAAGAAGAGAAATCGTGGGCATAAGGCAAAAAGACACAGAGACTCTATACGACTATTGGGAGCGATTTAAGAAGTTGTGTGCAAGTTGCCCACAACACGGTATAACGGAACAGTCTTTACTCTAGTACTTTTATGAAGGCCTGAAACCCATGGAGATGAATATGGTAGATGTCGCGAGTAGAGGAGCATTAGTCAACATGAATCCACAACAAGTAAGAGACTTAATATCCACAATGGCTGCAAATTCTCAGCAATTTCGAGACAATCCTGAACCCCCTAGAAGGGTTCATCAGCTAAGTAATTCAACCTTAGAAGATAAAGTTGATAGAATTGCTAATATTTTGAATTTTCTTGTTGCAGAAAAAGCAAAGACAACCTGGTTATGCGGAGTATGCCCTACCCCTGAACATACAACTGATGCATGTGCCAGTTTGAATGATGATACTATGGCTCATTTAGATGCTGTGAGAAATTTTCCTGGGCTACCACAAAGGCAATACGACCCTTACGCAAATACCTAGAACCCAGGATGGAGGGATCCCCTTAACTTAAGTTATGGGGCCAACCCACAATATAACCAACCATACCAGAACCGAGTTCCACAACAGCCACGAGATTCAGGTAATTCTCTAGAAACTTTGGTCAATAAATTAGTAGCTAACATGCTTGATTTTCAACAGAAAACCGAAGCGTCTATAAGAGAATTGACCACGTCAATTGAGAAGATGAACTCTCAAAGGAAGCTGCTATCACAAACAGAACCAAACCTGAGGCAAAATGCAAATGCAGTAACACTAAGAACTGGAAAGGTGCTTGAACCAATTCCTGGCAGAAATCTTGACCAAGAAAGTGCCCAGGAAAAACCCGAAAAAGATGAACAGGTCCCAGCGAAACCCTCACTGCCGAAAATCCAACCTCCATTCCCAGAACGATTAAATCAGTGTAAAAAAAGTAAGGAAGACAAAGAGATCCTCGAAACATTTAGGAATGTCGAGATCAATTTACCACTGCCATCAGACAGGTTTCGCGGTATGCCAAGTTCCTCAAAGAGCTTTGCACCAATAAACGAAAACTAACAGGTAATGAAATGGTAAGTGTTGGTGAAAATGTTTCTGCAGTGCTACAACGGAAAATGCCAGTTAAATGTAAAGATAGGGGTGTGTTCGCTATTCCATGCAAAATTGGCCATTTAAAAATTAAAAAGGCTATGTGCGATTTAGGGGTGTCCATGAATGTCATGTTTTTTTCTATTTATGAATCACTTAACGCGGGTTTTTTGACAAAGACAGGTGTTACCATTCAGTTGGAAGATAGGTCCATTGTGCAGCCCGAAGGAATTCTCGAGGACGTATTAGTTAAAGTCAATGAGCTTATCTTCCCTGCAGATTTCTATGTGATAAAAATGGAGGAGGATAATGCTCCTGGGTCTTCAGACATCTTGTTGGGGCGACCTTTCCTTAGTATTGTGAATACTAAGATTGACGTACGAAGCGGAACCCTCACGATGGAGTTTGACGGGGAGATCATGAAGTTTAACGTTTATGGCACTATTAGTCACCTAAGTGAAGTTTTGGACGTAAACCGTGTCGGCATAATTGACTCATCACTAGAAAAAACTTTTGAGTCATCTTATGGAGATAAATCTAAGATGATGTTTGATGATTTTGAATCTGTCAATAAATTATTGGCTCCTATGAATACTAAACTTCTACCTTCTGTTGTGCAGGTACCAGATCTGAAATTAAAACCACTTCTCGAGCATCTCAAATGCACATTTTTAGAGAATGATGAGACTATTGCCGACTTAAAAGGGATCAACCCCTTGGAGGAAAATATGAAACCAATGAAAGAGGCGCAAGGACGATTAAACCCAAATATGGTGGATGTGATAAAAAAGGAGAATTTCCAAACCCATACGAACGAAAGAATTCAGCTGGAACAGCCTAATACTAGTTGAGTCGTCAAGCTAGCGACGTTAAATAAGCGCTTATTGGTAGGCAACCCAATTTTTATTTTTATTTTATTTTAGTTTATTTTATTTTTTCTTATTATTTTATTAGTTATTATTTTCACATATTAATAAAATTCTCTTCTTTTGTCTAGGTAAACCGAAGCAACAATAGGAAGAACTCATTACCATAATACACGAACGACAGTAACTACACGGGGAGTTCTTCTAAACTTTTCTTCTACCTATTTATTTATTTATTTCACATCGAGGACTATGTGTTTTAAGTAGGAGGGAGACATTCCTCATTATTTTTGTCGTTTTGGATGTTGATTTGGTTGTTGCTGCCCATATAATTTTTTTAAGCATATTTTGCTTCTTTTCTTGCCCAAGAATTTGACCATGACTTGCCCACTGTTTGACCCACATGCATGAGTCTTATCTACTGAGTTAATTATGATTTTGCTTGATAGATTTCATCTTCACTGTTTTATTTCTTTTAGTTTAAATAATTATGATTAATAAAGTTAACCCTATCTTGATTTTGGTAAATTTGATTAAGTCTAAATACAAGAGGACACTTAATACAATTGCATGCTTGAAATATGTTCATGACTATTAAGGTGGTTATTGAAACTTATTTTTGACACTTGATTGTTTTTCCTAAGTCCTCCAAAATTAAAATTTCGTTTAATAATAATGTTTCCGTGGTTATAAGTGCAGCTGAAGACGTGACTAACTGAGTAACCAGGGTAGGGTCTTGGGTTGTCATCCTATTTCGTGTTAAAAGGTTGTGTGACATGTTAGGTAAAACTCTGCAAACCAGAATTAATTTCTAAGAATGTGTTGGGCTGAGTAACCGGGGTGAGGTGCTTGGGTTGTCATCTCTCTTCGCCTCAAAAGGTTCGATATGTTCCTAGAAATAACAAAAAAAAATTAGGAATGTGTTGGGCTGAGTAACCGGGGTGGGGTGCTTGGGTTGTCATCTCTCTTCGCGTCAAAAGGTACAGTATATTCCTAAGGAAAAATAAATAAATAAAATTAAAATTCTATAACAAAAAGAAAAAAAAAGTAAAAAAAAGTCATATTAATAAATTGTGAGGACTAAAGGTAAAAACGATTAGGGTGTCTTGATAGGTTTAGCAAATTACCTAATTTTCATGAAATAATCCAAGTCGATCGTAATTTTGTTTGTGTTAATTAGAACACTTTTTCAAATTTTACTTAAAGCAAGCTAAGGGTTCTCTTTATTTTTCATATGCATTTTGACTAATTTTTATAAAACTTTGGAGTAGTATTTCTTTCATGGCAGGATCTAATTTTCACAATGGATAGGAACCATTCTTGAGGGCAAGCATGGGCTAAGTAGGGGGAATTTGATAATGCTCTAGAATAACATATTTTTATGTATTAATCATGTGTTTATTCTGAGCTTGATCCTACTAATTTGAGCTATTTATGTCTTTTTATCTTTTAAGGACTGATTTGGAGGTAAAAGCAAAATCAATGGAAAAAAGTGAAAATTTGGAGACACAATGGGCTAATATGTGACACAGGAAAAAGATTGTGCCAAAAATGCAAGCATGGAAGACACAAGGACTAAAAACGCAAAAAGAAGAGATTTTATTCTATAAGACTCCATTTTATTTATATTAGGAAATTAATATTAAGATAATTATGAGGATTATTCAAATTTAGGATTTTATTTTAATTATCTTTATTTGTCTTCAATTAAATGTATTTATCTTTTTAGATTTAAGTTCAATTAGACTATCTCCGTAGCACTATAAATAAGGGGTGAAGTGACTCTATTCGGAGTTTATCTTTTTCTGTAAACACTCTCCCCTTGAAAGTCTAGGCTTTTGTTTCTTCATATTTTCTTTCAATAAAATTCCCTTTTCCATTTTTATATTTATTTCTTTTTCCACAATTATCATGAGCCACTAAAACCTATCTAGCCGAAAGTTGTCAATATTCCCCAAAAAGGGTTCTTGAGGCCTAGAATCCGTACTTAACCTTCTCGCCAAGTATTTATCATTTCTCTGCACTACGGGCTGACGCTTCCGTCCATGACCCTTAAGAAGTAAGCTTTTTAGCATATGCAAAGGCGGCCGCTTTGTATGTTTTGGAAGGATTGCATAGTCGGTTCGTTGACTTACTGCGTCAGAGGTTGGTGAGCCAAAGAGACGAAATGGCGTGGGATTCGCAATTGAGAAGCGTTGATCTAGCATAGATTACAGGCTAGAGTCAGGTTCCGTAAAAATCGTAAGTTTAATCTTTGGAGCTGGTGGTCGTAGGCGTCCTCTTCCACTATAACTGGCTTACTTGAGTTGAGAAGGGTCATTTAAAAGTCGAGGATTGAACCCAAGGCGGAATGAGACAACTAAAGGCTGGAATCTACCAATAAGAATTTCTTTCCCTTTAACACTCTTTATTATTTTTATTATTATCGTAATCACAATTTCAGTCAACTTTAGATTCTGTTTTTTTTATTTTTTCCAAATCAAATCTTTAATTCTGTTATTTTTATTTTTTTCTGTCACGTAGGTTTTCTTGGGCACAATTCTGCCCAGGATTTCGAGAAACAAGCATTCGTATAATCCGGTCCTTGAGGATTCGACCCTACTTCCCCTTTACTGTTATTTTTACTATTTTACAGGGAATAGGATATTTTTGGTGCTCTCAACGACGCATCAATTTGATTCTTGGCCCATGTATTTAACTCATCTTAAAATTATTTGTTTCCATTGAAGATACTTCATAGCTAAATGAATATTTGCAGGCTTAAAAGGCACATCAATAGATATATAAATAATAGAATAAGAAAATAATTAGGTTTAACAATACCAACTTTCCCTCTAATGACTATGTGATGCAAATTGGTGGTGGCTTGCTGAGAGATAAAAGAACATGACACAACAACTGAATCAATTTGTGCATAAGAAACTTGAATATTATGTAAAGTCTCAAGAGTATTAGTAGAGGTACGTGACTCTGCAAAAGTATCAACATGAGCATCAAATGTTACACTATGAGAAGGTATGGACTCAACAAGAGAAGAAGGACTCTATGATACCACTAATTAAGAACGAGAAATAAAATCTCTAGACTGAGTAGATTCCAGTGAAAGTTGTGTAGTAATGAATGGTGTTCAAATGGATAAAGTTGAATGTGTAGACTATTTAAAAAAAGAAAAAGATTTCTTCAAAGTGCACATGCCTGGAAATATAGATTCTCCCATTTTATGCCATACATCTGTAACCTTTCTAAGACTTATGGTAGCCTAAAAAGTGCATGAAACAAACTTAAACTGCATCTTGTGCCCATTATAAGGAGTTAATAGAGGATAACATCTACAATCAAACACCTTAAGATAATCATAATTAGGTTTCTCTTTATATAATTTTTCAACAGGACTGACATTATCTAGGGATTTGGTAGGCAACACATTGATCACATGCATAGTTGAAACAAAGACATTATACCAGTGTGACAGTGTATTGGAAGCTTAAATAAAAAATGGCAACCCTATCTTAACAATTTGTTTATGTCTATAATCAAATAACCTATTTCAGGCTAATTTATAGAGGTATGTAATCGTATGGTAGATCTCATAAACTTGAAGAGAAGGAGAAAAAGATCAAAATTCACCTTTACTATTAGTTTGTATAGCTTTGATCTTGTGTCCATTGGTCAATTCAACCTTTTTTTTTTAATACAAAGAAGTTGAAAAGGCTTCGCTCTTTCTTTTCAAACAAAATAGCCAAATATGATGAGAATAGGTAGCTAACTATAAATGATATGTAATAGGTTTATCCATATGAAAGACATGGAGTTGGACCCGAAATATCACATTCAATTAACTGAAAAGGAGTTGCATACATAATATTTGACTTTGAAAATTAGTTTTATGACTTTCCCCTAATAGACATGATGTGCACAAAGGTATGCCTTTATTTATCTTTAACGGTAGATTACATTGAGAAAGAACTTGAAACATGACATTTGAAAGAGTGTAGCCTAATCTACAATGTCATAATTCTTGAATTGATAACTTGGTACATCTATTGTATTCCACAATGTCAAAAGTACCAGCATGTACAAGTCATTCACCTTATTGTCTTAAGCTAATATCTCATAAGTGTGCAAGTCCTTAATATAACAGTGTATAAGGAAAAAATCAAAAGATACTACATTGTCTTTTACGAATTGAGATGCAAAAAAAAAAATTATTAATATGAGGCACATGAAATAAATGTTGGAGATAAAATTCTTTATTCTTGGTTAATACAATTACTTGAAGAACACAATTTATGATATTATGAACACCATTACCAACTTGCACCATACATGAGGAGGAAAGTGGAGTTTGACAGTTTGTGTAGATCATGAGTAAGGTGACTTGTGGAACCTGAATTAGGATACTAGATTGGTTCAGTAACCACAGTTGGGGTAGCAATGATAAAAGCTATTAAGGTAGGAGTTGCAGTGAGGCAATTAGGCATATGAAAAACATTGTTAGTGGGGAAATAAATATGTGAAAAAGGTTATATATTTTAAGAAAAATGTTTTAAGGTAAGTATAGAATGAAAAGATGAGCCAATTATATTTGTTGAGTGAGGATTGTATGAGGTATTCAGGGACATGGTATTTTTGGTGTACAAATACTTAATGATAGATTATGAAGCAGTATTTCCTCCTGTAGGGTTAGTAAGCAAGCTAGAAAAAGAAGCATCAAATTTGTAAAAACATTTTGCAACAATATGTCTGCTTTACAACAAATTTGACATTGTGGTAGCTCTAAATCTACCTTGTCCCCAGGGCCTGAAATCACTTAGTGAATGATCACATGTTTACGCTTGCTGAAAATTAGACTATTGGCCTTGATACATGTATGATGAGGTCAATAAGTTGGAATTCCACTTGAATCAACAACTGGTTGATTTCCTAAAGTATTAAACATATTTTTTATACTTTCACATTAGTAGAAAGATTAATCTATATGGATAAAATGTAACACCCCTAACCCGTCCCGATCGTCGGGACTGAGCTATAAAATGCTACATTACAAAATAGAAAATTTATAGACATTTAACATATAATTCGAATAAAAAATCATTAACTATCATCATATAGGTCATTCAGAACAAATTTAACCTTTTCCGAGCTTAATATGCGCTTACGTGAGTTCTAGAATGAACCCGGGATCGATTAAGGGCCAAAGTGCAAATATTTCAAAAGTTCAAAATAACATCATAATGTGAAAGGGTTCTTCGTCGTAACATTGCCAAAATAGTTTTTCACTTCAATACATCAATATGCTCGACATTGCAACGTAACTTACTATTTTGGCCTCGTTAAGGTAATGGGGTTCCTCGTCTCAATGTGACATTACATGCCTTTTTTTGTCAGGACGATCACCACATGACATTGCAACGGGAATCCTATTTTTGGCACATTAAGGCCATTTGATGCTTGTTTCAAATCAATCGTTTAATTAGGTTAAAGAAATGCTTTTAACATCATTTATACATGTTCAAAACATGCCAATTCCATACTAAAACTTATCATATAATCACATATTCAATCCATCAAACCAATATGTCACATTTGACACCAATTCACAACAAAGTTATGTATACCATTACATGGAATCAACCATTCAATTCCTCAATTCAATCATGTTCATTCTTGCATCTATAGGTACTAAACATACATATTCCATCATGCTATATATATCTTGTGCACATATACCATACACAACTTCCATACTATTCATTTAGCAACTAGATCATGCGTACTTCCCTTTCTTGATTTCTAAACCATACATATGAACAAAAAAACATTCAATTTGTAAACATAAACAATTTGACATAAGTGTTAATAGCAAATATGTCTCAAAACATACTTAACATTACAAATAACAAGACACTCCTAAACACATGCCACATATAACCAAGTTCAAACGATTAAATTCTACCAAATCAGGAGATGGATAGTGTGAGCTTCTCGGGATCCGATTAACATGTTCCGAAGTCAAAATCTATAGAAAAAAGAAAAATGTTAGGATAAGTATTATGAAATGCTTAGTAAGCTCATACGATTATAAACAGTCAACTTACCTTACAGAACAAGTACTTATAATAAACTAATGTGTGTTACTCATGTTTACCTAACATATCAACACACAATCATAATAAGGTGAGTTTAACTCACATTCAACACATAACATTCAACTACTAAACATAACAATTCATAAATTTGGACCACATAAGTATACTAAAACTTGTCCTTAAATCATATACCAACCACGTTTAGGCTTAGTTTGGATAGGCTATGCATTTACCTCTAATAAAGTTAAAAACAATGATCGTGGTGAGAGTAGTTATTGTAGCGATGAGATTCAATATTGTAGTTATGAGATCAGAAACAGCGGTAGGTGGGTGTTTGGATTCAAACACAACTGTAGCTAGAGGTGAACATGGGCCTGGTCGGGTCGGGCTCAACTAAAAATTTAGGCCCATTCATTGGGCTCGGGCCGGGCCTAAAAAAGGGTTTAAAATTTTGCCCAAGCCTAACCTAAATAAAAATACTAAAACCCAGGCCCGGCTCGGCCCGGCCGTATTTATTTTTATATTATTTTATCTAATTTTTAAATATATATAATACATCAAAAATACTAAAAAAATCAAAATAAATATTTTTCAACAAATTGAAAATAAATTTTAAAAAATATGTAGGCTTAAATAACACTAAGATAGATGCAACTTAACAAGCAAATACCTCTAAAATAATAATAAAATTAATAAATGCCTTTAAAATAATAACAAAATTAATAATAAAATAAGTTTTATATAATATCCAAACAATAACAACAAAATATGAGCAACTAATAGTAATATGGTAGCAAAATAGGGAGAAAACAACAAGAAAATAACATTGAAAAACAAAAAAAAATAGCAGAACTTTTTTATCATTTAGTGAATTCGGACCTGGTCGGGCCGAGCTCGGGCCAAAAATACCTTACCTGAGGCCCGGCCCATTTTTTAAACAGGCCTCATTTTTTTGTCCAAGCCTATTTTTCGAGCCTATATTTTTTTCCAAACCCTCCCACATTTCGGGGGGACCTTCGGGCCAGGCCGGGTAGCCCGACCCATGAGCAGGTCTAACTATAGCAGTGAGGTGAGAATAGAAAATTACTATTAAGAACATTAGATTAGAAATAATATATAATAGAAGTTTTTAAATTTATTTTACTTTTACAAAATTATTAAAAATGTGTGAATTTATAAATTCATTTAATAAAATATTAAAATTTATCTTCATGTATTTTATTATAAATATTTTAATTAATTATAAAATCAATTAAAATTATTTATTAGATAAAATGATTATTATTTAAATTAACATCTATGCATATAATAAAAATTTTAATTTATTTGATAGTCGTACAATTAATAAATAATTAAAATTTACTAAACTTATATATTAAATAATTATTTTGCTAATGAATTTTAATATTATTCATGTGATATTTATTTTTATTATTTAATATTAATTTTATTATAAAAATATGTTTAATTATTATATAAAAAATTTTAAAGCTATAAGAAAATAAATTTATATATTTATTATGTAAAAATAATTTATTATATATTAATTTCTTAATTAATAAAAAAACTTAGTTTTTTTTGAAAAATTAAACTAAAAGTTATTGGGAAATGTGCCCATATTGTAGTAAACATATAATTGTTTTCTATATATTTGAATGATGAATAAATAAATAAAGTTAATTTGACAAATTAATTTGACATTTGTGTTTCTTTCTTTCATGTTTTGCATGTATAACAAAATTTTGACCAGCAAATATTAACCCATTGATTGTCTAAGTTCAAAATGATGATGAGTGGCACTGTAAGAACGTTTACATTGCGAGAAAAACAACTTACTTTAGTAAAAAATCTAAATGAGAAAAACAAATTACTTTAGTAAAAAATCTAAATGAGAAAAACAAATTACTTTAGTAAAAAATCTAAACTAGTCACTAACTATGCGTATGTAACTCATGTGTTTTGATATAACTGAAGGCTTATGATCTAAAAATGTTCGAGCCCATAGTTGATATGTTGGGTATATGACTTATGTATGACATGACTTTACTAGCAACAATGGAATTCATAACTAGATTAAAAAGTTGAATATATCCTCTTATTGGCATTGTGTGGATTGATAAATATGGAATGTGGTCATTGGTTGCTTGTTCTTAAATGAGCAATTTATCACAGTCATTTATTGACAGTGATCATATTAATCATTAATAAGACAAAATTATGACAATAAGATAAAAATAGGATTGTATTGAGTGAACGGATTTAACTCAAAGGAATCAAGGATATCATATGAGGGTAACACACATATGACGAAGTCATTAGACAAAGTAGTTGGGTGAATTGTTTTCGTAAAGAGTATACAATAAAATAGTTTTCAATCATAGTATTTCTTGTGAACTGACTCCATCATTAAGTAAATTGCGAATTATCATAACGATACTTTTAGATATAATTGCAATTACTAGAGTTTAATTGTATATTTATTATACCATGGGTGTAATGCTTCCCACTAAGTAATATCTCGCCTTTCATAGCTTTTGTACTAATATCATGTTCCTCGTCTTATTCTTTCATGATCCCTTAACCATTCTCGTTGCAGAAGATCTTATAGACAAAATACCTTTGGTTCACCGCTCCCAATAGTGCACTCAAGCTTCTCTGTTCTTACCTTGATACTATACGGGATTCACCTTAACACTTCATACAAAACTTTCCTTTCAGAGCTCGCCATACTTATCTTTCCTTTAGAAGACTTCTTACATCGTTTTATCAGAGTTCGTCATGGGTTCTTTTCTTTTCATTCAAAGTCAGCCACAACGGCATTTCTTTCAAATGATTGTCGCAAGGGTCATTCTTTAGATGGCGCCATAAAGGCATTCCTTTTCAAAGATAGCGAAAAAGGCTTCTTTATCTAGAGTTTGTCACAAATGCGTCATTTTTATTAAGTACTCGCTACAAAGGCTTTCCTTTTAGAGTCTCGCAACAAATACATTCTTTAAGAGGTTTGCCACGAAGGCTTATCCTTCCAGAGTTTTTCCACAAAGGCTGCTCTTTTATTGGTGTTTTAAATGATAGGGATTTGCCTAAACTCACACTTAGTGAGGTTTGTCCCTCATCATTCTGGGACACATAAAGAACCACATTAGATGATAACCTTCCTTAACTTTTCCATATGATGTCATAATCCACCAATTATGGTCTTATATGATATGGTATTCTTTCCATATGATTTCATAACCCACCAGTTTCGGTCTTGCACGATATTGTCTTTTTTCAATATGATTCCATAACCAACCAGTTACGGGCTTATAGAATATGGTCTTCAGTGCCATGGCCATGGACTTGTCCTTTTAGATATTCATGTTTTTAGTCCCGACAGACCCCTTTAACGATTTCGAAGGCAGAAACAGACTCATCATGCATCGACTCATCATACAATGACTTGCTCATGACAGACATATTTTGTAACACCCCAAATCCGGCGTAGAAGCTAAAGTCGAATTATGGAGGTTACAATGCTTATAAAAACATTGTCGATTAATTTACACAAAAACTTAGTTTTAATTCCAGAGTAATAAAGTTATTAATTTATCAATAGCGCAAGTTTTCATAAGAACGCGTGTAAGTAATTAGATGAAAATCTTGTTTTATTAATTTTATAAAAACAATTCTGAATGTTTAGCTGATTGAGTTGTAAAAAGTCATAATTAATTTTAAAACCTTACAACAGAAAAATACTTTTAAAATTATTATCTCTTAAAATCATAAGATCCATTAGTTATGTCATCTTGCGTGAGTTTACAAGTTTTAAATAAAACATCCACGAAAAAATTACCAAAACCAAGAATTTAACATTCCAAAACAAATTGAAATCTGGAAATTCGTAAAGTCCGAAATTAAAAACCAAATCAACTTATACAAAATTATGTGAACTGAGCTCCGAAGTTGCCGCCAAGTCTTAAGTCAGAAGTATACCTAAAATGAATCAAACAAATGAGTAAGCTAGAAGCCCAATGTGTGACTCGACCCACAAACATATATACATAAATAACGGACACGTTATCAGTTACAGATTTAACATATACTCACATATAGAATCAGATATATATTTATAATCAAATACAAATGCAGACACCAGTATCGAAATAGATTCGTTCTCATAACGTACACATATGCAAATAACATATTAAAATGTCACAACAAATCCAAAAACATATATCGTGTTGAACAATTATAAATTTTAGAAATATATATATCAGATCATAATATCATATTAGAACAGAACAAATCCTACCCCCATCCGCTACACACCAACTCCGTCCAACCAATCGCCCCAAATAGGACTATAATAGTACATCCATCCAATTACACCGGGTTGTGGTCGTATACCACTCATAATGATGCAGCTGAGTTAATAGACAGATATTGCAATTTAACCACAAAAATTGCAGTAATACTGCCAGAAAACACTTCCATCATCATATCAAAACCCACCCCAATGCAAATGCAAAACCATATTAACTTACATGCATAACACATAGGTGGCATGCCATGCATATCTAAACACATATTTTACAGAGCATAATACAAATATAACTTATACAGATCATAGCATATCTTATTTCTTATGCTAACAGTTATTCCACATAAAGATGTCATGCGTAATCAAACATAATTACATTTTCAGAGTTAATAGAACACAGATCGTATTTACATTTTTCACGTACCTTAACTACATCACGTACTGACACATGTTGACAATTGTCACATCTCGGGTCTTATCCTACACCTTAAAAGCACTGCATTTCGATCAAAATAGAAGGAAATGAGAAAGGCTTTGCACGATAGCTATCTTTGAGAAGAAAAACAAATTTGCGAAAGACATTTTGAAAACCAAAAACAAATCTAAACGGCAGAAAGAAAGAAAGAAAAAATAAATAAAAACAAAAAGAATAAAGAAAAAGAAAGTGGGAACGTGAGCGGGGAAAATTTAGGGAAAATAATTATTTTTTTTATTATATTAATATTATTTTTTAAGAGAATAAAATAAAATGAAAAATTTAAACAAATTTAAACTCTCCACAACTCCATTATCTAATCCTTATCCAAACATATTTTTCTTCAAAATTTAAAACAAAAACATAATTTTCACTTTGCACACATGAGAATTCGAACACAGGACTAAAGAGTAAGCTTACTCCTTGCCACTAAACCAACAAACTCATTCTTATCATCAATTAAGTGAAAATATTATTTATGCCAGATGGTCATGGATAAGGGTTACAAAAAAAATTACTAAAAATTAAAGGAAAGGTATTTGAACACAAGACCTCTGACCCACACACATTACACTTAGCCATTGAACCAGATCACTTCACTTTTCAAAATTTTCACAATAATAACTCAAAATCAAGATGTGACCACTCTTGGTATCACTAACCCAATTTCATCTAACCCGATTTCTGGGATGTGACATGCTTTCAGACTTATATGCACACCATAATCATTCAGACTCATGCCTCATACTTAGACCATCAAAATTCATACATTTCATACATGCATGATCATGAACGTTTCATTTTCACTATTTGGTCACTTAGCATAGAAGTTCTTCGAACATACATACTACATGCAAGAGTCAGCCTAATGACTCACTTAGTAAAGATGTTTGGTAGCTTGGGCTACAGGCCTAAGGTCTTTTTAGAACTGTAACGACCATTTCTTTGTAAAAACATAAGATTTACCATTAACGCTCATCCAAATAACCTTTACAATCATCTTACCTAAATAATTCTTTAACAAAGCCTTATTTCTTCTTGCACTCATACAGATCTATTTTTATAAAGCAATAGGACTTACCTTGGCACGGGGAAATCACCGATAAAATCCAGGGTCTTAGATCCAGCTTAAAGAAATACTTTCGTTCCCTCCAACCTTTGATCTCAATAGTTTTTTTAAAGAGAGAAAAAGAGAACTCTTTTTATTCAAACTTGAAGACTTATTAATATAATTTAAGTTTTCATTAGAACTTGAAAAATGTCACATCACTATTAAACTGTCTTATCAAGGTCTACTACTTCCGAGAAACCTAATTGAGTATCCCCCCCTTATCTTTCGACTATACTGGTTCATGTTTGGTTAATTCCTAACCAACCTACCTTATAACTTAAATGGTACGAGACCACAGTTACGGGGTCACTATACCAAGTTACGGGGTCACTATACCACTGGTGTGACACATATTAAAAAGAATTCATCTTACTTAGCCACAATTCCCTTTCCTTTAACCTTAGTAACCTAACATGGAAACTTTTATTCGCTTGTACTCATTTTGGGGTTTGCCCACACCATGTGCCAAAATGTATTTGGGCAAATACCACTCTACCAATTATACTCCTGTAAAACTGCACGGCAATTCTCGTGTCCGCCAAGACTGAAATGTTTTAGGCGTACTCATAAGGTTCTTATACTTCATTTAATCTTAACACGACACATTACCAAGTTCTACTTTATATGCCTTACTTTCATGAATAGTATTCATACATTTGGACTTCGTCGGGCGAGATGTTACATGATAACCCAATAAACTAGGCATACAATACTTTTGGCGATAACCCAATTCACCCAAAAATCTTTCTTACCAGTCTCTTCTTCTTTACAACTCAACACATTCAGATAACAATCTTTGCATAATACTCTAACGTCAACCATGGGCCCGACCTATACACCAAAAGCATCAATTGGGCAAATAGGACTTCTCCACTTAAACTATTTTCGGGTTACTCACCAAAATTGGGTGTTCTAAGAAATTTCAAAGAATGATCATGGATCAGTGGCTCTAATACCATGTAAGAAAACTAAAAAAACTAAAGAACTAGAATATAGAAATAATAACAGAGAGATGTATATGAGTGAAGAGAAAATATGAGAGGTAAAACTCAATTCCCATCAACAAAGGTCATGATTTACATTAGTATATATACATTGATAGATGAGCAATTATACAACTACTATCAACTCCTATAACAACTTATCATCTTTAACATACCAATAATTTAAGCAACAGTTCAATCAAATGTGCTCATTCTTATTATATTCCAACAAAACTTTTTCCATTATATAGTTACACATATAAACCAATTTCATTTGGTAAAGTTCCTTATTTGATAGTGAATAATAATATACATTGCAAAATATTATTTGAGAATCAAGTTTATCTAAATAATTATTTTCAAAATCAATATAATTAACTTACAATATCATATATTTATTATAAAATTATTTAACTTAAATAATTTTGAATAGCAATTTAATTTTATATCATTTTTATGTTAATAACTAAAATATAATTTTCAGTAAAAAAAGTATAGTTAAAAAATATTAATTTACAATACTTAAAATATGATAAATTAATAATTTATACTGAAATATAAATATTTAAATTTTATATAGATATATAAATATATCATATGTAAAATAAATCCGAACTCAAAACTGAATCCAATATAAAAATTGAGTCCAATCTCATCTAATCCGATTGCAATTATTTGTGTGAGCCAAATCTCGACTTATTTGCGAGATGATAATAATAATAATAATAATAATAATAATAACAATAATAATGAGTGATTGTGGAGCTCACTTACTCAACCACGGTAGTTGATTGTCATGTTCACCTATTAAAAGCCATGTCTCCAAAGGGGAAAAGAAGGGAAAATAAAATAGGTTTAAGGGTGTAAAAAACTCTTAATTTAAAAAAAAGTAATTAAGCCATTGTTTTTATTTTTGCACTCAACTGGGTAATTGAACTTTTAAAATGCATAAAAAATGCTCTCAAATAAAAAAAAACATTAAGTGCCTTGCTCTTTTTTTTTTTTGCACTCAATTGGATATTTAGACTTTCAAAATGTATAAAAAAGCCCTCAAACTTAAAAAAAAAAGCAATTAAGTTCTTTTTTTTTGCACTTAATTAGGTATTTGATTTGTCAAAATGCATCAAAAATGTTATTTGATTGTTAACTTTAATAGTTGATCGTTAAAGTTAATTGCCCTTAATTTTTTTTCATTTGAAGCCACCCTGTGTCACAACCACGGAGTGACATGTGGTAAAAAAATTTTATAAAAAATAAAAATCAATAAAATTTATTAAATTTATTAAATTTATTAAATTTTAATAAAAATATAAATTATATTAAAATTTTGTTAAAATTAGAAAAATTATAAAAATCATAAAAAATTTAAAAAATTGTAAAATTTTATAAAAATTATAAAATGTATAAAAAAGACCCTTTAACAATTAACTTTAACCGTTGACCGTTAAAGTTAACGACCCAAGTCTTTTTCCAGTTGCAACACCATGTGGCGAAAAAAGATAAAAATAAAAATCAATAAAATTTATTAAAAAATTATAAAATGCTTCTTTTAGTACAATAATTCTTATAATTTTTTTTACAAAATTTATATTTCTTTATATTTTTTATAATTTTCTTACGATAATATAAAAGTTTATAATTTTTTTATATATTTCTATGTATTTTATAAAATCTTACAATTTTTTAAATTTTTTACGATTTTTATAATTTATTTTTTCTAATTTTTAATAAAAATGATTTTTTTTTTATTTTTATTAAATATTAATAATTTTTTTCACTTTTATTCATTTTTTTTATCATTTTTTGCCAAATATCACGCAATGATTATGGCACGTGATAGCTTTAATTGAAAAAATTAGATCTGATTAGCTTTAACAGTTGACTATTAAAGTTAGCATTCTATCAAAAAGTTTAAGGTTTTTTACATCCTTAAGTAAATAAAATAAAATTAAATTAAATTTCTTTTCTTATTTTGAACATAAACTACAGTTTAACCACTCAGTTTCTGCTTTTTACAATAGCACCCCATTATTATTATTTTGATCATCCCCAATTAGTTTAATTTATACACTTATAAATTATAATTACATTTTAAGGGGCACTTCTATTAGAAAAATTATAAACGAAAAACCAAATTACATGGTATTTAAGAGCAATGATAATGGGCAAAATTCACAAAAATTAGCAAACTATGAAGTACAAAAATTAAAAGGGTTAAACTTCAGCATTCGTCCTTCAACTTTAGTCTGTATTTTACATTGATCCATAAACTTTAAACATTCTAATTGAGTTTTTAAAATATCGGTAGTATAACAACAAGACCATTTCGCCAATCATATATCTTGAGTATTAAATATTAGCTTGAATATAATGTAAAGCATATTAAAAACACGAGTATAAATTTTTAAATATTTCTATACATATTGCATGAAAAATTTAAATTTAACGTATTAAAAAAGCAACAGTATCATTAAATTTATGAAGCTTATTTTTTATTTTAATACGTCAATTTTAATATATCCATGTAATAAACATGAGGTATTTAAAATTTGATTCACATATTATATATTAAAGTTAGATCTTAACTGACATTTAACGCCTAAGTTAGCTGTTAGATTGATTGAAGGACATGATTATTATGCTATTGATACTTTAAAGACTTAATTAAGATTTTTTAGAATTTAAGGATTAATTTACAATTTGAACTACAATTTTCGGACGCGTGCCGTAATTATTTTTTCAAAATTTTCTCATAAGGTAAACCGACAGCAACCGGTTACCCGGTGAGTAGTAGCCGGTTGATAGGACAGACAAGAATGCAGGATATAGGGCCGTCCTTCTGACCCGTCTCGTGACTCGAGAGCACGCTAACCGACAGCTGTGTTTTCCTTTTAGGCGGCGTCAAACCATGGCAAGCTGACACGTGTATAGAATTATTTTTTAATATTTTGATTGGACAGTTTTCCTGCTTCCCTCTTTTGCCTTTTCAATGAGAACATTAGAACCCCGTTTTGCCCTCGCTGTGCTGTGCTGGTCTGTTCTATTTTGTTTTTTATTTTAAATAAATGAAATAATTCAATTATTATATATAAAATAATTTTTCTTGGAATTGTGGAAAGCAAAGGCCGGGGGCGGGGTGGGTGGGTGGGGAAGTGGGTCCCAAATTTATGTGGGTAATAGTCAGGATAAGCTTACCAGTTGACCAGTAATCCCGTGCCATGTCACCATCATTTCAGTCTTTTTTACTAATGATTTATTCTTCAAAAAAAACTCTCTATTATTTAATATTTTTAATAATTTAGCTTTTTTTTAAGTTAAATTTAATTCTAAATTTTTTAAAAAAGTAAAATTATTTTTTAACCAAAAATGTTAACTAAAATATTAAATTGTTAATAATATTAAGGTGATAACCTGTTAATCTATACATACTTCATGCTAACACAATATTATTCATTATATATTTCATATTAGTAAATAATTTAACAATTATATTCATAAAATAAAAAAATTATTCAAATAATTTATAAAAATTAAAAAAGTTAATAATATGGATTACCATGCAGATTACCATATTTAAAATCTTAACATTTTAATTAATTTTTCATTAAAATAATAATGATTTAATTTTTTCTAAAAAATTAATAATTAAATTTCACTCTCTTCAAAAAGTTAAAAATTAAATTAAATTAAAATAAATAAATAAAAACTAATTAATAAAAAATTAAACATTAATAGCTAAAATTTTCATTATAATTTTAATATTTAAGTGTTAATCTTCATGTAAATTCTTCTTTCCAACAAAATATGATAAAAAGAAAATTATTCCATATAAAATTGGTGCTTAAAAGGAAAATGTACCAATTGGTAAATTGTTTAGATTTTATAAATAAGTTGTAACATGTACCATAAATATAGTTAAAACAATTTGCAGGTTAAATATATAAAAATTTGGAACATTTGTCACATTCTTATAATATTTAAAAAAATTATAGGTTGTGTGTAAAATAATTACTTATACAAAAAATTAAAGTAAAAAAATATGTTTAAATATAAATTTAAAAATAAGGTATATCTAATAGAAACAAAGAGAAAATTTTAATTAAGAAAAATATGATGAAATTCAAAAGTTGTCTCTTTTTTTGCTGTTGTTATTTTAGGACATTAATTTTTTAAAATTAATTGCAAAATAAATTTTCTACGACTTCCATATGCAGGCTTTGAATGATTTTCAAATTCAATTGTATCATTGAAGACAACCTTTTACAGTTTTAAAGGTATTAGAACTATTTTCTTTAGTTTTTATTTTTGCCAATTTTAAGAAATAACTAAGAGGATGAGAGATTGTTTATGATATCAACCCGTAGAATTTTTATCATAGTAAGAATCACGATTTTTTAATATAGATGTATATTAAAAATAATATGCAATAAATAATTTTGATTCAATGGTAAATTTAATGTTTTACTGATATAATTTATGTGGGTTTAAATTTCATTATATGTATATTTTTATTAGTTTTTATTACAATAAAATGATTAATACTCTCGAATAATATGACTTTAATTACAGAGGGTATTTTCGTAAATTCTTAATTGAGTTGGTGTCTAGTTGACTCGTGACACCAACTCAGTCAAGGATTTTATTAATAGCATAGATATAATAAATTGTGAATATTAAAATAAAATTTTATAAAATATATTAAAATAAAACTTTGGTTGAGTGATAAATTTAAATTTTTACTAATGTAATTGGTGCGGGTTCAATTCCTACCTTCTGCAATTTTTTATTGATTTTTGTTAAAATGAAAATACTAAAATATCCTCAAATAAAATGACTTACTTTAATTATGGAAGGACATTTTTGTAATTTCCCTAATAGAGCTGGCATTTGGTTGACTCATGACACTAACTTAGTTAGAAATTTTATTTATAGTAATTAGTAATCATATGTAGATATACAATTGATGGAGATAATATAATATGCCTATTAAAATAAAAAGTGTATAAAATAAATTAAAATGAAGTTATGGTTAAGTGGTATATTTAAAATTGTTCTAATGCAATTGTTTTGGGCTCAAATCCTCCTATGCAAAATTTTGTTGTTTTTTTAAAAATGAAAAAACTAAAATACCCTCAACTAATATGACTTACTTTAATTACAAAATGATATTTTCTAATCGGGTTGGTGCTCGGTTGACTAGTGGCACCAACTTAGTCAATGGTTTTATTAATAGTATAAATATGAATATATATAACTGATGGAGATAATAATTTGTGCATATAAAATATATAAAAATGAAGCTTTGGTAAATTTAAGATAATTTAATATTTTGTCAATCCATCTGGCGTGGGTTCAAATCTCACCATATGCATATTTTTTATTTTGATTGCTTTTTGTTAAAATAAAAAGACTAAAATACCCTTAAATAATATATCTTATTTTACTTATAGAATGGCATTTTTATAATTTTCCTAACTGAGTTGGTGCCCAGCTGAATTGTGACACCAATTCCATTAGGGGCTTAAATGATAGTATAGATAACACATGAAACTTGTACAATATTAAAATAAAAATTTAGATTAAATTATGAGTAAAATAACATTTAAACACATAAATACATCATATAAAGAATACTAAAAGAAATACATTTATTTATTATAGTTTTGCCATCAATTGTGAGTTATTATCTTGCTTAATAAACAACATTAGAAAAACATTAAAATAAAGATTTGATTGAGTAATAAATTTAAGGTTTTACTAATTCAATTGGCGTGTGTTTAAATCGTAACATGTGAATACTTTTTTTAATTTTTATTAAAATGAAAAGACTAATATATCCTTAAATAATATGACTTATTTTAATTATGGAAAGATACTTTTATATTGTCCTAACTGAGTTTGTATTCAATTAATCCGTGACACCGACTCAATCAAAAAATTTATTAATAGTATAGATATACAATTAATAAAAATAATAAATTGTGAGTATTTAAATAAACATGTATAAAAGCGTAAATGAAATGTTTCCAATCCACTTTGCAGATTCTAAAACAAATTTAAAAAAGAAAAAGAAAAAAAAGAAGGGTATGAAAAAATATACACGTCTTATTCCAAAATTTTCAAATAATAAAAATCCAGCCTACAATTTACAGGAAAAAAAAACAATGTGTGAAATACAAGGTTAGTGGGTAAAAATTGACATAGCAATAAATATAATAATACCAAAAATAATGATAGTATTCATACTATTTCTTTGTCTTGAAGCTAAGAAAAAAATAAGAAAATACAAAAATATGACAAACAAAAGAACACAAAATGGTTTAAGTACATAGCTAATTAACGAAATTTAAAAAAGATTAAATAGCTGGCTCCACCCAACATTGGGCATTATTAAAAGAAGATATTATTAGGAAGATAAATAAATTTGTGAATTTTGAGAATTCAATTTAATTTTATGAATAAATAATTGATAAAAGAAAATAAAATTGTTGCAAAATGAATGAAAAATGTTGCCTGTCTTGATTTAAGTAAAAGATGAAATGAGACAAGATGCTGTGTAAAGCATGTACAACATGTTCTGCTGCCCCCACGCAGTAATTATTGCTTTACCTGTAGGATACGAAAAGTAAATAAATAATAAATATCCCTGCCAATACTTTGAGAGGGAAATTTATGCTTTTTTCTCTTTTGACACTTAATTGATTAATTCAAAGTTGTAGCAGTTTTTTTTTTTAATTTATTTTATTCTTATGATGTTTGATTAGTGGATGTATGAGAAGCCGCTTCTTGCTTATTTATCGGTCATTGCAACATTTCTACGTTCAACTTCACAACTTACCTCTTACATTTGCTTCTCAAATTCTACCAATGTCACGATGTTATTAGTCAAAGGAACTTTTAGAATAATCATATTTCAGTCGGATATTAGACAACCCCTTATGTGGAAGAAAGAGATTCAAATACAAGGGGATAAATTGGTGAGTGCTCGTGGATTGCCCAAGCCCCGTTAGTTCCACACTAGACAATTCATGGCGGAGGAATTACATTTTGCTCTCGATTTTAACTCATGTGTTTGTGGATTGCCCAAGCCTCGCTAGTTCCACATTAGATAATTCATGGCTCTCAATGAGCCTCTAATAAAAGGTCAATCAACAATAAACGAGTTGAGTTAGGAACTTCAGTACAGACATATGTGTGTCCACTAGAATACATCCTATCGATAGTAGTATTGTCCTTGAAGTTGTCACTTTGACACCTTTTTTTAACCTCAAGCCATAAAATTTTAGCTTTTCAATAACAATCAACCTAACTTTTAGAAACTATCTCAAGAATCTTTTAGAAGCCATTTACTTTCAAACTTGAATCAATTAACCTTCTGCGCAAAGAAACAAAGTTTTGGCCACTAGTTTAATTAAAATGTGATCAGATGTAGCACTCACTAGGTTGTATAACTTATGAAAAGGAAAAAGAAGTGCTCATTCAAGGTTGATAAAAGCTGTGTTTAGCCTCTCCAAAACAAACGAAAAAAGAAGTTCCTTAGACTAATAACAACATAGTCTAAGAAGAAAATACATATTGCTCTCAATTTTAACTATTGTTTCTATGTTGATAGGCTTTGTCGTGGCAAAGGACTTGTTAGATATTACAGGGTATTACAATAATTACATTGATTTAATAATTAAGGTTGTTGACTGTTTAAATGCCACTTAATAGGTGTCAATGGCTATTTTAAGAATACTAGAAAGTGAGCTAACTAAGAGCTTTTGATATCTCTTTTAACACTTCATAATCTTCCTTGGGTTTGTATTAGAGACTTCAATAATATTCTTGTAGTCAATGATAAGTAGGGTGGACCAAATTATCCTTCTAGCTAGTTTGATGGCTTTTATAAATGTATTTCATATTATAATTTTACTAAAGTTCCATTGACTAGCTATGGTTACATTTGGTAGAGGGTAGAAGTCGGACTTGTTTGTCTTAGATAGATCAAACAGAGCTTTTATCAACCTAGAATGTGTACTTTTTTCTTTTCATAAGTTATACAATTTAATGGGTGTTACATCTGATCACAATATAATTAAACTGGTGGCCAAAACTTTGTTTCTCGCATAGAAGGTTAGTTGATTTAACGTTGAAAATAAATGGCTTCCAAAAAATAGTTTTTTTGAGGTAATTTCTAAAAGTTGAGGTATTTTTTTTACCTAGTGCTATTCAAAAGTTAAATTTTATGGCTTTAAATTAACAGCTTGGTACAAATCACTAGGTAGTAATTTTGTTGCTAGGATAAATGATGTGAAAAAGAAGATTGTGATGACATAGGCTTAAGGGGTATTGTGATGACATAGGCTTAAGGGGTAATGGCACATCTTTGTTTGGGTTGAAATTTGAACTCAACAATCTACTAGCTTAAGAATCTATGATTGAAGACAACACACCAAAATCTTTTGGATGCATTTATGGGAAGTAAATACTAAATATTTTCATACTAAAGCATCAAAAAGCAAACGAATAAATTACATTCCTATATTTGTTGAGAGTCATGGATAATCATACAATGACGAAAAAGGGACGTGTGCAATCATTTCTAGTTACTTTGAGAACTTTTTTTTGGCTTCTAATGGTTTTGAGTTTTGATATTTTACATATTTGCCCTTTTGATGAAGTAGTAGTAGATTTGGCACGCTAAAAATACTGGTAACAAAGGTGAGAATGGTGATGCTACACCAGAAACTCAAGAAAAAGATCTTTAAGACAAGAAAATAATGCACAAATCAAACAAGAACTTAGAAAGTGAAGGACTTGACGATCAAGAAGAGCAATATAGAAACAAGACACGAGAAAAGATTTGAAAAGTCGCAACAGTAGAAATGATTCTAAGGGCGAAGAGACAAAGGGATATATAAGGTTTTCTCCTAAAACGCACCGTTTCATCATTTTCTCTTGCAACTAATGTCGACTCAACACATGTCACCTATAAACTATTGCTCATCATTGCCTCCACTCCCTAGGCATAGTCTATTTAGTCCAACATTTATGGCGAATATTCTAAAAGATTTTAGGCAATCCTTCACCTGCAACATGCCGCATACACCTCACAAACCACCCGTTGTTGTACCTTTTGATTTCTCCACTTCTCACACAATCTATAAGTAGAAATGTCTCAAGTAATGCTAATTTATAACCTACCTCACAACTATGGGAAGAACAATTATTATACCTCTATCCGAACTAGATACGTGGAACTTCTAGAAGGCACCGAGTGGATGTCTAGAGACGATTGTCCACCTTCTATCCAACGTGCTGCCCTAAACTGCTCAGCCTTCTAAATTAGCCACTCACCATGAGATCACCCGTTAATAGAGGGAACATCCCCTATCATCAAGCTACCCATTTTTTAGCGTGACTACTTCTCTAAGTGTGAATGCTCTTTTTATTGACCACTAGGCCCAAATGAACATAACGATCCCGTACTCTTTCAAAAGGAATAATAGAATGGGCTCTACCTTGCATGTCCTCGCCTACTCAATGATGGCAACATATTTATAACAACCTACCATGTCACCACTACTAAACAAGAGGACCTTCCTTATAAATACCATTTAGGACGATGAGAAAGGGATCGTCTTCCTCATTAGCAACCTTGAGCACTACTCCCTAGAATCAACCTTCTTAGCCTTCATAACGATCTACCTCTTTCTCTTATATTTCGCTAACTCTCTGCTTATTTAGGTAAACTGACCCCTTTTAGCACACGTCCACCCTTTCCTCTTTGTCTTTGCTTATTTTTGCCCTCAAATTTTAAAAAAAAATCAATTAAGCCCCTCCAAACTTTTTATACCTAATTAAGCCATTGAACTAACAAAACTGCCCAAATAATCCCATTAACTAATGTTGACTGTTAGTAGTTAATGAAAATGATGATGTGGTCATTAATAGATACCGCGTTAGCACCGTTTGTTGACATAGTAGTGCTGCATCATCATTAGTTGCTGACGTGACATTCTACATCATCACCGAAGGTTAACATGGCAGTGCCACATCACTTATAAAAAATAAAAAAAATAAAAAATTATTTCAAAATTATTTTAATAATACACAATGAATTTGAACAAATTGTTGTATAGGTTCATTTGAATAACAACCCAAATTTGTCTAAATTCATTCTAGATTTATAAAAAAAACTTAAAAATATTATAAAAAATCATTAAAATTTATAATAATTACTAGAAATTGATTAAAAACCATAATTTTTAATATATATTAATTTATTAAAAACCATAAAAAATTATAAAAAAATCATTTATAAAAATTGTTAAGAAATTAATTAAAAATCATAAAATTTTATTAAAAATAAATGGTTTGCTATAAAATTTTATAAAAAATATTTTTATCATTATTATTAAATTATTTTATTAATATAACATTTTTTAATGTATCTGGGTATTTGTTAAACAAAACAAAACAGAATCCAACAAGAGAAACAATAAAAGAAAACCAACCTAAAACACGGGCAATAATCGAAAGCAAAAACAAGAGAAACCCAGCCTGGGTAGCTCCCACCATAATAGAGAAATGAAATGAAAACCTTAAGAGGAGTTCAAAACCAAAATCAAGTAGAAAAAATGAGCTTCAAAGGTTCAGCCTGAATGACGCCAGTCGTCCAAAACAACGAAGCAGATAAATCTGAAATAATAGATACCAATAGTGACCGATTGCGCAACCCTAGCATAGGTCTCAGAGCGATGAGATCCCCCCACGATAAGCCAAACACAACTTTTATTATTGAAGCCAAAACCCACAAGAGAGATCCTTGTCAACAACAACGTGAAGAAGCCCAATTGGACCCATTGCAAAGTCAGGCAACCGCAGCCGTCCCGGAAGCTCGTCAATCCCCGTCCACCACTAGAACAACAAAGTTGGGAACACCACTATGCATAAAAGTACCACATGTGTGTAATCCCATGTAGTCAGTAGGTAAGAATTGGTGTTACCCGTACACGAGACATGAGAGAAGGAACAACTATGAAAAGAAGCAACCAGCACCTGTACATCATGAATATAAACCCTGACGGCAAATAAGTAGGGAGAAGAAGAGTTGATCTTGCGAATCACAAAGAGTGAATCGCCTTCAAACGTCACATCCTGTAACACAAGATCCAAAGCCAACTAAACAGCCTGATAACAAGCCAACGCTTTCACTACTAACGCCATTAAAACATGCGGGGTAAGCATTGACATCGATTCGAAAACCTATCCTAAACTATCTTTGATAACAACTCTTGTGCAAGATCATAACGAAGGTGCACTGAAGGCAGCATCAAAGTTTATTTTCAACACTGTGCCTTCCGATGGCCGCCAGTGCTCTGATTCAATGAGACGACTAGGTAACTTTCATTGTACAACATCAAATTCTATGAGATAATTTCTGACTTTGCGAATTATATCATGTACCTGAACAATAGTATTATCATGGACATGTTGGTTATAAGCATGCCATATGAACCATAATGCACATACCATTTGCCTAGACAACAGGATTAGAAATCGCCAAAACATAGTAAAGCCAATCTTGAAAAGCAGTATTTGAAAAATCATTTGTCCATGTAATTTGCAATTCATTCTAAAGACCATTAACTTAACGATAGTCGTAGAAGATATGCTTCAAAGATTCAAGGGAAGCATGGCACCGAGGGTATAAAGTGGAGGATCATAACCTTCGATTATAGAGATTATGGTAACTAGGAATGTAATTTTTGTAATTGTGCCAAGTTATAATATTAATATTTGTTGGTAGTTGTAGTTTCAAATTTTGTTGTAGGCAAACCTGCCAGAGTTAATAATACTGGTGGAGGCTGATGTGATAAGAATGCGGTATTCACTTCGAACTGAATACACTCTTGAGCCATCCATACCCCACACCAAGAGATCATCTTGTGCTTCCTGAGCGAGAGGAATACAAATGACCCGATCAGCCACACTAAAACCCAACACCTCAGTAAGTAAATGCTCATTCCAAATCCTACTGTAATGATTAGTGAGGTATGATACATACATGACAGTCTGATGAAACCCATGTTGTAAATGTCGCATAGGTAGGTTGGGAACCCAGACATCATCCTACACTCGTATCCTGGTACCAGTACTGACACACCAATACACCCTTGACTAAAGTAAGCCCTTCGCGGCCCAAATACTCTTCCACAAGTAATAAGGATAAGTCCCTAAATTTGCATTCAAAAAATCAAGACTCAAAAATATTTTGCTTTAAGAACACGTGTAAACAAATAATTCAGAGAAGTCATTAAATGTCATCCTTGCTTCATCAAAGAATTCAGAGAAGTCATTAAACGTCATCCCTGCTTCATCAATAAAGTGATAATAAACTTTGACAAGTTTCGAAAACCTAAACCCATCGTATTTTTTGATGTACACAAATATGCCCAAGTACACCAATGAATACCCCCGACTGCCATGACGCTTCCACCAAAAATGACTAAGACCACCCTCCAACTCGACATAAAAAGATGCAGGTAAAAGAAAGTAGGACATTGGAAAAGTAGGAATAGATTGTAGGGCGCTCTTAATAAAAACTTCTTTTCCCCTTGAGAAAGAGGGCAGACACACCAACTACCAATCTGTGCTTACATATGGTCTTTCAATCCCTGAAAAGGCCGTCGACTGTTACGCCCTACCATACTAGGAAGTCTCAAATACCGCTCTGGTTCTGTACAAATCCGAATACCTAAAAAATGAAAAATTGTACCTACGAGAGAATCAACAACTTTCGAAATAAAGTATATCAAAGACTTTGCAAAATTGACACATTGCTCGGAAGCTTGTTCATACTTCACTAAAACATTCTTGAGGGCTAAAGCACCTTTGACTAACACATTTCTAGAAAGACCACAATCATCCGCAAACATCAAATGGGAAACCTGAGGACCACTAAGACTAAGCCTGGCCCCTTAACCAAATTGTACTGATGTGCCTCTCGCATAAGAGAAGAAAGCCCATTACTACAAATAAGAAACAAATAGGGACTCAAAGGATCCCCTAGGTGAAGGCCTCTGCCCAGTGAAAAAGCACGACCCACCTCACTGTTTAAAATGATCGAATAAGAGACTGAATTTATACAACCGAGAACAAGATTTACCCATTGCCTAGAAAAACCCATACGTAACATTAGAAGCTCCAAGAAATATCATTTCACCCTATCGTATGCCATACTCATATCAAGTTTCAAGAAAAATGTCATCTCCTTCTCGTACGTTTCCTACGATACACATTAAGAATCTCGTATGCCAAAATGATTTTATCTATAATTAATTGACCAGGAACAAAAACACTCTAAGCCTCGTCAATACACAAATGCAAGATATCCTAAAAACGGTCAACCAGAACATTCGAAATAAACTTGTACAACACCGTACATAAGCACAAGATACGTTTTATTAATATATGTAAGCGACAACCCATCGTTCAAATATTTAGATAATAAGACCCAATTTCGTCACCCACAATATGCCAAAACTTTTGATAAAAAAGAGTAAGGAGTCTATCAGTATCCGAGGCTTTTGTGGGAGCCATAGATATCACAGCCTTATACATATCTACTTCTATGAATCTAGCAGTAAGGGGCGAATTCATATCCCCCGTAATACACTCTGCAATCCTCTCAAGAATATGACTAGGATCTCCCTGACTTCTAGAGGTGAACAAATCCTCAAAATATGAATTTGAAACATCAAATAGAGCCCCTGTGTCCCATAGAAGCTACCATTATCCTGCGTGGGATAAAAAATTTGATTTTTCTATCTCGTCTGAGTCGTTGAATGATGAAATAACCATATGTTCTTGTAACCTATTTTTTGCCAATTTACTTGCGCCCGTTGTTCCCAGCAGATTTCCTCCTAATTGATCTCCAAGTTCATATCAAGCTTGGTAGTCAACATATCCATCAAAGTCTCATTAGAGATGGCCATCGCTGAAGATCCGATAGACAATTACGCAGATGCCCTAGCCGACCTCGCCACCTATGTATCAAACCAATAGCCCAACGTTGTAACCTGCAGTAAAGAAACCCAAGATGCATCAAATAACTACCCGTACTACATGCCAAAAGCCGAAAAACTTCCAATTCACATGAGTCTTTCAAAACCCACCAAGATTCAAAACGAAAAGGACGTACAATCGGTCGTAAAAGTTGGGCAGTGTCAATAAGCAAAGGAAAATGGTCCGAAAAAGAGTGTGGAAGATGCCACAGAGAGTAAGATGGAAAAAGATCCTACCAAGTCCAGTTTGCTAACCCTTTATCTAGTCACTCCTTAATGTTATTATCAGCAAAGTTACCCCGTTCCCATATAAACCACGGTCCAGTATACCCCAGATCGTCCAACTGACAATCCGCCAAGACAGATTGAAATTCCTCCATCCGCCATTCCTCCCAGAGAGTGTCTCACTGCTTTTTAAAAGAGAAGAGAATCTCAAACATTGAAATCCTTTTTTTTTCTCATGCAAACTATTGAAATTCCTAAAATGTTAAGCGTTGTTAATGATGAATGGGTTTTTTTTTAAATTAATGATCAATGATTGTACTTTAATAAAACGAAAAAAATAATTTTTATAAACTTTTATAAAATATTTAATTTATTTTTATAAAATTTTATGGTTTTTAATTAATTTATAATTATTATTTTGAAATTTAATTATTTTTTTATTTTTTTAATTTTTTGTGATTCCAGAATGATTCTAGACAATTGTATGTCTAGATTCAAATGAACGTGGTTAACTAGTTGTCTAGATTCTTTGTATACTTATTTTAAGAATAATTTTTTATTTTTTTGAAAATTTTTATTTTTGTTGACGTGGCACTATCACATTAGCCTTCAGTAATGATGTGGAACTACCACATCAACGATTACTAATCGTTGACGTGGCGTCTGTTAATGATCACGTCAAGATTATTGTTAACTAGTAATGATCAATGTTAGTCAAAGGGCTTATTTGGTCAGTTTTGTTAATATAGGGCTCAATTGGGGTGCAAAAAGTTTATAAAAGCTTAATTGATTTTTTTGAGAAAGTTTGAGGCCAAAAATATCATTCAGCCTTTTATTTTATTTTTAAAATTTGAATATTAAAAAATATTTATTATATTTAAGTTTAAGGGTAAAAAATGTCCTTATAAAAAAAACAATTAAATTCTCAATTAAGCTCTTAAGAATACACTCAATCGAACCCTTAATGATAAAAAAAAAACCAACTAGGTCTATTTGATAATTAAAATATTCATTAAACAATTTGACTGTTAATAGACACTTACAGGACTAACAAAATGAATGAAAAACTAATACATGACATGCCACTTGGACAAATATACGTACCATATATTTAAAAAAATTAAAATCATAAAAGTTATGAAAATATATTTAAAATACACATCTAGAATGAAGTTGGACAAATGAATATTTAAGTTTATTTAAATTTGAAGATCTATTTGTCAAGTTCATTCTAAATGTAGTTCAGAATATTATAAAATTTTACATATTATTTAAAAAAAAGTTGTAAAATATTATAAAATTATAATAATTAACAGTAATTCATAAAAAATTCTAACAAACTACAAAATATCATAAAATGTTTTAAATATTAAAAGATAGATAAAATATTATAAAATATAAAAATATTATCGAAAATTTGTCTATGTCATATGCTCTTATATACCCCATTTTGCCTTGCAATAGAATTTTTGAAATTGCAAAAATAAACACAAAAGTCATGTTATTTGATTTTCGTAATTCAAGCTGGCATTCATCAAAAAATCTCAAATTAATAAGAAAAATTGTTTTAAGAGGTTATTGTGTTCATTTTTTATATGAATTATGAGTACAACTAATACATACAAATTTGATTTTTCATTAACTAAAAGTATAATAAATTTGTTATGTAAGTTTTTTAGGCTTAATTTGATTTACATATCATTAAATTAATATATTACATCATTGTAAATGTTTAAATTTTTGTAAATTTGAATAATTATTAACTTTGAATATTTATTATACATATCTAATAATTGCAATAATTTTTCTTTTATATTCATAATTAATGTTTTTAAAATTTATTTAATTCATAATTTATAAAGATATATTGTTATTTATAATTTTTTAATATAATTATATAATATTTAAAATACATTTTCATAACTTCGGACCTTTTTAGGTTTTAAGTATGATCTATCTCGGGCTTAAGCTTAGATCGATCTCGGGTTTGGATCTTCTTGAACTCAAGTTTTCTTAAGCTCGAATCAACACTGATGGGTTTTCGAGTTCAAGCCTACTTTGACGGTTATATTTACAATGGAGTGGAACATGTTTAACTTTGATTTTAACCACAAATTAATTATTAATCATAAAAGATTTGATACAAACCTCCAACCTTTAAAGTATAAGAAAGAAAAAGTGCAAATCATTTTTTAAGGCGAAACGATTATTATTCCAGAAAAAATTTCTAGGAAAAGCTTTCTAATTCTTATACATGTAAGAGCTGATGACTTGGTGAGTACGTTCCTGGAGAGGCATGTCTATAAGCAGCCCTGTAGGAGCTCCATTCGGCTTGGAATGACGGTTGGAGACTGCTAGATGATGCCATCATGGCTGATAAAGATTGAAATGTTAATAGAGAAGTCCAATCTTAAAAAACCAAGAAGCATCATGATTTTATATGCTTCAATAATCCATACAATACGTTGTTGAAGTACAGCAAATGAACAAAATAAGCAAGCTTAACCAAAATCTTGCAAAACCCAGAAATAGTTTTCAAGTATAGACACCAAAAAGATCAAATCTTGGAGTAAAGAGTTGATATTTTTGGTACATTGTTTGTTTGAAGGATAGGTGTTGTAGAGGGTTCAAAGACCCTGACTTTGAGGGCAGAGTTTTGATTTTAATTTTATCGTGTTTCATATTTGTCTAACTTTTTCAAGTGCATTTTAAATAATCTTCATGTGATGCTTGTAAGAATTTTATGTAGACCAAACTTATTAGAATTGGTGGTGACTTGTAAAACTCTTTTTATATGTATACATCTTATACCAAATTAAATCTTAGTGAACAAATTTGGTGAGAATTTTAAGTACTGTTTATGGTACAAGTTTTAAATTAAGTAAGTAGGTAACCTTCTCTTATTTTGGATAAATATATTTGTATATCTTAAATCAAACCTTGCCTCCTTATATATATTTGCTTAATTTAGATTTTCTTTTTCTGATTTTGAAAAATATTACCATATAAATAAATTGTTAGATAAATTAAATTTTTTTTCCCTTTTTCATCTCTTGCTTTGTTTATTTTATTATAATTTGTTTGGTGTATTATTGTTGATAGGGAAAAGTAATTTCGATTTTTATTTATAGTTTTTATTTAGTTACGCAACAAGAATAACAAAAACAAAAATGATTATTTTCTAAGATATTCTAATGCATGATTTTAATTTCGTTTTCAATGATATTTACATAAAATTATGAACTAAGTCATCATCATGGCAACCAATTTTTTACTGAATGAATGCCTTCAACATTTGAGGCATGGGGTCCCATTCTAGATTCTATAATATGTATTATGTCCATTTTGTGAATTAACTAATGAGTAGGCAATAAAATGTTGGTAAAATGGCTTTATTATAAAAATATGGTATTGGTCTCAAGCAATGAAGAAGAAGCCACTTATTATGACTTGTAAAGTCCAATTCACGAGCCTATATATTTTAATTTAAAAGAAAAAGTTATGGATAGGTTTGTTTTGTAAATTGGTCCAACCCAAATACTAGCCCATTTTATTGTTTACTTAGTAAAAAAGTATAAAATTGGGAGCCCAAATGGTTAATGGAATAATTTGGTATTACACTTTCCCATTGGGTCGTCTTCAGTGATACAACTCCAAACCCTATCAACCTAATATTCCTCAAATGTTCCAATAAAGCTTTAATACTTTTTCAATGGTGCGAGTTAGAAAAGAGATTGTATGAAATTCTGATTCCTTGTTTCTTTTCAATAGAGAATGATAAAACTTGTAGAATCACAATTTTATACAACTATTTTTTTGTGATGATTTTCCATTGGTTGCCCATAAAAATAACAATTTTCAATTGAAATAGGTTTTGTTAACCATAGATTTTAAAATTTGTAGAAATCTAGGATTTTGATTATGAGAAATCATAAGGTATGATTACAACTCTCATCCTTGTCTATTATAAACTACAAGTGTTGGCCAAAGAAAGCTATTGCTGAAATTCACCAAATTGGTCGCTCACATTAATATCCTGTGGGAAATTGACAGTTCCCAAATGCTGCAAAACCAAGACATGAAAAACTGCATGAGTGAATTAATTTGAAGGTAAATAAGAAAAAGGATAGAAGAAATACGTACAGGGACGTTGGGTGGAGACGTAAGCGGTACCGCTGAAAAAGCATGACCCACTCACACGTGCCTTCTTTTGATAGTAACTATTGTAAGCATACGAGGCATGTGCGACGAGTGAATTTGGATTATAACAAGCACCATTTGGTTGAATTGGCCCACAATCAGCCCCTCCCTCACCACAAGCATAATCCAACCCCTCCTGCAGCTCCTCCGCCTCAGCGTTGGGGCTGGCAATGCACCATGTCTGCCCTGACGTCGCCTTTGACACTCCTCCCCCGTTGTTCACAGGCGCCGTCTGATTCACGTTGCTCGCCGGTGGTGACTGGTTCCCATTCAGCCCCTTTTGTGATAACGGTATGTTATATACCCTTTGTTCATTAGGGTAAAATAACCCATAGTTTCTCTCTGATGTCGGACCTGGTTTTTGGTTCTCGTTAAATAAAGCAAATATGTATACATTGAGTGGATCGTTGGGCCTCAAAGGGGTTCCATTTCCGGTCAAAACTCTTCGTACTAAGTTACCATTATACGCCGCCGCGTTGTCTTGGCTTGCACCAACTTCACCCGCATCCCCGGCAGAAGGCCACCCTGTCTCCGTCACCACCAACTTTAAGTCATCATATGTAAGAGCTGACATGGCGGCATAAACGGCGTCGACTTGAGCTTCGAAAAGGCTTTTGTATCACAACCCGTTACCAGAATCAACCACCCCGGGATTGTCTTTGAACAAAGAGTAGTCGAGTGAGATAGTTTTACTGTTATCTTTGTATGCGAAGAAAGGATAAACATTGACCATGAGGTAGGACCCGGTTTTTCTCAAGAAATCCAACATGGGTATAATCGTAGATTGTACCTGGTCCGGTTTGAACGAACCGGCCGATGCAGGGTACGAGTTTCCCAAGCAACTGATAGCAACAGGGGTTGAGACTTTGATGTTGGAATCCAACTTTAATTTAACCAGTGAAGCCTGGATGGTTTTCATGGCGGGTACAACGAATTTTGTCGTGTCAGTTATATTCTCCGCGATAACTTCGTTTCCGATAGCTATCGCTTCGATCTTCGTTGCAGGGTAGTACTTAGCTATGTTGGCTTGAACCCAACCGTCGGAAAATGACTGATCATTGGCCGCCGAGGCGAGCTGTTCGTTCGGAAGACAGACAACCACGCTGATCCCCGAGTTTGCCAAAGCTGTTAGGACCGCAGAGTCGCTATCGAATATCTTCACTTTCGCCACGCCCTGTGATTTCAACAGTTGCACGACTTTGTCCGGTGGTGGCAAGTTGTCGGCCACTCGACCATAGTTAATCCCAACCGAACCAGCATCTGCAAAAATGAAAATACAAAACATTGAGTTCCATAGTTAATCTACAGAGATTGAACTTTGAAGTTCATATATATATATACCTGAAACAGCAATGGCTGAAAGGAAAAGAATGAGAAAGGAGAAAAAAGATAGGGAAGCCATGCCCTGTTCTTGGGAAGGAATACCAAATCTAATGATAGAGAAAATGGGGAGTTTAAACGTAGTTATATATATATTTAGAGGGTTAGTGGGAAAAGGAAAAGAGTTGGGATTGAAATCCAATGGAAGCCACACCAATCTTAACCCTTTTCTCGCTACTATTTTTAGGTTAGTTTTACATGAGTCGACATACTGTTTCTCCGTTTTCAATTTACATCAGTAATAGTAGTTCACTTACGTCGGATCTCATCCATGAATTGTGGAAGTTAAGTTAGCTCCCATTAGCAGCAAGGACATATGATCATAGCCATACATCATAAGCCAATTAGAAGATTGTTAACCTCATGTTTTACATTGATGATTATGGAAGTTAGGAATTTTACTTAAAAAACTAGCTCTCCTCTTAAATTCGTAGGTTGAGTTCACAACCAATTGATGTTTGGTTTTGTTATAGGATCAAATTGGAGTAAATTCCTCTAAAAATCATTAATGTGGTTGGGAAGTGACATGTTTTTGCTATTCCAAGTTAACTATTTTGCCTATCTTCATTCCCAATATATAAATAAATAAATAACCAACCATGTTGGGTGGGTCAGTTGGTAAGGAAATGAAATCAATTTTTATGAAGAACATTCAATGTGAAATTTTACGTAGGTACAAATTTAGTTTCCATACTACAAGATGATTGTAACTTTTCTTAGTCACAAAGATTTCACTTCAAAATCATGTTTGTTTTTTTAACGTGTTCCTTCATTTTGATTTAGGGTGTAAAAAATGTACTATTAATTAAAGCAAGAGTCTAACCAAAGTTTCATCTTATATATATACTTAAAATAAGTTTAATGGAGTTTATACCATAATCATAAAGATTATGTTTTACCATACATATTGCAAAAAAGGTGAAAATTTACAGGTCCAGCCATTGGTTTAGGAAGATAATATCATGATTTATTGCCCACCCCATTACCCCTATATATATATTTGGTAGACTTTGTATCCATTAATGGGTTTATACTATCACGCTAGCTAACAAGTCTTCCAATTTCACATGATTGATTCAACCATTTATTTCGGTTGTAAATATATATAAATAATTGTTTAGAAATATATTTTTAAATAAATGATATATGTTTTAAATTCAATGTAACTTCTCTTTAAATCCAAAATTTAAACTTGTTTTTTTACAAGAGTTCAAAATTTTGGCAACTCAATTCCCATCTTAACAGCCATAATAGAGAGAATGAATTTGGATAAAATTTTTTTAAATAATAAAAAAAAGAGAGAGTATGTTTTCAATTTCGTCTTCAAGTTTGTAGAATATCAATTTTCCAATATGGAAAGGATTAAGATAAGATAAGAGCTGCAATTTGCATGTAGCACTCCACTTTCGGCGTGAAAATATTTGTAGGGGTTGTTTATTGGTTAAATTTAGTGTATTAATTGATAGGTTTTTGAAAACTTTTTCCCTAAGACTTTGTCCAATTTATTGGTATTAAAGTTTTTTTTTCTTTTTTTTTACTTATAAATTTTTTTACATATAAGAGTTGAAGGTAGGAGTGGTTTAAGAATCAAATTTAGAATATAGTTGAATATTTGAATATATTATTCTATGTGAGTTAAATTGGTTTAACTCATAATTTCTTCTCAACTTTTAAATAGAAAGGAAAACGTGTTTAAGCGCATTCGAATCTATATCCTTCTTAATTGTTGCATTAATAACGATGTTGACTTAACTAAGACTCAATCGACATATGTACTATTGGGGATTGACCTATATATGCAATAAGAAAATAAAAGTAAAAGTAGAGAAGATCAAACACACAAATATTTAGGTGGAAAATTCCTCCAAAGAAGAGGAAAAATACTAAGGGTAAAAGAGACTTCACTAAATGAGCAAAAACTGAAAAAGTACAAGATGAAGATAATCTCAACAAATAAACCTAGATCCGGAAAGAACAAAGCATTCTGGCTAAAACCTGAAATTCCCTAAAACTCACAAAACTCTTCCAACCTCAAATATGATAAAGATGATTAATCTAGGTTACAACAGCCCCTTTTTTAGGCTAAATTCATAGGTTAAACACAACTAAATAACCATAGACTAATCAGAGTTTAATTGGGAAACAATAGCAAAGTTTAACTAAGGGAAGAAAAACCTGATTGAATTGGGGAACACGTCGCCACATTGTATGTCCTTTGTTGGGACGTCATTTTCTTCTCGTCAAGACTTTGACTCTTCCTTGTCACAATGTCGATTTGTAAATACGAGGCACACTCCACAAATTTCCACCTTGACTTGTATTTTCTCATGCCTCCTTTTTTGAGCCCATCATGGGCCTATCTAAACCTTTGCAGGATACTTACCAAGTCCAAACCGGTGTTTGAACTTGAAATCTGGAAGACTCTTAATTGCATATTCATTGCCTAACCAAAAAGAGTCAAATTTCTTAAATTGACGTCGAGTCAACTCCAACTTCGTAATTGTCAAGGAAATTGTTGCTACACCAGTCAAGATTGAACCTTGAAGAATATATAGACTACCAGTCTTTCGACATATCATCAAAATGAAAGCTCTACATGATACATTAATGCTACTTGACTCAATAACGATTTTGCAATTTTTCAAGTCCAACATACTCAAGGAGATGAGGTTTTTCTCTAAATCAGACACACGCCTGACATCTAACAGTGTCCTAATCTAAATGGTACCAATACTGATTATCTTACAGAGTGATCCGTTCCCCATACGTATAACTTTACCTTCAACTGAACTATATGTGGAGAATCAGTCCCTATTGGGACACATATGGAAAGAACACCCTGAATCCAGGATCCACTCGGTTGTAGACTTACACCTTTCAATCGTAGACACCAACAACCAATCATCACCCTTTTCTTCGACCATATAGCATCAACTACTTCATCCTCGTTCCTCTCAGCAGCCCTCTTGTTCTTATTATGCAGTTTGTAACAATATGCCTTAATGTGACCTTTCTTCTTGCAGTAGTCACATACCTTGTCTTGATTCCTCGACCTCAAGTCAATTCAGCTTCTCGCAACAAATCCGAGGGTTTCCAACCTGAATTACTTCTTGAACCAAACTCATTGTCGAGTTTTTCTTTGCTTAACAAGTTTCCCTTCACTTCCTCGAACCAGACTTTATCTCTACCATAAATTAGGGTTTCTCTGAAAGACTTATATGAAGGGGGTAAAGAGCACAATAGTAGCATAACTTGATCTTCATCATCAATCTGAACCTCGATGTTCTTCAAATCATTCAAGAGAGAAACAAACTCAATGATGTGATCCCTAATAGATTCATCTTTTACCAAATGGAATGTATACAGGCGCTGCTTCAACACCAAGCGATTAACCAGAGACTTTGCAATATATATGGTTTCTAACTTTCTCTATAAGATTGTTGTTGTTTTCTCTGAAAGTACCTCTTGCAACAAATTGTTCATGAGGTACAACTGAATTACAGATAGGGTCTTCTCATCAATCTCATCCCATTTTGACTAATCTAGATTTCAGGCTTTTTCTCGATAACGTTTTTTTCAGGCCATTCTGAACTAGGATTACCGTCATTCGAACTTGCCATAAAATGAAATTTGTGTACCTGTTGAACCTCTCAATATCGAACCTCATTGCCATCATTGAATGTGTCGATCTACGGAAGTTGAACCATAGCTTTAATACCAGTTTGTTGGGGATCAACCTATATATGCTACAAGAAAATAAAAGTAAAAGTAGAGAATATCAAACACACAAATATTTACGTGGAAAAATTCCTTCAAAGAAGAGGATAAAAAACCACAACCAAAGGAGGCTTCACTAAATGAGCAAAAATTGAAAAAGTACAAGATTGAGATATTCTCAACAAATAACCTTAATCCCGAAAGAACAAAGCACTTTGGCTAAAACCCAAAATTTCCTAAAACTCACAACTCTATTAATCTCAAATTTGATTAAAATGATTAATTTAGGTTACAACAACCCTTTTTAGGCTAAATTCGTAGGTTAAACACGACTAAAATAAACCCTAAACTAATTGGAGTTTAACTGAAAAACAATAACAGAGTTTAACTAGGGGAAGAAAACACGGTTGAATTGGGAAACACGTCTCAACATTGTACATCCTTTGTAGGGACATCGTTGAGATGTCGAGTATCACCTCATCGGGACATCAACTCTTCCACGTCGCAATGTCGATTCATAAATACAAAGCACACTCTACACGTACCCATAGTTGAATTCGAACAAATAAAGTAATATATAATGATAAACCGTACGAGTCATATATTTATGCGCCAAAATATACCGCAAGACAACTAATCAAAATTCCATTCCTTGTTGAACTTGGAAACAAGTATATATGGTTGAGTACAAATTGAGTTTGATGTTGTTTGGCTAAGAAGTTAAATATGTAGTGCAAAGTTCATTAAAAATTTCAAAACAGGTACTTGTTTTGCAATTAAACGTTTCTAACTCAAAACAAATATTTGGTCTGAAATCAATATGGTCCCCCAAAATCCAGCTGCTTGTTTGATAATAAATTTGATCATACATAATCTCTTTTCGTCTCAAACGTCATTGTTTTCATAATTGTGAGTTCGATATTTGGCACACTACCGAAAAGACCCATTATAGGCCACACCCTAGGTAGATAAAATAAATAAATATTAATCAATAATTCATTTGGATCAATATGTACAATTCAACCCAAAATCTTTTGAACAATGAAAAGTATTCTATGTAAAGAGGTTTCGGCATTTAACCCTTGAATTTCTTTTTAAATAAATTTGACCATTTAGTAAAATACATATTTTAAATATATTTCTATATTAATACTTATTTATTTTTTTATTTTCAATACTTATTTAATATTTAATATAACTAATTGGTTTAATATCTAATCAATTCAACCTATGATTAATTTAACTTTTGATCTTATTCAAAAACATTATAAATAATTAGGGATAACAATAGAGAAAGGCATGGACGAATATGTCAAATTCACATTGTTCCATAACTAATACATTCTACTCCCTACCCACCCTACTCTGAATGCATAATCTTTAAAACTACTACCACATTCATGAATAATTGATACATTCATCTCTGTCTCACCCCGATTTATTTTTTAAAAATAACTAATACATTATATACCCTTTTAGTAGTTATATATTAAAAGAATTTAGGGTTTATTTTATTATTATTTAATTTTACATTTTTACCTTTTAACAATTATATGCAAGGGTAAAATAATCATTTCATTTATTGGGGTAGGGGAAGGCAAATAATTATCATAATTCTTGACCATCCCTACAATTAGCTTATGACAATAACTTATATTTTATTGAAATTTTTAAAATTTATTTTTGTAAAATAAAAATAAAAATATGTGAAAACTAAAAAAATAATAAAAACACGTTTTGATTGTTTTTACTAAAAATGTTTTGTAAAATTAAAAATGATGAAAACAATGATTTTTAACTTTAAGGGAGTGGACATTGATTCAAATAATATAAATACAAAAAATATTCTCTTTTTTCAATAGTTTTTCTAATATTGAATCCAGTATACTAGTTTGAATCCATATAAATGTAAAATTTATTTTATTTTATTTCTCATATTTTTATTTCAAAAAATATGTACGAAACATATTTCATTGAAAACATATTTTTATTTGTATTTATCAAATGATTTTTTAAATTTTTTTCATATTTCATTGAAAACATATTTTTATTTGTATTTATCAAATTATTTTTTAAATTTAAAAAAATAATTTTTAAAAATGAAAATAAAAAATATTTTCAGATATCAAACTGAACTTAAATTTCTCATATTTACTGATTTTTTTTCCACCAGATATTTATTGATTTGAAAATATATAATAAAAATATAATAACTTAAAAAACATCTAGTCAGACGTAATTGAATTTTTTGAACATTAAATAAAAATTAAATTAAAAATAATTAAAATGTAATATTAAAATATAAAATTTAATTAAATCTTGTAATATTAATTTTCAATAAAACCCAATTTATGTTTATTATCTCCTAATGATTTCAAAAGGAGCTAGAAGTACATACTATATAGACCTATAAAATCCAATTTATCCCTATTAACTCATAATCAAGGTAGTCAGCACTGCAAGATACATCATTTTTTTCTATTAGAATTAGTGTGTATTGATTCCAATTTATTTTTGTGTATCATTTTAGATTTATCGATATTTTTAAAAAAATATATATATGTATATAAAGTATTTATAAATATCAACTTAAATTACATTAAATAAATTTCAAATATAAAATAATCATGTACCGGTTGATGCATAATGTTCCGATAAAAATTTCTATTATTTATTATCATAATGGTAAAAAATTAAAATTTGTATATTTTTTAATTATTATTCATGCATCAATTGTTATATAATGTTTTGACCAATACGATTAAAAGTTAAAATTAGATGGAATGAGTTGATACGATCTATATGTACCGGAATTTTAGCAAATGTGAAAAAAAGAAGAAGTTAATTGTAGGATTTATTTATGGAACAATGTGGCCCAATCGAAATTACTGTAATTTGTGAGAAATCAACTGAAAGAAGGTGAAAATATAGATTATAACATTCTTTGTTAGAATGAAGTGACCAAAATTCTTATTTAAATAAAATACGATGGAAAATAAAATAAAAGTAAAATCCATACAGAACTAGACTTCTTTTATTTTATTTTAGAATAAGGTTTTTTAAACCTTATTAAACTTCATCTATTTTATATTGATTAGGATAAGGTGTTTCAATCCTACTAGAATATGGCTTTACAAGCCTATAAATAGACATAGTCTATTCCTTTTGTATTGATTCAAAATTTTTGACATAGTGAATTTTCTTCTCCTCCGCCCGTGATTTTTTTCCCGAAAGGGTTTCCACGTAAAATTTGTGTGTTCTTTATTTTATTTTATTTTTTACAAATTTGGTATCAGAGCTTCCGAGTTATTCATCTCGATCATGGTAATGGCTTCTTTGAAGTATGAAATTCTGCTGTTGGATCGCAACACCATATTTGCGTTGTGGCAAATTAAGATACAAGCAGTTCTTACACAAATGGATCTGGAGGATGCCTTGCTAAGGATAGATAAGATGCCTTCGACATTAACAGATGAAGAAAAGAAGCGTAAGGATCGAAAGGCGTTAACACAATTACATCTACATTTGTCCAACAAAATTTTACAGGATGTGATGAAAGAGAAGACTGCCGTTGCATTATGGAAGAGGCTAGAACAAATATGTATGTCAAAAACTCTAACAAGCAAGTTGCATATGAAGCAGCGTCTTTATGCTCATCGTTTGAAGGAAGGTGCACCTGTACACGAACACTTAACAGTGTTTAAAGAAATTCTCTCAAACTTGGAGGCCATGGAGGTTCAGTATGATAAGGAAGATCTAGGGTTGATTCTACTTTGTTCGTTGCCCCCGTCTTATTCAACCTTTAGAGACACGATTTTATATAGCCGTGAGTCTCTCACAGTTGATGAGGTTTATGATTCTTTAACCTCGTATAATAAGATGAAGCATCTTATGGTTAAACCAGACTCTCAGGGAGAGGGTCTCATTGTTCGTGGGAGACAAGATCGGAATGCTGATGATGATCGTGGTAGGATACAGGAACGGAATCCTCGTGGTAAATCTAAAGGTAAATCGAAGTCTTCAAATAGTGGTAAAACTTGTAACTTCTGCAAGAAGAAAGGGCAAATTAAATCTGAGTGCTATAAGCTACAAAATAAGATTAAAAGGGAGGCTGCGAATCAAAAGGAAAAACAACCAGAAAATTTCGGTGAAGCTGATGTTGTAGAAGATTACAGCGATGGTGAACTTCTAGTTTCTTCTATCAATGATTCTAAAGTAAATGAGGAATGGATACTTGATTCAGGCTGCACCTTCCACATGAGTCCCAACCGGGATTGGTTTACAACTTATGAAACAGTGTCTGAAGGTGTTGTTTTGATGGGAAATATTGCTTCGTGTAAAATCGCAGGTGTTAGAACAGTTAAAGTTAAGATGTTTGATAGAGTTGTTAGAACACTTAGTGAGGTACGACATGATCCAGAATTGAAGAGAAATTTAATTTCGTTGAGTACTCTTGATTCAAAAGGGTACAGATATACAGCTGAAAGTGGGATTTTAAAGATTTCTAAAGGTTCCCTTGTTGTGATGAAAGGGCAAAGAAAAACTTCCAAGTTATATGTTTTGCGGGGTTCTACTGTTACTGGTGATGCAGCTGTCGCTTTCTCTTCTTTGTCAGATGATGATATTACTAAACTTTGGCATATGCGCCTAGGGCATATGAGTGAGAATGGCATGGTAGAATTGAGTAAAAGAGGACTTCTTGATGGGCAAAGAATTTGCAAACTAAATTTCTGTGAGCACTGTGTTTTTGGGAAGCAAAAGAGAGTTCGATACACTAGAGGAACCCATAACACGAAGGGAATATTGGAGTATATTCATTCTGATCTGTGGGGGTCATCCAGAGTGCCTTTGAGAGGTCGAGCTAATTATATGCTAACCTTTATTGATGATTTTTCTAGAAAAGTTTGGGCGTTCTTCTTGAAGCAGAAAAGAGATGTGTTTTCCGTATTTAAGTCTTGGAAAATTATGATTGAAGAGCAGACAGGAAAACAGATAAAATACCTCCGCATAGACAATGGCTTAGAGTTCTGTTCTGATGAGTTTAATAGATTGTGCAAGTCAGAAGGGATCATGAGACACTTGACAGTTCGTCATACTCCATAGCAAAACGGCGTTGCAGAACGAATGAACAGAACGATCATGGAGAAGGTTCGATGTATGTTGTCAAATGCCAACTTATCGAAGTCATTTTGGGCAGAAGCAGCCTCTACTGCATGTTTTTTAATCAACCAATCTCCATCCGTTGCCATTGAGAAAAAGACTCTACAAGAGGTATGGTCTGGTAATCCTGCTAATTATTCTGATTTAAAGATTTTTGGGTGTCCTGCGTATACTCATGTTGATAATGGAAAATTGGAACCGAGATCCATTAAATGCGTTTTTCTTGGTTATAAAGCTGGTGTAAAAGGGTATAAGTTATGATGTCCTGAAAATAGAAAAGTTGTGATTAGCAAAGATGTTATTTTTGATGAAACTGCTATGCTACCTAACTTATCTCTTAAAGACTCTTCCAATAAAGAAAATCAAAAGCAGGTGGAGCATCAGATTAATACAGAGTCAACTCCTCAAGCCAGAACAAAAGTTGAGAATAGAGTTGCTTCTTCACCACAATACTCTATCGCCAAAAACAGAACTAGAAGAGAAATTAAACCTCCAAAGAAGTATGCCGAGGCTGATCTAGTTGCTTATACTTTAAATGTGGTTGAAGATATAGATGCGAATCAAGAGCCATCTAATTATTCTGAGGCGGTTAGCTGTGAAGACTCAGAAAAGTGGATGTTTGCTATGCAAGAAGAGATGGAATCACTCCACAAAAACAGAACATGGGACCTTGTGAAACTTCCTAAAGGTAAAAAGGCTGTTCGTTGTAAATGGGTGTTTAAAAGTAAAGAAGGGACTCCAGGAGTTGAAGAACCCAGATATAAAGCAAGGCTTGTTGCAAAGGGTTACAGTCAAATTCCAAGAGTGGACTTCACAGATGTGTTCTCTCCAGTTGTTAAGCATAGTTCGATTCGAGCTTTGCTTGGTATTGTGGCCATGCATGATTTAGAGCTTGAGCAGTTAGATGTAAAAACTGATTTTCTGCATGGAGAACTTGAGGATGATATTTACATGCAACAACCAGAGGGTTTTATAGTCTCAAAAAAAGAGGACTATGTTTGCTTGCTGAAAAAGTCCTTTTACGGTTTGAAACAGTCACCAAGACAGTGGTACAAGAGGTTTGATTCCTTTATGACTTCTCATGATTTCAAAAGAAGTAGTTTTGACAGTTGTGTTTACTTTAAGAAAAACAGTGATGGTTCTTTTGTGTATCTACTTCTTTATGTTGATGACATGTTGATAGCAGCAAAAGATAAAGGAGAGATAAGAAATGTCAAAACCCAACTAAGTAAAGAATTTGAGATGAAAGATTTAGGACCAGCAAAGAAGATACTTGGAATGGAGATTCTCAGAGATAAAAAAACAAGTAAATTGTACCTAAGTCAGAAGGGGTACATTGAGAAAGTTCTTTGCAGGTTCAATATGCAGAGTGCTAAGCCTGTTAGTACTCCTTTAGCAGCCCATTTCAGACTTTCATCAGTTTTGTCTCCACAATTAGATGATGAGATTGAGTACATGTCGCATGTTCCATACTTTAGGGCAGTGGGATCTCTCATGTATGCTATGGTTTGTTCACGTCCAGATTTATCATATGTAGTCAGTACAGTTAGCAGATACATGGCGAATCCCGGTAAAGAACACTGGAAAGCAGTTCAGTGGATTCTAAGATACTTACGAGGTACTACTGATGTTTGCTTACAGTTTGGAAGAACTAGAGATGGAGTCATAGGGTATGTTGGTGCTGATTTTGCTGGAGACCTTGATAAAAGAAGATCTCTCACAGGTTATGTCTTTACAATCGGAGGTTGTGCAATCAGTTGGAAAGCCACTTTGCAGTCTACAGTCACTTTGTCTACCACTGAAGTTGAGTACATGGCGATTACTGAGGCTTGTAAAGAAGTTATTTGGTTGAAGGGACTCTTTAGTGAACTCAATGAAGACCTTCAAATCAACACAGTATTTTGTGACAGTCAGAGTACCATCTTTCTTACAAAAGATCAAATGTTTCAGGAGAGAACAAAACACATTGATGTTCGGTATCATTTTGTTCGTGATATTATTGCTCGTGGTGATATTGTTGTGAGCAAAATTAGTACTCATGAAATCCTGCAGATATGATGACTAAGTCACTTCCTATAACCAAGTTTGAGCATTGCTTAGACTTGGTTGGTGTTCATTGTTGAAGTTAAACCCTTAAGGGGTTTTATGGAAGAGGTGAAGAACTTGTTTATTGAAAGTTCGCGATGAAGAACTTGTTCATTGAGAATTTGTGTCAAGGTGGAGATTGTTAGAATTAAGTGACCCAAATTCTTATTTAAATAAAATATGATGGAAAATAAAATAAAAGTAAAATCCATATAGAACTAGACTTCTTTTATTTTATTTTAGAATAAGGTTTTTTAAACCTTATTAAACTTCATCTATTTTATATTGATTAGGATAAGGTGTTTCAATCCTATTAGAATATCGCTTTACAAGCCTATAAATAGACATAGTTTATTCCTCTTGTATTGATTCAAATTTTTTGACATAGTGAATTTTCTTCTCTTCTGCCCGTGGTTTTTTTCCCGAAAGGGTTTCCACGTAAAATTTGTGTGTTCTTTATTTTATTTTATTTTATTTTACATTCTTTTTAGACATACAATGTAGGTAAGCGACAGCATAGATTAGTATGGACTACAGTTGAAGAAAATGCAACTTTGTTTAATGTAAACATTAGAAATTGGTGAATTTTAGATGGGGGAAAAATGAGGACAATGTTGAAACCATGGATTTCCTCACAAATCTTTCAATTCCTTTGACTTATTTTACGAGGTGTTTGTCTCCGTTGTCACGTTACCAATTCTAACTCTCCTTTTCTTTTATACATATTTAGAGCCTATTTATTTAGCAATTCGCTATTGCTGATTGTAGTAGTTGGTTTCACCAACTGATTCTATTAACTGCTTATTTAAAAGTATTTGGTAAAACTTAGTTGATAATTAAAAGTTGATGTGTAAAATGACAAATAAGGGCATGATATATTTTATTATTAAGTATTTATTTGTTTATAATACTTTAGTCTTTATTGAGTGAAATTATTAAAATAAAACACTATTTTTGAAAATTAAAACATCCATTTAAGCAAGGAATATTTTCAAAAATTTAAATAAATAAATTTCTTAAGTTCCTTATTTACAAATATTATCCTTGTGGGAATTGATAGATATTAATAGTGTATCAATATAATTGTAGATTATATTCTTAGTGATAATTATGTCACGCTCTGAATAAATTTATCAAGTAGCATATTTCAATTAATATAAAGTTGCATAATAAATCATTTTACACAAGCAAATTGAAAATAAATTAAGAGCACATAAATTTTTAAGGATGAATTGGCTCGAGTGAAAATTTGTTACGGCAGTGTTGATTTTTGTAGAGACACAATGGAGTTTTTTTTTTTTAAGATTTACTTTGGACTTTGGAGGTGAAAGTGAAAATGGGAGACTGAAAGCTACTGATATCTTGACACCCCTATTTGGTTTGAGAGCATGTGGCAAATGGAGTAATATTTAAGCAACCGTGATCAAATATGCCATTCCACATATCTCATTCGCAATCAGCTGTTGAAAAAAGTTTTACATCCCAATGTTTTTTTTGTTTTGGAGGTTTTAACTCAATAAGCTCTTACAAACTTCCATTCACTAAACACTAGAGTTAGAGGGTTTGACTATCCAATCCTTCATTTAAGCCTAAATTAACTAAAAAAGACCTAAAGTTGTATCTACCAAACACCATTAAAAAACATTCAATGATAAATTTCAATTCAATAAGTCATTGTAGCGACGTAAAAAATTCTTCTTTTGGTCACTAATTGAGGCGATTTTTGGAAATTTAAAAACCGACTTTCAATTTTATTAAAAAAGGGAGTCGCCACCGATCCTTTTTCCTAGGTGTGATCGGATACCTAATAAATCCTCTTTTTCAAAAGAAAATTTATTTTTTAAACAAAAAGAAGGCCGAGTTTAGGTCTACGTTTAAAGCCAGAGAAAAAAATAGGGTTCGGGAGTCGGTTACGCACGAGGAAGGTATTAGCACCCTCGCGACGCCCAAAATTGGTATCTCGTTAAACATGTGTTGTCTTAATTTTCAAAAATGCGAGTTCAATGTGACATTTAATCATGATTCGATCAAAACACGAGAATTTTTATAATTTCAATTTCTTTTGAAAAGGACGTTCCGTTTTTAACACAAGCCGATTGACATTCACCCAACATAGCGATGAAATCTACGACTTAATGTTAAATCGGTGCGTTGTCTTATTTATTGAAATAAAAAAAATGAATAAAAATAAAAAGAAAAAACTAATATCGATGCTGAAATAAGATGTGATCTGATAGGGGGACCGAAACAGTAATTATTCCTTCCCATCAAAACGGAGTACATCAGCGGGGACTAAATTGAAAATTGCGACAAACTTTGGGACCAAATTAAAAATAAAAAATGACTTAATTGCAAAGTAAATAAAAAACCGAAAGGGCTAAAAACGCAATTAGCCCTTCCGTTAAAAAACACGCGGATCCTAAGAGGGTCGGGTCGGGTCGATCCAGTCCAAGTCAAAACGACGTTGTTTTGGGGTTTAATGGCCAACCCCAAGATGACGTCGTTTTGGAGGGCTATAAAAGGTCCATTTTCTTAAAAAAAAACATGTTTGCACTTGAAAGGAAAGAAAAAAAAGAGAGGGAGAGGGTGGGTGATTTCTGGCCACAAGGCCGACCACCATCCGGTCGCCGGACCACCGTCGACCGCCTTTGGCGCCACCGTACACGGCAGCCGGACCTCAAAAAAACCCTTTTTCGGTAATTCTAAAATGGGTAAGCTTCTTTCTTTTATTTTTACTTTCGTATAAAAAACAAAATAAAATTAAAAGGAAAACAATAAACAAACAAAGAACTTAAAACGAGAATAGACAAAGGAACCTCTTTTGCTTTGATCTTTGATTAATCTCCAAAAAAAAGAACCAGCCTCTCCAAAAAACTAGCCTTTACAATAACTCTTCTCCTTAATTACTCTCTAAAAAACCTCTCCAAAAATCCTTTACAATAACTTTCTCTCCAAAAACTTTTTTTCCTTCTTTTTTAAGTACAAAATATGAGAAGGCTTATATAGCCATTTACAAAATATTTTTTTATTGTTTATGTCTTCATTTGTAGGTAAAAGTGGTGGTAGAGCAAGTGTGGCTAGTGGAGTAGGTAGTGGAGCAAGTGTGGCTAGTGGAGTTTGTGGTGGAGCAATTTGGCTAGTGGAGTTGGTGGTGGCAAAGGCTAGGATTTAGTTGAGGAAAGTTTAGGTTGTGGGCTAGGGTTTTTTATTTTGATTTGGGCTTAGGGTTTGGGCCATTGGGGTTTTGATGTAAATTGGGCTTTGGGTAGTTAAGATTTTGGGTTTTGGGTTTAATTTTGGTGGGTTAGGTAAGGCTAAATTAGGTTTTGATGTAAATGGGTTAAAATTGGCCTACAACAGCTGCCCCTCTTTGCTTATTATCGTGTAACGGGAATAGAGCAAAGACACAAAGAAAGGCCAATTTTTCCCGGTCTTGCTAAGTATGGACTTCTTTGGTGTTCTTCTCATCCAGGTAGTCTCTTTCCAGTCCACCGCATCTTGTAGCTTTGGTTCAATCCAGTGCAAATTCGGAGATATGCCTTGTAGCTTCAATCTACTCCAATGTAACTTCAAGGGTATGAGATTTGTGGCTTCGATCCGCTTCACTGTAACTTCAAAAAGATAAGATCTACAACTTCAATCTGTTCTTCTATTGCTTCAGTGAGATAAGGTTTGTAGTCTTCTATTCTGCAACTTTAGAAAGGCAAGATCTGATATCCTCGATCAGCTCCACTGCAACTTCAGGGAGACAAAATCTTGTGTCTTCAATCAGCTCCAATCTTTATTCTTTATTCGGCATGTGATCCTGAGCTCAACTCATTTCTCGCAATATGAATTGACTCTTTAAAAACAGACATTAAAATAGAAATTGAACATAGCTCAGCACGTGAGCCAAGGCTCAACTCACTTCTCGCAATATGAGTTGATTTTTAAAACAAAATTTGTAAAACAGATTTTGAAAATACCTCGATATGTGACCCGAGGCTCAACTCACCTCTCGTAATATGAGTTGATTTTTGCAAAGCATAAATTGAAAAAAAAACATCAATTGAAAATACCTCGGCGTGTGACCTGAGGCTCAACTCACCTCTCGCAATATGAGTTGATTTTTTTGACAAACATAAATTGAAAAAAAAAAAGAAATTGAAAATACCTCAGCGTGTCCTGAGGCTGAACTCACCTCTCGCAATATGAGTTGATTTTTTTGGAAAAACAAAATTTTAAAAATAGAATTTGAAAATACCTCAGCGTGTGAGTCAAGGCTCAACTCACCACTCGTAATATGAGCTGATTTTTTTGAAATACAGAAGTTGAAGAACAAAAATGGAAAACACCTCAGCGTCTTGAGGTTCAACTCACCTCTCGCAATATGAGCTGATTTTTTTGAAAGAAAGAAATTGAAAATACCTCAATGTGTCTTGAGGCTCAACTCACCTCTTGCAATATGAGCTGATTTTTGACAAACAAAAATTGAAATTACCTCAGCGTCTTGAGGTTCAACTCACCTCTCGCAATATGAGCTGATTTTTTTGGAAGACAAAAATTGAAAATACCTCAACGTGTCTTGAGGCTCAACTCACCTCTCGCAATATGAGTTGATTTTTTTTTGAAACATAAATTAAAAAAATGAAAATTGAAAATACCTCAACGTATCCTGAGGCTCAACTCACCTCTCGCAATATGAGTTGATTTGAAAAGCAGAATTTGTAAGGCAAAAATTGAAAAACAGAAATTGAAAATATCTCAGCGTGCCCTGAGGCTCAACTCACCTCTCGCAATATGAGTTGATTTTTGAAAAACAGAAATTAAAAGCAGAAATTGAAAAATAGAAATTAAAAATACCTCGGCGTGCCCCGAGGCTCAGCTCACCTCTCGCAATATGAGTTGATTTTTGAAAAGCATAAATTGAAATTACCTCAGTGTGTCATGAGGCTCAACTCACCATTCGCAATATGAGTTAATTTTTTCAAAAGCATAAATTGAAAAAATGGAAATTGAAAACGGAATTTGAAAAGACCTCGGCGTATGGCCCGAGACTCAACTCACCTCTCGCAATACAAGTTGATTTTTTGACAACAGAAATTGAAATTACCTCAGCGTGTCCTGAGGCTCAACTCACCTCTCGCAATATAAGTTGATTCTTTTGAAAAATAGAAATTGAAAAGTAGAAATTGAAAATACCTCAGCACGTGAGCCTAGGCTCAACTCACCTCTCGCAATATGAGTTGATTCTTTTGAAAAATAGAAATTGAAAATGCCTCAGCGTCTTGAGGCTCAACTCACCTCTCGCAATATAAGTTGATTTTTTTGATTTTTTTTTGAAAGATAGAAATTGAAAATACCTCAACGTGTCTTGAGGCTCAACTCACCTCTCGCAATATGAGTTGATTTTTTTGAAAAATTGAAATTAAAATTACCTCAGCGTGTCTTGAGGCTCAACTCACCATTCGCAATATGAGTTGATTCTTTAAAAACAGACATTAAAATAGAAATTGAACATAGCTCAGCACGTGAGCCAAGGTTCAACTCACTTCTCGAAATATGAATTGATTTTTTTAAAAGACAGAAATTGAAAATACCTCAACGTGTCTTGAGGCTCAACTCACCTCCTTGCAATATGAGTTGATTTTTGAAAACAGAATTTGAAAAACAGATTTTGAAAATACCTCAGCGTGCCCGAGGCTCAACTCATCTCTCGCAATATGAGTAGATTTTTTTGAAAATAGAAATAAAAATATCAAAATACCAAAAGATGTCATCTGGTGGAACTCAGGGGTCTTTTCCTTTGATTCAGTACAGTTATCATCGCATCCTCTTGCTCTACTAGAGTACCTGTATATGTCATGCATGATGTTTATCATGATATGCACATGTTGGCCTTAAATGTCTTTATGCCTACATGATTTTGCTAAACGCCCCAGGCATGTTTGTCATATGTCCTTTTCCGTCATGATTTTTGATGATCTGTGTTCATTGCTTTGACTCTTGACTTTGTCTTCAGGCCCTGTATCCGTCCTCAAACTTCATGAATAATCGCTCTTTTGCCTCTTGGTTGAACTTTTGTCCTTGTTTTGAGGCTCTTGTAGTTGTCGAATTCTTATCCAGGTAATGCTTAAACATTTATTTTGTTTAGAGTATGTCATTTCACTATTTATCATGTAAATGAACCACATAATGAGATGCATGAAAATGGTCAGGTAGGGACAAAAGGATACCTCACATTTATTCATTTCAAATGTAGCAAACAAAGAAAGTTAACCAATGATAGTAAAAAATGTCATAAAGAGAAAGGGGATCGCATTTCAACAAATACAAATGCTCTAGATATTCAGCGCATGAACTCTTCCACGTTCCTCAATCAAGAATCTTTTCAAGCATGGCTTCTTGCGTAGAAGATTTCGAGCTTTCAGAAATGCTTCAAATACTGTAGTCTCACTGATTTGACCCACCATTCAAAATGCCCTTTTTTTAAGCCAATGTTTGCTTTATTAGAACGCCCCCTTCGGGTTTTCATCCTAATATTTTGTATTAATCAAGACGCCCTTTTCGGGTTTTCATCTTGATCCTTTTTTTTTAAGATGCCCTTTTTCGGGTTTTCATCTTAATTTTCTTTTCTTCAAGCATAATATTTCTTTACAGCATCTGAGTTCACTGGGTTCGGTAACTTCTTCCCATCCATCTCGGTGAGAATCAAAGCTCCACCCGAGAATGCCTTCTTTACGACATATGGACCTTCCCAATTTAGTGCCCATTTTCCTCGCAGGTCTCTTTGTATTGGGAGAATCTTTCTTAGCACGAGTTCTTCTTCGTGGAATTCTCTTGGCCGTACCTTCTTATCATGAGCCGCGATCATTCTCTTCTGGTACATCTGTCCATGACAGATTGCCTTTAGACGTTTTTCTTCGATGATGTTTAACTGGTCATATCGAGCTCGAACCCATTCTGCTTCCTCTAATTCTGACTCCATTAAGACTCGTAGAGAGGGGATCTCAACTTCGATAGGTAGCACAACTTCCATTTCATAGACCAGAGAGAAAGGAGTTGCCCCCGTAGATGTTCGTACAGATGTGCGATATGCATACAAAGCAAATGGTAGCTTCTCGTGCCAGTTTTTATGTCTCGGTCATTTTCCCAATAATCTTCTTAATATTCTTGTTGGCTGCTTCAACAGCTCCGTTCATCTTTGGGCGATAGGGCGAGGAGTTATGATGCTTTATTTGGAATTGCTCACACACTTCTTTCATCATCTTGTTGTTCAAATTCAAAGTGTTATCTGAAATTATTCTTTCAGGCAAACCATATCGACAAATAATTTCCTTTTTCAAAAACCTGCAAACTGCAGTCTTCGTCACATTGGAAAACGATGCGACTTCTATCCATTTTGTGAAGTAATCAATAACCACAAAAATGAATCGGTGTCCATTAGAAGCTTTTGGGGAAATTGGCCCTATAACATCCATGGCCCACATAGAAAAAGGCCACGAAGAAGTCATGACGTGAAGGGACAAAGGGGCTACATGAATTTTATCACCATAAATTTGACATTTGTGGCATTTTCGTGTGAAATTAATGCAGTCGCTTTCCATCGTCAGCCAGTAATATCCGAGTCTCATAATCTTCCTGGCCATAGTGAAACCATTGGCATGTGTCCCGCAAATTCCCTCATGGATATCTTTAAGTATTTTTTCTGGCTTCAACAGCATCTACGCATTTCAAGAGCACCTGATCTTTTCCTCTTTTGTACAGGATGTCCCTATCAAGAACGAATCCCGCTGTCATTCTTCTAATTGTTCTTTTATCGTTCTCGTTTGCTTGTTCGGGATACTTTTGATTCTTGATATATTCTAAGACATCATGGAACCATGGTCGTCCATCTGGCTCGTTTTCAATGCTGAAATAATGTGCAGGGACTCCATATATGCTCATTTGAAGAGGCATTATTTCTGTTTCTCTGTTTGCTTTGAACATTGAACCAAAGTGGCCAGGGCATCAGCCAATTGGTTTTCTTCTCGTGGGAGGTAATTAAAAGTTATTTCTTCGAATTCTTTAATCAACTCTGCCACTAAATCACTGTATTTAACCAGTTTCGAGTCTCTCACTTCTCAATCTCCACAGATTTGGTAAATCACCAAGGCTGAGTCTCCGTATACCTCTAAAGTTTTGACGTTTCGTTCAATAACTACACGAAGTCCCATGATACATGCCTCGTATTCCGCTATGTTATTGGTACAGAAGAAGTTTAGCCTGGCAGTGAGTGGGTAATGGTTCCCTTCCGGTGATACTAAGACTGCTCCAATCCCATGCCCCAATGCATTCGATGCACCATCAAAGCTCATCTTCCATGACTTCTTTTTTGGATGATTCATATTCTTTTTCCAAAATGCACATCAAGTCTTCATCTGGGAAGTCAAATCTCAATGGCTCGTATTCCTCCGTTATTCGAGTTGCTAAGAAATCAGCTATTGCACTCCCTTTTATCGACTTTGGCTCACATAGATGATGTCGTATTCTGATAGTAGGATCTGCCATCGTGATATTTTCCTGAGAGTGCAGGTGATTCCATCATGTACTTTATTGGGTCCAGCTTTAAAATTAACCATGCTGTATGATACAACATATATTGCTTGAGCCTCCGAACTACCCAAACCAAAGCGCAACAAAAATTTTCAATTAACGAGTACTTTGCCTCATACTCTGTGAACTTTTTGCTGAGATAGTAAATCGCCTTTTCTCTTTTCCCTGACTCATCATGTTTCCCTAGTACGCAACCCATTGAATTCTCAAACACCGTCAGATACAATATTAACGGTCTTCGAGTTGGCGGCACTAGCATCGGAGGACTAGACAAATACTGTTTTATCTTGTCAAAAGCCACTTGGCACTCTTCGTTCCATTCTTCTGGATTATGTTTTCGAAGGAGTCGAAAAATTGGGTCACACTGGTTGGTAAGTTGAGCAATGAACCGAGCGATGTAGTTCAACCTCCCTAAAAATCCTCTGACTTCTTTTTGCGTGCGCGGAGATCGTAGTTCTTGTATGGCTTTTATCTTATCTGGAACAACTTCGATACCTCTCTCGCTGACGATAAAGCTTAGCAATTATCCCGAGGTAACCTCAAACGTACACTTGGTTGGATTAAGCTTCAGCTGAAACTTTCTCAATCTTTCGAACAACTTCTTGAGGTTTCCTACATGCTCTTTCCCTCTTGGATTTGGCGATCATATCATCAACGTAGACTTTTATTTCTTTGTGCATCATGTCATAAAATAACATCACCATGGCCCTTTGATATGTTGCCCCAGCATTCTTTAATCTGAACGGCATCACCTTATAGCAGAATGTTCCCCACATCGTTGAGAAAGTAGTTTTCTCCATGTCCTCAGGAGCCATCTTTATCTGATTATAACCCGAGAATCCATCCATGAACGAAAACAATGAATGTTTGGTTGTGTTATCCACCAATGTGTCGATGTGTGGCAAAGGAAAATTATCTTTAGGACTTGCTCGATTCAAATCGCGATAATCCATACACATTCGTACTTTGCCGTCTTTCTTCGGTACTGGGACTATGTTAGCTACCCATTATAGATACTTGGATACTTGTAAGAAGCCAGCATCAAATTGTTTCTTGACTTCTTCTTTTATCTTTTACAGCATTCCAGGTCTCATTCGTCTTAGCTTTTGTTGAATGGGTTTGCATTCTGGTTTCAGTGGAAGTTTGTGGACTACTACATCCTCATCCAATCCTGGCATGTCCTGATACGACCATGCAAATGCATCTTTGTACTCATGGAGCAAAGCGATCAAATCATGTTTGGTGTTATCTGAAATGGAGGTCCCAATCTTCACTTCTTATTTCTTTTCTTCATTTCCCAAGTTTACTATCTCAACAGATTCTTGATGAGGTAGAATCTGTTTATCTTCTTGTTCTACCATTCTTAGTAAGTCAGAAGACGAGACATAGTTTTTAGCATTTTCCTTAGCTTCAAACTCTCCTAAACAAATAGCCTTCTTGAAATCGATTTCAAGATTTGTAACAGGTTTGTTCATATCGTTGATATCTGAGCACCTGAAAATTGAATGGAAAAGAAAACGTAGAGGAGCATCAAAGTGTTGGGACCGACAAGCATGGTATGACATGAGATATATGCAATGACAGGCTATAAGAAGAGGAAAAAAATTATGAAATTAATGAGGATGTAAAGACCATGACAAAATGCATCTTCATTAATGTTCATTTAAATGATAAAGAGTAAATCATAAGCTCTTACAAAAGAATCCCTCTATTACTTAGAGACACACAAAAAGAAGAGTGTTAACATTGAGCATTACTCTGGAGAAGACTTAGAAACTATAAGGAGATCAACAGCAGTCCAATTGTTCAAAATGAATCCAGGCGTATCGTTGAAACATCTTTAATTGCATCATCTCCTTTGTCAATGACATTTATACTAATATTCTGAAAACCCCTTTCAATTAATAACAGCGTGCTTCGTGGATTATCTTGCCTGGGGTATATCATTCCTGTAGATGTAAATGTTTTTGACAAAGGAGGGTACGTTATGGGCTCCCATTCTAATTCTCAGCCTAAGGCTCTTGCAATCCTCTTTGGGTCCTTTTCATCCTTTCTCTCATTAAACTCGGCTTCCATAATTCTAGCTTTTTGGCGCGTCCTATAAGAATGGCGTGATTCTAGACTTGGAGTGTCGCAACTGCTGATTATACGATTTTCACCTTAGTGAATGATTATGGTGATATGTACATGCAATGAATAGATGAATGGATGAATGGCAAATGAATGTTAGTCATGAATGAATATGTAAGAATTTGGTGTTGATTCCAAGATGGCCCTTACTTAGGCATTTCATTAATCAAAAGAGTCTATTACAAAATGTTTCGGTCACTTGTGTAATTGACTCCTCCATCAGAAACCAATTTTTGGCAACTAATTTCTAGTCAACATTTTCCTAACAAGATGCCTATGATGCATGGTGAAAAATAGAAATACAGACAAACAACGTTGGTTAGTACAACAAAAATGACCAGAGAAAGACTGTGGAAAATATAACAAATTAAGCTACTTGGTCCAATGGACCAGATTCTTTTGCATAACAGACATAAATGTAAAAGAAACAGAATGTGAGAGGTGTTTTTCCCGTGTACTTATTTTGGTGACTACTAAACGGACGGAGGTTCAGCATGGCTCTAGTCAAGTGGCTCGTACGGTTCACTATATGCGGTTTTGGTTCTAGCCAGGTACTCGAATTGTCTGTACTGTCATCTGCTAAGATTAGTACGAAGCCTCGGTCATTGCCTATCACAGCCTTGCGAGTTCAATTCGAGGGATCACATTTACTTATGCATATGCGGAGGGACAAGTTAACTCACGAAAGCATAAGTCATATGTAACCCAAAAGTATTCACTAGCCTGTACGGAGGGACGAGTTAACTTACGAGGGCATAGCGTTTACTTTCACTTAAACGGACGGAGCCCGGGTAGAGAGCTTATGCTATGCAAAATGCAAGTGCACGGTGTGTGGGGAGAAACTCACAAACCTTTCATCTTATTTTAAAACTACGAAACTAAAACTATAAAAACTTAGAGCTGAAAAGCAAAAGATAAAACAAGTTAGAAAAATATTTACAACATGATGCAAATGCATATTTTTTTTTTGAAAACAAAATTTGAGGATCACAACTAAATATTAATTTAAACAAGGAAATTTGAAAATTTTGACAACACGCGTTTAATTCGACTCGACTCTCAAAAATTTTGTCCCCAGTGGAGTCGCCAGCTGTAGCGACGTAAAAACTTCTTCTTTTGGTCACTAATTGAGGCGATTTATTGGAAATTTAAAAATCGACTTTCGATTTTATTAAAAAAGGGAGTCGCTACCGATCCTTTTTCCTAGGTGTGATCGGACACCTAATAAATCCTCTTTTTCAAAAGAAAATTTATTTTTTAAACAAAAAGAAGGCCGAGTTTAGGTCTACGTTTAAAGCCAGAGAAAAAAATAGGGTTCGGGAGTCGGTTACGCACGAGGAAGGTATTAGCACCCTCGCGACGCCTAAAATTGGTATCTCGTTAAACATGTGTTGTCTTAATTTTCAAAAATGCGAGTTCAATGTGATATTTAATCATGATCCGATCAAAACACAAGAATTTTTATAATTTTGATTTCTTTTGAAAAGGACGTTCCGTTTTTAACACAAGCCGGTTGATATTCACCCAACATAGCGATGAAATCAACGACTTAATGTTAAATCGGCGCGTTGCCTTATTTATTGAAGTAAAAAAAATGAATAAAAAGAAAAAGAAAAAACTAATATCGATGTTGAAATAAGATGTGATCTGATAGGGGGACCGAAACAGTAATTATTCCTTTCCATCAAAACGCAGTACATCAGCGGGGATTAAATTGAAAATTGTGACAAACTTCGGGACCAAATTAAAAATAAAAAATGACTTAATTGCAAAGTAAATAAAAAAAGCAGAAGGGCTAAAAGCGCAATTAGCCCTTCCGTTAAAAAACACGCGGATCCTAGGAGGGTCGGGTCGGGTCGATCCAGTCGAAGTCAAAACGACGTTGTTTTGGGGTTTAATGGCCAACCCCAAGATGACGTCGTTTTGAAGGGCTATAAAAGGCTCATTTTCTTCAAAAAAAATCATTTTTGCACTTGAAAGGAAAGAAAAAAAAAAGAGAGAGGGAGAGGGTGGGTGATTTTCGGCCACAAGGCCGGTCACCGTCCAGTCGCCGGACCGCCGTCAGCCACCGTTGGCACCACCGTACACGGCAGCCGGACCTAAAAAAAACCATTTTTCGGTAATTCTAAAATGGGTAAGCTTCTTTCTTTTATTTTTACTTTCGTATAAAAACATAATAAAATTAAAAGAAAAACAATAAACAAACAAAGAATTTAAAACGAGAATAGACAAAGGAACCTCTTTTGCTTTGATATTCGATTAATCTCCAAAAAAAAAGAACCAGCCTCTCCAAAAAACTAGCTTTTACAATAACTCTTCTCCTTGATTACTCTCCAAAAATCTTTTACAATAACTTTCTCTCCAAAAACTTTTTTTTCCTTCTTTTTTAAATACAAAATATGAGAAGGCTTATATAGCTATTTACAAAATATTTTTTTATTGTTTATGTCTTCATTTGTAGGTACAAGTGGTGGTGGAGCAAGTGTGGCTAGTGGAGTAGGTAGTGGAGCAAGTGTGGCTAGTGGAGTTGGTGGTGGAGCAATTGTGGCTAGTGGAGTTGGTGGTGGCAAATGCTAGGATTTAGTTGAGGAAAGTTTAGGTTGTGGGCTAGGGTTTTTTATTTTGATTTGGGCTTAGGGTTTGGGCCATTGGGGTTTTGATGTAAATTGGGCTTTGGGTAGTTAAGATTTTGGGTTTTGGGTTTAATTTTGGTGGGTTAGGTAAGGCTAAATTGAGTTTTGATGTAAATGGGTTAAAATTGGCCTACAACAGTCATGATTTAGTTAAAAAAATCCCTCCTATTCATTAAACTTCACTAATAAATTTAGAAAACTTTGCGTATGATGTATATAAAATAATTGCATTTTAACAAATTATAAAAATAGATTAAACTTAATTCAAGATGGATTTATTCTAAAAATGAATCATTTAAGTCAGTTGAATAAAAGTATAGTTAGTATCACTATTGTTATAGCAAATTGAATATAGTGAAGCTAAGCGTGCTTAAATACATAATATCCTCCAATTTAAGAATTTGAATATTATAAATAATTTAATACTTGTATAAAAATATAATACTAACAAAGTTGATAGGTATGCTTGAGTCGTCAACCTTTTTATTTTATAAAATTTATTTATATTTGTGTTCTTTTAATTTTTTTATTGTAATTAGAGTATAAAAATCAAATTGAAGGATTAACAAAACAATTAATTCAAATTAATTAGGTAATTAGAATTTAATATGGAAAGCAATTTTCTTGATTGCAATTAATGGTGCAAAAGAAAATTGTAGTTTCCTACAAGGGGTGTTGGTACAATTAATTACAAGATGGCAAAGGAAAGGGATTTTTGTGGTAGACAACAATCCCACCCCTAACAAGGCTTTTATTAGACCCAATGAGATTGCTACCCTACTTATTTCTTATGGATGGAGGAAAATTGAAGGTTTGACATTTGCCCTTATTCACATTTTTGTTTTCGTACAAGGGATATAATAACTCAATGGGAACATGGTGCCCAACAACATATGGTAATTTGTAACCTTTATTCTTCTAAGCATTTGTAGCAAAAATTTATATTAAAATTTTTTATCACAAATATATGTGTTAAAACTATGTATTTGTTTAAAAATAGCATATGGCAAATGATAAAACGTACAATTTGAACCTATTAACAATAAAATAGAAAATTATTTCAGATTGTGAAAAAAAAAATATTTAAATTAGTAAATACATCATCAATTGTTTATTATGATATTATCATTTTCCTTAAGTTGATATCAAGTTGTGACACCAATTCAATAAACACTGTTATCAATATATACGATGTGGGAGAGATATGAATTCAAAGGGCTTAATTGAATACAAATCATGATTCAAATGGTTCAATAGGGTATACTTTTCAACAAGAAACTTAATTGATTTTTTAATTATTTTCGGATGGCTTATTTGACAATTTAGCCAATCAAATATAAACTTAAATTTTCCATTAGTAGCCCGATTTTAGTGGGAAGCCCAAATATATTTTGAGGTAAGGGTTTAGTCTACATTTGGACTTTGTTTCCTTTCACGTTTTGTCTATCGGACAAAACTCATTTTTTCCAACCCAAAACTTTTGAAAACGACATCGTTAGTCGCTAAGTTGGACCCTGAAAACTCGAAATCAATTCCCGATTACGATCAATGTCCTAATCCGCGGGGTTTAAAATGAGGTTGTAATCACAATTTTATTGTATTTGTGTTTATCATGATCGTGGATGTAGGAAATGTTATTTCATAGTCATATCTATCTTCATTAGGATAATATTCAAATATAATTTTCCTCAAGTCTCAACAATCACAACTTTAGAATTTGTAATTGATTTAAATGCCAATTTTAAAAATTATCACATCATCTTTCTACTAGCCTTTTAGCAATAGATGACAAAATAAAAAGAGACCAAAATAAAAGAGTTGAGTGATCATTTTATAACATTTTACAATTGGGTGACCAAAAAAACCTTACCAGTAATTAACCGACTACTAATGTAGTTTACCCTATTAATAATGAACTTCTATGCCTATTTACCGGATCTTCTTAATACACATGTATATATCCAAATGATTTTGCTCGATAATCTAAGCCACTTTGCTAAATATGTGTTGAGATTATTATTTAGTAGATTTAGGGATAACAAAACCCACACTGTCTGATAGATTTTGAATTGATCCATTTTGAATGGAGTGGATTTTTTCTTTTGAAAAGTGGATACGGGGTGATATCCACAAAATCAACTAAAAATTCGACAAAGGTAAATGCAAATATCAATTAATAATATAGTCACGGTGAGTACAAATATTGTTCCCAGGAAGACTAAAAGTACTAGTAATTATCGTCTTTCTATTATTTAACCGAAAAATTAGAGTGATTGATTAAAACTACATTAATTAACTAAGGAACACGGCAAAAAACAAATCAAGAAAATAATTGATTAACAACCAAGAAGCGAAACAATACCCATTAAAGAATCTACTTAAATTTCATCTATTATTATCAATCTGAATTAAACAATTTCTTCACTTAATATCTTGATCCGTAGAAATCCCTAATTATGCTAATATCTCTTTTGAGAGTAAGAGCAACTAACTCTATGTTGATTAATTAAAATTTTGTTCTAATTAAAACCCCCATTATCGCATTAACTAGATCTATGAATCCCCCTAGTAGATTTGACACTTATCTGGTAGATTTATGTTGTCCTATTTCTATAATTGCATGCAACTCCACTCAATTATGCTAGATCTACTCTTGAACAGAAACTTTTCCTCCTTTGATTTAAGCACATGGGTTAATAGTCCAGAAATACTAAACCAAGAATTATACACACATAATTGAGAACAAGATTCAAGTATTTATTGCGTAAAACAAAAATCAAAAGGCAGAATTCATCATGGGCCTCCCCTAGGTATTTAAAAAGTTAGTTCATAATCACAAATAAAAACATCCAGAAAACAGTATAACCACAAGAAATTAAGAAACTCATAATAAACTTCAAAGAAATCAAAAGGAGATCTTCAATCTTGATGGAAATCTACTTCAGAGTCGGCTTCAATAGTGTTTTCAAGTTGTTTTCTTGAGTATTCTATGACGGCTCACTCATTTCTTCTTATCTTTGTCGTATATAGGTCTTAAAATGCTAGAAAAACTTAAAAAATTGCGTTTTTTCACGAATTTGGAGCACAATTCATGATTTTCACACGGTTTGGCACATGGCCGTGTGGCAGCCTGTGTGGAATGACCCAGCCCGTGTAGCTTCTAAAACTTGCTCCGATTTTCGCTTCTAGTGCTCCCAAATGCTCTCTTAAGTATAGAAACATGAATTTAAAGGACTAGAAGCATAAAATTCACCATTTTAAATCGAATAATCATCTAAAAACGCATTAAGAATAAGGCTAAAACATGTTACTTTTGGCATTTATCACGGGGTAGGACGGGATGGATATTTTCTTTTGAATAGTGGGTATGGAATGATTATGATAATTACTTGCCCCACCCCGACTTGCTCCACTATATGAAATTACTATTTTATCCTTGTATATGTAAACAATTGAAAAGGTAAAAATGTAATAACATAACATAGAAAAATTCATATATTTTATGTTTAAATCTTTATTTGATTTTAAAAAATTGAAAATATTAAAGACAAGTGGCAAAAATTAAATTGAAGTGGAACGGAGTGGGATGGGGATGGATGTATCCAACATCTACGGAGGTGATAGTGGTTTTCAAGATTAATCATCGAGAGTGGAGCGGAGTGTCACGAGTCACGGACGAAAGCCCGTGACAAATGCACACAAACCGTCTCATGGAGGTTACTTGGTCAAATATAACTTATATAATCCACTTGAACCGGTCTAATTTGTGTAACATATGGAGAAACTCACTACTTGAAGCCTTGGTGGTAATAGTTTTTAAGATTATGCATCGATAGCGTAGCGATGCAGGTGATGAAGTAGCACATACCAACTGTGAAATGATAGTGAATTTAACAATATTTGCCCCCACCTCACTTTCGAAAAATAGATTATCTTATGCTTACAAGCATATATATATATTAAACAATAATATTTAATATATTTTAAAAAATATATAAATAATATATTGTATTGAATACGATTATAAATAATTATATAAGTGAATTTGATATAGCTTGTTTCTTTTTGAAACAATATTATTTAAAACTTATTTTGTTTTAAAAGCCAATAAAGTGGAGCAGTATTTAAACGTCAAACACCCATATTTATAAGATTAATCACTTAAATTTTCATTATATTCTTTTTCTACGAGTTAATATATTGTTTTTATTACCTTTTTTCTTCTTTTTTAACCTTATGACGAAATGATGGCCATTTCCTATTCTTTAAATATAAAATGTTAACAAATATAAAAATATAAAACATTTTCATTATTATTCAATTACACATAAATAATAAATACAAACCCAGTCAAATAAAAAGCAATATAAATATTAAAATATATTGAATTTTTAATATATAATAATTATCGAAATACACCGTTAATGAAAAAATTTGACTCCAAAATAATACCACAATTTCTATTTTTAATTGTTTTACTAAAGCCTAAATAATATATAATTCATTTTCAACCCTAGGTGATGAGGTCAAAAACTCCAATAATAATATAGCAAATAATTTTTGAATAATAATAATTAGACATATTATATTTAAAATTAATTCAACCTTTAAATTAGGGATGACAAAAAAACTTGAATCCAACACACTTCGATCTAATTCAAAGTTCATTTTAAAAAAAAAAAATAGTTTCGAGACGAATCCAATTCAACCAATTCCAGATATTTACAAAAATAGTCTATATGTATAAAAATTAAAATTCAAATAGAATTCTTAGTCCGAATGAAGAAAATTCCCGAGCCACCCTCCTCTTCAGGACCCAAGCGCCTTCAAGTTGCCGAGAGACCAGGAAGTTAAGGCAATTTTTGATACCCTAAACTTAATTTAAACATTGATTTCTACTTGAGTCATCAGATTTTGAGTTATGGCTGGCTCGGTTTCTGTTTCTCGTTCTGCGTCTGTTGCACTGCTCTGTTTACTTTAACCTATCGATTTAGCTGAAATAGCGGACTTGTTAACGCCGCTATTTCCCGATACACTGCTACTTGCAGCTGCCATCCGCTGTATGTTAAATTTGTTGAACTGTGTTTAGTGGTGTCAGGGGCGCCGCTACTGCGAAATAGTGGCCACGACATCACTATGCCACTGCTATTTTAAACCCTACTAATCCCATATAGCCCATAGATAGAAGAAGATGTCAGGAGTAGCCAATCAAGAAGAAGACAAGAAGCCTGCTGATACAGCTCACATCAATCTTAAAGTAAAAAATTTCCTATTTCCCCTTTCTGTTCAATAAGTAGGGGGTTTGATCTTTTGCAGTAAAACAAAAATCTTAAATTAGTGTTTTGAGTACTTTTGTCTTACATCTCGAAACCAATTTTTAAAAGGGTCGACTTTTATTTAAAAACGAAAATAGAGTCGCTATCAATCTTTTTTTATGAGGTGTGATCAGATCACCTCGTAATTTAATCGTTTTAATAAAATATTTTGGTTTATTAAAATAACGATTTTGGTCTGCAAAACTCGAGAAAACGGGCTTGGGAGTCGGTTGCATGCGAGGAAGGATTAGCACCCTCGTTACGCCCAAAATTGGTACTTACTTGATTAATTAATGTCTTAATGTCGAAAGTTGAAATTTTGAAAAGATTTAAAATACGATCCCTTTTTATTAAAGCTCGTTTTTTTTTAAAAGCTTAAATTAAGTTGAAACGAACATCAAAGGCCCACTCGTCCCGAGATAATGAAATGCCACATCCCGTAAGTTAGGATGCGACATTCAAACATTCGAGAACAAGTTTGCCTTTAAATTTTTCGAAACTTCATGTATTTTGGAATTTAAAAGGATATTTGGCTATTTAGGTTTAACAAGAAAATAAAAACCCCGTAAGTTAGGGTATGATTTCTTGATTTCCCAAAACGCGAAATATTACCTTATTTTTGAAATTTTTTTATTTTTGAATAATAACAAGTATAGCATTTAACGAGGCACGTTTATTTTGTTTGGAGCAAAACAAATTAGTCTATATTGGACAAATACGTTGGAGCGTAATACACGATGTGATTTAAACTAAATAAACAAAAGGTAACATAGAGCATGGAATAATAATACACGAATTAGATGCAATGTTAATGAATGTCAACAATATGAATATGTTAATAAATAATTTCTAGAACATGTAATGGCAATATTCACACAATGTATATTATTTTAATACCAACATTAATAATAAAATAATTAACAAAATGAATATCAATAATGATAACGATAATAATCATGACAAAACAAGGCACATAAAAGAAAATACTAATTATTCTTTACGAAAGGACAAAGAAGTAATTAAATAAATATATAAAATAAATATATAAAAATAATTTATAAAATATTGAAAATAAAAGACCAAATTAAAATATAAATGAGAATTGGGGTGCAATTTGTAATAAAGTACATAAATATAATAATGGATGACAAAACAAAATAAACAAATAGATGTTTAGTAAAAAAAAGAAAATAAGAGAACAATTTTAAATAGTAATAATAAGAATAAAATAAATAAAATAACTAAAATAAAAATAAAGAAAAAAAGGCTAACAAATAAATACATATGGAGTTAAAATGAAATAAGGATCCAATTATCACCCAAATAAAATTAACAGGATAAATCAAGATAAAAAAATAAAGGGACTAATTCGACATGCGCAAAAAGGACGAGGGATTAATTGGGAAAATATCCCAAAACCTTACTAAGCACATTGTCCCTTGACTGGTCGAGGACCGAATTAAAAATGAAATAAAACTGAATGGGCGAATTTTATATATAAAAAAAAAGAAAGGAAATAGGGCCCAAATAGAACGCGCGCAAAGAATGAGGGACTGATTGGGAGAATATTCCCAGCCCTTATGTGTAGCGTTTGAGTCTGGGCCAAAATGTAATCAAGAATAAATTATGGGGACAAATCTCCAACATGTCAAACTATCACGAGATCAGATTGAAACGTACAAGAAAAATAGAAGGATCAAAATAGCAAATAGCCCATTTGGGTCTTAAAAACATGCGGATCCCCCACTAATCGGGTCGGGTCGCGGGTTCCCCCCAAAACGGCACCATTTTGGCACTTGGGGGTAAATTGAAACGGTGCCGTTTCAAGGCACTATTTAAGCCCAAATTTGTTAAAAAAAATTCATTTTAACCCATTCTCTTAAAAAAAAACTAAAAAAAGACTCAACTCTCTCTAACTCTCCCCTTCTCCGGTCTAGGTCAGGCTGATGGGTTTCCCGGCATTCGTCGCAACACCGTAGTGGCTCCACTGTGGACAGTGGTCGGAGCCACGCAAAAATCATATTTTCAGCTCTTTTTAAAACGGGTCTGAAAGTGAAGCTTTCCTAGTCCGAGAATATCAAGAGAAAGGGGATCTCCACCCTTTCTTTGGGCCGATTTCGGTGCCGGAGGGGGAATTCCTGATGAAGAGGACGCAGACTCCGGTAAGTTTTCCTTCCCCTTTTATATTCTCTTATATGAAATAAAAAAAAACTTAGAGCAAAGTAAATATAAAAACATGAAACGAAATCATCTTTAGAAGATTTATGAATATTCAATCTTTTTTGTATTTAATTTTGTTTGTTCGTAAAAAAAAAGTACAAAGATAGAGTTTGGGTTTTTATAGTCGAATTTTACAACTCTTTAGTTTCTAATTTTTGTTGTTTTACAATTTACTACTGTTGCCCGCGTGTTCCTCTTTGCCATTGCATTTAATTTTTTTTGCAGCTTTCAAGGGCGTGCGAAGGTTGGCGTGCGACGGTGATGACTTGCGTGAGGAGGCACGGCAGCTGAAGCTCTTAGGGAGGCTAGGGTTTGCTGTTTTGTTTATGTGTTTGGGTGACTTGGGTTTTAGGGTTTTTGATTGTTTGGGTCATTTGGGTTTGGGTTTCAATGTGGAAATTGGGTCTGTTATTTATTTTGTAAAATGGACGCTTAATGTATTTTGGTCTTATATTTGGGTCTTGGGCCCAGGCCAAAATTGGCCTATTACAGCTACCCCTCTTTGTTTATTTTCATGTAACGAGAATGGAGCAAAGACTTTAAAAAAGGCTAATTTGGCTTGGTTTTATCGAATCTTGACTTTTTGGTACTCATATTCTTCAAGTAGCCTCGTTCTAACCCAATGCATCTTTAAGGGTATAGGAATTGTTGCTTTAATCTACTCCACTGCAACTTCAGGGAGATAAGATTTGTGGCTTAGATCTGTTCCACTACAACTTTAACGACATAAGATTTGCAATCTACGATCCACTGCACTGTAACTTGAGGGAGATAAGATTAGTAGCTTGTAGCTTTAATCTGTTCCATTGCAACTTCAGGGAAATAATATTCGCTATCTTTAGTCTACTCCACTGAACTTCAAGGAGATAAGACTTGCTTTCTTCAATCTACTCCATTGCAACATTATGGAGATAAGATTTGTGGTTTCTATCTACTCCACAACTTCAGGGAAATTAGATTTGTAATTTCAACCTGCTCTACTGTAACTTTAGGGAGATAGGGTTTGTTGTTTATAGTTTTAATCTACTCTACTGCAACTTCAGAGAGATAAGATTTGCTATTTTCAATCTGCTCCTTTGCAATTTCAGGGAGATAAGACTAGTGGTTTCTATCTACTCTACTGCAACTTCAGGGAGATAAGATTCGCCATGGTAGATTTGATCCAACCTAGTGCAACTTCAGAGGTATAGGATTTGTGACTTGTAGCTGTAATCTATTCTTCTGTAACTTCAGGGAAATAAGATTTGTTATCTCCAATCTGCTCCACTGCAACTTCAAGGAGATAAGACTTGTGGCTTTAATCTACTCCGCTGCAACTTCAGGGAAATAAGATTCGCCATGGTGATTTCAATCCATCCCACTACGTCTTTAGGGATATAGGATTTTTGGTTTCTCTGGTCTGTTACGCCATTCTTTGGGGAACATGACCTGTAGAATCCATTTCATTGGCCTATCTTTATGCTGAGTGATTAGGATGTTATGATCAGAATGAATCAAATGCTCCTAACTAGATATGTATGAGTGGTGTTTGCATGAATGCGAATGTCATAAGAATGATCCCATCTTAATGTTTGGGTTGTCATTGCTCATTGTTCATCAAGTTTTTATCACTAATGTATTACTATGTCTTCCTCTAATATCTCTAACAGAAAACTCGATGAATAATCACAATTTGGGCTATGCTTTCCCCAACGTTTCCAACTCTCGAATTTGGTTAGTTCTAACCAGTGGTCCTGCTTCAGGTCTTTGTACTATTTTGAACTTTTCAGAGTAATATGCAAAACCCCTTTTGCTTGAAAATTATTAGTCCATTAATCGTATTTCAATGAAACATGCTTGAAAAAGACTATCACAACAGAAAGATGAAATTTTATTTATATCAAAACTCAAAATAAGTTAATCAAGATAGGAAATTTTGCTAAGATACAAAAAAATAAAAATAGGTGCCTCAGATATCGTAGCATAAGCTTCTTTACACAAACTCTTCAAGGACCCTTTGAATTTGATGCGTGCTTAAAAGATCCAGAGTATTTTGTTGATGCCCCAAAATGTAGCATTCTTCCTTCTTGTTAATTCAGGAATAGTGAGATTACCGCATGCCCCACCTTTGATCAAAATTTGAATTGCCCATTTCTGGGTTTTCAACTCAAAACTCCTTTGGTCTCAAAGCGCCCTTTGTGGGTTTTCGCCTTAGTCTCTCTCTTTTCTTTTCTTTTTTAGGTGAAGTATTTTTAACTGAGTCTGAATTCACAGGATTGGGCAAGTTTTTTCCATCCATTTCGGTCAAAATCAGAGCTCCTCTAGAAAATGACTTCTTTACTACATATAGTCCTTCCCAGTTTGGCATCAATTTTCCTCTGAAGTCTTTTTGTATGAGAAGGATCTTTTTTAGAACTAGGTTCCTTTCATTGAATTCACTAGGGCGAACTTTCTTATTATAAGCCTGCATCATTCGCTTTTGGTACATTTGACCATAACGGATAGCCTTTAGCCGTTTTCTTTCGATCAAGTTCAGCTGATCATTTGGGACTAGATCCACTCTACTTCATCCAACTTTAACTCTGATAAAACTTGAAGAGAAGGCATCTCAACTTAAATGGGCAAAACTCCCTCTATCCCATAAACTAAAAAAAAAAGATGTTACCCCGGTAGAAGTTCTAACTGACGTTCTGTAGGCATAGAGGGCAAATGGTAATTTCTTATGCCAATTTTTGTAAGTATCTGTCATTTTCCCCACGATATTTTTGATGTTCTTATTGGTCGCCTCCATCACGCCATTCATCTTTCGGTGATATGGTGATGAGTTGTGGTGTTTAATTTTGAATTGACTGCAGACCTCCGTTATCGTACTATTGTTCAAGTTCAGTGCATTGTCTGATATGATCCTTTCTGGTATCCCATATCGACATATGATCTCTTTCTTCAAGAATTTACTGACTGTCAGCTTTGTGACATTGGCATAAGAAGTGGTCTCTACCCACTTAGTAAAGTTATCAATGACTACGAAGATGAATCGATACCCATTTGACACTTTCGATGATATCGGCCGATGACATCCATGCCCCACATGGAGAAAGGTCATGGAGAAGTCATAACATGAAGAGGTGAAGGAGGTACATGAATTTTATCTCTATAAATTTGGCATTTATGGCATTTCTTGGCATAGCTGATGCAATCTCTTTCCATAGTGGACCAATAATATCCAAATCTCAGGATTTGTTTGGCTATTGTGAAACCATTAGCATGTATTCTGCAGACACCCTCATTGAACTATTCCAAGATTTGCTTAGCCTCAACAGCGTCCATACATCTTAGCAGCACCTGATCATTTTTTTTATATATAGGATCTCTCCATCTAAGACACAGTCATTGGCCAGTCTTCTCAATGTCCTTTTATCATTCTCAGTTGCTTGGTCTGGGTATTCACAATTCCTCACATATTGCAATATATCGTGACACCAAGGGTGATCATCCTTTTCTTCTTCTTCGTCGACATTATAGCAATAAGCTGAAGCCTCATAAATACTCATTTGGATAGGCTTCACATCTTCTGGCTTGTTTACTTTGATTATAGAAGCTAAGGTAGCCAAGGCATCAGCCATCTGGTTTTCATCTCGTGGGAGGTAACAGAAAGTGGTATCGTCAAACTTCTTAATTGACTCAAGAACTAACTTTCGGTAATTGATCAATTTGAGGTCTCTTGTTTCCAATTCACCTTTGAGCTGATAGATCACTAGCACAGAGTCCCCGTATACCTCTAGCACTTTGATTTTGCGTTCAATGGCCGCACAGATACCCATGATGCATACTTCATACTCTGCCATATTATTTGTGCAATCAAAATCTAATTTACTAGCAAAGGGACAATGATCTCCGTTTGGGGATACTAGGATAGCCCCAATTCCATTACCCACGGCGTTAGAGGCCCCATCGAAGTTTAGTTTCCAAGGATTTTCTTCTTGAGCACCTTATTCAATGGTTGCAATATATTTCAGATCTTCATTTGAGAAATCAAAATTCAAAGGCTCGTAATATTCTAGAGCTCTACTGGCCAAAAAATCCGCTATTGCACTCCTTTTTACAGCCTTTTGGTTCACATAAACTATGTCAAATTCAAAAAGTAAAATTTGTCATCGAGTCATTCTTCCATTCAAAGGAGTTGACTCCATCATGTACTTCAGAGGGTCTAGTTTTGAGATGAGCCAAGTTGTGTGGTACAACATAAATTATCTCAGTCTCCGGGTTGTCCAAATCAAGATGCAACACAACTTCTCAATTGGCGAATATCTTGTCTCACATTCAGTGAACTTATTGCTGAGATAGTATATCACTCTTTCTTTTTTTTTCGACTCATCATGTTGGCCTAGCACACATCCTATAACATTTTCGAATACTGCCAAGTACAGTATCAGCGGCTTATCTGGGTAGGGTGGCATCAGTACGGGGCATTGGACAAGTAATGCTTGACTTTATCAAAAGTTTTCTTGCACTCCTCATCCCATACGCCTGAGTTGTGTTTCTTAAGGAGATGAAATATGGGGTTACATTTCTCAGTTAGCTATGAAATTAACTAGGCGATGTAATTTAGTCTTCCTAGGAAACCTCGAACTTTTTTTTTAAGTGCGCGGTGGAGGCAATTCTTGTTTAGCCTTGACTTTGTCTGGGCCAATCTCTATCCCCTTTTCACTGACTACGAATCCTAGCAGCTTTCCTAACCTAGCCCTGAAGGTGTATTTTACTGGTTTGAGCTTTAACTGGTACTTTCTTAACCTTAAGAACAGTTTCCTCAGAACTTGCACATGCTCCTTTTCTATTCGGGAATTTTCGATCATATCATAAACATACACTTCGATTTCTTTATGTATCATATCATGGAACAGGGTTACCATGGCTCTTTGATATGTTGCTCCTGCATTTTTTCGCCCAAATGACATCACCTTATAGCAAAATATTCCTCACATGGTTATGAATGTAGTCTTTTCCATGTCTTCAGGATGCATCTTTATTTGGTTCTATCCTGAGAAACCGTCCATGAAGGAGAAAAGTGAGTAACCTACCGTGTTATCTACTAAGGTATCAATGTGAGGCAACGGAAAATTGTCTTTTGGGCTGGCTTTGTTCAAATCCCGATAGTCTACACACATTCGTACTTTCCCATCTTTTTTAGGAACAGAGACTATATTGGCTACCCATTCTAAGTACTTAACCATTTGTAAGAAACCAACATCAATTTTTTTCTTGACCTCCTCTTTTATTTTCAACAAAATGTCGGGCCTCATCTTTTAGAGTTTTTGTTGAACTGGCTTACACTCTTCCTTTATGGGGAGTCGATGTACCACGATATCAGTATTTAACCCAGACATGTCTTGATATGACCATACGAAGATATTCTTGAATTCTTGGAGTAACTTAATGAGGTCTTGCTTTGTCTTTGTGACGATACAAGCTCTAATCTTCACTTCTTTTCCCTCTCCTAAGCTCACAATTTCCACTGACTCTTTGTGAGGTAGGATTTTTTTCTCATCTTACTCTACCATCCTCAACAAATCAGGAGATAGGTTACAGTCTTGATCATCTTCAAAATCCTGAGAATTCTCCATACCCGTATCATGCTTATATCATTGATATTTAGGGACCTGTTATGGAGATGAAAGAAGACCCAAAGAAAAAAAGAATCTAAGAATAAATATCCATATGATTGGTTATAAATAAAATGGAAAGAATAAAAGAATATTTTGGTTATGAATAGAATGAAAATAATAAAAGAATACTTGCACAGAGTGAGACATCAAGATGCATTTTATTGAAATAAAGATATTTGAACATATGCCTATTTAACAAAAGAATTCTTACTGCACCTAGGCTTAGAACAATAAGCTTGTTTTGAACATTACTCTGAATTAATTCTAAAAGTTACATGGATCTCCTCCGCAGTCCAATTGTTCAAAGCACTCCCAGGTACGTATGGGCAAATGTCTGATAGATTTTCTTCTCTTGTTTCTTTCTCGGATATGGCGTTAATGCTCAAATTTTCTAACATTTTTTTGGCAGACTCATTTTTTGTCATCTTCTGTTCGGGGTAGATTGTTCTTCTCGATACAAACATTCTAGATATATGAAGAAAGGTCATTGACTCTCATTTGACCTCTCTCCCACTTAAACACGCTATTCTCCTTTCCTATTTCTTCTCTTGCTCATTTTTCTTTTGCCTTGCATTTGGCTTGAATCCTAAACCAAAGCGGTCTCGTTTATCTTTCAACATCGGTGCCTCAACCTTTTCTTGGAGATATCTTCCGAGCCCTCTTCCCGGCAAGGCTCCCTTTCCGATCGTCAATCGCAGGCCCATCCTTATAGTATTGGATATTTTGGGTATTAGAATTTTGTTCCCTTCGACAATGAATGTTGCATTGACAAATTCCAGCGACTGAAAGGAACATTCTGTCACCTCGTCGCCCGCCCCTATATGTGGGGCATCACTGGTAACGGATGCAATAATGTCTTCCTCCGCATTTATCGTTACTAGTCTACCCTCGGTTACCAACTTTAACTTTTAATGTAATAATGACGGCACTGCTCCCGTTGAGTGAATCTAAGGCCTCCCTAACAAGCAATTGTACGAAGGCTTAATGTCCATCACTAAGAAGTTCACCTCATATGTGTTTGGCCCAATTAAAAGAGGTATCTCGATCATTCCCATCACCTTCCTTTCAATACCATCGAATGTTCTCACTATGTTTTAGTGTGTCTTCAGGTAAGAACTATCCACAGGCAACCTATTCAGCGTGGATAAGGGCAAGACATTCAATGCTGATCCATTATCAATTAATACTCTCGATAATGTATATCCTTTGCAACGGGTGGTGATGTACAGAGCCTTCGTAGATCCATACCCCCTAGCGGTATCTCATCATCATTGAAGAAGATGAAGTTGTCGGCACTTATATTGTTGACTAGGCGGTCCAATTTGTTTACAGAGATATCGCTCGTGACGTAAGTTTCATTCAGCACTTTCATCAACGCGCTTCTCCGAACTTAAGGGTAAAGCTAGCACTGAGATGCGAGTTAGTTGCCTATGTAGCTGTTCTACAATGCTGTACTCGCTATGCTTTAAGAATTTCAGGAATTCCCTAGCTTCATTCTCAATTATTGGCCCGTTAACTGGAGATTTGAGCCTGACCGTATTCTCATTCTTTTACTTGACTATTGGGGTCTTTCCTTTAACATTTTTGGTTCCTGTACTCGTAGAATCATAACGCCTCCCACTGCGTGTATAGAAACCTGCATCTTGGCTCTCCTCTGAAGTGCTAGTCGGGTTCTTCTCTCTCGAGATTGTCATGTTGTAGTCATAGTTCCAAGGAACCCTTTCGCTATCCTTGTAGGGAAAAGACACAGGTTTTTGGATTATGACTCTCGGTGACATTTGTATTACTACTTCATTGTTTCTTGATCGTGAAATGATCACCACAAGGTGATTAACTTTTTGGACCCTTTCTGTTGATCCCTCCTATTAGGCGTAAACCTCTCCTTCTTTTGATCCTTTGATCTCTTCATAAAATTTCATCTCTTTATTGTCTATCAGATTTTGTACTGTGGTCCTGAACCCAGTGCATTTTTGGATGTCATGACCCTACTCGACATGGAACTCACAGTATTTTCTTGCTATTTTAAGCCTTTCCTTTGAATCTTGTATGATTAAACCTCCATTTATCATTTGTTCTCAAACCCACCTCAGTGGGGTTTTTAATTTAGTTATGTCAGCTTTGATTCTTTTACCCCCATCCTTGATTATAGGATTTACCCCTTTATCAGAATGATTGGGTAACGGATTCCCTGCTAAGTTAGTTCTTAATGGGTCATTGAATTTTACGATCCCCATTTTGATGAATCTTTCGATCAACTTTTTAAACGTAGTGTAGTTCTCGATCGAGTGCCCTATTATCCTCCCATGGTACTCACATTGGGTGCTTGTGTCATACCATTTTGGGAACAGGGGTTGTATGGGTTTTAGATAGAATGGGGATACCACATGTGCGTCGAATAGACTTTGGTACAACTCCCTATACGTTATTGGGATGGGCGTAAACTAGTAGTTAAGTCTTCGGTTGGCTTACAGTAATTGGCTTTGCATAGCCCTTGTTATACATGCTCGCATTATTTATCTTGTTCTCCTTCTTCCTCGGGGTTGAGCTCTTGGTGCCTTTCCCCTCGTCTATCTTCCCACATCTTATCGCGTTTTCTATCATCTCTCCAAACATCACTATGTCTGAAATACTCTTAGTAGCGCTTCTCATCATATGGTTGATGAATGGAGCTTTCAGAGTATTGATAAAAAGCATAGCCGTTTCCTTCTCTAGAAGAGGTGGCTGAACTTGCGTCACTATCTCTCTCCACCTCGGGCATACTACCTGAAGCTCTCACTGGGCTTCTTCTCTATATTTTACAAGTGATTCTATCGGGTGCTATGTCTGTCACGTGACCATATTATTTCATAAAAGCCTGTGCCAAGTCATTCCATGAATTAATTTGGGCACGACTTAGCTGGTTTTACCATTTGGCCGCAGACCCGATCAGACTGTACTGGAAGTAGTGAATTAATAACTGATCATTATTAACGTATCCTGTCATCCTTAGATAGAACATTATGATGTGAGCTTCGGGGCAGCTAGTCTCGTTGTACTTTTCAAACTCCGAAATTTTAAAATTTAGTGGGAGCACTAGATCTGGGACCAAGCTCAAGTCCTTAGCGTCAACCCCGCAATGGTAGTCAGCGGTCTCTATTATTTTGAATTTCTCTTCTAGCCATCTGCACTGGTCCTTAAGTTGTTTTGGCAGATCCACTCTTGCCTTTTCCATTTCTACCACATCATTGATATCAGGGACAACTAAATTTGTTAGATTATCCCCCGGATTAGAACCCGAGCTCGTTAGAAAGTTCATCGGTGCCGAGGCACTGGTCTGATATTGGGATTTAATGGTAATATGTGGCCTTTGTGAGTACAGATCTGGTTGCATTTGGGCGTTTGTCAGTGCGAAGCCTGGAGGATAGGCGGGGTCTTCATGATCATCTCCAGAATTTACCATAGGCCTTTTCCCTTTATCATGCCCTTTTGGCTCATCAAACTTCTTTACGATTCTAACATCTGATCCCTCGTATCTTATTGAATTTTGGCTAGTTGTTCTTGCATCTGTACCTGCAGCTGTTCCTGCATATCTCTTTGCAACTGTTCTAATCTTTTCATTTTTTAATCCATTGCTTTTTTTGCGGCGGGTACCGTAAATATATTTAATTGGCGGATTTTAGTTGGTTTCCAGAGTAACTGTCATAATTTTAATTAATTAAGGTCTTTTCATGAAACTTAATGCATATGATGAAATGTCATGCAAATGAATGAATGCAAAGAGAGACATTGATTCTGATTTAATTTCATTAGAATAACTTTGCTAGAAAATAAATTTCTTTACATAAAATGGATTACATATATGACTTTTCCCTAATACCCAAAGCCATAACGTTTCTAAGAAGCCAAGCCAACTCTCGACCCCGATCTGATTCCGACTCATATTTTACACTTAGTACGTCCTCTTGCTCTTGAGCCACGGCTTCGCCCATGATATAATCTCTATCTCTGATCTGATCTTGAGAGCGGTGGAGCTATTCTTTCTAATGTTTATTGTTTGCCTCAAGAAGTTCAACTCAAAGTTCACCATTACGCAGTGTGGTCTTGAGCTCTTCTATCCTTCCTTTTAAATCCTCAATCTTGTTTAGGTTGGCCCTTAATTCGATTACAGAGTTGCAACTACAATGCTGATGTTGTGACTTTTCTAACTCTGCCACCCGAGCTTTTAACCTTTCTTTTTCATTCCGGCTCTCTACCAAACTTTTTTTAGAGTGTCCTCCCATATTCGAGCATCTTGAAACTTCTTCTCCCACTGATCGGCTCTAATCTTTTCTTCTTTAATTTCTTGCCGCCATTGCTCTGATGTCTTACCCAAACCAATAGTTCTTATTGACATATGTAGCTTCTTGTAATCTGTCTTCAAACTATCCAAATCTTCTTCGGCCTTGTTCTTACCTTTTCTTAATTTCTCGACCTCTAGCTTGTGGATGTCGACGTCTAGTCCTAGCCACATATTTTCCTCCTCTAACTGCTCTATTTTCTTTTTCAATTCCGAACTCATTTTCTCAAAATCTTACTTGATGATCTCTAATTCAAATGGGATTACTTGTAAGTACTCCTCTATCGAGCGAGTGTTTTCTTGACTTCGAATTAGGATGTTGTCTTTAATTCTTTTACCCCACCACCAGTCATACTCAGGGACCGTCATCGGACCTGCAATGAATCCTTTCATTCTACGGGTTTAGTTTTAAGCGTTCGATATTTCCCAAACCTTTTTCTTATAATTATCGCCCTTATAAGTAAACTAGCATTGAGCCAACCCTTGTGTCACTGGAATGAACTATCTTGATCGATACTGCCTTAACACGAGTAGTGGAGCATATCCAACGGTTCCCCATATCTCAAGTAAAGGGACTCAGTTGAAGTCACCACATCGATAGAAGATCTCATCGGGGATCATCCATTGAGCCTTCCATTCGACATCTTCAGCTTGTAAATTCTAGAGAATTGCCATCCATTTCTCTTCGGAGATATCGTCCCACCTCGATGTAGCCACTAAATCCTTCAACAGGGAGTAGTTCTCCAAAAAAACTCGATATGGAACCTTTTCTACCTTCCAGAAGTGGCTATGGAACCATGCCAACAACAGCTGCGCACACCCTATGAATTTTCTCTCGCCCACTCTCCGGCAAGTATTTAAGGATTTAAAAGTTTCGACCAAGATTGCAAGAACAGGTGTGACCCTTTTGTCAAGTTGATCAAACAGGTCTGAGACTGTCTCATCAACGTGCCTTAAAGCTTTGGGAAAGACAACCAAACTGTAGATGCTCAAAGTGAAAACATCAACCTTCTTATTCATATCCGAATGGGCTAAAATCAGATCCCTCAAGTTTTTCCAAAAGATGCACTTACTATCTCTTTTTTACTTGATCCGGGCTACAATCCACTGTTCGCCCATTCTCGTGATGCTCATCAATTTCTTCAAAAACATCGGGATATTAGTGGCTCGCGAATATGCTTTGTTGGCTTGAATCTTCGGGTGACGAAGTAAGGTCATGTACTTCTCCACGGTGGGTACCAAATCGACTCTCCCAAAAGTGAAGTAGCTATAGGCGAGATTCCAAAATTGGGCGAAGGCTCGGAACAAATGCTTGTCCACCTTTATATCGAGTAGATAGGGCAAGTTGCCGCAGTTACAGTGAAATAGCTATTTGATCTTGTCGTCTCATTGGTCTGATATCTCTTTTAATTCTTGCAGGTTATTTTGACTCACACTGATGCGAGTGAAATCCCACAACTCTGATACATATCCCTCGGTCAGACTATTATCTTTCTTTTGCTACGTCCTTTCGGGCCATATTTGGAAAGCCGCATTATCCTCCACTCTATTAAGAAACCCCTTTTCTATGCTAAGCTCTCTATTTAGTAACCGAATGTGAATCAACACCTTTTTATGATAAAATGCCATGCAATAATAGCAAAACACAAAAAGTCCGTATTATGTACAAAAAAGTAGAACTCAAAGCAAACAGGCAATAGTCAAACACCTATTTGAGTAACCACTAGGGTTTGGCATGGCTCTACTTGGGGTAGGCTCTTAGGGCTCATTACATGTGGTTTGGTTAAAGTAAAGGTACCTGAGCCAGCAGATTCCTCAATCCTCACCCATTATAGGCTCATACGGACCGAGTTTAGTTCAGGGGAATACATTTTCCTATGGCTATACGAAGATAAAAATCTCACGAATACGTAGGTACGGATGTATCCTAAAAGCGATCCACTATCCTATACAGAGGTGAAGACCTCATGAAGGAATAGTTCCTCACTCCCACTTAAAAGGGTAAAATCGACCAACTTATGAGATGTAATATGCAAAGATACATCAAAAGATTACCACTAAAGCAAGCATATTAGGAAAAAAACCACGAAAGTGACGGATAAAATGCAATGGAGCAACCGTGGATTTAAAACAAATTTTCAATTTTAACAAAATGACAAAAATTAATCAATTTATAGCTTGACTCTCAAATATCCCCAGCGGAATCGCCAAGCTGTCAAAACCAATTTTTTGAAAAAGGTCGACTTTTATTTAAAAACGAAAATGGAGTCGCCACCAATCTTTTTTTATTAAGTGTGATCGGATCACCTCGTAATTTGATCATTTTAATAAAATATTTTAGTTTATTAAAAAACGATTTTAGTCTACGAAGTTCGAGAAAACGGGCCCGGGAGTCGGTTACATGCGAGGAAGAATTAGCACCCTTGTCACGCCCAAAATTGGTATCCAATTAATTAATTAATGTCTTAATGGCGAAAGTTGCAATTTTGAAAAGATTTAAAATACGATCCCTTTTTATTAAAGCTTTTTTTTTAAAAAAAGCTTGAATTAAGTTGAAACAAACATCAAAGGCCCACTCGTCCTGAGATAACGAAATGCAACATCCCGTAATTAATGTCTTAATGGCGAAAGTTAAAATTTTGAAAAGATTTAAAATACGATCCCTTTTTATTAAAGCTTTTTTTTTTAAAAAAAGCTTGAATTAAGTTGAAACGAACACCAAAGGCCTATTCGTCCTGAGATAACGAAATGCGACATTCAAAAATTCGAGAACAAGTTTAGGATGCGACATTCGAACATTCGAGAACAAGTTTGCCTTTAAATTTTTCGAAACTTCATGTATTTTGAAATCTAAAAGGATATTTGGCTATTTAGGTTTAACAAGAAAATCGAAACCCATAAGCTAGGGTACGATTTCTTGAATTCCCAAAACGCGAAATATTGCCTTATTTTGAAAACTTTTTATTTTTGAATAATAACAAGTATAACATTTAACGATGCACGTTTATTTTGCTTAGAGCAAAACAAATTGGTCTATATTGGACAAATACATTGGAGCTTAATACACGATGTGATTTAAACTAAATAAACAAAAGGTAACATAGAGCATGGAATAATAATACACAAATTAGATGCAATATTAACGAATGTCAACAATATGAAGATGTTAATAAATAATTTCTAGAACATGTAATGACAATATTCACACAATGTATATTATTTTAATACCAACATTAATAATAAAATAATTACCAAATGAATATCAATAATGATAACGATAATAATAACCATGACAAAACAAGGCAAATAAAAGAAAATACCAATTATTCTTTAAAAAAGGACAAAGAAGTAATTAAATAAATATATAAAAATAATTTATAAAATATTGAAAATAAAAGACCAAATTAAAATATAAACGAGAGTTGGGATGCAATTTGTAATAAGGTACATAAATATAATAATGGATGATAAAACAAAATAAATAAATAGATGTTTAGTAAAAAAAATAATAAGAGAACAATTTTAAATAGTAATAATAAGAATAAAATAAATAAAAAAACTAAAATAAAAATAAAGAAAAAAAGGCTAACAATTAAATGCATAAGGAGTTAAAATGAAATAAGGATTCAATTGTCACCCAAATAAAATTAACGGGATAAATCAAGATAAAAAAATAAAGGGACTAATTCGACATGCGCAAAAAGGACGAGGGATTAATTGGGAAAATATCCCAAAACCTTACTAAGCGCATTGTCCCTTGACTGGTCGAGGACCGAATTAAAAATAAAATAAAATTAAAGGGGCGAATTTTATATAAAAAAAAAGAAAGGAAATAGGGACCAAATAGAACACTTGCAAAGAATGAGGGGTTGATTGGGAGAATATTCTCAGCCCTTATGCGCAGCGTTTCAGCATGGGCTAAAATGTAATTAAGAATAAATTATGGGGACAAATCTCCAACATGTCAAACTATCGCGGGATCAGATTGAAACATACAAGAAAAATAGAAGGATCAAAATAGCAAATTGCCCATTTGGGCCTTAAAAACACGCGGATCCCCCACAAATCGAGTCAGGTCACGGGTTCCTCCCCAAAACGATGTTGTTTTGGCACTTGGGAGGTAAATTGAAACGGTTAAGCCCAAATTTTTAAAAAAAAATTCATTTTAACCCATTCTCTTAAAAAAAAAAGACTCAACTCTCTCTAACTCTCCCCTCCTCCAGTCTAGGTCAGGCCGATGGGTTTCCCATTGTCCGTCGCAGCACCTTCGTGGCTCCACCGTGGACGGTGGTCGGAGCCACGCAAAAATCAGATTTTCGACTCTTTTTAAAACGGGTCTGAAAGTAAAGCTTTCCTAGTCTGAGAATATCAAGAGAAAGGGACTCTCTACCCTCTCTTTGGGCTAATTTCGACGCAGGAGGGGGAATTCCCGACGAAGAGGACACGGACTCCGGTAAGTTTTCCTTCCCTTTTTATATTTTCTTATATGAAATAAAAATAAAAATAAAAAACTTAGAGCAAAGTAAATATAAAAACATGAAACGAAAATCACCTTTAGAAGATTTATGGATATTCAATCTTTTTTGTATTTAATTTTGTCTGTTCGTCAAAAAAAAAAGGTACAAAGATGTTGTTCGGGGTTTTATAGCCGAATTTTACAACTCTTTAGTTTCTAATTTTTGTTGTTTTGCTATTTACTACTGTTGCCCGCGTGGCATTTAATTTTTTTCTGCAGGTGTCAGGGGCGTGCGAAGGCTGGCGTGCATCTGTGATGACGCGCGTGAGGAGGGGCGGCAGCTGAAGCTCTTAGGGAGGCTAGGGTTTGCTGTTTTGTTTATGTGTTTGGGCTGACTTGAGCTTTAGAGTTTTTTATTGTTTGGGTCATTTGGGTTTGAGTTTCAATGTGAAAATTGGGCCTGTTGTTTGTTTTGTAAAATGGACTCTTAATGTATTTTGTTCTTTCTTTTTGGTTTTATATTTGGGTTTGACCTATTACATTACATTTCTATTATGTTGTTTAAATTGGAAGATTTTGAATTGTAATTTTGTTTAGATTTCAAATAGGTGGTGGCAAGGGCGAAGCCAGAAAATTTTTTAGAGGGGCCGGATGAAATTTTAATTTTTTATAGTTTATATTTTTATAATTTGTAAAGGATTAAATTGAATTTTATAATTTTAGGGGGGTAAAAGTACAATTTTACCTTTACTAATTTAAAATTTTTAAAAAATTTCAAGAATTTAAAATATAATTTTCCATTTTAGGGGACGCCAGGGCCATGCCAGGCCCCTAGCTACGCCCATGGTTGGTGGTAAGTCCTACTAGTTGGTTTTTAGGTTTATTTTATGCAGTAGAATCAAAGTTATAGAGTAGTGAAAACTAGGATGTATTAGATATAAACCTCTGAAACTATGTGGTCTCTTACAAAAAATATGACCTATGGGTTTTTATGGAAGCTTTTTTTATTGTTCTTGTTATGCTCTGGCAATACTTTGGTCACGAATGACTAATATCATGATTGATGTCCCATTAATTTTGCATTTCAATTGCATTCTTTTGTATGAGAATCTTTCTCTTGCATATGATTGTATCGAGTATATGGAAGAACAATTATTTATTGAGTTTTGACAATGATTTAAAACACCAAACAGTTTTCTTAATAAAAATTTCAGGAAAATGCAAACAACTGGGGAGTTCTATAGTAACGTATACAAGGCATTTATTTTAGTTTCCCTTTTGTGAAGAAAGCAAGCAGATAGTGCAGATATAAGTAGAATCTTTAACTGGATACTGTTCAACAACTTCAACTCCTTGATGGTGAATGATCACCTTTTAGGGGCGGAGGCAAACCTCGAGGGCAAGTCCTGGGTGGTGGCCCTGGCTGCGTAGGAGGGCATGGTGTTGGCTGAGGGCGATGAGGATGAGGAGGAGGGAATGGTCGTGGTGGATGAGGAGGGATCGGTCGCGGCGGGTGAGGAGGGAATGGTCGCGGTGGGTGAGGAGGGAATGGACGAGGAGGGCGTGGTGGAGGCTGTGCATATCCACACATCCCAAACGAGCATGGAACCCTAAATGGGCATCGGTTTCCACAGCGACCACAATTCAGAGGACTAATATTCGTATTAATACAAACCCCCCTGCAGCATTGCCAAGTAAATGGACATCTAAGCGCACATAAGCCACAGTGAGCATCATCAGAGTTAAGGTCAACACAACGGTTCCTACAACAACGCATCCGAGCTGTCGGCGGATGTTCTCCCCGTTCACATATCCACGGCCTGAACATGCATCCACCAGGTCTTGGCCTCGGATTCGCTGCATTCCTGAGCCACGGCGACGCTCTATCAGTAGTCTCATTCTGTAGCACCCATTTCAGTTTTACATTAGCTTCTGCTATCGCAATTGGCAGTAAAACCAACAGTTGCAGCAGAAAGGGAAGAAACAAAGCTTTAGCAAGCCACTCCATTTGAGGATTGCACAAAAAATTGCAATGAACCTGTGGAGTTATAAACTCTATATATATACAAATAAAAAGGTAGACTGCTTTAGTAAAACTTGGAAGATTGATTTAGAAGTTCATGTTTTTCTTACACTAATCGATGTAACAAGAAATCGTACTTGATAAACTATTTATGATTAAAAGTGTGTAAGGGCGTGATCAGTTTTGGCTTAAACACAAAATTAAACTAATTATTCACAAAATATATATAATAAAAAAAAAAGGAATTCCTTTTTTCCTGGTGATGGGGAGGGTCCTCATATGGTAAACCTGAGGGCTTCCATGGACCTGAAAGCATGTTTAGCAGTCTCAGCCCTTTAGTCACATGCTTTTTGCAAACTCTTCAATTGCTACCAATACGTAATGTAATAGAAAAATTTCATACTATTTTTCAGCTTATTACCACCAATTTCTTCCTCTCTTATTTCTTTATTTACCCTTTAATTGCTTATTGATAGACGACATATTGAACTAAAGAAAAGAAGGCAAAATCTTAGTGTAAATATTGTTAAACAGCAGATGAATATAAATTTATGGTTGTATTTTTTAAAGGATATGTGTTGACTTAGTAAGAATGTTGTTGGTCAAGATTCGCATCGGATTTCAACAAAAACACAGTCCATAATAGATTACGTTTGCAGCTTACGCTGTTCTTGATTAGTGTTCAAACTAAGACTATTATTATCATGAAATTCAAATTCAACCATGCTTTTGTTGTTAAATAAAATAAAAAAACTTCAACAACACATTATGTTATAATCACGATGTAGATGTAAGTAAACAAATACATTTCACGTAAAAAACTTTCTTAATAAATTTTATTTATAAATCTTTAAATATATTATTTTTAATTCTTATTTAAAAATTATATAAAAAATATGAAAGAGATAAAAAAATTCATCATAATAATATTAGTTCTCATTTAAAAGGAAGGGGTCTTTAGGGTTTTCCCAATTGAAATGGTACTCGCGCGGTTAACCCATGGCATTGGCAATAGAATATATAAATAAATGATAAATATCAAATTTATACATGAATTTTGATCTAATGGGTAATTTGATGCATGAACTTTGATTTGGTGCAACCATATATATGAAACTTAAATGTGGTTTGTGTGTATTCATGAAGTTTTGGTTTTGATTCAAGTGTGCACATTTAAAGAAATAACTATATACATTTATTTTCACAACGAATTAATATGGTTATTAGTGTAGGCAATATATCAATATAAAATGGTGCTAATTTAATCTATGTTGTTAGTAATTTATAGTCTTATTTATTCACACAATCTGTATCAATTGCAATGTGTTGTTGACTCCAGGAGATACAAGCCTGTGAAGTGGGTAAGTTTGCAGCTATTGGTGTTTGGTTTTTTGATGGTGAATAATGAGATTAAGGGATATCTAAGTTGATTAGTGAAGGGGAGTTGGTGTGATCCCCCTCATTCTCTTTGCCTATGTGATTTAGGTTCATAAAAGTTGCTTTCAAGCGGTCCTTATTTAATATTTAATGAATTTCAATGAAATAGGGTATGACTAATTTAGACATATCCTAATCTCTGGTTGGTTAGATGAAAATTATAGTCATAAAAATGTATTAAAATGAAATATTTTATTTTTCCACTTTATTGATGTGTTTGGTATTGCTTGATAAAATTAAAAAAGTGAAAATAAATAAAATAAAAATTTTCATAAAATATAAAATTTCGAAATTTAATATATATTTTTCTCTGATTTATTTTATATATATATATACAGATGAAAAACATCATTTTTACTATTTTCTTTCTTCTCAAATTTTTTTATTTTACTTTTTCACTAAAGCAATTTATTCCATGAAAAAAATATATACAGAAAACCACTTTTGAAAAATTTTAAATTTCAGTAGCAAAAAATAGACAATTTGTGGACATAGAAGTTTAAAATTTAATTAAAATGAGATTTGAGATAAACTGAAAGACAGTTAGATGGAGTAACATCAGATTTGGTGAGAAAAAATGACAAATAATTTTAAATACCAAATATGATATTAATATGTCATCTTTTGTTGGTATATGTTTCATCTCTATCTTCTTTTATTTGATATCTAATATTAGTACACCCTCCACTACTGTCTTATAGTCCTTCAAATATTAATATTAGTACAATCATAACCATGCACTAATTTACTATTTCAGTCACCTTTAAGGGGGTAAAACCTAATTTATCCCATTTTTATTATTAATCAAAGAGTCAATTTTTTCATCTCAACTACAATAACCCCAAGAATAAAACAATTTATTGGGTGATTTACCCTTTTACAATTTCTTCTTCTTAACTACAATTCTAATAATTTATCCAATTAAATTTTCCTAAACTATATATTTGTCTTTTTTAATCATCCCACTATGAAAAAATTTAAAATGATCATTCAACCACTTCATTTTAGGTTTTTTTTTTTGTTATCAGTTAACTAATGCGAAATTGAAAACATCCAAAAATTCAAGATAATTGGACGACCGAAAAAGAAAAAAATGAATAGTTAATCGACTATTTTTTAACTTTTTATAGTTGGATGATCAAAAATATACATTTGTTAATAATTAGATGATCATTTTATAATGTTTCATAATTAAATAATTAAAAAAGAAAAAAAAACTCATAATTAAATGACTATTAACTACTAATATAATTCAAAAAATAAAAATAAAAAATGGGGTGGTGGGAGTTGTTGGTTGCTTGAATACCAAGAACCGCCGAATGTTTTCAAGTTATACAAGCCATAGCAGCGTCCATGTTGTTTCAAATCCCTAATAGTCTGTCCAATCCAACAACATGGATTATGATCTCCTTGTCTAAGCCAAGTCCTTAACCATTGCCATTACAATTATTGTACCACAAAATAGACAAAGTGGATCGGAGCTTCGGTCGTCCACATCCTCTGCACTTTTTATCCTTCTTTAATTGAGTTTACGGTTTTTTTACCAAAGTTCTTACTTTGCACCCTTGTTAACAACGGAAAAAGTTAGAAAATCCTTTTAAAGTTGAAATTAAATTGTAACTTTAACAATACTAAAAATATAATTTCATCATTTTAATAATTTATATTTTATCATTTTTAGAAGGAGATCAAAGTGTAATTTTATATTTACTAATTTTAAATTTTAAAAATTTTAAAGGCCTACACCTTACTTGATAAGAACTTGGATAGAAAAATGTTAATGAAATAAAATAATAGCCTTACAAATATTATTTGGTTTCTGAAGTATATCAATTTTTTCACTTTGATACTTAATTTTTTTTTATCTGGATTAATATAGAAATTACATTCTGTTTACCAATTTAAAGCGATGGTGTTAACTATAGTAAAAAAATTGATTTACATGTGATCCAATTAAAATACACCATATGACACTTACATCCAATTATAACAGACCACGTGGTTTCCTTGTTAATATTCATATATAAACTTTAAAAACCTCTCAAAAAATAAAAAAAATCTAGAAAAATTGAATTTTTAAAATAAATTTTAGGAACTTCTAAAATATATCAATAAAATTTCTAAAAATTCAAAAAAATCCAAAAGAAAAATATAAAAATGAAAGTTTTAATTAAATCTTATAAATATATATAAGGAATTGAAAAAATTTCGTTAAACATTAGGAAATTATAAGAAAATGTGAAATTTTAATATACATTAAATTATATATAATTTAAATATATAGTTTAGAAAAAAAATATTTTAAAAACTAAAATTAATATTTGATCAACATCCGTCAATAATTAATCAAAGTCAATCAATCATCAACCAATGCCAATCAATAATGAATCAAAATCAACCATAATTTTCTAAATTTTTTTATTATTATTTATTTTTAGAAATTATATTTGAATATTTATTTATTTTTTAGAATTATGTTTGTGGTCATTTGACCATAACAAAAGCTCTTGTCGAAACTTTGAGTTTATTGTCATGGCTCTATGATACCCAACCACTATCGGAAAGATATGTTCGTTTGACCCTCCATGTCATTCTCAAGTCGAGTCATTCTTTGGCGGAAAATGTGTGGCTCTAGTGCGCTGTATATGTATTAAGAAAAAATAAATTACATTATTACCCTAAAAGATATGGTTATCCTTTACCCATTCTCACAACTTGTCTCCACCAGTCTAAATTCTTATAATCTCGATGGAAGTTAGCTGCGATGTGCCGGATGTAGTAAATGGATCTCCATGGCACATTAGAACGCCTAATGATGGCAATTAATCATTTCCTTCTATTGGAGATGATGCAAATATTATCGTTGCTAATAACATACCTCCACAAGTTGGTAAGGAAGAATTCTCACGATTCCATGTTCTCCTTATCTACGATGGCAAATGTTATCGGCAGCACGTTCTTGTTGTCATCTTGAGAAACCGTAAGAAGTAGGATCTGTGTATATTTTCCTTATAGTCAGGTCCCATCTACTTGCACAAACGGCTTGTAGTGGAGAAATGGGCACACACATGGATCAAATGTCCAGAATATCTGATGAAAAATTCTTTTTCCCGGTTGTAGTTGGTCATCCGAGCTGTAATAAGGTCGTATCTGTAACTAAATGACAGTCCACGTACTCTCGCATAGAAGTTATTCATCCTTGTAGCTCATTATACGACGCATCGAAATCCCCGTACAATTGCTCAATTTCCATCTGTTTAGCTATCTACGTTTTTCGGTATGATACTCGATATTAGAATTGTGCCTGGATTTCGGCAATCAGTACAGAAATTTTAATGGTTGGCATGTCCTTCACCATGGGCATGATACACGTATAAATAGTTTTAGAATCAAGTTTTCGATGATCTTCTGTCAAACGTGTTAATGTGCATGTGTGAGGCCCAACAAATTTTTGTATCTCCCATATCTACAAATTTTGAAAAAATGCAGCTCGTACCTGCGAATTGCAGCTTTCTGCCGACTTTCAACACTCCCCAATATATAATGCTAGTTTAGACACTACGACTTTGTAGTCTACTGATATATTCATGCTATACCACTTAATAGCAAATATGCACTCTTCCTTACTTTTGAATCTTTGGCCTACGAACAACTCCTCAGAACCAGAATCTACGACCAGCTGGTGAGCAGGTAGTATTTCAGGGTACTCTGGGAACTCGGCTACGTGCGCCACATCGGAGTCTATGAGCGACATGTGTGGCCCAAGATTATTGTGTATCACAATACGTGGAATCTAGTTCCCGACTAAAGATGCGTTAATGTTTTCATCGTCATTCATGTCTTCGTCGTCAATATCATCAGGGACGTCGTCCATATCGGGATCACTGTCACAATCGACCTCTTGATCACAAGGATTACAATTATCTTATCCATCATCACCAACCACATCAATATCAAGTGCAACATTAAGATCGATATCAATCCCGCATATAGTCAATTCACTATCAACGCACGATATTGGAGCCATTATACACAGTTCTTGAACTCTATGTTCTTCACTATATGCAATGAGATCTTCAGTTGGCTCCACACCAGCTAATTTAGCAAATAAGTGAATCGGTGCATTTTGGTCACTCCAATTCCTACAATAAAGAGCGATAATTGTCTCCATGTCTTCATCGTCTACAAGTTTCATTTCGGTGAATATGATGGGATCTGTCGAAACTGGAAACTTGTAGAAAAGTTTTGAAATCCTTCTCCCACAATGTCTAACCATTTTTGCTCTAATCCTTTCCTTCATATCGTCGAACAAGACATTTCTCTTAAATCTCATTGCTATTTGTTGACGACATTCAAATATACATCCAACGGTTGTTGTCAAGATTGTTTCATCGAATAAACGCATACGAAAAACTGATTATCCATCTTCAATACTCAAGTTGTTAAAAAATAAACAAAAATTCTCCAAACAATTTCGAACAGCATAAACATAACAATATCAAATTTATTGCCATTTCTAACAATATCTATGACAGAAATATTTTCCATATTTATCTTTTTTTTCCTATTGTTATCACTAACTAACAATTACTTATAATAGTTACTAACATAAAAACTTTTAAATATATTAAAAAAATTTAAAACATAACATTCACAATAAACACGTAATTAATCTAAACACAAAACTTACTAACAAATCACAATAAACAAAATAAATTTAGAACAAAACATAAAAATAACACTAAACAAACTATATAATACTAACAAAATAAATTTTTCTTATCATAATTTACTCTATTTGAAAATAACAATGAAAATAATAATACCTTTTCTTTCTTCTCTTATACCGTGTATACACCAGAATGGACTAAGTAGTGTCGCCTATCACTTTGGCTGGACAAAGTGGTGCCGCCTATCACTTTGGCAGCACTACTAAAATATTATTATTATTTTTTAATTGAATTTTGTCAGAATCCTAGGGTGGTGCCACCTATGCACCACCCTCAACCTCTTTGAATATACCATTTTGGTACATAATTTTTGAAACATGCTATTTCAGTATCTTTTTTTAAAATTTTATATTATATAGGTTAAAAAACTTTTTTATTCTGCTTCTCTTTTTTTCTTTCTTTTTCCCTTCCCTTCCCGCCCTCTCTTTCACCTTCTTCTTCTTCTCTTCTTTTATTCAAAAACTTTCTCTCTTCCGGCCAAAAATAGGGCATTAGGGACCATTATAAGGTCCCCAAACACAAAACTCGATGGCTAAAGCCATGACCTGTCCCATCGCCTGACACCGCAGGCCGGTGCCGCCTATGGAGATGGCATGACTGATGGTGCTGCCTCTGCCAAAGGCGTGACCAGTGGGTGCTGCTTGTGCCTAAGGCGTGACCATTGGGTGTCGCCTCTTTTCTAGGCGTGACCCGTTGTGCTGTACCATCTATGACAGCGATTTGTGTCGTCTATTAAACTGCCTCCACTATTTTTTTTATTTTTTATTTTTTGTTCTCATGCAAATTCTATTAGAATCTTAGGACGTATGCACGACCCTCCAGCCCTTTGAATGTACCATTTTAGTACATAATTTTTGAAACATGTTATTTCAATTTTTTATTTTATATTATATAGGTAAAAAAGGCCATAAATTTATGAGCCCATGATTAATTTTATTACCATATTTATTAACTAGCAACCATGTCTATATATATACACACATATACAACAGGAGAAAAATGAAAGAAAGGAAGGCAGGCAAAGGGAGAGAACTTGGAAGAAGCTCCAATGGAGGATAAAAGGCGATGCTTCAGTTTAAGTCAAAACAAGTTTCTTCAGCATTGGTGCGTGCTTTTCTTATCTTCCTTGGCCATTTTGCCTTTAACTCAATCTTTCAACTATGGCAAAGCCCTCTCCAAAAGCCTCCTTTACTTCGAATCCCAACGCTCCGGCCGCTTACCCTACAACCAAAGAGTCACCTGGCGCCACCATTCTGGCCTCACCGATGGCCTTGAGCAAGGGGTAACTCCTCCATTTCAGCCTTATACCTACAACATGTTCATGAAGTCATTCATATATATTGTGATGTTTGATATATGTATTTCTAATTTGTATGAACAGGTGGACTTGGTGGGAGGGTACTATGACGCCGGAGACAATGTGAAATTCGGTTTGCCAATGGCTTTCACCATTACCATGCTCTCATGGGGTGTCATTGAATATGGAGATGAAATCTCCAGTGCCGGAGAGTATACTCACGCTCTCGAAGCCATCAAATGGGGAACTGATTATTTCATCAAAGCTCATACTCACCCAAATGTCTTATGGGTTGAGGTATGAAACCAAAATATACTAAACCACCTTTGTTTTTCTTTTTCTTTTTCTTTTTTTCTTTCTTGGATGAGTTGACGATAATTTTATTTTGACATATTCAATGAGTTTTAATTAGGTGGGAGATGGTGACACCGATCATTACTGTTGGCAGCGACCGGAGGACATGACAACATCCCGGCAAGCCTACAAGGTGGATGAGAAGAATCCAGGATCAGAAGTTGCCGGTGAGACGGCAGCTGCAATGGCGGCTGCCTCCATTGTGTTTAGGAAAACAAATCCACATTACTCTCACCTACTACTGCAACATGCAGAACAGGTAAAAACTATCTAAACCTTAATGACGTTGCCATATTTATGACATATAACATATTGTATTTAGTAGGTATACTATTAACCAAAAACATTAACCTTTTTTTTTTTTTTGCTTGTTAATATATAAAACATGGGTTCTTTCCCCTCTTTTCCTGAATTAAATTATGGGCAGTTGTTTGAGTTTGGAGATAAGTTTAGAGGGAAGTATGATGAAAGTGTTAGGGTGGTGAAAGGGTACTATCCGTCGGTGAGTGGGTTCAAAGATGAGCTGTTGTGGGCAGCTTTGTGGCTATACAAGGCCACCGACAAGGAGGATTATTTGAGGTATGCTTTGGAGAAGGCAAATGAATTTGGTGGAATCACTTGGGCCATCACTGAGTTCAGCTGGGATGTCAAGTTTCCTGCTCTTCAGATCATTGCTTCAATGGTACAACTATTTTATACACATTTAGGATCATGTACATACGTTTAAGATTGAGTTCATTATAATTTCATTATGCTTATGCAGTTGTTGACGGAAGAAAATCATAGGGAGATGGGGTTCAAGCTCGTATTCGAACAGTATCGTTCAAAGGCTGAGTATTATTTGTGTGCTTGCCTTAACAAGAACAATGGGAGCAATGTGAACCGCACCCCAGCAGGTCTATTGTACATCCGACAATGGAACAACATGCAATATGTAACGAATGCAGCATTTCTTCTCACAGTTTATTCCGATTATCTTCGAGCGTCAAATCAACGGCTGAGATGCGACCGCGGCAAAGTTGGTCCGGAAGAAGTCCTCTTGTTTGCAAGATCACAGGCTGATTACATCCTGGGAGCTAATCCAATGGGCATGAGTTACTTGGTTGGGTATGGTTCAAGGTACCCTCAAAGGATGCACCATAGAGGAGCATCAATTGAATCTTATAAAGAGAACAAGGGATTTATAGGGTGCACTCAGGGGTATGATTATTGGTATCCAAGAAATGATCCAAACCCTAATGTTGTTTTTGGGGCCCTGGTTGGAGGGCCAGATCAGATGGACCGATTTAGTGATGATAGGAAAAATTTCATGCAAACTGAGGCTTGTACCTATAATACAGCAAGCCTTGTTGGGGTTTTGGCTAAGTTGCATGGTGTAGAAGAAGAAGATGGATATTTGAATACTCCTTTACTTGCTTCTAGCTAAACCCTTAAACGAAAAACCGGCCTAACATCATGCATTCAATCATATATATACAGGAATAGGAACAGAAATAAATGTTTTTTTCTTCCATTTTCTTATAGTTCAATATTTGTGAAAGTATGTGATTTTTCTTCTCCAATACATTCAGGGGGGGCATTCTTAAGTTTTGTCTAAATCTAATATCTGAAATTGAATCTCCATTTCATACGATCTTAAGGATGCAATCAATCGCCATGTAATGATTGTAGGTACATTCAAGATTTGATTTGGTTGTACTTGTGGATTTGGATGTATGTTGTTAGCTCTACACCTACCAATAATGTTTCTGATCATTATTAAGGGTAAGTAAAGTAAGTCAACAAAGCCTGAAAGCATTTGAGGGTCTTATTTTTTATTTGTTGGAACTACATCTATATATATTGTTGTACAAAAGGAGAAAATAAATAAACAATTAGAATCTTACAACACCCTCACCACAATCATCTGCTTGTAGTGAAGATTGAAAGGCTTTGTGGTACAAGATCCAAAAATTTACTTATCTAACCAAACTGGTAAAAAATAGTGGCTCAAGTACTTATTTCCAAAATTTCAGTTCTATTGCACATTAAAACAGCAAAATGGTGTGGTTTCAAGAAGCTACCATTGGTTTATTGTGTACCAAAGGAGGTTCCTATAGCATATTTTCAGCTCCATTGCTTATTTTCTCTGCACGTTTTTAGTCCCTGGTATCATTGGCCATCTTCAAGCTCTTAGAAATCATTAAAACTGCAAGTTTCTATCACTATTGGGATAAATGGATTGATTGTGTGAGCAAAATCATAGTGATCACTTGAAGTTTTGAAGGTTGCCTCATAATAAGTTCAATTCACCCTTATGAACTGCAAGGTCTCCTTGAAGACTGCTTTTAAAAAATGGGCTTTTAATGATGGTAATGAGGGACGGCATCTGAATCTCATGAGAATTGGGGAAGAAATTGTACATAAGTGTAAATGTATTCCTTTGGCAGTAAGAACATTGAGAAGCCTACCGCTTTAGAAAATTGATGAATCTGAACGTGTCTTCATAAGGGATAAGAGATAGTGAAATATGGAGACTTGAAACATGGTAAAATATAATTTTCACTTTGCTCAAGCCTCCATATTGCACTATCTCTTATAGAAAGACAATCAGATTTATCAGTTTTTTGAAACAAAATGCTTCCCAATATTCTCACTGACAAAAGAAAAATTTGCACTTTTGTACAAGTCCTTTCCGATTCTCATAAGATTAGATGTTGTCTCTCATTGCCTCATTAAAACTCATTTTTTAAACAAAGTCAAGCAGTCCTCAAGAGTATTACTCTTAAGTTCATAAGGGCGGATCGAACTCATTATGAAGCAATCTTTAGACTTCAAATGGTCTCAATGATTTGCTCTCACACACACAAACGATCCACTCGATCCACTGATCCCAATAGTGACAAAAATTTGCTTTTCAGGTATAGGATCACTTGTTGCCCTAGTCCGAAAGACCGCTAGAGGATTGGTTTGATCCCAAGTCACTGAACATTCCGCGAGCAAGCTTGGAGGCTATGCTGGCTGCCTGAAATACCTTGACAGAAAGAACACTGAAAAATTGTCATCCCTGAAATACCTTGGAGGCCAGAATAACCAGCATTGAATCAGTTGGTAACCAGTATGTAATATGCAGAACAAGTAATGAATATGATTCACAAATGGCAGTGAAATACCTAAACAACATTAGTTTCAATTTAGCTAAGGATACTGCTAGGCACATGAGGTAGATCCAACTTTCCTATGTATTAGTACTATTAAGTTAACTTTTTGTTACACCAAATTTGAATCACCATTTTTGCCAATAAGCTTAAAGCATCAAAGCATCAAAAAGAATGGTGGAAAAACTCAAAACAAGATCTGAAACAAGTATTTTATCAAAATGAGAATGTTATAAAATTCAGAAGCAAGCTGATTAGAGTAGAACCATGAACACTAACAAAGTAAACCAGAAAAAATAACAATAATAATCATAATAAATCAATGTAGAATCCTAAAGGACTAACATTCCTTGCACTAGAACAGCAGGGACAATTTTCATTACAAACAATTAATCGGGCAAGATTTTGATGTCAAATACAATTATAAGAACCAAAGCACACCAAAAAGGCTACCCTCGATTCATATGTAGATATTTCTTCCATGTCTTTTAAGGAGTAAAAAAGAAACCAAACATTTTAGTTAACAAAAACTTAATTGAAATCAACCACAACACTGTAAGAATTCCACAACCCAGATTCTCAAATGATCTTACTTTCCTCATTCACCAAATTTGCTAATCTGGGTACATGAAAAATATGAGGAAGGGTAAGAACTTCAAGCACGTTCCAAGCAGAACAATAGCAAAGAAAAATAGACAAATGTACTTGTTGATGGAATCTGTTGTAATTGGACACAATGGCAACGCCAGCGAAGCAGAAATCAGGCGATGGAGCAAAGAGTGAGTGGCGGCGGTCGAGAGGGAAGGAACAAGGGTTAAGGAAGGGTTTTTTCTTTTCTTTTCATAAAGAAGCAAACTTTATAGAACAACATGAATAAATAAAAGAAAAACTGGACTTGGTTGAGGCCTAAGCCCTAAGGGAGGTCCAATATAAAATCTAATTTTATTTCATCTATTAAAAAAATTTCTTCATAAATTATTGAAGTTAGGGATAGTAAACGTCTCTTCTCGAGAATTTAATTCTTTACTTTATTTTATCTTAAATATTTTTTTAATTTTTATATATTAATTTGACTTTTTAAAATTTATAATTATATGGTTTAAAATTTTATAAAAAAAATTTAAATTATTTTATATATTATCTATGATTTTTCATAATTTTAATCAATATAATATATATAATATTAGAAAATAATAAATGACATGTGTATTTTAATAATACCAAGTGACTGGTCAATGCTAATCAATATCAATGAACTCTAATCAACGCACAGTTAATATTGGTCAATAATCGATCAAAGCCAAAAAGATTTTGGTTGATTGAAATTGACTGGCTATTGACCAATATTAATTGGTATTGACCTGTCACATGGTACCATTAGAATATATTACATGTTTTTTAATATTATATATATTATATTGACTAAAAATGTAAAATATATATAATTATAAAATTTAAAATTTAAAATAATATATAAAAATTGAAAAAATGTTATAATAAATAAAAATTATTTAAATTTCAAGTAATTAAAAAAAATTGAAATTGACATACCTCTCTAATATTATATATTTTATAGTTTTATAAAAAAAATTTAAACTTGTTTTTTTAAATTTCTTTTTTTACTATTTTTATTTTTTCAAGTTTTAAATTTTATGTAATAATACAACTAATTTATTTGTAATTATCGTATTTTTTAAAATTTTTTATATTTTATATTTTTAATGTGTTCATAGATTAAATAAAAGAAAATATTTATTTTTGACATAAAAAATGTCATGTGATGCTTTGTGATTTGTTATAATATATGTTTCAAAGTCTGTAAAAAATAAACTAAAAAATATAATGAAAATATACTTTTAAGTATTAAATTGAAATAAAAAATTAAATATCAAAATAAGAAAATAAAAATAGCGAGTGCATTAAGCCTAAATAAAAAAGTAATCGCAAATATTTGGGGTAGTTATATATATAGAAGGAAGATGAAAGATAAGTTGGTGAAATAAAAATATTTGGTGAATTGACGTTACACCAAAGTCAGATTAATCCAAAATGAAGAAAAAAAATAGATGGAAAGGACATCACAATTATGTGGCTGCATCATCTCTCAAACACCTAATTCCATTATACAACTCATTAACCCAAACTCTACCTAGAGTAAGCATCGCAATGACGTGCATCATTTTCTTAATTTAAGAGTTTAGATTATGTTAAAACACTTCAAAACTATAGACAACTTCTTGATTACCCAAAGCCTCAAATCCGAAGCCAAAGAATTTCTATTATTAAAATTTTTATTTAAAATAAAAAGGTCTTTTAAAATTTCCAAAAAAAAAAATTGTTAAATACAAACAAAAAAGTAATGTTAAATATTCTATTGGTTTTAGATTTTTCTTTATATAATTTTTAAGATATGAATGAATTGAATTAAATTTTATTAAACAAATTATTAAAAAAATAATAAGGATGATGGAAGATTAATGGGCATCTTATATTCTTTTCATCTATACTGCAAGTCCTTGACTGTCCATAAGTCAATGAGAGCCATAAAATTTTTGATCCAGGATAAGAGGCTCTATCAAAAACATGTGATGCAAATACATCCAAACATATTTTTTATTACTGCCATAATGTTTGTGGATTTTAATCTTTTAAGATTTGTATCTTTTGTCAATTTAATCTTTATTTTTTTTTAAATTAAATTTAACTTTCAACTTTTTTAAAAAAATCGTATTTGACCATCAAGCTTTCAACTATATTTTGGATTAGGGGAAGCAGTGACCTAGACACCAGCACAAAAAGAAATATACTTGACAGCTCAAAATACACAAACATTATTTGGTATTTTACATCATCCAATCATAATACATCATCAAATCAACAAGTCCAAGGTTAATGATAAACTTACACCACCGCAAACTATGTTTGCTTTATTTAGGCTACCACTGCCATACACAATCATACATGCCAAACGGGCTTAGTAGAAACTATAACATGGATGAAACATGGTTCTGTTTGTGGAATGCCAGTTCCTACTGCAGAACAACGCATTCTTGTGTCCCACCCACCATAGCGCGGTGGGAGGTTTTGGTGATGGTGCTTTCTTCTTCAGTGGATTCAGCTTTAGGATCGGGCTCCTTAGGCAGACTCTTAGCATCATGTTCAATGCCATCTTCGCCACTGGCAATGACTTCAAAGATGAGTGCATTCACTTCCCGGAACCTCTCATCAGAGAGAGAAACCTCAGCCAGGAGCCTCCAAGCATTTTCATCAGACGCCTCATCATAGTCCTTCCTCCTTTTTAACACCATATGCCCACTAATTTCCCACACAGCTGGGTTCACCTGGGTGTCCAGAAGCTCCGGACTCACTTCCCCGAGAGCTTGTTTCTCAGCATAACACTGTTAGTTCAGTTGAAATTTTGCAAAACCAATTGTAAGAACTAGCAGCATCAACTAGCAGCATCATGGAGATAGCCAAGAAGCGTAAATTATACTTAAGCTTATTACCTGTGGAAGGAGAAAGATCCGCTTTCCACAATCGGAGATGAGGACATTATATGGTATGTTGTTCTCTTGAAGGCAAATGCAGGCATCAGAGACTGTGTCAGACAAGGCCTGAAGAGTGTTACCACCCTCAAAGACAAGACCCCTGACCGGATAGTTCAAAAGCTCTGAGATTATCACTTCATCATTCAAAGTGGTTATCTTCTTCGTTGGAGCTTTCTCGATGGGAAAGGGCACAGCCAAGTAGTAAGCCTGTAACAATTGGAATAGTTAAGTCGTCTAAACCATATCTAACAGATAGATGTATCTTAGTGGCACAAAGTACATTAAGTACCAAATTGAGAGGTTAGTACCTGGAAGTGAAGGTGATTGATTGTAGCAAATGCACCCAAGCTGTTATAACCCAATCTGAAATATGGATTCCCAGCTTCAGCTGCCATATAAAGTGCAAGCAAGAAGCTCTCACGGTCGATCCGCTGGGGCAAGCATTCAAGGATTCGAGGAATCAACAGCACGTGTCCATATTCAATAGGACTGACCTGTCATATTGTATGTGAACAATGTTATTTTTACAAGTTAACACTCTTGCTCAGATAGTTATTCTAGTAGCGTTACATACATTTATGGCAACAACACTTGGAGAATTCTCAGCATCAATGGGAGCACTTGGGTAGAACTGAACTTCACCATCTTCACTTGCTTCAAACTGGAAGAGAACCTCCTCTTGCCCAACCTTGGTGAAGTTGAACTTGTTCCCATCGAAGGGCTGGAGAACCTTATCAACACGGAACTCAGTTGGCCTCTTCTTAAGGTGGCGACCCTCATTCAGCTGGGCAACGAAGCCATATTCACCAGGAATCACCTAAACAATGATAAACGTACAATACTTTGATGGTACTAACAACTCAATTAACCATAAGATTTCTGCTTATTTGCAGGTAAACAATTGAAGCAAGGGAATAGAAAAGGGGCCAAACGAGACCTTGGTTTCACAGGCAGTAACATCATAGCGAAAGAGCCCTCTTTGCATCCGATCTTCCCACTACCATAAAACCATGTTAACAATCATCAGCCATGACAATGATCTTAATCATAATCAAGACAAGCATAATAGAAAATTTTTACCTCCCCAAGAATGAGCGAGTCAAGAAAAGCAACAGGGGGTTCTTTGTTCTCAATTCCAAGCACCACTTTTTCACTCTCAATATTGTTCAGTTTCCTGAAAGCATATAAAGGAAGCTTCGCTCCTATAAACCAAAACCCAGTTCCAGTTAAACTTCATCTCTACAAAACACACACACAAACACACACAATCTATTCAAACAAACAAGGTTACAAAGTAAATTTAACGAACACCTGGGATGCAGCAGCTTCTAAGGCAATTCTTTCCACACCCACTGCTGCGGCGAGCAGTCTCTTCAGTCTCATCCTTCTGGTAATTCGAAACAACAGTCGGAACCCTCTTAATCCTGAGCATCATCTTGCTACAACTTCTTTCTTTGTCCAATAAAAATTCAAATAAAATGAAAACCCACAAAGAACAACAACGTCGACTACGAAAAACACCACCACCACCACCAAATTATTCTTACGAGCGATCTAAATAAGCTTCTTCGATAGTAAATTTTTTTCTTTTTTTTTTAATACTAAAAGCTACCTATATCAACTACTGAAACTCTAAAAGACAACACCGCCGCCAGCAAGGAAGAGGAGATCAGAAGGACTACCGCCTTCAGAAGGCAAAGCTCCACGCCCGCCGTGCGGCGCAGGGTTCCTCTCGATCACACAACTCTTACGTCGTACAGATCGGGCATGAATAAGAAGAGGCCGGTAAACTCTGTGTATAGCCGTGATGTCCACAATTTGTCTAACCTGGGTGTTACCCCAAAATGGAAAACCCAGAACTCGAAAGCCCTTCAAACTAATTTAAATCTAATACCCAAACTCTCCAGCATCAGAAAAAAAGGACCAGATTTGCAGATGAAAAGAAAAAAAAAAGGCAAAGTTAGAAGCTAAATTGTGATTTCTTTGGTGAGGAGAGGAAGAAGAAGAAGAAAAGGAGATATATATATAAGAGGGGAGTGAAGGAGAAGTTGGGTTTTTGGAAGGATTGCAGGCAACAGTTGTAAGAAATAGGTAGTAGTTAAGTAAAGAAAGCTGGTGGCCCTCGTGCCTTCTTCTGAGTTAGCTTTTTTTTTTTTTGGCTCAAAGACAAGCACTTGACACAGAACTATGAAAACGAAAGGGAGAGAAAGAGAGTGAATATGCTTCTCCTTGTTGATGATGTTTTTTTTTTCTTAATTTCTTTTTTCTACTTCATCCGTACGATACGAGCCTCAAAAGGGGGAGTAGAGGAGGTTGCCGGAGATGGTGAGCTCCGAGGTTGGAACCCCAGTCGGGCCGTACGGACGGGGCGCGGAAGGACTCTAGGGTGGCTCTGCAGTGGTAGACTCGTTCAAGGATTTAAATTGGATTTGCTCACTTAATTATAAAATAATAACAAAAAGAAAAGAAAATGATGTAAGAAAAATTAAAGATAGAATTGTAATCAAATCCCAATTTGTTGGGAATCTAATTTTAAAACCACAAACCAATCCACTATAGCGGCAGGCGGAAAAGAATACAACAGAAAATTGAAGGGGAACACGTAAAGTTTATAAAAAATTCATTTGAAAATATCCACTTTATATCCCCTAAAATTTTTATGAGAAATAAATTTTTAGTTGGAAGAATCGGCTCCTTTTGCGGCTTGGAAAGGAGGTAGTGATTAGGACTGTGGCCCAAGCATTACCGGTTTATTGCATGAGCCTTTTTATGCTTTTGCTCAACATTTGTGACAATCTCCAAAAGTTGATGAACTCTTGTTAAAGGCGAGCTCAAATTCCAGTAACTCTGCACGATTTTATTGGGCTTTTTCGGGTAAGCTTTGTGTGGGAAAGAAATTCGACAACATGGATTTTCGAAACTCACATTGCTTCAATTTAGCAATTCTTGGTAAGCAAGGGTGGAGTATTCTCTCCAACCTAGATTATTTTCTTAGTAGACTCTTCAAAACTAGATTTTTTTTGTGGGATGAGTTCTTAGCTTCTTCTAAGGGAGATAACCCCTTATTTGTGTGGAAAATAGTTGTGCGGTTAAACTCTTGCTTTTGAAAGTACTAGGTGGTGATTTGGAGATGATTATCGGCTATCAGTCTACAATGATTTGTCGTTTGTTGACGATTCTAATTTCTTTGTTACTTCAACACCCCTCAACGACATAAAGGATTTAGTTGTGCGTGATTTCCTTCAAGCTGACCATAGAGAGTGGGATAAGGACTTGGTTGAGGGCTTGATGGTCTCGATCAATGTTAGGCATGTTTTGCAACTACCAGTCAACTTGGTCTAGCCTCCTGACTCGTTAATTTGGAACTACGACAAGCAGGGTATTTATATAGTGAAGTTTGGCTACCGACTTGCCTTTGATTATTTAGCTAGTTCTTTAAGTTGTCAAGTTGAGGGGCCCTTGGTTGCGGATTTGGAATTCGCTCCTTGTACCAAAAGTTAAAGAGTTATTGTGGTATTGTCTACGTGCTTTTTTATCAACACATTGTCGATTAGCTAAACAGGGTTGTGCTATCTTGTTACTTTGTGCATGCTACGGGGGATTTGAGGATGTCGATCATATCTTCTTATGGTGTCCTCTTATTGTCAATGTGTGGTCCTTATCTGAGATTGTTCCATCTCCTCCAACCTTAGTTGCGTGGCTCTAAATTTTATTGTTGCTCTATGATAATGCTTTGTTCGAAACTGTTGTCATGACTTGTTGGAGCAGATGGTACTTTAGGAACTTGCTTTTTTGGAATGCTATTGATACCTCTATTGCTTGGGTTGTTGTTTTTATTGCTTGCTATCACCAGGATTGGAGCGATTCTATGGTTGTCTATGGACAAGTTTTGGTGTGATTATCTGCGTTGTGTGCTATGACTAAGGTGTGGCAGCTATGTAGTCGATTCCTCATCAGTTCGGTTGCACCAGTTGGTGCGCACCATTCCATTAATAAATCGAAATAGTTATTTTTATTTTCCACTCCGGTAAATTTTTTTGTCTATATTATTAGAAAAAGTTCAGTTTGAAAATGGTTTTTGTAACACCCCTCACCCGTATTCAATGCTGGAATAGGGTTATAGAGCATTACCGGACTTATAATACAATCAAACATTCATTTCACATACATTTTCAAATTTCATGCAATCATCATTCAAACTCAATCACATTGCCCCTAATACGAGCCTACGAGGCCCTAAATATGCTTCAGAAGTGGTTCGGGACTAAACCGATAGCTCGAGAATTTTTTTAGGAAAACTTAGAAAATTTTCCATAATACAAGGGACACACGCCCGTGTAGCCCAGCCGTGTGTCTCACACAGCCAAAGACACACCTGTGTCACAGGTCGTGTGGACATTTGAAATAGGATCACATGGTCGTGTCCCAGCCCCTGTCAAACACCGCGTAACTCTCTAACTTGGGTCATATGGCCAACACACACGCCCGTGTAGCTAGCTCGTGTACCCTAAGATATGGCCACATACGCCTGTATGCCAGGTCGTATGCTAGGCCGTGCCAAACTTGTAGGGTATATTGACTTATGCCACACGACCAAGTCACATGCCCGTGTTCTAGGCCATGTGGAGCATACTGACTTGATTCTTAATTCAACACCAGGGGACACACGGTAGTGTAACATAACTGTGTGTCACACAAGGCTGAGACACACTCCTGTGTGGACAAAAATAGGCTATTTATCGAGCCATTTTGCCACCCAAACATGCTTACACCTACATCAACCCAATTGGCACCAAAACATAGTATATATAGGCATTCAAATCAACTAAATCAAGCCTAAATCATGCTAATTCTATACCATCATCCATAATACACACAAGTCATACAATCTGACAACACACCATCCAATTTTATACCAATTTCTCTTTCTCATATCATCAACATAGTCATTTTCTAAACATGCATTATTTTACCTAAGTTCACAAGCATATTAATTCTCTATTCATCAACCATTTGGCATCCACACCACCTATAATCAACAAGCATCACATATCACCATTTAACACATAACCAAAGTCATATACACATATGAATGCACAATTACATCAACCAAATTAAGCCAACTCTCATGGCTATGTAGAAAACCAAAACGTTAACTTTTACAAGCCATTACAATTGGTTAAATTCATAGTTAACACATATGTACCAAAATAACCAAACTCCTATACATGCCATATACTTAGAACACTTAAGTTCAAAAGTACCAAAGTGATAGTAAGATAGTGTGATGAAGTCTCCGACAATCCCGAATCCGAGCTAGCTTTGATTCACTATAAAACACGGAAAATAAACAAAGTAAGCTAAAAAACTTAGTAAGCTCGTATGAAGATAATAAGCAAAACTTACCATTTAATTTACCATTCAAAACATGCATATAACATACCACAAAATAATTAACCACAATCTTAACATGTATTTAATCATCTATTTAACCATGAGTTCACTTCTTTCATAAGTTCGATGCATATACAGTTTATGTACATACCTATTTTGATACATATCTATTCTCACCATTTCACATCTTCGATATACCCGTTGAACCATTTGGAATAATACAAGATACACGAGAATCTTACACTCTAAGTGCCAATATATATAGTCGAAGCTATCTCAATATCATATCTCAATAATGCTCACTCTCGAGCTATCAACGGGTCTGCTCACACAAGCTGACGGTCATGACGTAACTACACGGTGCTGCTGGCAACACATGCTAGATAACTCAGCCACCGGTAAGACGTATGAATCAGCATCCAAAACAATAATAACCTCTAACGACATGTCATTCGTATCATAATCTATTCCTAAGGTTCAACTGGGATTTCCAATGCCGAATCATCGTCAAATAAGTATGCAATGTCGTATTCAAAATTTATGCAATATCAAAGCATTTAAAATAAAATTATAACAAAGCTTATTACATACGGACTTACCGCAAATGTAAAAACGGCGAATTAAGTCTATTAATCCAAAACCTTGTTATTTCCCCGATCTAAATCTGTATTTCACCTTTTTTGATCTAAATAATATCAAATTTAAATTATTTAATAATCTCTCTATTCAATTTAATCCAAAAACACACATTAAGGTACTTTTACTTTTTACCCCTAATATTTCACATATTTACAATTTAGTCATTATTTCACAAAATTACAAATTCATGCAATTCAACCAAAACCCATGCTAGCCTAATTTTAATTAGGTCCCTAACAGTCCATATTTTCTATTTATTTCAAAATTTAACCACCAAATTTTCATACTTCACAATTTAACCCCTAATTGACAATTTTGTCAAAAATCCCTTTACAAATGTTATTTATCTAACAGCAAGCATGCATTTTCTATCATCAAACATCAAAAATCACATAGATTCATCAATGGAAAAAACTAAACCTTTTAACAATTTTACAAAATAGTCCCTGGACTAGCTAGACTAAGCTGTAACGATCTCAAAAACATAAAAATCATTAAAAATGGGACAAAATACACTCACCAATTGAGCTAGGAAGCTTGGCAGATTATAAAGCCCTAACAATGGCTTCTCTTCTTTCTTATTTTGGCTAAGAAAGATGAATGAATTCAATTTTTTGTTTTTGTTTTATTTAATTATAACATAATTTACCCAATTACTTTTATAGCCTTTAAAAATATCAAAATTTTCACTTATACCAAGCCAATAACTTCCACTAACTTAATTATGGGATAATTAATACTTAAGGACCTTTACTTTAATATTTCATAACTATTAGACACCTTTAGCTAATAGAACACAAGTTTTACACTTTATGCGATTTAATCCTTTTTATCAAATTAAGCATTCAAATGATAAAATATCTTAACGAAAATTTCATAAAATCGTACTATTATGCTGTAGGCATTAAAATAATAATAAAATTATTATTTTGAACTCAGATTTGTTCTCCCAAAATCATTGTTTTGTTTTGACTAAAAACGGGCTGTTATAGTTTTTTTTTGCACAACAGAAAAATAAAATTTTGAAAACCGAGTTAGTTTCTGATATTTATAGCAATAAAATTTTTTTGGTGCCCCAAACCTAGCCGGAACGAATTGACTCGAATTCAGAACATCACATTAGCCACTTATGTGACTCTCCTTATTGGTAATCCAAACACACCATAAAATCAACCATCACACCATCAAACCATGCTTAATCAAGTATTTCTAGTCATGCAAGCCTAAATCATGCTTCGATTAACACAAATTAGCAATTTTATAATAGAGGTAAGATTTTCATTTTGTACATCATTGGCGAAAAACATATAAATCATAAAAGTAATCTAACAAGTGCCTTGGGCATTCTATTTTAAACCATTTGTGAAAATTTCAACTTAAAGTGACCTTTGAAACTCACTTAATTTCAAAACCAAATTTAAGGACTAAAATGTAAATTTTAAAAAATATTAGATAAACCATTTTAATAAATTGAAGTTAACATATTGAAATTCAATTTTTAAATCCATGTCATGTAAATTTTTAAAGCATTTTGTGGTGTTTAATGCCTCCAATTCTATTATGTAAAAATTTGGACTTATTTGCAACAATTTCAAAATATGCCCAAAACACTCTGAAAATCTTGTCGCGACCATGCGATTTTCACATCGTGAAATCAAGCCATCGTTGTGACATCCTATAGGTCTTGTCGTGACACGACTGGAAAAATTGCAGAAAAATTTCAGCACTTATATATAACACTTTAACACTTAAATGCACATACCAATTGATGGTTTCATGCCATTTTTCCTATTCTAACATATCATATAGCATACTTAAATCATATTAATCATGCTCAAACATAAAAGGTCACACATTAACATGCTTTGGCATCTAAATCAATCACCTAAGCTAACATGCTTTTCTAAAGTTTCAAACCAATTTACTTAACACAACAAATTTGCATATAAGGTAATTTAAAGTGCAATAAAGGTACATACCTTGCCATTGGTCATTTTGCATCTTTCCAAGCCCTCAACATATCATTTAAGCCATTTTAACAGCAAATCAATAAATCACATGCATGTTATTCAATAATTTAACAAAGCATTCATCTAACATACTTCAAGCAGTCATCCAAGCAATTAAACATCTACAAAATAGTTATAAAAGTCCTTAAACAGTCCATGGAAAGTCCATTTACAAACCAAAACAAATCCAAAGTCTAATCCCTTAATATAAACTCATATTGACATCCCTTATTAACCAAAACCATTTCGCATGTATAATCGAGATGCCTTTGCTTTTGGATCTCAAACTTGCCCACTTAAACACTCCACAAAAGCTATTTCTTTGTAAAAATAGACACAAAAGAGTGTGAACTTAGCCAAGTTCAGTGAGTACTCAAGATGCTACAATAATTTATAAACACAAGATGTAACGACCCGATAGTCACGGGTGCCGAAAAATGTATTTTTGAGACTTCATTTTCATAAATTAGACTCGTAAATATTTATTAGAAATATTTACGAAGTTAGTTGTGTGGTTAATTAGGTTTTGGTTAGGTAAATTTGCATGAATTAAGAGTAAATAGGTAAAATGACTAAATTACATATAGGGTGAAAGTTGAATTATAGATTAAAGAATAATTAAAGGGACTAAAGAAGAAATTTTACCATTGTTTCTTTAGTGGGATTGCATTAGATAAGATATTTTTTAATTTATTATATGTATATATTATAATAATTAAAGTTCTCTTAAGTATTTAGTATATATATTATATTATAATAATAAAACCAATAGGTAAATAAGTAAAAGAAATAAAGAAAGACAAGTAAAATCAAAATAAAAAAGAAAAAGAGAAAGAATGAAAGAAGCAGACGCACGGCCTAAGGGCTTCAAAAATTTTCAAGTTAAATTGGTTAGTCAATTTAGTCCATTTTTCTTATAATTTTTATGTTTTTGGAATCCCGGTATTAAATACTACCCAACCCATGTCAAAATTTTAGAAATTATTGAGTTTTTAGATGTTGAATAATTTTAGTATTAGAGACTAAATTGATAGATTTCTAAATTAGAAGTGAAAAAGGATTAAATTGTAGAATAAATTGTAAATTTTGAGTAATAGGGACTAAATTATAGAAAATTCAAAATTTAGGAGTTTAAGTGAAAATAGGGAGTTAAATTTAGATTAAAGTGAAATTTTTGTAAAAATATAAGATTAATTGTGAAGAATAAAAATTAGTCTCGGTTTAGGGACTAAATTGAAATTTAGGCAAATATTGAGTCAATATTTAAATATTTGATATGAAATTGAATTGTGTTATATTGATGAATTTTAATTGTTTTAATTCCGTAGCTAACGTCGTACCAGAATCCTCGACTAAAAAGGGGAAAGAGTATATTGATGTAAAATTATTACATTTTGATTTCTTGTAAATGGTAAGTATTGGAGGTGAGAACTATTGTGTTTTACAATTGAAATGGATTGATTCGGAATGTGATAAATTTATTGAATTTATATGAATTGAATTGGATTCATATGTATATATGTGATAATGTGATTATATGAAAATTTGATATTGGATATTGGTTATATTTGAAAAAAAAATGTAACCCTATTAACTGTATCGGGCTGAGTTGGATATAGATAACATGCCATAAGATTGGAAGAGTTCAGGGATTTCTTCGACTTCGAGGCGATGAGACACTAGGTGTCAATTTACTACTTTGGATTAATTCGATGAGGCACTAGGTGCTAATTTACTTTGGTTTAGCCGATGAGACACTAGGTGTTAATCTATTACTTCGAATTATCCGATGAGGCACTAGATGCCAAACTGGTGTGTTTTGGTTATATCCGTGTATCTGTCCGAGCCCAAGTCGTACTAATAGGGGCAAATAAATAGTAAAGTTTTATAATTGATATTGAAATAGCATGGTATGAGAAATGGAATTGATATAGTGAATTGAAAATAGAATGTGAAATATATTGTAAATACATGGAATACATGAGTTATATACTCATGAAGTGAATATGGAATGGATAATGCCATTGTTTAAATTATATGTGGAACAAATTATGAAAAGCTATTATATAACAGGTGATGAAAATTGAGTATGGTATATAATGATGTATTCATGAATTGAGTATTGCATGTCTAATGCCATTGTATGAATAAATGTGGCTTTAAATATTCAATTGTGCTTATAATTAATATGTGCATATTATATTATCTTATCTTTAATTATTCGGATTATAGAAATACCACTAAGTTTATACTCAGCGTATGGTTTTGTTTTCCGTGCATAGGTTGGGTACTTAATTTGATCGTCGATTCAGTATCCAACAACGGTCCCGAACTTAAATGTGGTGATATCTATCTTTTGTGTTGGCATGTACCTAGGGTGTCTAAATAATAGTTATTTTGTAGATTGATTGTAAATAAGGTTATAAGTTTAATATTGTTTTGGTATATATATATAAACATGTATTTGTTTTTGAAGCCAAATTATGGCATGATAAGTTGAACCAAATCTAAATATGTGCATGTGAATTTAAGTTAGTGTTTAAGTGCTTATGCACTAGGCAAAATAGATTAAGTTTGGCAAGTTTATAATTTGGATTTGAATGATACTTTAATGATATGTTTTGATTATATAAATGAGGTACCAATGAGGGTACATTGGTTAGACACCTAGGATGATTGTTTTGATATAATGTGTTTGCTCGTGTTTTGAATTGGTTAAATGAATGATTTTTTAGTTGCTTATTGTCCAAGCTTGCAGGGAATGGTAAACTTGTTGTTTAAGGTTCATTTTGAGTCCACACGGCCAGACATACGAGCGTGTGATTAGACCATGTGAGACACACGGCTAGCACGCAGGCGTGCGAGGCCATTTCGAAAGGGCACACGGTCTAGCACACGGGCGTGTGGCTTGGCCGTGTGACCCAAGTCAGGAGTTGCACAGGTATAGACAAGGGTTGAGACACGATTGTATGTCCCTATTTTGAATACACATACGGCCTGAGACACAGGCGTGTCTCCTGACCGCATGAGTCACACGGCTTGACCACACGGCCGTGTGAACCCTATAGCTTTGAAAATTTTTCTGAGTTTCTGAATTAGTCCCGACTTATTTCTAACGCGTATTTTGGGCCACGAGGGTTCGAATAAGGGATAGTATGTATGAAATTGATTGGTTTCTAATCTGAATATTATAGTATATGAAATGCTTGAAATTTCTATCTGTTTGATCTATAAATTTCGATAATGCTCTGTAACCCAATTCCGACGATGGATACGGGTTAGGGGTGTTACATAAGAGTTAAAGCAAGCATGCTAAATAAACTTATGACATAACATCATCAAATATCATATCAATTGATACATTGGCAACTTGTGCAGATGAAAATGCATAACAATGGCTCTTATTGGATACTCGAATATCTATTACACCATGACTCAAGCGAGTTTACATGTCCCAAATAAGTGTAGCATGAAGCTAAAACTCTCCAACACACCAACATGTCCCATGAATGGAGCAGTGTTGTACATTCCCTTATCCCTCCACTTGTCCAAATAACAAAACATATAAATGAGTACTCAAATCCTATGGCATTCCAACTATATCCAATGTTTTACATATGTTCACATATTGCACTAAAAGTGCTAACACTTTGCTCATTGAACCAAATTTACTTTCATATCAGAGATGTGTGCATAATACCAGCTATCCACAAGGCATATTCAACCATATATCCAATACATATATGCACATCACACACTTTAGCATAATATAACACAAGTAAGCTTGTTTATAGATTAACAAAGATAAAATAGGAAAACTTACTTCAAGGACTTAGATTAGATGATTTGATCACCTAAGCCCCCTTTAACTCACGATTTTGTGCATTAACTATAGCACACAAGATCACTCACCTTAGCAACTAGCTTCCACAACAAGCTCAAATGAGCTTTTGTTTGCCTTTATCCTTGCTTGTTGAGGCTCCCAAATGAGTTGACACTTTACATACACATCAAACACAATACAAAGGCATTACAAACAGTAGCAAATAAGATTAAATCACTCTAAAATTACAAATCAAAGCCTCTAGATCTCTATACCGAAAACTTAACCAGTTTTGTCGAAAATACGATTTCACCACTCAAATTTTATTTCTAAACCTTAATTTCGATCCTAATCTTCCCTAATATGATATAATTACATGTTTAAACCTTCAATTTAGTCAAATTTTGTGGATCTCATTTCTTCGAAAAAAATTAAGCCAAAAGAGTTATACCGAAAACTTAACTAGTTTTGTCGAAAATATGATTTCACCACTCAAATTTTATTTCTAAACCTTAATTTCAATCCTAATCTTCCCTAATATGATATAATTACATGTTTAAACCTTCAATTTAGTCAAATTTTGTGGAGCTCATTTTTTCGAAAAAAATTAAGCCAAAAGAGTTATAAAGTGAAGAGATTATTCAAATCTATCAAAATTACTTAAAGAATTGCTAACTTAGGATTAAAAACCTCTTAATATGATCAAAATAAATTGAAAAGAGCTTTGAAACAATACTTTAACTCAATAAAATGGGATCCACCATTTTCAAGCTTGAAATCAACTTTAAATCAAAGGATATATTGGTATCATGAATTCATTGATTAAAACTCAATTTAAAAAGCTAACTCACTTAGTTTAATAATGAAAAAGTGAAAATTTTACCTCAATTTTACAAAATCGATGAGCTATAAAGCTAATGAACAGGTCAAGAACTTTAGAGAAATTGAGGATGAAATCATAAGGATTCTTTGAAATTGAAAGGATATTTAGTGTTTGAAGAGCTTAGAAATAAAAAAGATGAACTAATTTCGGGAGAAAAACAAGAATTAGTGTTTGGAAAAATTTTTGAAAAGATGAAGAATGAGAGGGAAGAAACGTGGGTGGTTTTAAATAGCCAACTAGATTTTAAAAAATTAGGCATTTTCCCCTTTGACCGCTTATAGTTTTCTTCCTTTTCCAAGTTGGCCCTTGGTTTTCAATTAAAGCCAATTTCAAAATTATTTTCAAATCAAGTCTCATTTTAAAATCGGTTTTAACCAAATTAATTCTCGAACACTTAATTTTAATTTCTTAACCTAAAATTTTTAATTCTAATTATTTTAATATATTATTTAACTATTCTTAATTATTTAATTATCTAACCTAATTATAATTTTTGATTCACTAACCCCCAATTATACTAACTTGATTTTCGAGATGTGATACTTTTCCCAAAAAAATACGTATGTTTTGAGCGAGATGGATCCTAGACGTTCTCGACTTTCAATCAAATGACCTTATCTGTCATTCTCGTACCATGAATCGCTTCAAGTGTGGACTCGAACAATTTCAGATCAAACACAAAACTATAAATAATTGTCATACTTTCCGTAGAAATAAATCTCTCTTATAGAAACTGATAAAATTGTTATTCCCAGAAAATAGAATTTATACTTAGAAATAAATTCTTATTATTTTCGGGTCGAATAAACAACATTTCAAAGTTGTATATATCTTGTTGTATGTTTTTGCCCTACCGGTGCCAACTATTTATAGGGAGACGAAGTGAAACCTAGTTAAATTAGTAGAATACAAATAATACTTATTTAATAGAAAAACTGATCTCCTAATTGAACTAGGAAAGATGGGCGACTAACCTTAATTAACAATACTAGGGTTGCCGCCCCTCATACTTAATATGAGGAGTTTGAGGCCTTTTCTATATCGAGTCCAATTATATATATGCTTCCTAGACATTAACCAAACATTTTATAATTTAATCCAACCCTAAACATGTTTTTCTATTTTCTAAAATAAATATTATTTATTAATTTAAATAAATTAATTTTCCAATTAAATAATTTTCTCAACCTAATTCTAATTTTGTTTAAGTGATGAAAACTTTACCGTAAAAGAATCTATAAGAAAAATATATTTAATTTCTATATTCAACGGATTCACCATGGCCAATTAGTTTAATTCTATTTTTGAAGTTCAATTATTTAATTAAATAATAATTTAAATAACTTAAATTAATTCTCAAGTCATTTCCATACTTAGTGAAAACCACATTCATTTTCGAATGAGAACACATTTCTCTAACTTTATCATTTTTATATATTTTTGTTCATTTGATTTAACATGCAATTCATTTATGGTTTTAGCGAGCTAACAGATGGACCGAGTGGACACATGTAAGTAGAGCTCAAATGATTTATAATCAAGTTCCAACCTTTTCTCTATTAATTATAAACTCATTTAGTCACAAAGTCATTCCACTATAGTATCGAGACTGAGCTCTTTTTAATAATATACCATTATGAAAGTTACTCAACCAGTGCTCATCCAATGACCTTGTCAAAGTTGTGTTACCCTCATACGATATCCTTAATCTTTTTAGGATAAATCCATTCTCTTAATATGATCCTATTTAATTTCATAGTAACTATTACATATTCTTTCATAAAAAGTCAATTACAATCAAATAGTAATTAAATCATTTATCACAAAGATAAATGACCCGTGGCCACATTTACTTTTCATATATCATGTACTGCCAATGTGAGGATATCAGTTACCCATGTCTTGGGCTATGAATTCCGCTATTGTGAATGATGCTACATATTGCAAAACTCGTATACTAGCGCATTAGCTTTCAGTTCATTATATATTTGAACTTAGACCTTTACTTACATCAAAGTATACGAGTCATGCATACATAGTCCATCATTTATTCATTATTAAGGTATACCACATTATAAACGTCACAAGTGAATAAATCTATAAACAGATTCAAGATCTATTCTACTTAGGTCCTTTCGATGTACTATCTGTCCAATCAGTCACATCTATGTCTTCGTCTTCTGGGAGTCATCCTCTCTAATGCTCAAGACAAAGCATCTTCCAAATTGGACTTGATAGACAATATATTAGCCTTCCAACCATTTTACTCATTTCCGATTAAACTAAGAACATGTTTAGGTTCATTTACTAATATAAGTTGTCTTTCCGTATTACGATCCGACCACGTAATATCACTTAGTATTAGTTAAACATTAGATAACCAGTGAGCTAATGTTTGTTTCCATTTTGCTTTGCATGCAAAAACCATTGAGGACAATATACAAAGGGTATTAATGTAATTCATGAATAATTTTATAAAATAAATCTGTTTGAAAAAAATACAAGTTTACAAACGAAAATACTACAATTAGGGCACTAGATCCAACACATTTATTGCATTTGCTCGTTCCGCCCAATTCGGTCGCATCGACTGGTGCATGAATTATATTATAATATATATAATTAAATTTTCTAGGAAAATATTTGGTACACTGCCAGTGGAGTTTTTAGACTCCACAAGTAGGGTTAGGGGGTTAACAAGTGTTGTATAAAGGTATAGTAAAATATTTTTAAAAAAATAGATATTTAAATAAAAGAGACATTGTCAATTTTTTAAAGTTACTAGTAGAATAAAAAAAATATTGCCAGTAACCTAATACTTTTCCTATTTTGTATAACAAATTTTAAAGTAGAAAAACCGTTAAATATTAAATATTAAAGAATTTATATAACAAATAAACTAAAGAAAAAAAAAGACAAAATCTCTAAAAGTTTCACGAACACAACTTTATGTATATTTTTTTATTAAACATCCATTTTATATATTTAGTAAAGTATGATCTTATTGTAGATTTTTTTTAATAATGTTATGGATGATTTTGTTGTTTAATGTGTGAGATGATTTTTGTTAGCTCGAAAGGATCAACTCAAGAACACTGATAGAGAAGTTGAATTAGCATTTGAGATGTTGTGGTGGAAGTAATAAAAATTGTGCAAGAAAGAATACAAGAATTTATGGTGGTTTGACCTTAATTACTTACTCCACTACTTTAGCTTACCACAACTAAGGATTTTTCCAAATTCACTAATTTGACAACCTTTGAGGATAATGTTTAAACTTACAATCTCTCTTAAGATTTATACCCCAAAATCTTAATATACGACTCCATTAAGATTTCTACCCAAACCTTAAGAATTAACCCTCTCTAAAGGAATAACAAATAAGCAAATAAAGAAATAAAGAAATAATCCTTACAATATCAGGATGTTTTCCAATTAAGCACAAATACAAAGAAGAACACTTGCGCTAAATGAATACAATGAAAGCTCACAAGTGTTTACAAGAAAATGTATGAAAGAATTAAGCTCTAGGTTGTTTTGATTTATCTTTAAGTTTGCACATTGCTCTTGTTATTGCTAAACTTTTAGAAGATGATATTTATACCCTCTAATTGAGTTCTAATCGTTGTAGTTGTTGTAGAAGTGAATATAGCCGCTGGGGATGAAATACCAGGTCATTAACTTCATCTGCAGCAACAAGTACTGATACCTACTAAAAGCGTATCAATATTTTTTGTTATTAATGCTGATTTTAGTGATTGTTGGAGCAAGAATATTGATGCATGAGGGATTTATCGATGCTAAAAAGTATTGATACCAGATTGATACCTAGCAGAGGTTACAAATTCCAAATTTGATATCGATTAACAGAGGGGTATCGATATCTTGTAGAATATTGATACTTAGACAAAAAATCGATATTTTTTTGCCCTAGAGCAATTCTAACTTGTTTGAAAATGATTAAAACATATTTGAAAATGTTTGACTCAATTGAAACCATTTCAACTTGATTTTATGAAATGCTTAACTTTACTTTTATTCAAAAACATTTTAATTTATTATATAAAAACTTATTATCTAATAAGACTTAGTTTAACAATTTTTTCCTTATTTATTTTATATTGGCTTTATTCACTAGCCTCTGAACTATACTCGTTTTCATCACTTCTTTACCCAAATGAAAAACAAGTATTTAATTTAATTAATTAAGAAGATTTTTTTCTTTGTTTTTAGCTAAGTACGGAAGATTTAAGATTATATAATCAAAAGAAAATTAAGTTTCATAGACAACTATTAAACTTGAGTTATTTAAGTTGATTTTGTTAAGGATAATCTGGAAATATAAAATAAAATTTTAAAATTTAGAAGGAGATTAAATTAATTAATTTTAATATTATAGTAACAAATCAAATGACATTATCAAGGGATAAATTTTGTTCAACAATTTATGTAATTGATTTTGATGTTTTAAAATTTAAAATTTCATGATTGAAAAAATAAAAAAGAAATTTAGAATTTCGATAATGGGATAAACAAGTACAAATTGACAAATTTTTAATGCGTTATTTTGCTTCTACCTATTTTCACTTTAATCCTTAAATTTTTTTCTACCTGGATAAAGACTTTAAAAAAGATTTTTTTCGATAACCAAAATGAAAGTGTAAACATGATATGGACATGATTTGGCGTGTACAATCTTAAGGATTTAACGCTTAGGTGAATAAAATGAAAGCACCGTAAAAATTAGATTACAAAATTGCAATAAATTTTTTTGTGACTAAAATAAAAACATCTAAAAGTTGGATGAGTAACTAGATAATTTACCTTAATATTAAAAATAAACAGTATAGAAATATACAATGTGATTACAAGTAATTTCATAGTGAGACTGTGTGTAAACTTTTAATAATTTTATATAAAAAAATAAAAACATTTTCATAATAATATAATTTATTTTATAAAAAAATTCTTTTAATTATTTTTCAATTAAATTGAAGTTCTGTTAGATAATAGATTTAATTTAATATATGTTAGATAGGTAGAAAATTCATACATGATTTTAAATAGAATTAAAATGATGATATTATTAAAAAGAAAAAGAAAAAGAAGCAAGTGCGTAAGTATTAACTAAAACTTACATCTAGAAAATATGAAGAAAATATAGATATCATTTTATAAGAAATTTCCTGCCAAAGCATTTAGTTTACATTTGTCCATTTGAGAGGGTCCAGTGTCCCAGACAATGGTCCAAATTAGGAACTGACCTCACATGGCTGATTGACAAAAATATCTGACAATCTTTCAGGTATATGGCCAATGCTTTCTCTTTAAATCTCTCTCTCTCTTTTAAATATAATTAATTATTTTATTAGATAGTTAAATGTTAATAGTTTTAGGTCTCTCCCACTCACATTTATATTTTTTATTTCTTTTTGTCTTAAACTTTTTATTATTTTTAATTAATGTTTTTAATATATCAACTTCCTTACTTAAATGGTTAAATAATAATGACTTTATCATTTAGTCTCAGTTTCAATTCTTCATCTTTTAAACATATTTGTAAGTTTTATTTCATATTTTTTAATTAATAAATATATTGTTTTCAATTTTTTATTTTTAATTCATCTTTTTAATTAATATATCTTTTATTCATAATATCAAATAATAAATATGTAATTATATAATAAAAATATATATTTTACATATATATCGGTATGTTAAAAATATTTGAAATTAATAACTTCCTTATATATAATATAAACATCAAATAATTTTTTGATAGATTTTTCTTTATAATATTTATATGTCAAATATTTATTTTCTCCACGTATATTGTGGGTATGGTGATTTTTAATATTATAAGATAAAATACTTATTTCAAATATAATTATTATTTTTATACGTAAAATATTTCAAATATCATTAATGTTTTTTCATCTACATTGTGGGTATGATATTTCAAATATTTTTATATGTGAAATATTTTAAATACACATATAAAAATATATAATACTAAAATTTACTTCTCATTATATGGATTGAAAAATAAATATTACACATATAAAAAGTATATTTACTAAAAAATAATGATATTTGTAATAATTATTTGATTTTGTGAATAAAAGAGATATTAATAAAAAATATGAATTAAAAATAAAAAAAATTGAAAACAATATATTTATTAATTAAAAATAACAAAAAGTTTAGAATAAAAATTACAAATGTGTTTAGAAGAGGAGGAATTGAACCTAGGTTTCAAGAATAAAATCATTATTATTTAACTATTTAACCAAAGAAGATGATATATTAAAAATAGTAATTAAAAATAATAAAAAGCTTAAAATAATATGAAATAAAAAATACAAATGTGAGTGAGAGAAAAATTAAACCCAAGACTTAAGGACAAAACTATTGACATTTAACCATCTAAAAAAATATTAATTATATTAAAAAAGTCAAAAAATAAGATTTAAAGGGAAAGTGCATGCAACTTGATACGCTTTCCTGCCACTTGTACATAAAGTGCGTCCAGCCCACACACTCTCTCCAAAATTAACTTATTTTCCTAATTTTTTTTTAAAAAAAAGCTTATTTGGCCAATTTATTATTATTATTTTGACATATATAACTAATTTAGCCTAAAAATTGAATGTAGCTTCAAAGGATAAAAACAAAAATAGGTAATACTATAAATCCCTTTAGCTCTCGTAAAAACTTAAGGTAATTGATAAGTCTATGACAATAGGTTGAATATTTCCATTTTTTGAATTATTCAAATTCAAATAAGTAAAAAAATTCATATTCATTGAGTTTTGCAAATGATTTAAGTATTACTCTCTATATATATGAATATGAATTAAACCCTATTATCCATCTAATATACAAATCTATAAAAAAATTAAATAAGAATTCGCTAAAATTATTTTTTTATATAAAAAATCAAAATTATAAGGTGGATTTGAATACTAAAATAAACTCTTTATCAGTTACTTGAACAAGCAATTCAGACTTGAACGATAGATATTCGAAGTTTTTATTTATATTTACGAGTAATTATAAAAAAATGAATAAATAATATATATATAAATTTAATTATATTTGTGTTATGTGTTTTGGGGAGCTCATTAGTTTATTACCTTTAAAAATATATAACAATTATAAAATAAGAAGAAATATGAAGGTAGAAAAGAATAAAAAGCAATGGCATTTCCAAATCTTAGGGGCGTTTTAATTAATATTATAATTGCAAAAACAAAATTTGTGTTTGTTTAACATCACAACCCACATGTCATTATTTTATATTTACGTCACAATGCCAACATTTATGGATGTCAAAATCGATTTATACAAAAAATGACAGTACTATGTTATAAGACATTAAAGCTTAGGCTAAATTCTAAATAATTTCATCCTAATTATCACAAACATTTTTATTTTTACAAATATTGCAATATAAGAATATCAAACTCCTTCTGTTTTATTTATATTATTACACTTAATTTTTTGACTTTTATTATTTTAACTAATTTAGTTAATTAAATTTTTAATATATATATAATTTTAGTCAAAGTTGATACATTGCCTAAATTACTCCTAAGTCCTCAAATTCAAAATTAATTTAATCTTAAGCCTGTTCACCTTCAAATTAATGTAATAATATTGATGTCAATTAAATTAAGATTTAATCAACATTTTATCAAATATTTAAAAAATAATTTTCAAACTCGTAAGTGAGTATAACTTTAAGGAATAAATTAAGCTTTAACCCATTAGTAATTAATGAATTATACAAGGAATATACCTAGGAAAATAAGTAAAAAAAAATCTAACAAAAAAGAAAATAAAAGTATATCTTTTATTAAGGATAAATGTTTAATTTGACTCGCCAAATTATATTTATCTTATTAATTTTGTCTCACTTTTATACTTAACACTTGACACTATTAGAATGCGCTTTGTCAATCTTTTTATTTTTATTTTTTTGAGATTATTTATATTATATTGACTTAGAAAGTAAAAATAATAATTTAAAAATAATTTCAAAATATAAATATAAATGTTAATAAGTCATAATAATATATAATTTTAATTTTTTATAAAAATAAAAAAATATTTAAATTTTAGAAAATTAAAAAATATATATTGTACAAAAATTTTAATGAATTTTATTTTTATTTCAAAATTCAAAAATTTAAAAATTCAAAAAATAGGAAAAAAAAATTAGCTAAAAAAAGCTTAATGTTTAGAAATTGAAAAAGTTTAATTTAAAAAATTGAAAAATTGAAAAATTGAAAATTGAAAAATATAAATTTAGAAAAATTTTAATATTTTATTAAAAAATTGAAAAAAAGTATATATATTTTTAAATTGTTAATTACTCCTAAGAAAAGTGATTTAATATATTATTTTGGCGGCTTTTGTAAGTGTTTTGACGATTTGAATCTTTTAACATAGTGCTGTTTTCGCTTTTGATTTCCAAGGATTTTATTGATTTTTTTAATTATCATTATCTAATTATTGTATGATGATAACTTATCTTTTAATTTATAAATAAATAAAATATATTTCCTCCACAATGTGCTTAATTAATGATCAACCAAAACGTTACATTTGTCCACTTGCAAATATGGAAAAAAGAATAAAAAAACAATTGTTGTTGGACTCAATTGTAATGGTTCAAGTGATGAAATAATGGCCACCTTCATCAGTTGTTTTTAAAGCAAGTCTCCTTGCCACTGTCTTCCTCTAATTTCTGAGTTATTACCAAACACTTTCTTTAAATTTTTTGTATAAGTATGTGATGATACGATAAAAATATCGTAAAAGTTTTTATATTATGAGTTAAATTATATTTTATTTTTATTTAAAAAATAAGTAAATTAATTCTTGCATGTTAGCGTCACGTGAAACTGTCATATTATTTTGTCAGTTACGTTAGTTTTAAATAATAGAGATGGATCATTTTACTTTTAGTTTACTCATTTTTTTAATAAAATAGACAAAATGCATTTAACTTCTAAGAAAAAGATTTCTATGATACATATAGGGTGAAACTTGTTGAGATAAGATTACATGATTTGTGAATTACGAGTAATAATGATTCTCTCTTACTTGACAAAACATATTTGATAAGGGTATTAGCTTAACAAAGTGTGCTGTTTACCTAGCAAAACAGCAAACCTCATTTTGTGAAGAATTATTCTCGAAAGCATTTATTTTTCATATATATTTTGGTAGGGTCCAATGCCCCAAACAAAGGTACATAGTAAGAAATTTCTTCACAAGTCACATGACTAAGTGACACAATGTCAATCAATCTTTCAAGAGTACAGCCAATTATTAGGTACCATTCCTAACCCTGCCATTGCCACATATCCCCATGATATCATAATCCATAGATATCAATTATGGTACTTACATTTTTTTTATTGGTCCTATTTTATAACTAATTTCATTAATTCTTGGGAACTTAATTACTTACCTTTAAGAAGAAATTCCAACCTACTAAGGGATACAATGGAAATTCCATATCTTAGGGTTTTTTTTAATTTAATATTATATAACAATAAAACAAACTTGTGTTTGGTTAACATCGCAATCGACATGTGATTAATGTAAGCGGTAGGAAAGAATCTTATTAGAATAAGTTTTTCATCAAGCATCAATGATTAACTTTTTTTTTCGGACTTTATCTTTAGTCAAAAAAATGGTGGATGAAGTCATATGGTTCACAATTATTATTTTAACTATTTATGTTAGAGGACAAAATAAAAATAATTTTTAAAAAAAAGTAGGGTACATTTTAGAAAATTGATTCACGAATTTCATGGAGTTGCTTTTTGCTTAAGAAATAGAGATCTTGAATGAGATATTTTTTACTACTTCCAAATTTTGACAATGACAATGGAAATTTCTTACCCTTTACCATATTTTAAGATATGTTAGTTTCCATTCACTTATTTTTTATCAACTGATTCAATATTTTTCTCTAAATCGATATCTCAACCACTTTTTATTCCAATCAGTATGATTGGCCGGCTTAATTCAATTCAAACAACTTTAATTTTTATTTACGATACAATAGCTATTTTTATACATAAATCTCTTGAAATTCTTAAATTGCAATAAAACACATATTTAAGCACGTTTAAACTTACATTCGTTGAGCTGATTGAATCTTAGCTCGATTAGCGTAAGTATTGTTGCCAATGCAGGAAGATATGTGTTCGAGTGCGCTAAAGCGCATTATCTTTCTATTTATGGGTTGGATAGGGACTATGAGTAGTTCTAAGTATTGTGTTAAAAATAACAGATATGATTAGAATCTAATAATATTGTTAAAAAAACTTACATTCTTTCAGATGTTATAATAGTAACAGTGCCAACTTGAATTAAGACTCAATTAATCATTTTAAATTAAATAGTTAAAATATTATTATTTCCAATAAATTATGTGAACCAATCAATTCTTTTTTTTTATACATATTACAATTTTACACCCTGGCTCTTATCTGGACCGGCCGTGAGCCATAGTACTGTTATTTTGTGTTCCTCAAGCAACAATGATAATTACTAATGACATATTTCTGCATTCCAGTACTTATTTTGTGTTCCTAAAGCAACAATAAAGTATTTTGTGAGAATATTTGGTTTATTGGTTTAAGTTTGATGAATTTTAATAAATAATATTATAATATATTATTATTAAAAAATATTGAAGCATTTATAAATAAATATTAATAATTTTAATTAGACATAATTAACAAATAATTAACTATATCTTAAACAGTAAACTTTAAACTTGAAAATATAAATTTTGAATACCAAATTTAAACTCTAAACTCAAAAACTATTATTATTTTATAATAGTTATTGTTCAAAATATGGAACTGATAAATTAAGTGTCAAGAGAGTGCTCACTCCCTCACCACTAAAATTGTGTTATGATAATTTCCCTATTTAAAGTGTTGGCAATTTATTGAATGGTATTTATGGGCAATGCCAAATATTTTGATGATATCTAACACATCATTGAAGATCATATCATATTAGAAGATGTATTTTGGAGATTGGATCGAATTGGATCACCCAACTCAATCCTTGAATAGTGGATATTTGATTGGATTGTAACTCTGATTGATTAGCTGCCAAGAGTCTATATTTATACTATTTGTTATTATTATATTGTATTCAACTAATCTCATTGTTGTTTTAGTGGGATTATGATACATCTTCTTATGTTAGCAAGTCTGGAGATAATCTACTCCATTGAGAAACTTGTATAGGTTAATGTATAGAGAAAATTAAGCACTTAATGTGTTCTAGTGATGAATATTATTGAATGAATGCATCTTGATAGTAAAACATTGGTGTTGCATTTTACTTGTTGAATTCATAGGGTGAATATAATGTTGAGAGTATCAAGTCTTCAAAGTACAAAGTGAGGAAAATTGTCATGGGGTGTGGTAGATTAGGATAATTTGTTGTAATTGTTGAAAAGAGTGGATATTTTTCATTGAGTTAGACTCTTTAGACAAAAAGAAATCGAACTATGTAAACAACTCCTTTGTGTTCTACTTGTTTACTAACTTCTATTTTAATGGTGGAAGAGTATCCACTCTCTTGTCACTTCACTGTGACATTTTGCTTCTTAGCAACTGTTTAAGGGTAATAGTTATAATTAATTTATGTTTAAATAAAATTATTAGTCTTTCATAATTTTTTATTTTGTTTAATGTTCATGAGTTATCATGTTATTATTCATTGATAGTGTAGGATACTCATGTACCAACAATGGTGCATCAAATATATTTTTTCTATTATTTTATTTTTACTTTTTATTCGTCTTAAAATTTCCAAGCAAAATCCTTTAAAAATAAAATTGCCCATGAAGAAAAGCCAATCTAAAGAGAAAGTGTTTTTGAGGGTTTGGGTTTGGTCCATATTATTAACATCGTATTCGGTTAGACCATATGGATGTCTTAAGGCCCAAAAGAAATATTCGGAGCTGGGACAAAGCTACATCGGCTCATATCTCATGTGCAATGGTTAAAGGGTTTTCAACAAGGGATGTTCATTTCACCCACACCTACTTGATTAAGTTCCAAAAAAAAAAAAAATACCAACGCGCACGACATGTGCCTAAGCTTAAGCTGCTAAAGGCCCAATAGCTTATTTGATAAGCAGTATGGAAGCATACATTACAGACAGAAGAAAACATGCAAGTAAAAGTAAAACTAACAAGCATGCTTGTATCATTTTATATGACTTCTTTATGTATGCCCGATATATATCAACATGGTGTGAGTAAAATACAACATCCTTTAGTTATCAGTAAAAAATCCATATAATTAGTTGAGCTGTTTTTGTTTCAAATTTATCTGATATATTATATGATGGAGTTACATATGGAGAGTTGTCTTCGATCACTCTATGTGACTCTTTGTGAAAAAAAATAGGATAATTGTGAGTGATGAAAAAAGGCTATTAAGTATAGGTTCAGGCAACCTTACCTTATAATGGAAACGGTATCTCTTTATTTGCTTATGATGATATATATATATACACATATATCTTTATGTAGGTTAACATAAAACGAATTTGATAAAAATGAAATTTGGACATTTAGAGTCTGATGAGGATTGTTCATTATTTCGGTACGAGGTCCAGGTTCAACTCTCTCTAGAAAGATGGTAATATTTTATATATAGTATTCAACGACACAAATTACCCTCTTTTAATGTTCAAACCGTGTCACCATCAAGCCCACCAAACATAACTACGAGAAAAATTAGATATAAAAAAGTAAGTAAAACATTGTTTAATCCAGTTTTCTTTAAGTATTATGACATTTTTTTTAATTTTATGAATTTAGAGTATTTTGAGTGAAATTAATTCAAGTTTGATTAAAATAAAACCCCTCTAATAAATGTGCTTTTTCAGATTTAAAGTTGTATTCTCACTTTAATTGATGTAAGGAAGTCACTAAACCTCAATTCAACCGATAATTTATTGATACTTTTCCTTTTATTCATTCTTTTCTATTAACCATATAATTCTTTGAATAATTCTCCTAGACTTGGATTCCAAAGCCTATTCCGATCAAAGATTTGACATCCTTTTTGACCTATTTTATAGTTAACAAACAATTTTCGAAAGAAAATATGCAAGACTATACCTTAGCAACTGCACATGGATTAGCTTTAAAGTGTTAGGATAATGACTAAAAACCAATCTGATGATCATATTTGCAACAAGTAATTAGCTGCATCGGAGGCTAATGTTTATTAATTTAAAAGAAAATCGGTATTAATTTAGCTCTTCCAAAGTTAGAATATTGAGATAAGGAATCCCTGTTTTGTTTGGCAAAAGATGCTTCTTTTTAGATTTAGGGTTTATGTATATGTTACTTATGTGGACAAAAGATAAAAAATGGCAAAAATATAGTAGGGTAAATTTTTTTCTCAAATTTATGTGCAAACTACCTAGGTTTAAGTTTTTTTCTTTTTTTTTGTTTTGATTTCTCAATGTATTTATTGAAACGAGTTCAGTGATTAATTCTATCTTCTATGTTTTATAAGCGCATTAATAGGGTAGACGTTAGCCGTTAATTTTAAAGCCGCTCCATATCTAAAATGATGATCAAGCTCTCTATTACTGGTTAAGATAAGAAAGACTCTTATCATATCACCTAACCTATAATTTAAACTTTAATATTATTGACAAATAATGTTTAAACATACTTTGAATATACCCATATTATTATTTAATTGATTTGTAATATAGATAAATTTAAGTAAACATAAGAAAGGATTGACATATATAAAGCAACTTTAGAAAATTCAAAGGGATTCTTTAGCTATCTTGGTTGGGTAAATTATCCAAAATTCTGCAATAGGAACCCAAAAGCAACTTTGAATTTGATGACCTTTTTGCATGAAAGAGAAAAACAAGCTTTATTAAACATGATAAGGTACTAATTACATCATTCATGCCGATGAATATAATAATTTATTATAACTTTTCTATATTAATTTATAATTATCTTTCTCAATGTTATTATATGTAAAATTGGCTATTTAAAAATATAAGTGTTGAGTGAATTTTTTTTATATCTTATTAAAAGAAACATTTGGGTATTTATACATATTATCATTGTTCATGATTTGATTTTTAGTCATTATGTACCGTTCCAGGTCCCATGCTAGAGTTCGCGGTCCCCTCTATGCAAATTCCTTGGGTGTATGCGAGCTGGGATTGCGAAATCACTTCGACTCCTACGAGCCAATACCACGAGCTCCCTTCAACTATCCTCTTGCTGTATTTCTTGTGTGTATCAATCTGGTAGGGTTTAACCAGGTCATGGGTAGACGGCTTGAAGCTTATTTGAGTCTTAAGTCAGTGAGTTTTCAGTCAGTGACTATTATTGTATGATAATAATATAATTTACAATTGATCTGATAACTAATATATGATAGTATTGGTTTTAATCTGATAACTAATATATGATAGTATTGTTTTTAATCATATCTTTGTCATGGGTCGAGAATCTACCATCGTATTAGCCTTGACAGCCAACACTTTTGCTTGCTTTCCTCAAAATAAATAAAAAAAGCCCAAAATTTTGGATATTTGAAGCTTTTAAAGATGCAAATGAGGACCACAAAGGCACCAATTCAAATGGGTAGAAATATTCTTTAAGGAGTCCAAAATCAAATTCTAAGGTTAAGGAAAAAAAGGGAAGAAAACCTTTAAATAAGTAAGGACAATGGCCGCAAAGGTGGGGTCATATTCTTCTAATTTATGCCATAAACCTCACGTTTGCATATCGGCCAGTATTTATTCAAAATCGAAAAAAATAAAGAAGGTGCTTTCATGGAACATGCTTTTCACCGACCTTATCAAGCCTTTGTCCAATAATATCCGAAGCTACTACCTCTTGCATGTTCTGTTGTCTCATACATTTTTATCCTTTTTTGCTACCTTTAATTTACATTTAGCTTTAATCCAACCCTAATTTTTCTATTAAGATATGTATGTTGCATATGTGACATTGGCATCTCCAAGTCTTGCCCATTATTTTTCTTTTCATTTTCAATAGATTTAAGGAAGCTAGGAGATTAACTTATAAGCAGTAAAAACATGAGATCTATATTTGATGTTGTTTTCGGTGTTTATTATTTTGTTCCTATTAATTGTGCTAGAGTGTGTGCACAACTTATAATCAAACATATTTATTTATCTTTGATTAAATTTGAGCTTTATATTGGATATAATATCGATGTATAATTCTGAAATGAAAGTAAGTGAATCTATTTTTAAAAAAAATTAGATGATACGTTAATATTTAATTTACTAAAGAATCGTCAATACATATAATGGGAAGCTACTGTAACTAAAAAGTTATACATATTCATACTCTTATGCTCCAATCTAATTGAGAATATGTTGTTTTGCATCACCGTGGTGTTAGTACAAATCTCCAGTGAGAAAAATCTCAAACACACGAACGGAACTTGAACAAAAATGAAGAAATAGGACAAGGCTCTAACGCGTGTATCAAGCCACTATCTTTACGGTTATATTCACCCCCACCTATATTCAATGTGCGAAAGAGTTTCAAGTAAATTAACCTTGAGGATACAATAAAGCCAATTACTATTTACATTTTGCACTGACGAGAATAGTCCTCTAAGCACTGAGCAATTTATAACAAGAAATTTAGTTTCTATTCTTTATAGAATAATCTAATAATATTAAAAGAATGGAGGAAGGATAGAAAGAATATTAGAATTTGTTGGTGTGATTTTCAAATGAAATCTCATTCCTATTTATAAGAATTTTCATGTCTCTTCATAAAGACATATTTCAATAAGTGTCTTTTCTGAATCATATTATTTTTAAAAAGACAAATAATTATTCATATAATATTATAACTATTTAAATAATATTGTCTGAATAGTTATAATTTTGTCAAAATCAAGTGATATGACTCTTAAACAATAATCAAAAGATTTAACTTTTGATTAATTACACTATTTCATTTATTGTTATTAAAACACTATAAATATTCGAAAATGTTCCAACAACCTCCCCACATTTTCAAAATATTTTAGATTTTGATATTCTTGGAAATCAGTTTGCATAAATGAATGTGTCTTACAATTGAACCTTCATTTAGTGAAAACATGTTAAAGTTAATTGAAATTGCATGGTAGATTAAGCTTTGAACCAACTATTCCATTTGATTAACCGAACACATCTCACACAATGATTTCAACATTGGTTAATGCATAGTATCCAAGGACACTATTATGGCCACGTGTTTGTGTCTTCTTTTTATGAGTGCTATCAGAGCCAAGCCCTTGAGCTCTTAGAAGCAGTCACACTTCCACTCACATAGGTAGATCCCATCAAGAGTTTTCTTGTAATTATAACACTCTAACATATTTATATTATGGATCCATTAAGAATACATTACTCATATTTTCCTTATCATTACGGGTACCTAGAACTTTAATCTTAGGATGCATTTATTTATAGTGCTAACAGTCACATACTAATGATGTACTTTGTCTCATAGAACTCAAGACTTGACATTATACCAAGCGTTGAGTTGAGTTTCCATCATGGGTGATTCTAATTAATGGGCTTGAGTCTCACCCCTTTTGAGGTCCTGTTGACTATATCTCTAGCAAGACCTTTTGTCAAAGGATCCCTAATTTTCACTTAACCTCACATAATTAATAATGATTACTCCATCAGAGATTAATTGTCGAATATAGCTATGTCTTAATCTAATGTGTCTAGACTTTCTATTATATACTTGACTATAGAGTAACCTCATTATCACAACAGATAGAAATAGGTGAAATTGACTTGGGCCATAGAGGCACATCATAAATAAAATTTCTTAATCATTTTGCTTCTTTAGATGTAGCGGCTAATGCAATGCTACCATGGTGAAATCAGTAATACATGTTGTTTCTTAGAACCCGAAAAAATGACTCATCCACTAAGTATAAAGATCCATCCACTAGTAGATATATGATCTTCCAAACTTGTAATCCAACTAGGATGCGAATACCCTTCTAAACTGAAGGATATCCATTATAATACAATCCATATTTAATAATTTCTTTAAGTACTTAAATACTCTATTCAAAGCTTGCCAATGCAAACTACTCGGATTATTGTGTACCTACTCAATTTCCCAACAACATATGCAATATTTGGTCTTGTACAAGTCATTATGTACATAAAACAACCAATCATACTGAATATTTCAATTGATCAACTTTCCTTCCAGCATTAGATACTAATTTTATTTGAGGATCCATGGGTGTAGATGCTAATATACAGTTGAAAAGATCAAACTTTTTAAGCACCTTTTCAATTTAATGTGATTGTGATAAAGCTATAATGTTTTATCTCGGGTTATTTTAATCCCAAGAATAACACCTACTACATCCATATCCTTTATAGCAAAGTTGTTTCACAAGAATTTCTTTGTATTTTCCATCTGTTCCAAATCTGTACAAAAAATGAGCATGTCATCTACATATAAGCAAATTATGGCACCTTTTCTATTTTTAAATTTGCTATATATGCACTTATCAGATTCATTTATTTATAGCCATTAGCTAAAATAACCTTGTTAAACTTTGGTGCCATTGCTTTGGTGCTTGTTAAGTTCATATAGAGATTTAACAAGCTTACAAACCATATCTCCTGTCTGGAACAACAAATCTTCCGGTTGTTCCATGTACACTTTTTTCTAATTCACCATTTAAAAATGCAGTTTAACATATTTGGTGAACAACCAAATTATATATGAGGTAAGTGACATTAAGAGTCTAATTGTAGCAATTCTTGCTACTGGAGCATATGTATCAAAGTAATCAATACTTTTTTTTTATGTAAAATCTTTGGCTACCAACATTGCTTTTAAAATATCAATGGTTCCATCGACCTTCATTTTCTTTTTGAAGATTTATTTACAACCTACTGGTTTGGAACCCGGTGGAAGATCAATTAAGATCCAAGTTTGATTTTCCATTATTGAATCCATTTCATCATTTATTGCTTCTTTCCAAAAAGTAGAGTCTTAAGATTTCATTGCCTCTTCAAATGTAATAGGATCAGGTTTCATATTATAGCAATAATGTATCTTATTGCATATACTTTCACCTTTTTTTCTACAAGAAACATAATGAAATCTGGTCCAAAATATTTGACCTTTTTAATCCTTTTGCTTCTTCTTAATTCTGACAAGATCATCATTATTATCAATTTGTTCCAATGAAATCTCATTCTCGTTTGAAGAATGAATTAATTGTGTGGCTGTAATTGTATTGAAATAAAATAAAATTATTTTAATAAAAATAACATCTCTTGACTCAATAACAATATAATTAAAATTGAATCATTTGGTTCAATTACCATGACTTATATGTCTTGCTATTATGGCATATCCTATAAATATGCATTCATTCCTCTTTCACCTAACTTTTTTTTTTTGAATACAATACGATCATACTATTCTTGAATCTATTAGGTGTTGGAATTAAAATGA